>NC_068333.1:8750000-9375000 GCF_000147395.1 Oryza glaberrima
AGTGCAAAACAGGACGTCTGGTTAAAAAAAATAATAGGCTATCTTTTCTCAGAAAAGAAAAGCTTATCAATTCCAGCACCATTCTGGCGATACTGATACCGACCAAAATTTGAGTTACCATTTGCCTTGTTTCGCAGCAAAATTTGCTACATGACTCAAAATTTGTGTTATTTGCTGGTAGACATCGCAAAAATGAGAATGCCCCTAGGACCACATGCTTCAAACATAGCGTTGAGTGAAAATTTAGAAACTATGCAACTCTAAATTTGCCGTCACCCCAAGTACATGACTAGCATACATCGCATTCCATCTTCACTCCAGCCTCAGCTCAAAAGCACTCTAAATACACAACCTAATAACCGCATCACTTAAACTTGCTTCTAAAATCTAAATTATAATATAAATGCATTCTTAAACTTATATTCATTGGAATATTATATATCCACAATTAAACACGTATGATTGGAATAATAAACTTATGTTATTTTATTAAACAGTACACATGTATCAGCTGTTATCAGAATGTTCCATCCAAGAGCAAACCAGAATGACCTCTGGAATAGAATTGACAAGCTTGGAAAATAGGATGCAAGGACCAAAAAAAAAATCAATTTTATTTCATGTGAGCATTAGACCTAAATTGATTTATGCAAGCTTAACGAGGTTTTGTTGCATAGAGATTTTACAGTAATTTCTTAAGTAAATAGATAAAAGTGGTATTAACCTGTACCTTCATTATCTTGTAACTACTATATTTGTGCTACTAGTTGCGCTATGCAAGTAGAATTCATTGCAGCATGGCTGTAGCAAAATTTGTCCAGAAAGATAATGCTTCATAACACACAAAATATATGAAGGCTATCTATTTATGAAAACACAGGTAAAGTGATGAAGGTGAGCGTGAAATTGTGACTGGTGTCAACAACATTCAGGTGGTGTTTGAATCTCCTGAAGATGAAGATGAAGATAGAGATTAAGTGTTTTACGCAAAACGAGGTGGTAATAACATGTGATTAATTAAGTTTTAATTATTACAAACTTCAAAAATGGACTAATCTGATATTTTAGAACAACTTTCATATAGAAAATTTTCGCACGAAACGCATCGTTTAGTAGTTTGAAAAGCGTGCCACGATAATCCAAAATTTTATCCTCTACTAGTAGGAGAAACGAACAGGGCCGAGTGGAGATGATAGATTGGAAGCAGAGCAGTATATAGGATCACATTTTACAGGATCAGATCTGGCGGCGCACTGTTTTTCCATCAATAGAATGGTCACTCTGGTGCACTGGGCATTGTTGTGATAACTCAGTGCATGACACTGACACTAGCGAGATCAAGCATGGAGGTAGGATATAGAACTAGGTGAGATTTGTTTGGAAGTTATGACCAAAATGCCCTTGTTTGGTACACGTGTGCAATCGTGCATCACACCAAAATGTAGGACTAGGCAATGAGGCCCTCCACGCTAGCAAGCATTTTGCATTTGGCTCTCTCTGCAGCACACCGTGGCAGCAAAATGCATTTAACCCCCTTCCTGCTACAGTGCAGCAGGAAGGGGGGAAATGTATTTTGCGTTAGTAAATTGCATACTGGGCCACTCTTATTGACCATTGTTGCAAGTTGGAACAAGAAATCTTTGCAAAAACTTTCATATTGGACCGGTCTTCTTCCTCTGGATCTCCTCTTCTCTTCTCTCTCCCCTGTTTTGGTTCAAGCTCACCACTCTTCTCTTCTTCTTCCTCTGTTTTGGTCCCATCCACGTGCTTGACCTACGTTAGCGCCTGAGCTTGAGTGTGTGGTAGTCTCCGGCTTGAGCTCGACACGGCGCACGACGGAGCTCTAGCTTGAGCTCAAGCGCATATCCAATGAATCACGGTGACACGGTGGGAAATTCTAACACCATGTGTTTATCACTCCACACTTCTGCTCCACCAACTAGTCAATAGGCCCATTCTAGCCTAAGTTCATCTATGGCTGCACTAGCTTGATTGGGGCTAGGGCACTTAATCAACAATGCACATCAAATCTTGAGCATGAATGAATGTGGGTGTGGCAGGGGTGGCGAAGGCTGAGTAGAGCTCGAGCATATACTGTACTGGCGGAGCTTGAGCTCCATCTCTACCGGAACCAACTACAGCCAGGCATGTGAATCTCAAACTGAAGGTAGAGAGAGTGAGGGAGCAGAGCTGGAAGAAGAACACTAGGTCCTAAGTGCAACATTTTGTAAAAATTACTAGCCCAAAGTGAAAACAATAGCATTTCTTGCTCAAGTTGCAACCATGATAAAGAAAGCCGGTCCAATATGCAATTAACTCTTTGCATTATTATTTCCATTTTTCTCCTCTTCCTTTTCTTTTTCCTTCTCTTTTTTCCTTCCTTCTATTTTCTCAAATTTCTTCGCATGCCTCTACTAGTAGTACTAATAATATACTATATAACAACAAAAAGAAAAAAAAAACAATAACAATAATAACGTATCACAGGAGATAATAACCCAAAAAAAACTAGCAAGTGAAAAATAGGTATGACTCCTCAGTGGAGGAATATGTGCTAAGATCCTCAGAAATAACAAGACAATCAATATGGCAAGTGGGTTTAGGCAATTAATCCTATTTGAAGGCAAAGTGAACAATTTATAAATTTGCTCTAGACTGTTGTACTTGAATTGGAGGGTACTCAAATAATAAAAACAGAAGCAACATTCAAATTAACGAAAAAGATGCAGCATGAATGATCAATTGGACGAGATACCAATTCATACCTAGGGTTTGGATTTCCCTTAACAATTTTCTGTCCATATTTGCGCCATCTATACCCATCACTCGTCTTTCCAGCCTGTACAATAATCTTTTGCTCTCTAACAGTCCTGAGAACTGGAGTCAAAGGTGTGCTAGTTTCAATTATTCTGCTGATAGAACAATAAGATGTAGAAAACAAAGTTAGGGACAACTCAATGACAAAATATG
Source organism: Oryza glaberrima (assembly GCF_000147395.1). Classification (NCBI taxonomy): domain Eukaryota; kingdom Viridiplantae; phylum Streptophyta; class Magnoliopsida; order Poales; family Poaceae; genus Oryza; species Oryza glaberrima. Next base: position 8,752,971 of record NC_068333.1, read on the forward strand.
AATAAATTAGCCTAGTACTACAATTCACCTTCGTTTTGGCTGAGGCTCTGTGCTAGGATGATCATCTTCTGATTTGCTACCAGCATCACCTTCACAATCACTTGAGCAAAAAAGCTGCTGTTCAGAAGCTTCAGAGACAGCACCCGGCTCTAATTTACATCCCGGTGACGGGGATTCTATAATTTCATTGTTCACAAGTCGCAAGGTTTCATCATCTCCAGAGGAAGCAGTAATATGAGCCACTCTCTCTTTCACAAATCTGGTCTTTTGTGGCGGTTCATGATTATGTGTTCCTCTGTAAATGATTTCCACCACGCGGCCATCAGGACAATGCTCGACCTTCTTTTTAGCCAAGCAATTAGAGTTGGTACATCTATAGTAACTCCTGGAATTTTCACTACTTTTCACTTGCTTCTGACCATACTTCCTCCAGTTGAAGCCATCACCAACCATGTTTACAGACACATGATTGTGTGGTCTTGACTGAAATGAGGCTGACTTCTCTAACACTGATCTGCGAACACTCCCTTCAGTTCCTGAAGGTGATCGCTGCAGGGGCATTACAGCTTTAGGTGTTATAGGAAATGGACTGGGCAGCCCTTCTGAATATGGTGTGGTTGGTGACTGCAATTGTATTTGTGCCTGAGCCGTCACACTCGCCAAAGCTGCTTGATGGCTCATTGAAAAGTGACCCTAGTTTCCATAATGATTATTTGCACACATGTAAGAAAACCACCAAAGTAAAATACAGAACATATGTCGAGTTAAAAGAGAGATAATCTGAACTTTGTTGATATGGACTATATTCAAGTTTGACGGGATTTGATGGGATTCTCATTGGACTATATTCAAGTTTTATTATCTGTGTTCAACTAAAGACTAACAAGATAGCATGCAGATAGCATAACATAGTGTTAAATAAACAGAATAGCTACTAGTACAATATTAATTTGTTCAATCATACCTTAACATGTAAACTTATGCCAATTCAATGGAATTTCATGTTCCATTACATCACACAGCATTATATTAGGCAGTATGATGAAAAATATATATATATATATATATATATATATATATAATGGAAATCAGTCTTGTAAATGTTGTTCAATTATATGTAGGAAGTTATTTTTCAATAAAACAACGTTACACCATATCCCCCCACAATAGCAGTGCATAATTTCCCACAGTTACCATCAACTAAGCTTGCTTCAGATAGAGAGTATCAAGAATATCCTAAATCCAATGCAGGTGGCCTCCCAAAATCTATCACAAACAGACAGAGGGGATACGGCATTGCAAACCTGCCCATTTCTAGCGATTCGTATCATAGAAATGGCATCACGCTACAATTTAGCTGCAGTTATGATGGGCTAACTAGTGACCAGAATAAAATCATCACTAACATGCCACGGATAACCTGACCGAGGTGAACCCAACCCATCAAAACCCTAATATTCTCCGCCCATGGATCTCTCCCTCGCCTTAAAACAAAATGCCCCTAGTTAGTGACAGAGAAATGGCACCACTCACCGCAAATGCAGGAGACGCCAAGAAGCATGGCACGGCCACCATCGGCACCGCTAGGATGGGTGTCTCCGCGCCAACACCAGCCGGCCGCCGCTTTGCCTCCACCACCTCAACCTTCCCCTTCTCCTTCTCTTCCCCACCCTCCTCCTTCACCTTCACCTTCGTCTCCTTCTCCTTCTCCTTCGCCTTCCCCTTACCCTCCTTCTCCTTCCCCTCCTCCACCTCCATCGACTCCTTCCCCTTCGCCTCTTTCTCCTTCCCCTCCTCCTCCACTTCCATCGACTCCTTCCCCTTCCCCTTCCCCTCCATCTCCTTCTCGGCCTCAACCTTCTCTGTCTCCTTCTCCTTCCCCGTACCCTTCACCCCCACATCCTTCGGCCCCTCCTCCTCCTCCTCCGCCTTCGCCCCAGGGGGCTCCGCCGCCGCAGCCGCCGCCTCCGGGGCAGGGCGCTCCATCCCGGGCGGCGCCGCCGGATAGCCGTCGGGCATGGAAGATTCGCGGAGGAGGGGGAGGAGGAAAAAGCTAGGGTTTGGAGAGTTCGAGAAGTTGGGTAGGAGAGGGCGAGAGGGGGAAGGGGACGGGGGAGCCTTTTGACTGCGATTGACCGGAGGTCCGGAGAGCGGTGAAACGGGGTGACGGAGCGGAAACGGAGACGTAACGGCGTTAGCGGTTACGGACGGGGAAGCCGTCGAAACGGTCGGATGGCGGTGGGCCCCCACCGTTGGTTGCCCGACCTGGTGGGCCCGCGTCGATTCGGGCCTAGCCGGCTGCCCGGCTGGACTGCGAGAAGGCCCACAAAAGGCTCGTTTGGATGGGCCAGGCCTCGGCCCACGGAGTTGGGAGATTGCAGATAGGAGTGGTTGACACTCTTTTTACAGGACTAGGTGAAACTCCGCGCATTGCTGCGGGAATTTAGTATGATAATAATAAAAAAAATAACGTATAAGATAGCTAGATAACATCAGATTAAGTAAATTAATGTGGTTTATGATAATTTAAATTTAAATAGTATGTAGAATGGTGATTCAAACATAAATAGTAAGGTGGTATGACTTTATGAAAGAAGAAAAGTAGGGAGATAGTTTGTACCGTAGATTAATCATTTAAAGGCTAAAAACAATTAATGTGATATGACTTAGTTAGAAGAATAAAAGGAAAAAATAATTTGGACCATAAATTAATCATTTAAACACTAACTAAGTGAGGATGAACTATATAAGTATATAGGATATCATAAAACATAATAAAGATATACATTGAAATATTATGTGAATTATGTTGGATGATAATTCAACATATTTGTATTTGAAAAGCTCTTAAATTATAAAAACTATAAAGATATAGCATGTTTGCATGATGTTTAAATGTGATGATTGTTAGTGGATGATGATGTGGCATCTTGTTAATTAGTGGATGATAATGTGGCATCTTGTTAGTGGATGATGATGTGGCATCTTTGCATGTTAAGCTTAAGGAGTTAGTGGGGGATAACTTTATAGTAAGATAGGATTCCTAATTCGTGTGTACGCGCCATGGGCGAGCACTTCCGGCCCACACGGCCCGTACGCGTGGTGCCGCCAGCGCTGATCGAGATTCTTTTTTTCATAGTGCACGTTTAACGTAACTAACTGTTTAAGGATAATGATAGTAATTAATGAAAGATTTTTTTTCTTTTTTGAGATTTTTTACTAATAGATAGAAAATTTTTAAATTACATTTGAAAACTTCTGACTTAAGATTTAAAATTTGAAGTCAAATTTTGAAAATTTTCAACTTAGATTTGAAAACTTTCAACTCTGATTTGAAAACTTTCAACTCGAGATTTGAAAACTTTTGACTCAGATTTGAAAACTTTCGACTCAGGTTTGAAACTTTCAACTCGAGATCTAAAAACTTTCAACTCAAATTTTAAAAATTTTCAACTCAAAATTGAAAACTTTTCATATTAAAATCGAAAACTTTCAACTCAAAATTCAAAAACTTTTAACTCATATTTGAAAACTCTCAAGTTGATATTTTGAAAACTTTCAAATCTTATTTTCAAAATTTTCAAGTCAATATTTGAAAACTTTTAACTCAAAATTTCAAAATCAATTGTTTTTATTTTTTTTATTGATAAATTACTGTAGCATTTTCGTTAATCACTTTACTTTACCGTAGCGTCATGCGCGTTGTTTTCTTTCGAGAAAAGCGCTAAGCGCTACTAAAGCGAAGGTCCGCGTGCGTGCACCTTAACGTCCTCACGCGTGCGCGCGAGCTAGCCACCCCCCCCCCCCCCTCTTTTTATAATCCAAGGGCTCTTTTTTTTCTTGTGCTTATGCTTATTTGCCAAAATTTAGATTTTTTAACGTTAAACTTAGAGTTGATTTTAGGGGTTTTTTTTATCAAAATTTATTTTTCAATATTTCCTTTTACATCGCTAAGAATACGTATATAAAAGTTTTATTCACAAATTATTTTTCGTTTGTAAATATGTCGTTTGGCTTATTCGTAAATAAGCCAAACGATGGGGCCGCAAAGCGATTTTTAGTTTTGAAATTTGTTTTTTATGAATAATTTTATGTATATTTTTACTTATCTTCTCAAGATAACGAATAGAACTCCTAAAGATATCTTAAAATCGTTTGGATCATTGGATGTGTCAAGCCTTAAGTGTCGGGAAAAGTAAAGTATTTTTTTTCAGCATTGCTGAAGATTTTGTAGCAATACAATGAGCATAATGTATAATTTAAATGACAGTAGTAAGCTAGGAGAAAAAGGATTCGTAATTAATGACTTTGTTGGATGAAATTCAAGTAAGAATTATTTTGCTGACGAATTTGGATATTTTTGAAAGAGATAAATCAACATTTACTTACTTAACTATGGCATTTAATGGCTGAGTTTGAATCAGCAATTCCGCTGTGCGACTTCATCGTTTTTTCATGAGCACACTTTTAAATAGCTAAACGTGCACTCTTCGTAAAAAAATTATGTAGAATTTTATTTAAAAAAATCAAATAAATACATTTTAAAATTTATAAATAGTTAATACTACTTAATTAGTTATACGCTAGTTCTCTTTCTCATTTTACGTACAGCAAATAAGCTAGGCTAATAAGCTATTTCTAACGCATCCTTAGTCTAGCTTTTGGCCCCTCGACGACCAAACCATTTTTCACTATTAGTCCAACAACTCTTGAATGGTTCATATTACATCCCTTGGTTCAAGCTAATGTGGTTGGTAAGGTAACCTCTACAAAGAACTTACATGGATAAAGAGTGTCGACACCATCATACTTCCTTCGTACCTAGAAAATCAATTATCGGATATGACACATCCTAATACTATAAATCTAAATATTCCTTAGTCCAGAATTATAGACATACCTTAGTCCAGAATTATAGTAATAGAATGTTTTTATCCGGTACTAGATTGGTTTTTTATAGGACGAAAAGAGTATCGATCAGTAATAAAAAATAATAACAAAATATAGAACAAGCATATCATCCTCGCCTCCATTTCCTCCTATACCCATATATCCTACATATTATTATTTTTTATTTTAATTTGTTAACTAGGATATGTCACGTCATCAGAAACTACCTTTTTCAAGGCCAAGAATGAAATGTTAACTGTTGAGTTAAAGGACAGATAGCAACCGGGTTAATAGTTGAGAAACAAAAATTACCAAGGCCATATAGCTGAGGGAACAAATGTGGATTTTTTTTCCCGATTTATCATTTTGCACGTAGTAAATCTCGCTGAACTATTTTTTAGGTGTCATGTCGTAGGCTCAATCTAACAAGTCATATATTAACTCTCTCCATGATTTTGTAGAAGCGTTCTCTCCTAAATTATTGAATTGTTTGTTGTGAACCACCTCCGATCACAACTTTTGAAGCTAGTAAATAGAAAGCTTATATTTTCCTCAATCTATTTGGTTTGGAAGTCATGAAGGACTGAACCGGCGGTGGATGTAGAAATCTTTAAGAGCCTGGTTAAGCACATGTGTAAAAAGATTTTAGATATGAACTATAGAGTTAGTAGCTATCCGGTGCAATCCATCGGCGAGCCCAAGCGACTACTATAGTAAGAACCAAGCCACCAAATGAGGGTGAATGATTGAAGTACCCAAAAACTGAAACTTTTAGCAGAATTAAAAGTTATCCTCAAGTCGGTGGAGATCGGTCTGACCGCAGGTTATGCGCCGGTCTGACCGTCCCTGTACTGTTGGTCTGACCGGTGTAGATCGGCCGGCCCAACCAGTCGCGTCACCACCTCCTACTGTCATCGCTGTCGGTCTAACTGCAATGGTGTTGCCGGTCTAAAAGCCATGGTACCGCCGGTCTTGTAGGATCATAAATGGTATTTCCCGCTCCAAAAGCTAGCCAATGAGGTGAGGGGCTCCCCACTTATATATTAGGTCACTTGCCCTTCCACAACCAATGTAGGACTATTCAACAAACTCCTCCTCACACATTGGTGTCCCTCAGCCGTTCACTGCCCCTTCACCGTTATCCCCACAGTCAAGCTAGCCAATGAGGTGAAGGGTCCCCCACTTATATATTAAGTCATTATTTGTCCTTCCACAACCAATAGTGAGACTATTCAACAATCACCCCATTCACACATTAGTGTCTCTTAACCATTCACGCCCTATGGTCCCTCAGGTCCCTCAGGCACCTACGGTCCATCAGAGCTTCACACACTTTGTCTCTCGAGTCAGAGATGTTGACCTAGTCAGGCTCTGATACCAAATTTAATATCGTAAATAGCCTTTCTCACCCCAAAAGCTAGCTAATGAGGTGAGAGACTCTCTCACTTATATATTAGGTTCCTTACCCTTCCACAACCAATGTGAGACTATCCAACAACTACCTGAATCGTCGGGCCATGGATCCGCCCCTAGACTGAACAAGCTAGTCATCCCTCGAGCAAAAGAAAAGAACAATACATGTTATTCCATCATTTGTAATATTTTTGGAATTCATTTGCATTCTCAACTTCTTTAATTTTCAAAGGGCTCTTGCCCCTTGGTATATGGTCCAAATTAATCATTTTTAAAACCTAAGCTTCGAAACAAAATTAATGATTGTACACGACCACATGGGTCAAACTAAATAAATATAAAGGTTGTTCGATTGTAAATATTATGATAATTACTAGTGCTAACTCGAGGTCCAAGCACAATAATTAACTGATACCGACATAATACAAAACAGTTCATTGTTACATTACTGGTTTGTATTCAAATCAAGTTCAAACAAACAAGAAGCATTTGTGTTGCCCAACAAATTAAGACAGGAGTGTACCTCGTTGACCTCGTTCTCCGTAATTTACAGCTTCTGTTCCAAAGCTTCCAATACGATAATAACCTGAAACGATGCATCGTGAAAGAAACATATATACATCGATCTCCCAAGCTTTGTCGGATCTCTGTGCATCTCGTCGATTTCGCTCCTGTCAGAGTACTTTTTTTTTACCCTGCATATTTCTCTAGGACTTCATCACCTTTCGTGTCTTGCGCCAGTCAATGAATTGTTTTGTACTGTGTCGTTCAGAGACAAAAAAAAAAAAAATCTAACTCCTGCAGAAAATTGTTCGCGAAATTTAATTTCAAGATCTGTACGTTCTGATGATGCTACAATTTTCTAGTTTTAGAATATCAGAATGCTAATTAACTAAGGTTTCATAGCTGCATTATGAGAAACCGGACTGATTTAGGACACCATAGTACTCGTTCCGTCCCATAAAGAGTCCATTCCTAGCATCATAGGAGAAATTAGTAGAGAGTAGAAATTAGTGGAGAGTGAGAATGACTGTTCTTCATCATTGAAAAAAGTAGTAAGGGTGATAGGTAGGTAAAGAGTATTAAAGGAATAAAACTTCTCGTTTTACACGATGAGAATAGGTGGGAGGGTAGAAGTTGGTTTTTTGTCGGACAAAATTCAAATTCCATAAGTTGAGTTTTTTTTTTGGACGGAGGGAGTATATACTACCTACAGTCGGAATATTTGACTAATGCTACTGTGATTAGTGGGACTGGCATCAAACTTTTTAACATATTTTTTATTAGCATATTGTCCTTGAATTTGTTGCAGCGGGTCATTAACCTGTTATTTCTCTCTTTCTTATATACCATTTTTAATTTATGTATATTTTTTTACTGGCACGTTGGCCCTCTGGACTCACATTATCCTTTTATTTTTCAAGAAAGTAGGAAATTAGTGAAGTTGGCAAGGCGCTCTAGCTCTCCACGCTGCTATTTTTTTCTTTTCAAAATCGTAAGAGGTGATGGTGTAGATTTACCACTCATTATTACCACTACTATATTTGGAGTATATATAGATTTCTTTCCGCAAACTAAACGAGTTGGTAGGGTTGGTGGTAGATTTACCACTTATCATCACTGCTATTCCGTTTTAAGAAATAGAGATTTGACCAGTACTCTGCTGAAAATAAGGTTGATTTTTTGTGAAATTCATGTGTTTTAACGGGGCCACAGTTTATATGAAAACTAGCTCTTTTTAATTATAGTAGAAAGAGTCAATTTTACTTTGAGTCACCTTTTATTATTATTGTTTCACTTTGGATCACCCTTCAACTAACGTTTTCACTTTGGACCGAGTAATTTTACACTTGTGGTACTTTGGACCACCATCAACTCTTAATTTTATCCATCCATATTCAATTTGTCATACGTCAAAGAAACGAGCACATACGACTGAGGGAATTTATTGACGGATAGGTGCTGGCGTACTCATGTTTGAGAAAAGAGTCGGGGTGATCCAAAATAAAACAAAGACAAAATTATCTGATTCAAAGTATTGGTTAAAGGGTGGTCTAGAGCGAAATATTGATAATAAAAGATATCCCGAAGTGAAATTTATTCTATAATGATAACTAAAAGTATCATATATACTATTCTATCTAGTTAAAAAGACGAATGATGCCGGTGCCCTAATCATCTCCGGTTCTCATAATGCAGTTATATATGCATCCTCAGTTTGTATTCTCTGATATTCTAAAACTAAGAAAATTGTAACATCATAAGAACAAATCTTGAATTTAAATTTCGCCAAGAAAAATAAGGAAACAGAGGCCGGATGTTTGCTGAGCTGCATGATGTTGATTCAATCACCATTATCAATCTCAACTACAATTAATTAATATCCGTCTGCATCTGGGAGTTTCTATGCTGATCAAACGGAAAAAAAGAATTAAGTTTCTATGCTGATCTCATATCAATGATCCAAAAGGGATCACATAGTTGTTGCATTTTCTTGTGTTATTTGTGCTATTAAATGTTTATACGAATAACAAAAGGAGCTGAGATCTGGTGTGGTACTATTTTAAGTAGCACCTCCAGCTAGATTTCGTAGCACCAAATCCTTGTCAGTACAACTTTATTAGTACTTGCCATGTGCACAGCTCTACCTTATTTTTATCATATAGAGTTAGTAGCCTGGTTTTATTTAATTAATTACCTGGAAATCTACCGGCAGCTATTGCTAATAACAAATATTTAGGTGCTCTATTACATTGTTTTCCCTTCATGGCTTCATGCATGGGATAATCTTCACCACAATTAATTGTTGCATTGTCAAACCTAAAAGTTCTGTTGATTTTCGCAACTAATTTGATGGAGAAAAGATATGACAAATTAATATATATCTGTTGCTTCAACAGTGTTCCAGAAAAAATAATTTCAGTGCTTGTCTGGTTGTTTCTGCTTAATCACATTCTACTTTTTGACAAAATTATAACTGATATGTTGGGATCTAGTTTTATTGGTTAAGCAGTAAAATTTGGACTATATTAAACACCCAATTATGTGGTCACCAGCACTTCTTTTTTTAACAAACCAGAAGATATGCACATACTGTACACACTGCATCACACAAGCATGCGAAAAGCTCATCAGTGCATCCTTGAGCACACATCCAAACAGATCAGACCAGGCTAAAAATGTAAACCTTACAATGTTATAACTATATATTCATTTTCAATAGGAAAAAGTACGAATTACCCCCCTGAACTATCATGGTCGTCTGATTTACCCCCCTAAACTCGAAAACCAGACATTGCTCACCCTGAACTTTCAATACCGGACAAATTACCCCCCTCAACCGAATCTAGAGCGGTTTTGTCCTACGTGGCATACACGTGGTAATCCAGTCAGCATTTTATTTTTTAAAATAGTGGGACCCACCTGTCATATCTTATCTTCCCCTCTTCCTCTTCCTTTTCTTCTCTCTCGGGCTCAGAGCATATATGCACGGCGAGCGGCGGCGCTCGGGGGCGGATGGGCAATTGTCGCGCGGGGGCCGGCGATGGGCGGCGGGCCGCGGCGTGCTGGGGCGGACAGGCGGTCGGCGCGCGTGGGCCGGCGGAGGAACGCGGGGAGGGCGCGGCGGCAACGGGCGGCGCTAAGGAGGCCAGGAGGGTGTTGGAGGCGGCGGAGAGAGGTCAACGGGATCCACGGCCTCCCTCTCTCTCTCTCTCTCTCTCTCTTTCTCAGGCAGGCAGCCAAGCGGCGCACGTGGCACGGTGGGCGGCGCCGAGGAGGGCATTGGAGGCGGTGCGCTACGGCGACGAGTTCGCTGCCCATCCACGTCGTCCCCATCGACCGTCATCGTGGTCAACCGGAGCCACACATCCGCGCCAACGATTTCCCCTCCCCGGCCGTCGCGCCCACCGCTACTCGCCGCCGGCCAGAGTGACCTAGCCATGCGCACCGCCACTCGCCACCCAGCTCCGCCCTCCGCCACCGCGTTTGCAGAGGAGCGGGAGGCAGGCGACGGAGATGGCGAGGCGGCTGGAGAGCGCGGTGTTGTTGACGAGCACGAGGTCCTGGAGCGTGGGAGGGAGCCACCACTTGAGCGGCGGGAACGGCCGCGCGTAGACGAAGAGGCTGTGTAGGCGCGGGAAGGAGGCGGGAGGAGGCCGGACGTGAGGAGCGTGGCGGAGGCAGAGGCGGAGGGCGCTGCGCTGCTCGGGTTGACGGAGAAGTCGGAAACGTAGCCGAGCGAGATGCCGACGACGTGGGACGCGTCGTCGTCGTCGCACAACACGCCATGCGAGCCGGCGAGGCAGAGGTCGTCAGGGAAGCCAGCAAGTTTCCCCCTTCCCTTCTCTGCTTCTCTCGTTGATGCGGTGGAGGCGGCGAACGGTCCGTCGTCCTGGTCGTCGGCATCGTGGCCGTCCAACCACGTCCGCCAGCGAACGCAGAGCAAGCTCGGGCGACCGGCGATGGAGGCAGCGAGTTCGGGCGGTCGGCGGTGGAGGCGAAGGCAGAGCGCGTCGCGTTCGCCGTAGCCGCGTGCTCTCTCTGCTCACCGAGAGAGAGGCAGAGAAGGAGGAGAGAAAAAAAGCTGACAAGTGGGGCCCCACTGTATTTTTATTTGTTTTTGCTGACTGTATCGCCACGTGTGTGCCACGTAGACTGAAAACTGCTTCGAACCATGTTAGGGGGGTAATTTGTGCGGTCTTAAGAGTTTGGGGTGTTAAATATCCGGTTTTCGAGTTTAGGGGGGTAAATCGGACGACCGCGATAGTTAGGGGGGTAATTCGTACTTTTTCCTTTTCAATATAAGCACTTCAACTTGTTGTGCATAGCTCACAACTGGCTAGGTAAACCTATATATATAGGCAATATCATGTGTCTGATTGGTACTACTACTACGACTGATAAGCCATAAAAATACAAAGTAACTAAGAATCATTTATGAGTAAAACTTTTGTATTAGCATTATTCGTAGTTTAAAAGAAAAATGCAAATAAACTACGATAAAACCCCATAAATCAGCTAGAAATTTAAGCTTAAATTTTAAATTTTTACCTTCGGTTGGTTCCTAAATAAACATGCATGGATTTTATGTACTCCCTCTACTGTAAACTATAAATATTTCTTTTCTGACTACTAGTTAAATATCTTCTCTTTGCTATGGATAAAAAATATATATATTAATGTATTACCCTTTTTTATAGCGAATATTCATCTTAATCTAATTTTGTATGTGGCTACCCATTCATGTTTGATATTTTTTTAATATTAAAAAGTTGAAGGGGTAACTTGTGAAATTTATAATGGAAGTAGGTAGGGTGGCTGATTCAATACTGCGCCACCACTACCTTCTTTTGATGTATCTTTAAAAATACTTATATTTTAGAAAAAAAAAAGGTATAATTCATTGACTCAGCCGTAAAGCCGTATATAAGAGATAAAATACTCCCTTTATGGACAGCTTCAACTAAACCTTAACCCTAAGTCCTTAACAACCTATCTAGCTTCTAAAGTATTTGAGGACGTGATTTATGTGCATGGATAATTCTTTTCTGTAAGTACAAAGTATATGACACAATACTTGGATTGCTGCTAAACATGTCGTGAAAAATTTATAATTAACTCACTGTAAAAACACTATGAGTAAATCTTTAAACTATATCAAAATTTATATAGGTAAACTTACTTGTTTGAGCTACTGCTTATAATGCTCAACCAACTTTGAGTTTCAAGGAACATAATTTTGAGTAAATTGCATTTTAGGCCATATATTTTGACCATTGTCGTGGGTTGGACTAGGTCTTAGCCAAGGTTTTCACTTTGGACCACATAATATTGCCATTTGTTTCACCTTACACCACCCTCTCGTCTTCCCCCAAATCAAACAGCCCATCGCTGATGCCATCTGATCACTCTCGAGCATGGGACAATATCAGTGGCATTGGTGCACCACGCTCGAGCTAATAGATATCGGCCTCAACTCAATGAAGCAAATAAAGAAGAGAATTAGGAAACACCACTCCAATATGAAACTTGTGCAAAAATACCTAGTGCAAAGTGACAGTATTGGCTTACCCCTAACCCAACTTGCAACTCTGGTAATAAGATGTGGCCCAATATGCAATTCACTCTTTTCTTTTATTGTTGTTACTGTTGGCTTATTAGGAATATCAAAAGTAAAATGAGTGAATTGTATTTTCTTTACATTTTATTACCAAAATTTCATCTTGAACTACACTTTTAGCTATTTTTTTTCATATTGGAATAGGTTATTTTGCATTTGTTGTACTTTTGACCATACTGGATCTTTTCTCGAGCACATGCTCATACAACAGCAATCTTCCTCCTCTTATGCATAGGCCACCTTTTGCTAGAGGAGAGTGTAGATATGACTAGAAAAAAGAATAGGATAATCTAAAGTACAAAAAAAATAATCTTACATAGTATAAAGTGGATATATATATTAAAGGATGGTTCAAATAAAGCTTTAGTAATAAAGGCACTCTCTCTATCCCAAATATAGCAGAGGGGCATTTTAGAGATATTAAGGATTGGAAAGAAATGTCTAAAATACTTATTAATGCATGGTAGAGGGTACCGATGAGAATAAAATACTTATTAATGTATGGGAGGGGTTGCTGGTGTTGAAGGTCGGTGAGGTGATGGGGCCTATGGTAGCCGTGGAGTAAAATCACCTTTTATATACCCTAGATATATATTTGAGATAACATTTAAATTTTAATTAGCTATATTTTAGGATGAAGATTATCTTAAAAAATATTTTAGGATGAAGAGAGCAGTAGAAACTGCAATTCACTTAAGGCCATGTTTAGTTCAGGGGTGAAAAGTTTCTGGGTGTCACATTGGATATACAGACATACATTTGAAGTTTAAATGTAGTCTAATAACAAAACAAATTATAGATTCCGCCTGTAAACCGCGAGACGAATTTATTAAGCCTAATTAATTCGTCATTAGCAAATGTTTACTGTAGCACCACATTGTCAAATCATGGCGCAATTAGGCATAATGATTCGTCTCGCAATTTACACATAATCTGGGTAATTAATTTTTTTTTATATTTAATACTTTATGTATATGTCCAAATATTTAATATGACAAGATGAAAAGTTTTGTTTTAAACAGGGTAAAACAAAAAATAAAGTCCCGTCTCAAAATTAGTTTTTTTCCATGGGTTACGTGTTCTCAACTTACAAACCATAGCCATAAAATTGCATTCCAAACGTGTCCAAGCCAAACAGATCCTAAATATACGCTGCTTACAGGAGAAAATAATCATCCGTACGAGGAAAGAATAGTCACGCATTATCTCTGTTTTGGCAGCAAATTGTCAGTCCTGCAGACGTGCCCACTCAAGGAGCAGCAGGTCAAAGATTTCAGACATTCACACCAACCGAGCCGGACAGGCATAAATTACTCATCCGCGCCATTGCACCATCAAATGTTCCCCCCCACAAATGCTATAGTATTTTTTTTGCCCCCTTATTATGCTATGGTCACAGTCATTTTCTTACCCTTGTAAGCGCCATTTAGATTAATGGAGCTGCTGACCTGCATGTCAAGGCCTAGCACGGTGTCGGTTCGGACTCATCCTCTGTGGCTAGTTACTACGGGTGATCCTCACGTTCATCAACAATTTTTATTATCGGGCACTTGTATAACAAGGCTAATTTGGAACATAGGTGTCAACCTCACAGATATAGTGTACATGCTCCAATACCCTTATAAAATTACACCTAGGCTAGGAGACACAAGGCGCCAGCTCATTCCTCTCCGCTAGGGAGTTCCACATGACAAGACCCATGTAGAAAGCTAATATCACTTATATTATAGGACGGATTGTTTAGCTAAAACCTCTTATATTATAGGATGAAGGGATTAGCTGGAAAATACTAATCATCCTGGAATTCTGGATTGCTTGGGACTAAAAGCTTGGCTATGGGCTGCAGGCTCGCGGCTAAGGGCCGATTATGAGGACGCTTAGAATCCAAAATGTGATCGTGCGCGGGGCAGCTAAGGTCATGCAAGGACTTCTCAGGAGGTGACACATGGCAGTGCACGGTGCATGCAGCTCGAGCCTGCCCACATGAGGACTGTGCCAGGGAGGCGACGCATGGCGAAAATAAACAATAATCGAGCACAGTAATAAATCAATTTAATTCCCATATGACATGAAAAAATTCCCACCACTCCAATATATTTTTAACCAAATTTAAGTAAAAAAAAGACACTAAAGGTGCCTCCTATTTTTTTTTCATCTTAGGCTAATCACTGAGAACGGATATGCAATGCACGCCATTACTTTATAAAGTGCACATTATATCAACATATTTGCACACAAAAAATTCATACTGGCTAGTGAGTACAAATCTATTTACACCTTTTGTCCCGCTTTCATAATAGCATGTGTAGCCATCAAGTTTGTTAGTGTTGTTAAGCAAGGAATTATATTGTCCCATTGGTATGATTACTGATGCACTTGGGTGTGTGCCAAAGCATAATCAAGTAAAGTATCGATTTGCAAAAGTAGAAAAGAAAAGAATATGTATGAGTACACGTTAAGTTTATGTTTGGTAAAAACACAAGTGAGTTGGTTTTGACCTTAGCCTAGTGATCATAGATGAGGCGAAGCGAGCATTTGCCATTTTTAAAGTATACCGGTCTGTCTTTAAAATGTGCTCATAAAAAAGAGTGGGTATAAGCGTATGTATTTGTGCTGTGTTTTTATTTTTTAAAAAAGAAAAAAAATCATATATCAGAGAGGTAGGAGTTGGATGTCCATGTTTGATGCTAGAATTTTACAATTTATTCAGAATTTGAGCTGTAATTTAATGAAACTCAAGTAGTAAATATATACATTGTAAATAGACCTAACCTGTATGTGAATTAGCTTCATCTACCAATTCATTTCTTGTAGTAACATCTATCCAAGCAGTCACTTTTGTAGATCTGAATTAATAACTAAATAATTTGTACTACCGTATGGACCAGGTCTACCTATCATCTCCTACTATTACCTAATTTATTAATGAATCCGTAGTCGTTGCGGCAATGTAGGAACGAATTATATTCACGGTTAGATGCGTTTGTAAGTACAGATAATAGTACAATGAAATTATCATTACTATCTATATGGATTGATTTGAAATGCGTCCTAGGGGTTAGTTGAGAATCAAATTAATGGCCACGCATATCTCATTTGCTATGAACTAGACATTTCAATTTGGTGGTTACCAGTGTTGCCTTTTGAATTAATTAAATTCTGTGGAGATTTTGGCTGGCACATAGACATGCTTAATTCCTTTTGATCGTCTTGTTATTCTCATGTTTTGTCTTGACATGTTTGGAGTGTAGCAGGAGGCCATGATTTGAGATGTTGGGATCCTGAGGGGCAGAGATTCTAACAACTGGACCATGTACAACCTTGCTCTCCAGATACCTTGTGAGTATACGTACATTTTGCGTAGTGACAATGACTCCGAATTTGAAATTTGAAATTAATTAATTAAGGGTAGAATTAATTAGTTTGTCAGTGACAGAGATCAAGGTTGTCATTAGCCATAAAGGACCATCAAGGTCAGTTATTTACCCTAGGAGTACACTCCTGATCTGTCAAATTTGTAATGGAACATCATATCCATTAGTATTACCACACTATAATCATATCCATTAATACTATAATAATTACTTTTTGGTAAACAGATAAAGTGACTGTAAAATGTCCATCCTACCCTCGTGGCTGCTTCGAGTTGGCGGCCGGGTGTTGTGTGTACGCATCTTCTCCATGTAATTAAAAATGAATCGGTCAAAGGAAAATTTAAAACAATTGGCTTGAACACGTCCAATATATTAAGTTCAGTTCCTAGGCCACCAGAAATTTTTGAACAACTCTCCCTGGATTATGGTACCTGGGGAAATTGTAAACAAGGATTAGTACCTAGCTAGTTACCTAACCACTTTGATCCATTCTTGTCATAATAATCAAAGGCAAGACTAGTATAAATAACAGTAATTAATTCATGGTTGACAGTGACAAATACGGACAAGCGGTGTGCCAAAACAGCTTGGACACGAAAGCACATTGTATTGGAAGTAGCTCTCACCTCTCATGGTGAAAGAAAAAGAAAAACAATTTGCAAGTTGTGCCAAACAGGTAGTATGATACAGAAAACATGCAATGTACCATATGTACTAGTACTGGTTAGTTGGCCACAAAAGCACACTACTGAGACCACTTTTAATTAATTGAACAACTCTGTACCCAGCGAAGAGTAGCTTTGATCTGATCCTGATGGCTTAACTAATCACAATTTGGCCAGTTCCTGCCTTCCTGCCTGCCCTTTACTAACTTTTTTTTAAGGATAATTGCCCTTTTACTACTGTTCTAGTCATACTCTTCCCATGATTGCACTTAATTAGGATGGACGGACACTACATCTCCCCATAAATCACGACGCTAATCCGCGCAAAATGCCTAGGTTTATGATGTTGACAGGAGATCAGCCACGCGGTTACTCTTCCTTTTGTTGCAAAAAAAAAAAAACCCCCTAATCTCTTTGCTTGTAGCCAGGTAACACTAGTACAACACCGGTCAGACCACATCAGACGAGATTTTCGAGCAATTTCCGGCACTAAATTTGTCCGAATTTTAGCTGAAAAGTTGTGGGTTTGTGCCTGGATCAGTCACTCACTTGTGCTCTACACAAGCAGAAAAAGCACAATGATCAGGAGTGGAGCGCATGCTTGATAGCGATTTCGATGCAGGGTTGGTCAAGAAAGCGATTTGATTTGTGTGTGATTTTTTTTTTAATTTTCTCTTCAGTGATGGCCTCTCAAAAGGCTATCACACTGGCAGCCAGGCATGGCCGAGAGCATAATTAATACTTAGAGATAGCGTAACCCGGAGAAGAAGAGCCAAAATTATTAAGAAAAAAAATAAAAAAGGTGAAAAAAAAGCACTACTAGCAAAGGAGTTGAGTAAAGAAGAGCCATCTGCCATGCAATGGCAGTGCAGGTGCAGCAGGGGTGATAAAAACTGGAAAAAAGTTGGAACATAATGATGGTATGGAACACACTTTAATCTTCTAAACAGTGATTATTAGCACACTTTCAGGACAGTGCAGGGTTTTGCAGCTGCAATCATGTCAATGAATGAGTGAGTAGTATTGCTGTCTTTCTTTTTCTTAATTTTTGACAGCTTATTTGAACATGTAGTACTAGGAAGCAGTATTAAAGGTGTTCCATGTTTGCTTAAGTATACTACATTGTTCAATAACAGTGGGCAGAGACAGCAAAGGACCAGGACTGCTGCTGCTGCTTAATTGCCATTTCTCTTGCAAAACAAGCACATTGATGAGAGAGAGCTATCTTCCATGTGTCATGACTCAATGGTAGTAGTAACATTGTTAGTAAGGAGCAGGTGTAGCAAAGCTGTATTGCAACATCTCAACAAGTGGAAGAACAAAAAAGAAACAAAAAAAGAAGAAAAAGATATATCCCAGCAGAGGAGAGCAGGGCATGGCAATGCAGTGAAGCTCCACTATGCCAAAACAACTAAGGAGCTCACTGCCTACACTTGCTTTTCAATACCCCAAAAACACTAGTAGTAATATCATTTCAGTCCTGCTCTGCTACCTTAGGCTCAATGTCCTTGAGCAGGCCAACGATCTGCTGCATGGCCGGCCTCTTGGAGGGGAGCTCCGCGGTGCAGAGGTAGGCGATCCTCAGGGCCTCCTCCATCTGCCTCTCCAGCCCGGTGTCGCGGATCTTTGGGTCGATGATGCCCGACCCGAGGTTCGCCTTCACCATCGCCCTAGTCCAGTTCACCAGGCTGGCTTCCTTCTGGCCGGGGTAGTCGTCCCCCAGTGGCTTCTTGCCAGTGATCAGCTCGAACAGCACGACGCCGAAGCTGTAGACATCGGACTTTGCTGTCGCCATGGCGTTCTCCGAGTCGGAGAACTCCGGTGGGGCGTAGCCTGGGGAATGGTGCAGCAGGTTGTTGTCCGTGCTGGTCCCGGCGATCATTGACAGCCCGAAGTCAGACAGCCTAGGCTCCATCCCACAGTCGAAGTAGATGCTGCTCGCCTTCACGTCACGGTGGACGATCTGAGGGATGCAGCCGTGGTGCAGGAATGCCAGTGCCCTCGCGGCGCCTAATGCAATCTTGTGCCGGAACATCCATGTCGCGGTACCCTCTGGTGTGATGTTTTCGGTGGCAACACCGCCATTGTTGTCTTCCCATGTGTCAGTGCTCCAATCCTCAGTGGTCTGGACTCCTAGAGGCAAGTCATGAAGTAGGTTGTGCAGATTGCCGTTCTCCATGTACTCGTAGATGGCGATTCTCTGCTCCCCTGCTAAGCAGTAACCAGTCAAAGGAACCAAATTAGGATGTTTGATCCGTCCCAGCCGCTCAAGCTCTCTTGCAGCATCTTGGTCAGCCATTGCCGAACCATGGACCAACACCTTCACAGCAACCTGAATTCCACCAGGGAGAAATCCCCTGTACACCGGCCCAAATCTCCCCTCTGCCAGCAGAGTTCCCCTATCAAAATTTGACGTCGCTGCCAAGAGATCGGCGAAAGTGAAACTCAGCAAGGGCTTCTCAAAGATGACAACTGGGACAGATGTTGCGACCTTCACATCGGCAACCCATGTTGTCGAGTCGGTCTGGAATGCAAATGGGCCTGAAACCCCTGGTTCCTCCTTGAATGACACCTGCTTGACAGCAGGCAGCACATCACCCCTCTTCCTCCGCCGCCGACATGCAACTGCCACGCAGAGCAGACCAAGAACCGAGAAGAAGAGCGAAAGCACAATGGCCAACGCCAACTTCATCCCCTTGCGTTTGCCCCCACTTCTCTGGATACGGTCAGGATTCACGGCAATCGGACAATCATTCCTGGACCTAGCAAAGGCAGCTGCAAACGCCTCGGGAGAGAGCTCGGAGGCGCAAACGGTGAGGTTGTTGTATGAGAAGTTGAACCGCTCCATGGACACCAACTTCTTCACTAATGCCACAGGGATCTCCCCAGTGAGGTTGTTCACCGACAAGTCCAGCACCTGCAGGCGAATCGAGCTCAAGTCTGGCACTACTCCACTGATATTGTTCCGCGACAAATCGAGCACCTTCAATCTAGACAATTGGGAAGACAACTCCCTAGGAATTTGCCCATGCAACCCGGTGCTCGACAAATTGACAAACTCCAATCCAGAGATCTCACCCATGGACACCAGCAAATTTGCCACGGACAACTGGTTGAATGCAAGATTCAAATGCTTCAGGTTCCGAAACCTGTTGCCAACACTGAATTCCCCGGTAAGCTCATTGCCTGATAAATCGAGGTATGCCAAAGATGAGCCTGCATATCCACTGCTAAAGTTTAGCCCCGAGAAGCTGTTGTTGCTGAGGTCTATCACCTTCATCTGCTCATGGAACGCTCTGATGACGGAGCCCCGGAGCCTGTTCCCGGACAGGTTGAGGTAGGACAGTGACCGTAGCGGCGAGAGGTCCGGCAAGTCGCCGTCCAGCGCATTGCCGGAGAGATCCATGGAGGAGAGGTTGGTCCAGCCAGAGATGACGGTGCCGAGGAGCTGGCCCTGGAACAGGTTGTGGCTGGCGTCGAGCACCCGGAGCGCGGCGATGGAGCCGAGCGCCGGGGGCAGCGCGCCGGAGAAGGCGTTGTGGGAGACGTCGAGCACCTGGAGGGCGGCGAAGTTGACGATGTTGTTCGGGAGGTCCCCGCGGATGGCGTTGCGGGAGAGGTTGAGCTCCAGCAGCGAGGCGCCCACTTCCCACAGGTCGTTGGGGAGCGCGGCGAGGCGGTTGCCGCTGAGGTCAAGCGACCGCAGCCGCGCCAGCTTCCCGACGGTGTCCTCCGGGACGGCGCCCTCCAGCCCCATCCCGGCGGCCGAGAACTCCACCACCCGCCCCTCGCCGTCGCACGCCACCCCGGGCCACCCGCACACCGCCGCGCCCGACGCCGGCGCCGCCCGCCCCATCTTGGCGAAGAACCTCGACACGAAGTAGGCGTCCGTGTTCGGCTCCTGCGCCACCGCCGCCACCACGGCCACGGCCAAGAACAGCACCACCCGAGCACCCATGGCCGCCCGCCGCGGCGCTGCACGCGTACGGTGAGATCTTGGCGCTCGCGCCGCGCGTGCTAGCAAGAACCACCCACCAGCTGCTCGACCGGTTGTTGGCACGGAGCAAGCGACACCGGCGGCGGCGGTGGTGTCATGGGAGACAGCTCGGAAGCGGCAAGTGGCCGCTGCCCACCACCTCTCTCTCTCCTCTGGTTGGCAATGGCGAGCTAATGCGGTGGAGAGAGTATGGCTAGAGTGTGAAAGGGGAGAAGAGAGCAGGAGGAGGAGGTGGAGGGAAGAGAGGTCATAAATGGAGGGAGGTGGAGGGAGTAAATAGGGGAGTAAATTGGGGAGGAGGAGAGGGATTTTGTTTCAAATATAAAATAAAAAGAGGAGGGGGATTTTGCTTAAAAAAGTAAAGAGGAGAGGGATTTTGCTTTTTTTTTAAAAAAAAAAAAGAGGAGGGGAATTTGCATCCAAAACAAAAGGGAGGAAATGCTGGGGGAAGGATTGAATGTGGATGTAGGAAATATGGGTTTGGTGGTTATGATGCTTAAAAAAAAGAGGTGGATTTTGCTTAAAAAAGAAAAGAGAAGAGGGATTTTGCTTTAAAAGAAAAGGAGGGGAATTTGCATCAAAAACAAAAGGGAGGAAATGCTGGGGAAAGGATTGAATGTGGATCTAGGAAATATGGGGGTTTGGTGGTTATGATGATGGTGGTGGTGCAGCACTAGTGATGGAGTGGAGCAGTGTTGCAAAGGGTTTTTTTTTGTGGGCACAACTGCACAAGTATGGCTGGCCAGTGTGCAGGAGCAAGTGGAGTAGTTTGAGCAGTGGTGTGGTGCTGATGGGGGAGTGAGTATGTTTTTGCTGGAAAGGGATCTTATGACTTAACTGCTGTGCAGTTGAGTCACTGATATGTGGGCCATAGCAAAGTGGGACCCACATGTCAGTGCCTCAACTGCATGTGCAGTTAAGTCAGAGGATCTGCTTCCGTTTTTGCTAGGTAGGAAACCAAATAGGAAGAACTATATCACTATTCTCCTTTCATGTTTTGGATGGATATTGTTGATAATGCTACGGTACTAGTACTGCGAGTTAGTGACTATATTTGATCTTATCTATCCATTTTTATAATAGAGGGTTTATATCGAATGTTACCCTAAAATTAATTTTAGCAAGTACTTTCTATGTATAAACAATGGGCTTATACTGACAACCAGCTACAAGTATTTTAGTCATATTCACCCCAAATAGGATATGAGTGTATTTTTAAAAATACTTGTTTCAATGAATCTTTTATTTTGGACCAACTAGTATTTTTATTCTATTTTGAACCAAATCATTTAATAAATACTTAATGCTATGTTCCAAAAGGACTCATAAAAATATTTATTGAGAAAATGAATTAAAATCCAACCCTCTATACCCAAAACAGTGTACGCAACCATGTTTCTACACTAAATAACAACGGGGGAAATGATGCGTCATCATCCTTTTGTGGATATGACTGTAACTTTGTTCTCCTTGTGTACCGTATGAGGGAACGTAAACAACAAGAGAAACAAACTCACTATCTATCTGAAAGACACAACATATAATTATGTCGACCACAAACATCCTTTTTTTTTTCACTTAAGCAAAAATGAGTGCACAAGTGAACATGCTCTATTTTTTTTCATTATTAGGAAAACAACAAAAAAAACATAAAGAGAATCTCTACACGGTGTCATCGCATTTATTATTGAATTAGATAATCTCGTATAGCATAATGTGTAGACTAGCTAAAATATGTGGCATGTGCCACTTACATCAATGAGAACCTAAAGACGAGTTCATTTGGGGTTGGTAAACAGCACGCAAAATAGAGTAGTAAATTAGTGGATGATTAATTAATTATTAGATAAAATAAAAAATAAATTAAGATAAATTTCAAAAATAACTTTTCTATAGAAAAACTTTATGAAAAACGCACCATTTAGTGGTTTGAAAAGTGTACACATGGAAAAATGAGAGACTAGAAGTTAAGAAAGTGTAGTGTGGAACAAAGTCTAATGTTATTTTCCAGTTCTTTGCTTTGTGGCAGCACTAAATTAAAGTATCGCTATTTTTAATTATTTGAGGATAAAAGTTGATGAACTATCCACTTGATTATAGAGAATAAATATTATATGTTATAAACATAATAATGTTACTCCCTCTATCCCAAAATATAAGCATTTTTGGACTCTGATATGGTCTCTGAGATGCAACTTTAACCAATAATATCTATATAAAAGTAAGATGTTTTAAATAAAAAGAGTTGTATATTAGATAGTTTTTTTAATAATAAATCTAGTAACATCAATTTTACATGATTGATCTTTTAAAATTTTTTTCTATTAATAGTTAAAGTTAAAATTGTTTGACTTGTCACTATGCTAAAATGCTTATATTTTGGGATGAAGGGAGTAATTTATAATAAGTGATCTAAGTAAGTAAAATATAGTCAAAGAAAGTTTTTTGACAAATTATATCTTAGAAGAATGGATAAATAATATAACTTCTACTACTTCGTTTTTCACATGCACGCTTTCTTACTTTCTAAATGTTGTGTTTTTGCAAAATTAAAAATTAAAAATACTTTAAGAAAATCATGTTACATTATTTTTAAAGTTTTTAAGCTAATAATTATTTAATCATGCGTTAATGAGTTACTTTCCTATCGAACACTGGCTAAGCATGCAGCACCAAATCAAACCGAATAAAACCAACCGCTACTTATAATATATTTATTTTTGTTGTTTTTCTCATAAAAGTCATCGGTCCGATAGGCTTCACTGGGATTTTTGTCACCCTAGACCGGCCTGGCCCGGCCCGGTCCAAGCCCAGCTCATACTCATGTCTATAAGCATTACGCAGAAGGGGAAAAAAAAATAACAGACTGCTGCCAACTCATAAAAAAAAAGTAAACAGATGCACATGTGCTGCCAAGTAAGACCGGATATGTTATGGATTAATTATGGAGGAATAAATATATGGATCGATCTCGGAGGAAGTCAAGCCTAATGACCAGTGTTGCTAACGCGTTTTATACACTGTATATACTACTATGTCCCAAAATGAATACAGTTTTAAGTTGTTTATGCCATATGTTTGATCGTCCGTTTTATTTAAAAAAAATATGATTAGTATTTTTTATTGTTATTAGATGATAAAATATAAATATTACTTTATATGTGACTATTTTTTAAATTTTTTTTATAAATATTTCAAATAAGACGGACGGTTAAATGTTGACATAGAAATCCACGACTAGACTTAAACTGGGACAGAGGAAGTATTAGTAATATATACGACGAACAATATAATTAACTACATAATGATATACCCTCTCTGTCAAAAAAAAAATCCAATTATAACTAAGAACTTGAACTGTTGGATATTTGTAGTTAGAGCTTGTCTTTTTTTTATTTTATTTTGGCATAGTAGTATATCCTATAGTGGATTCTCACCTAACTAGAAACAAAACGCTACATATACAAGTACCATACTACCTCTGTATCGGCGACGCGTTACGTACGTCAAATCCTCCTTATACGTGCAGTCCTGCTGTTTTAGGGACCAAATCAGCATTAAAGAAGTCCGGGAAAATTTTATGATGTACCCTTTAATTTTCATCTGTAGGTATAAATTTAAAATTCAAACCTAATACACAGAGCCCACCTAATATGTGCTAAAAAAATAGTGAGGCCTCACATTTTTAGAAAATAAAAAGAGAGAGACGAATGAATTTCACTTTAGACTATCAATATTAACCAAAGTACATAACAAATCAGATCTAAATTGAGGTACAGTTTTTTAAATATGACCATAATTATAATCAAACAATTGGAGCAGACAAAAACAAGCTCATTCCAACTAAATAATAGGAGGAGAATTGGAGAAAATATAAAACTTATGGCAGAAAAAAAGAGAAAGTCCTAAAACATGTTATATCTTGATTTTTTTTCTTTAAAAAATAGGCACCTAACTTTTTTTTTTTGGGGGGGGGGGGGTGCTCACCCTCTCTCACCCGTATGCGGGCATACACATTGAGAGTAACTATCGAAAGAAATATGGTAAATAATATAAGTATAATGAATAGTACAAATGATTGTATTGAGGCCAGGCTTTACTGTGTGAGTTTTATGAAAGTAAAATAATGTGTTTCTTTTTATCCCAAAACAAGTTGAGGTTGAAGTCAAATTGTATATAAATGGTACAGATGGAACATTTGTTACAAACTTGAGTAAGGATAAGAGAAGAATGAATTGAGACGGTGAGATGGGTGCAGACCCAAAATAAATCATCATATAAGCAACAAACTAAATTAAATGATTACAAGGCCTTAAAGACCACAGGTACATATTTTAGAGGAAATGGTTTGACCCACGTAGTCACGTAGAGATACAGTGGAGTCCACTGGTTATAAAGTATCATCACGCAAATGGTTGATGTTCTAAGATTCACCGCTCTCTAATGCACCATTCGGTCGCCACATAACCCTACTGTAGTACACGTACGGTTCATTCTTTGTACATCTCTCTACAGTGATGGAGTGACCAATGTTTTTTTTTTTTTTTTGAAAACTGAGTGACCAATGTAAAATTGGCTCAAACCCTTGCGTTGTATAGTTTTAATTAACAATTGAGGTGAAATAGACTTCCAATTTTATAATATTAAGGTGGTGTGTTTTTTTTGACAGTACTTCACCGTTATCGAATAATTGACGCTGTTGACTACGTCCACCTCCTCACTTTGACAAAAATATTTAGATAATTATATTATGATGAATGATAGTTGTATAATAGTAATATTTATGGCGTTGCACATTTTACCAATATAACATATTTTCAAGTTCTATAAATTTTCAAGAAAAAGACAAGAGATTAAAGCTTAAACTTAAATAGTATCATTGTCAATTATTGGAGAACGAACGAAGTATTAAGTTAGTGTTTGCCAGAGCGATTAACCAAGCTATGCTAACCAGTTACTTGCAGAAAAGTAAGGAATGGAACCTTGATCCTCGAACATGGTGGACAATAAAGCTTGAAAATGCCTGTCAACGATAACAGGAACGAGATACCCGAGAGAAAGCAGAAAAAAGAAGAAAGAAGGTAGAAACGCGACAGCTGAACAAAAGGAAGCTTGCACTCGACTAGCTGATCGAACCTATCTACCAGAGCAGCATGTAAAATCAAAGGTGTTATTATTATTATTATTATTATTATGTGATGAACAATTGGTGTTGAAGATTATTGGTTTTGTTATTTGGAATTTATTTGTGAAGTGGTTTTGGATATGATTGGATTTCACAGGTGATCTACAGGTACAACTATTTGTTGGACCGGTCAGACCGGACATGTGCTGCCGGTCAGACCGGCGTGTATCACGCGGTCAGACCGGTGCAGCCCGCGGTCTGACATGCCGACTCTGTGTCGGTTTCGGTTTTGGGTTGTTTGTTTGGATATCCGTGATTGTTTCATAATTATGGCTTCTAGATGGATACTATGCGTATGTAATACTGTTGTTTGCTAACAATGAGTCAAGTTGGGGATAGCTTGGTCTCGGAATATGGTTTCTTTGTTTGTTCTATGTGTAGGTGACTCGAGATGCCGGGAGAGTATTTGCGGTGATGGACCGGAAGTCGGCTTGGGGATAAGACGACGTCCATGATGGTCAGAGATCATGCGGGATACTAAGGCTAGAGTTCAATACACGTGGTTGGTGAAGATTCCATATGGCATACGATGGAGGTATTGTGTGCGTATGGGATGTGGAGTCGAATTTGGAAGGAGTCCAAATTTGGTATGATTGGTTATGTAAAGTTTGTTTCTGGTACTAGAGGGTTTCCTAGGGTGATTAGGAGTTCTAGTATGAGTTTGGTTCGTGGCTTTAGGCTGCCTATCTTGGGTATAAATAGAGAGGGAGCGTGAGGCTTCCTGGTATCGCTTTTGAGAGCAATTGAGTTGATAGTTGAGTTAGGGTTTCGAGTTTAGTCGAAATTTTTGTAAGGAGTGTTGTTGGTGCACTTTGTAAACACAGAGAGAATCAATAAAGTCGTCATCTACTTTAAGAGTTCTTCGATTTGTGTTTCATCGGGTTTCGACGGTCTAATCGGTGGCGCACTGGCGGTCAGACCGGTGGCATCGCGGCGGTCCGACCGGCGGGCACACGGCGGTCAGACCGGCGGTGGCGACAGGGAGCGGCAGGCGATCTCGGCGGTTCGATCGGAGTTTAATCTTGGTCAGACCGACATTCATCAGGCGGTCAGACCGGCGTATACACTTCGGTCAGGCCGCGATCTGTCGAATTTGAGGGTAACTTTTATTTCCGCTAAAAGTTTCGGTTTTTAGGTATACCAACCATTGACCCCCCTCTGGTTGGCTTAATTGTTGTGATTCGATCCTACACAGCAATCTGTAAATTGTTGGTGTGTTGATGCGAAAAACACGAGGCCTGGGAGATCTGCTTAACTCCAGCGTAGGTCCAAAAAATCTTGCCTTTAGGTTCATGAGCGTGCCAGTTGATTTGATCCTGCAATCAACAAGAAATAAAGACAGGAAAATAGCGGTTAAATCTATAAACGATAGCCGATCGGCCAGTCCCCGATGACGTATCATTTATCTTTGGGCTGATGTCATGTTTGAGTCGATCGACAGTCATAAATAGGCAAGAAAGAACTAAATCTATTTAATCGGCTGTAGATATCAATGGTATATAATGCTTTCGTCGATATATACTTAAATCAAGTGATTGGGATAGATCGGTCGCCATGCCGTTTTTTAGTATAAATTACTTAGATCGAAATATATATTAACAAGAAGATTATAAGCATTCATAGCATAGCCGATCAGACAGATCTAGCATGTATCGGCTAGTACTCCAATACCACTCTATATTGAGATATTAAAGCAAGCAAAAATATATCAAACGGGAAGCTTAATATACCTAAACGCAACAAAATCTTAACATAAAGGGCAGATTTAATTATATCAATCAAGCATATGAGATATAAAATAGTTAAATCAGGTAAGATCGGCTGAAACCCCGATGAAACCCTAATCGGCAACCAAAAGCAGGCTAGAGATTTAGATTCTAATCATGACTTATAAGGTCAAACTCAACTGATGCAGCTATAAGTATGAAAAGAAGGACAATATCTAGAAAATCAAGCCGTTGAATATTTCATAGGGTGGTGGATATCCTATATAATCTAAGTCAGCATTGGTAATTAACCTAATCGGTTGCCTTTTGATGATAGATGCTGGCCGATTGAAGGTTAAATAACGATATTGTCAAAAATTATATAGAATATATGATAACTCGATGAATTACATAAACAAGATAAGAGTATCATAAAGATGGAAGCACTAATCCCGAGAACACAAGCCGCCATAACAAGCTTTACTTCTAGTTGAAGATCGAAATTGATGCAGCTCAACCCGAAAGTAAGAACTTGTCAAAAGTAAACGAAAGTAAAAGGGTGGCGATGCGCTGAGATTGTATTGAACGTCTGTTGTTTGATTACATGAGTTCGGGCTCTATTTATACCCGAGATACAAAATATGTCCTTGCCGGACACGACACTTATCTCTAACAAACTCTAAGATACCATAAGTCTTTGCGGCAAACTTTTGCCCAAACATATCTCTAAAGAAATTACATAAAATATCCTAATTAATAGATACAGTTGCTCAAATCGAGAGCTTTATCTCTATCATGGCAATCCCTATGAAGCACTTTGAACGATTCTAAAAGAAGCCTCGAAACTGTCTTCATCGTAATTGGCTGCATTGCCTCCATCGGCTGTATCGGCTATCCTCTATTCGATCCATCCCAGCTGATGTACACTCCAACTGATACCTTCACAGCCGATGCATACTCTGTTCTTTGAATCGATCTCTTCATCGAATCCGCCTCGATCCTAATGTTGAACCTGGTTCACATCTTACCAAATTTGGTCGTTAACATGGTGTCACCGATAACCACTGTTGACGGTCCTTAAATCATAATATTTGACCGTCAATACTTGCATATAATGAAATAAAATATGGTATCCAACTTAGTGGTAGGGTTTGTTACTAATCATTTCCACTAGTGTTGGTGAAATATGTGTATGCAGGTATTTTGAGGAGAAAACACATCCGTCATGTGACAAAATGCACCTCTGCGCATTCAGGACGCGTTTACACGGATTGGAGGACCATATATCAACCAAAACCACTTAGAATTGGGCCAAAACATTGTGCAAGATGTTGGGGGCCCAATAAGCTACATACCGGGCAAAGGAAAGGCTGGGAGGAGGGATTTTTGGTTCGGCCGAACCAATCCTAGCGCCTCCCGCCATCTGGCTTAACGTGGACGGCTTGGATTCCTTCCCTATGGCGGTTGCAGGGTGTTTTGGTCATTTCCCATACCCCTAACCGTCATTTGGAGCCTATATAAGGAGGTCTTCACTCTCATTCCAACACACACAACTTTGAGCTGAATTATAAGAGGCTCTATTGTATCATTTGTACATTAGAAATAGGTAGAGAGTGAGGGGAAGCTCTGGAGGAGTGCCCGGAAGTTTGACGCTCATCCGACTTCTTTCTCGACAAGTGTAGCTTCCTAGGAGGAATTCTGGAGGAGTACCGGAGCTGTCGATACACTCTGCTCCGGGTTCGGAGAACTTCTTCTATAAAGTAAGCATTCGTGTTCCTTTCTTATGTTATTTAATTACTTAGTCTGAGTAAGATATATTTCCATCTTTGCGGGTTCATTGTTTAGTATTCGTATTAAGTGCTCTAGTA
Source organism: Oryza glaberrima (assembly GCF_000147395.1). Taxonomy (NCBI): domain Eukaryota; kingdom Viridiplantae; phylum Streptophyta; class Magnoliopsida; order Poales; family Poaceae; genus Oryza; species Oryza glaberrima. The sequence continues at coordinate 8,782,190 of NC_068333.1, forward strand.
CTAGGACTCTGGATAGAGAAGGAAGTTCCTGTACAAGTATTAGAGTAGTAATGAATAACTTAGACGTGGTGTCTAGGTTAGAGATTACCTTTGTTTGTTGTGTATCCCACGGATTTGTCAGAGGTAGGCGGCAGGTGGTGACAGCCCTGAATCCCGTTCTAGTAATCCTCCACGTTCGGATACATCATAGAGCTATAGCCGAAACCACGCTGGCAGACCAGCAGGGGTCGGTGTCCAAAGCAACAGATAGGGAATTACCTTGCTTAGCATAGATAATTAAAACACATAGAAAGTCCTCTCTAGCCTGCCTAGCCTACCTATAATTGTTGTCCTTGGATTGTCTTAGCCTTAGGTAGATTACACACGTTCCCTGAGTTCGATATCCTTTTGGGGTCACCCGAAGGTGAAGTGTTACAGCGATATTCCGTGCGCTTGCGGATTTATCTGTGGTTGTAAGAAATACCAACAACCACCAATCCAAATTATGTTCTTGGTAGCCAAACATGCTGTCCAATGATAAGTCATAGTTTAGTTAACTGAAGTATGAACCCAATGAAATATTGTTTGAGGGAAAAGAAACAATTTGGGAAAGAAAATCTTCAATTTCTAGACATAATATTTACTCATGCAACATTATTTTCTAGACCAAACTTAACTGTGAAAGGGCATTTAGTGTTGTGGTTGCAGTGATCTGAGTAGCACCCAAAATCCTGAGTTCAAAAAAAAAATACCCTTATGAAAGAAAAGACCAAACTTAACTTCATTTGCAAGACTTAGAAAATACAAATACTCCATTCGTCCCCTCCTAGGAGGGTTGTCTTTTTTTTTTTTTAACGGAGGGAGTATGTTGTTAAACTATATGAATTTTAATAAATTGATAGTCAAATCTAGAAAATATTTGACTTAGGACAAAGTTAAAATGAGAAGTAACATAAAAATGGAGTGAGTATTTAGTTAAAAACGACGAAAGGTTTGTTCAATTGTTTTCTTTGTTCTTTTCAACTTTATCTAAATTCTTTAGTTTAGAACGTTGAGTCTCGTTCTAATTTTTCCATAGGTGTACATTCAGTTTATAAGCCCCAACCAATTTTTTTTTATTTTTATATAATGAAATTTATTCTGGTAAAATTTTAATTTTATAATTTAATTTATATTGACCTTCCATTATATTTGAGGGATGAAGTGAATAATTCAAGTCATCAAACAAACATAATGAAATATCCGACGTTTCGAGAGAAGAATATTGGAGACTTTGCTGGGCCTTTAGGCTGCCAGTCAACTTCAGCCTGAGATGTGGCCGTCAAACCACTTGACGGCGACGACCAGATATATTACACATTCAGGAGATTTGACAAAAATGGCTAAAGATGTACAACATCTCAAATATTCTTAACTCATACTTATGTGAATCTAGTTCCCAGGATGTACACTAGATTCATACTTTCATTTTAAGCATGAAAATACATAACAAAATACATTTAATACGAAAGTGATCTAAAATTTACAACTACTTAGTTTTTTTTTTCTTGCCTTCTACTCTGCACCTTTAATTTTTAGAGTTTTTTTAAAACATATTTCTAGTTAAAAGATGATATCGATAGAGAGGGGTTAGGCACATGCATGTTTGCACAACATCCTAATTGCATATGATGCATATCCATGAGTCTTGAGTAGTTGTTGGGTATGCCATGTTTGGTTTCCCAAACCACATGCTGTTGGCTTGGCTAATAACAACTGCATGTTCTACAAGAGTTATAAGAAAAGTAGTTAATAGAACTGGTCAGTGGCTGACCCAGCACAAAATTATAGGTGGGTGAACTTATTAGACACAAATACCGATTCGTAATACACCAATACTGTGACATGTATCTAAAAATTAATGACATGAAAAAACATTAATGTATAATGTATATGTAAAAAGGGGCAATGCGCACATCTAACTATCCAATTATGAAGTAAAATGATAGAAATGACTGATTTCTAGTTAGGAGAACTAGAGAAGTGGTATTGTTGGAATATATCATTATAGGTGGAGGTTGAAGGCGAGCCACTGGACCAATGTTTTAATTTTCCAATATATTCGAGTAAATTATAGTTTGGACCACATATTTTTACCATTGTTGTAATTTGGACTAGGTCCTAGCAATGGTTTTTACTTTGAACCACATATCTCTACCATTGGTTTCACTCTAGACCACCCCTCATCTTCTCCAAGTCCGGCAGCCCATCTCCAATGCAAGTGTCCCTCCCCCTATCTGCCTCGCTGTCAGAGGAGGTGGTGACCGCTCCCGTGACATGATCCAAAGTGGAGCAGGAGTAGGGGGGCGATTGTCTCGTCCAGAACTCCGGCGGCCCAATCTTAGAGGAAAGAGTACGGAAGCGGCGCGGAACTCCGGTCACGGTCATCGAATCTGGAGGGAGGACCAGCAGGGCATGGATCGACAGCATCGATGGAGGGAGGAGCAGCGAGCATGGATCGACAGCATCGAAGGAGCTCGAGCTCGAGCGAACGGCCAACAGCACTGGAGGTGCTGGTGATGGAGCTCGAGTAGGGAGGCAACGCAAAAGGCTGGTCTTTAGGCTGAGATAGTCAGCAGAGGGAGGCACCGCAAAGGGCTGGTCTTCAGGCTGAGATAGTCAGCGCCCGACGGTGCTTGGGTTCAAGTGTGGGTCGACACGTACAGGTCTCAATCTCAACTTCTCAAGCACGGAATGGGAGGATGGTGATGCTCGATCTCAAGCTCACCGACGGTGGCCTGCAATCTGATGTGCTACTCTGATTTGATCCTCGCACACCAGCCCAACTATAGACAAACAGATGACATGATTATTAATAGCCAAATAGCCATGGTTCAGGCAACTGCAACTGAAGTGAAACAATCGATGCCTCCGTCCCTAACTTAAGCAAATGTTTCCTCCCATGGATTATAGAAATAGCCATGGTAGCACTAGCACCGTAGCAGCTAGAGCAATACCCTAGTCTAAACTGTTATGTTTTTGGCAAGTCTAGCTGGTGTTAAGTGAAAATTTTGTTAAACCCCTTGTCCATTGTGCAATTAGGGTAATAAAAATAAAAAGAGGTCCAAAATGAAATTCACTCAATATATTCACAAAAAGTTTGCTGCTACTGTCTCAAAATCAGTAATGATACTTTTGCTCAAATCCTCAAATAGAAACCCAGCATATGTAGTCAACAGCACTTAATTAGTATATTAGCTTGTACATATTAAATAGACTAGTAGTTTAACCATAAAGTTCAGAACCAAAGAAAAATGGAAGGAAACTGATCGTTGTGGCTTAACGTCAGAGACTACCTAGTCGGGTAAAAGGCCCTAAACTGGCAACTGCAATGCACTAGTACATGCCTACGTCCTATACTCGTAGTCAGGGCAGTCAAATGATAGTTTTACAGCGGAGCTCTCTTGCTCCTTGGCTCCGTCGTCACTGTTCAGGGTTGTCCATGCTAGAAACTAAGGTATGGCGGCTTGCCATTTGCCACAACGCAACGCAAGGTCTTCCCCTGAAACTGGTTATAGCTGCTCTAACATAGAGGTGTTCACCAAACAGCGAAAATTCTATACCTAACCCGGTATCATCTTTTGACCTTCATATGGTTAGTTAACAAATATATACACCAAGAATTTTCCAAAAAAGTGACTTTAAGAAGAAAAACAACTTAGCAGTGCACTTCACTCTAGACGGTTTTGAGGAGTAAAATTTTCAAAATTGGAGCAGAAAATTTTCATCAGATACCAACTGAATCAATAGAAAAAATAGATTACTCAAAATAAAAGATCAAATCAAAATAACATCTGGTCGATCCTGTACAATAGCGAGCTTGCTCCTAGAAGCAATTAATCGGGTTGTTGCCACGACCATAGCTTGTTACATATCTTTGAATTGAAATTCTTTCTTTTTCTTTGTTGAAAAGTCAAAATCATTTATTGGAAGTTGATTACTGAGTTAAAAGTTGAATCACACAATTGGAATTCTTATTTTTCTTGTGTTAAAAGTAAAACCCACGTAAATACATTGTTTTAGTCAAATGTATTCATCTAGCTTTCATTAGTACTAGTTGATATCCCGTGCTTTGCTGCGGAATATTTGGATGAATACATATTAATTATAGAAATGGTAGATATATATGTTTAAATAATATGAAAATGACGTAGAGATAATGGTTTGACATTGCTTGCATATTAAGTTCTAAAAATATAACAAAATTGTAAATTATATGTCATGCTCGCATGATATTTAAAATATTCTAGATAATAATTGCTAGTGGGTAATGATGTGGCACACTTGTATGTGAATTAAAATACTCTAGAAAATAATTGCTAGTTGGTGATGACGTGACACACTTGCATGTTGAGCTTTAGTAGTTAGGTCTGGTTTAGTTCCTAACTTTTTCTTCAAACTTCCAACTTTTCCATCATATCAAAACTTTCCTACACACATAAACTTTCAACTTTTCCGTCACATCGTTCCAATTTCAATCAAACTTCTAATTTTGACGTGGACTAAACACACCCTTAGTGGACATCAACTTTATATAAGATAGAATAAGTGGGTAGTGTGCCTTGTGATGGTGTGGTTTGTTTCACAACGGATTACCTAAAATATATATGATGATACTTTTATTCCCGAAAAATCATTTACTCCCAAATGCATTACTAACTTTTTTTATTTTTTTTGAGAAATGTATTATTTTACCTGGTCTCTATATCTTGTTGTGCATTACTAACTTGGTCCTTGAAAATCATAAAATGTAATTTAATTGTCAAATTTAAAACCTGTTGTGCACTAACGTACGTGAACCTAAATGTCATTGTTAATTCCATAATATTGGGGAAAATTTAATAGGATGCCATGCCCATTATTCAATTCCTGTGGCAAATAGGAACACAGGTTAGTTATAAAACCGTCGTTTGGATGACACGCGCAAAAAGCATAGGTACTTAGGGCTCCTCCTTGGAACAATAGAATTTTCATAGGGCGAAAGGGCCTGTAATCTAGTGGTTACATGAGCCTCAGTAGCATTTGAGGTCCTGGGTTCGACTCCTCATGGGAGTGAATTTTCTAGGATTTTAACGGCATTATAATTATTAATCTCTCAAGGATTTGCCGGCCCAGTCTTCGAAGATGCTTATAGGGGTAGTGTTTGCTTGCGTGCGTTCATAGGGGTGAGTGCACGTACGTTGTGAGTGTCTGCGTTGTTCTGTGTAATTCTAAAAAATATAATTTTCATAGGGAATTTTTCCTAAAATGTGAATTTCATGTGGAGTATCCAAACAACCTGTTTGACATATTCCATGTATTTTCAATCCTATGAATTGCATATATCGTGACTTTCTATTCTTATGTTTTTCTTATTCGTATGATTTTCAATTCATACGTCCAAAGGAGCCCTTAGAGGTATAGGAAAAAGGAAAGTACGAGCTAACACCTTATGCTTGTTTTCTTGCAATATTCCATAGGATTTTCAAGGGAAATTTGTAGGCCTGAATCCTTTGTTCCAAAGAACTCAATAGGAAAATGTTCCATAGGATACAAATCCTTCATAATTCCTCTTTTTTTTTTCCAATTGAGCCCTAAATGGAGATGACTATCCCAAATGCGATTCATCCACCACTTATTACTACCACCCATATTTGCAGCTATATATATAGGGATGTCTTGTTCGGATCGGGTAACAGGGGACCGCGCATCCTGCAGCTTCATTACAATGAGTTGTACATATTAACTGCACAAATGTATAGGTACATAGTACATTAGTGCGTGTACAACCTTGGTATACTATGCCATGGTCCTTATGAATCGTACCGACCAACATTGCCAAATTCCGCACCATTTTCGGGCCATAATCCAGCAAAACCGGCCATGCGAGTGAGGGAGCTGCAGATGTCGGCAAAGCAATATATATAAGCAGCTTAGTTACCAATATAGTAACATCGCTGTGAGGTGGATGTGAAAATGAAAATATCTGGTTGTGACGAAGAGGGTGATCTGAGTCGTTCGATCTAAGGGTGAACGTGTGTCAAACCCGCAGATCCAGACCGCTCCTTAAAATTATTTTTTTACTTGTCGAAAATGAACCTATTGTTTGGGTGACATAATATTATTTGGCATGTACAATCATCTCAAGCTGACACGTCTCATGAGTCATGACCGGGTTTTGTACCCACAAAAACAAAATTTACTTGAGCAAATTTTGCAACACAATCTGTTATTTCTCTTCTGGTCCAAGATAGAATGGGCCGAGATATAATAGTCGAGAATCCACGCCAGCTCTTCAGGCCTGCTACCATCAATCTCGGGTGTGGGCCTCCATTTCTCTGGTCTGCCCTCACAAGCATACATACATGTCTAGCAACAAGAGAAGGAAAGGAAGTCTAGTTGCCATCCTCATTTTTCCGCTGAGTTTAATTGTCATCCCTAAACCGCAATGAAAAATCTTCACCTCTCAACTCGCAATACTGGTGGAAAAGAAATCCTAAAGCACTATTGAGGCTGGATTTGATTGACGTGGTACCTACGTCACGTGATATGAGGCACACACGTCATTAACATCCTTCTCTACCCCCCCCCCCCCTCTCTCTCTCTCATCTCTTCTTCTCTATCTCGTTGGTAACCACGGCAAGGTGGGTAGGAGCAGCGAGGTCCTCGTCGACGCTGACAGCCTCTTTGCCCCCTACCAACCCCTGCCCCTCCACACCTGCCTCAACCTGCCAGTTGGTGTAAGCGGATTAACTTACGAATATGTTGATGAACAATCCGCGCTCGGCTGATGGTGCCGAAACTGTGTTGGCGCGAACTAAGTCGACGAACACAATGGCTTTGTTGGGTAAGAAAGAAACTTTCCTAAAGATAAAAGAAAAACATAAAGTTCTTATCGAACGCTAAACATACTTTTCTAAAGATAAAAAGGAAACTAACAAACTCTTCCTAATTAATAGATAAACTACCATGTGGCATCTTCCTTGAACTCGGTCTTTTCTGGAGAAACTTCCTTTAATTGTTTAATTTACTTAACCTTCTTTAATGGATTAATTTACTTAACCGAATATAGCAAGAATCCGACTATTGGCGACTTAATAATTTCCATCGGCCGATTCTAGAACTCTGGAACCGATACTGACTCTAGACCGATAATGACTTCGAGGCTTACCAAATTTCACTATTAATAGAACCCGCTTATAAACAAAATTAGTGGGTAACCCGTGTATTTGCTCGCAGGTTACCTATTAATTTGACCTATAAATAGATTTATGGATTGACCTATTAATAGGTTACCTATTAGTGCGGCAAGCCGGGTCAAGACGCAGAAACCCGCGGATTACTATTTATTTAAACTAGGTTCGCGGATCGATCAGCTTGCTTTCATCCCTACACACCGCCTCCTCGCGAGCTCCTTCCCCTTCTGACAGCCGCGTGCAGCAGCCCAGCGGTAGTGTTGGAGCTGCTGCATGCTACCACATGGTCGCTATGGTTTGCATCCGTGGTGCCCCGGTAAGCGAGGCGATCGAGCCGTCGGTCGTCGTCGTTAGAAAAGGCGGAGATGTCGCATGTCGGCGAGCGCGCGGGAGCTCGATAGCGGTGCAGGTTTCGATATGGAGCAAGGACATGATGTTCTCCTTATAGGCGCGACATTCTGGCGGCACGGCCGGAGCACTTCAACGACGCGTTCTGCATCGGCAAGGGAGCTTCGTGAGCGTGTACAACGCCGAACGTACTGGCCGATCGACGGGCGCTCTACAGGGTTTGCAATTTCAAAACTTGTTTTTCTACTAGTGGGACCAAAAACCCAAAATCACCAAAAACCCCTCCACCTCCCCACGCGCCGACCGCCGACCCGCCCCCGCGCCGCCGCCCATCGCCCTTCCCCGTGCCGCGCCATGCGTGTCGGCCGCCGGCGTGCGCGCCGCTGCCGCTGCCGCTGACTGTCGTGACCGACGAAGAGAGAGAGAAAGAAAGAGATAGAGGAAGAGAGAAATGGGTCTGACATGTGGGTCCCACCATTAAGAATAAAATAAAATGCTGACTGGAGTGCCACGTGTACGCCACGTAGGCCAAAACCACCGCGGATTGGGTTGAGGGGAGTAATTCGTCCGGTTTGTATAGTTGGGGGTGAAGAATATCCAGTTTTGTGGTTCAGGGGGTAATTCGGACGACCACGATAATTCGGGGGGGGGGGGTTAATTCGTACTTTTTCGTATTTTTTTTAACAAGCTAGCATGTCCAGGAATTTTTTTTCTAAGATTTTTTTAATTTTATTAATAGACCAATCAAAAAGTATTTTTGAAAACTGAACCTTTTGGCGTGGCAGCGTGATGTGACCATGGCTATTATGGATACCGTTGCTCACATCATGGATGAAGAAGATATCAAGATAGTCCTCCTAGTACTGAAATCCGATTCGGCCACCTGCTACACTGCTGACTTCAAATGGCCGCCAAATCTGTATACGACCTCCATTTCCGGCTCGTGAGTACTTGATGGAAAGCTTTCGGAGTCCTCTTTCCAACGGATCCAGCGTCAGCGCCAAATTCTATCCTAGTAATCCGCAAATAAAGAAACAATGTGCTGCATCACCTGCCATAGGTCTTTGGGCTTCTAACTTTATTTGGGATTCCGGCCCAAGTGGGGCCATGTGGGGTGTGCCTTAACCAGATGGAGCACGACCCTAGGGACCACTAGGTCACTCTACCACCTCCATAAATAGCACAGGTACCTTTCAGGGTTTCTCGGGTTTTATTTGATTAAAGTTTAGCCATTGCTACTTGCTTGCAGTGCACGTGTCGGCTAGACCGTTCATGTGCTTGTCTTCAGAACCCCAAATTATCATTGTATCCAATTCCTATTTGCAATTCAGATTGCTTTTATCTTGTTCTTGCTTGTTTCTTTGATTTGCTTGCAGTAATAAGGTTGATTTGCGCTGGTAAGATCAACAACCCACGGAGAGGTATATCGGTCGCTAAGGCGCAACGCAACGTCTAGTACGGTTGTAGTCGGGTCGTCATTGTTTCTTCCTAATCGTAGTTATCTCAACTCACCAAAAGATCGGGGCAAACAACAGCATTGAGCGTATCGAGTGGAGCTCAAGGTTTATCACAGCGTTGGTTGGCCACGCCAGGCAAGCTGGTGTGGCTAAAAGGTTCAGATCTAAAAATACTTTTGAGAATGGTCTATTAATAAAATTTAAAAAAAGTCTAAAAATAAAAAAATTTCCATGGCCGGCTCCGAAGTTCGTACTTCTCACCGAGCGGAGGAAGAGCAATGGGTATTAGATTAGAGGGAAGAGAGGGTCAGTGTGCTTTGAGATTTGTAGTGGACACGTGTCACATAAGGGGACGAAGTCCTTCGGATGAGTGCAGGACTTATGTACTCCTTCGTTTCAGGTTACAGGACGTTTTGACTTTATTCAAAGTCAAACTACTTTAAGTTTAAGTTTGACTAATTTTGTAGAAAAAAAGTAATATTTTCAACCCAAGACAAATTTATTATGAAAATATATTCAATTATTGATTTGATGAAACTAATTTAATATTATAAATATTACTATATTTATCTATAAATATAGTCAAACTTAAAACAGTTTGATTTTGACCAAATTCAAAACGTGAATAACGGAGGGAGCAATTTTCTTCCGTCTACACCGCCATCACCACTTACTCCAGCGCCCCCGACCGCGCCGCACCCACGCCCAAAAGCAAGAGCTGGCAGACCTGTCCACCGTAGCCTGAGGCTCGACGCATCATATCCGCTGTGGTGCATGATGCACATATACTGCAGTTTTCAGCTATATCTCCGATACGGCGGTATGCGGGATACGCCTTTGATATGGTATCGATGAAGTATCGCTAATTCTTTAGCGAAAATAAAATAAAAAAATTAGCGATACGGCCTCGATACAGCATTGATACTTCGTTCGATATGGTGCGCAACCAAACCCTCGTTAGGAAGCCCACCACAGCCTGTAACGCAGGAGCCGCTGCTTGCATTCCCGAGATGAATTGCTAAATAAGAGCTTGTTTGGCACAGCTCCAGCTCTAGATTCATCTCTCTTAGAGTTGGAGCTCAGCCAAACAGTTTCAGCTCTACTTAAAAATAGGAGCGAAGCTAGATGGCGCTCTCTCACAAAATAAACTAGAGAGATGGAGCTAGGTTTAGGTAGCTCCACAACTCCATTCCAGACCCAACTCCTGGAGCTAAATTTAGGAGTTGGAGGTCTACCAAACAGGCCCTAACTGTCGCAATTATTTGAAAAAAAAACTTTTGAGTGGAACTATAGTATAGTTGTAGTGTAACTACGATATAATTACACTATAGATATATTGTAACTACAGTTTAACTATACTGTAACTAAATTATAATCTCTATATATGTTAGATATAAAATTGCATATATTATTTAATACTTATATATAAGTTACATTATAGTTATATAGATATAATGAAATTATAATTATATATAGTTAGATTTGAAAGTTTTTGCCTTAAAAACTTGCGGCCTTTTTTAATGAGAAAATCCATGAAATGCCATCGACAAGCATCCTAATCACATTCCATCGACAAAGGCAACTTCCCAAAATATCATTGCACAAACCTCTTTCTCCCAAAAATGCCATCACCGTCAAACTGTTGTTAGCAACTTTCCGTTAAGTTGCATGAAAAGACAATCTTATCCCTAGGCAACCATTTGCTCACACAACATTATTTTGCATTGTTTGCTCACAACAATTTTTATTTCTGTTAGCTTATAAATTCACCAACATCATTATTTTGCTATCAATCAAATTACATAATTAAATTCACTGAAATCAAATTTCAGTGCCGAGACAGAGCAGAGAGACCACCACACCCAGGACTACCAATAATTTAAGAAATTTTTGCTATCAATCTGAGCTAAAACATCAGGGCAATCAACACACAAAGTACCAATTGTGATCAACATGAATTTTCACAAAACAAAGGGTTCCCAGTCCTTAGCATCACAACCCATGTTCATGCTCCCCTTCACCCTAGTTCAATCCATCTACAAAGCCACCAACAGAATTTGATTCACATAATGTAACACAAAGTCTTCAAATGAAATCAAGCAAAAGGGAAAAAAAAAATCAACATCAGAGAGTTGCGCCACCTGCTAGGACTGCAGTATCTTCCTCCACGACAACCACAGCAGCTGCGGGCCTCTCCTCGACCTCCTCGCCGACACCTGCGAGCCTCTCCACGCCGGCGCCTACGGCCCCCGCGCCGCATCCTGTGACTACCACGCCATCGTGGACCTCCTCGCCGCGACCTGCCGCACCGCCGCTGCCGTGGACCTCCTCGCCGCGCCCTGCCGCGTCGCCCCCGTGGACCGCCGGCATAGCGGTGCCAGGGCTACCGCCGGGGACCGCTGCCGAGCCGCCGTCGCCGAGACGCCGCCGGGGAGAGCGCTGGATAGGGATCGGGATCGGTAGCAGTAGGGTTAGGGTTAGAAATTTCATTTTCTTTCTTTGACAGTGAAAACTAGGTATATTTTGCACTGTGGGCAAAATGGTCATTATTAAAAAAATAACGGTTATGAAGGTGTGGAGTTGACGGCGATGGTATTTTTGGGAGAAAGAGGCTTGTGTAATGGCATTTTTGGAAGTTGCCTTTATCGATGTATTTTTGGGATTAGGGTGTTTGTCAATGGCATTTCATGGATTTTCTCTTTTCTTTTAATATATAGTCCCTTCTAGAGAGCCACTGGCCTGGAGCTGCCTACTGCTGTAGCATTGTTGCCGTCCACCTTTTTAGTCTTTCACTCAGTTATTTTTTTCAGATCTTATGGTGATTGTATGATGAAATGATGCAAGCTTACCATGGCAGCATAGTCCATCCTTCAACTACTGTAGAATTCATGTTTGAGAAGTATAGAAAGGTTTGGTCTTTGAAACCTGTCTAAAACATTGACTATATGGCTTACTTTTTTTTTTTCTAAAACATAATCTATTTTTGCAAAATATATATACTCACCGTATCGACAAATTCATGATTTTGCAAATTTCCGTATCCCTGTATCGTCATACGAGTATCGCGTATCTGTGCATACACCGGAGAGGAGGAAGATGCAAGCCGACGCGATTCAAATTGAGCCTACGGGAAGCCCCGTTTTTGCGCTTGGAGCCGAGCTCGCATTCTCGTTACGTTGCTCCTGGAGCCGTTCGATCGCTGGGCTGTCCACGCGTTGTTCATCCAGAATGGCATTGGTGACTCATCATGCTGATAAGTGGACCCGTACATATGCCTCATTAGCGAAAATAGGAGAAAATGAGGGTATATACTGCCATGGGATCTAAGTTGTACTGTTTTCTACAGTTTAGGAGTTAAGATTTATGATATATTGGGATTAAGGATGCCACTAAAAATTGGCTCTTCCCCTAAATGCCATTGAAAATTTACGCACCTTCTCATGCCACTCCCGTGTATTGACCGTTAATTCTCAAGTAAGAAAAACGTATTTGCCCTTCTGAGTTGTTAGGCATGTCCTATATTCAGAAGGGCAAATGTATCTTTTTTACTTAGAGTTAACGGTCAACACACGGGAGTGGCATGAGAGGATGTGCAAATTTGAAACAATGGTATATAGGGGAAAAGCTAATTTTTAATGGCATAAAAGGGATTAGACCAGTGGTATATAAGATATTCTCTCTTTAAATAAAGAGTAAATTTCACTTTGGTCAACCTTTATTTACCAAATTTTCATATTGGACTGGAGTTAGACTTATATTTTCACTTAACATCATATATAGTTACCATCATTTGCACTTTGGACCGGGTTTCACAAATTACACATAGTATAATGATTGTAGAGCTGATCTCATTTCTTTTTTGTGTTAGAAAACTTAGAATTCAACAATTTGTACTAACACTACAGTTGGGTATTGTAAGACATGTAATATCTTTTCTAAAAAAATAGTTCTTAAACTCAATATTTCTCCAATTTTGTCTATAGTATAAGGGTTGTGAATGTTCATATGTAGTAGTAATGAAGTCCCATTAATCTGATAGGATATCCTGTAACACGTTACAATCATTGTTCTTGCGCTAAGCATATTTGCATGGCAAAAATTTCTATATCATTGTTTCTTGTAAAATGCTAAGCACCTAGATAACAACTCGTGTGATGGTAACTATAAAACCAGGTCTAAAGCGTAAAGAACGGTAATTATATGTGGTGTTAAGCGAAAACATGAGTCTAGCCCTAACCCAATGTGAAATTTTGGTCAATAAATATGGTCCAAAGTGAAATTTACTCTTAAATAAATAATTGGAGTGGGTAAAATGTACTTACGACCCCACTCGGCTCGTCAACCTCAACGATCACTCATCACTCACTCTACCGTCGTTTTTGCCGGTCTGTCCGCGGGAGACACAACGCACGTACGCACATGGTGGCCGGCCGTCGCCGTCCTAGCTACTCCAGTAGATCGATAATCTAGCTATCTAGCTGCTGGCTAAGCTAGGCTCTCCTTCTGGTGAAAATCTCGTCATGCATTGTATGCAGGCGTATACGCGTACGTCATCGTCGATCGGCCACGTGAGAAGCTGGAGAAGGAAAAAAAATCGCAGAGATTGATGGGCTGCGCATTCCAACAGATCTTACCAATCTGTTACTGCTGACCAGCGCCATTACCGGCCGGTTCATCTCGTTCAGCATATATAATTAGGCCCTATATATTCGGATTGGAGAAATTAATTTCAGGGAAATTTAATTTGGACGAACTGAACTATTTCCTCTGAAATTCCTGCGTTCCAAAGTGCAAGACAAGATGGGTTGGCACGTACAAGTGGACGCAACTCGGTACATACACTAACATTGTTAATGCATTATTCTAATTTTAATTAAGTCTGTCTCTCAGATCTTAGATGGCATGTAGAAATTAGATAATACTATATATTTAACCTAATATGAGATAATATACTGAAAACGGCAGCAATCGGGAGCCCGCCGCCGCCCGCGCCTCTGTGCTGTCCCCCCCCCCCCCAACACACACGCGCGCACCCCACCACACACGCTGTTACAACAACTCATCCGCATATTACGGAAACGCTGTATTAAGGAAATCCGTTTTATTTTTTTTTCCTCTAGTAATGTTTCAGCAAGTATACTCGTAATGTTTCACTATGTATGGATCAAATGTTGCAGTGAATAGAAACATTCTTTCGCTATTTGCTGAAACATTATTTTTATATAGGGTGAAACAACGCCCGATTTTTTTTGAAAACCATTGTTTCGTACGTTGTAGCAAAATGTTTCACAAGGTGATTTGGTTGTGTTTCAGATTTTTTAAAATATTAAAAACTTTCGATCTACTTAGTGAAACAATTCCGATCTACTTGGTGAAACAGTGCCCGATTTTTGCAAAAGAAAATAGGGATTTGTAGGTGCCTCCATAATATACACCATGTCGACGGGGGATACCTGTAGACCGGATATAGAGGGTATTGGGGTACGCTAGTACGAGGATCTACGTAATACGACATAAAGCAACAAAAACAGGGATTATATTGGTTCAGGCCCCTTGGTAGGTAATAGCCCTAATCCAGTTGATATGGAATTATATGACAGAAATCACAGATTACAAAGGGAATAGTGGAACTCGATGATACCGACGAGATCGTAGTCGAGTTGGTTCGACTAGATCACCCGGCGATTTGGCTCCTGTAGGCTCCGGCTTCGTAGGCTGTGATCGATGTGTTGGCGGTAGGATTCGATGCCTTAGGTCCTCCTGGGGGGTCCCTTTTATACCGCAGGTCAGTTGGTCTCCAAGTAGGACTTGGAGACATCGGACCCTACACGATACAGTGACGACCCAGTTCTATCCGAGTAGGAATCCTCCTATCTGTGGACTCCGTGATGAATTTCCTTAGTGTGTACAGAGAACGTCCGTATACACGCAGATATACCATATCGATACATGTCATGTATATCCAAGGGTAGAGGGTATACCTTATCCATAACCCTGACAGTAGCCCCCGACTTCTACTTAAATGAACTCATGTGACCGATCGCGACTTCTGATGTCGGGGTTGTTGTCGTTCTCTACTGGTCGATCTCGATGTGAGAACTGTAGAGACAAGGAGTAATCGACAACCCCGTGCGAAGTTCAACGGTCGTAAGTGAATTTAAATTGAAGTCCGAAAACTGCCGCGCGTAACGGACCCAGAAATTTCCGGCGGCCATCTCTCTCCTTTCCTTGGAATTCATACTGTCGGTAGTGCGTCTATTTAAGGGAGTTTTGGGGATCCATTTTGAAGTCCGCCTGTTGCGAAAAACTTTCCAGCCTCCAAGCGCTCCTCGTCTTCTCCGCTCCCGCAAAAACCCTAGCTTGCTCATCTCAGTCCCTTCTCCAGCGATCTCCGGCGGCTATGGATCTCGACAAGTCCACTTCCACCGGCGCGTCCCTAAAGAAGCTGTAGGAGGACGGCGCTCTCCCCGGTCGCGGGACCATGGAGAGAGAACTAGGAGGTATATACCTGTCCTGGTATGGTTGAACCCGAACCTGTCCTGGGCCGCATGGTTGCGGTTGAGGACTATATTCTTTGTGGTTTTCTTCCTCCGCCTTCCGAGTTTCTTCTTCTCGTCTTGAATTTCTACGGTCTTTCTTTGCTCCATTTGAACCCCAATTACATCGCCTTCCTCAGTATTTTTTCCCATCTTTGTGAGGCCTACATTGGGGTAGAGCTGTTTCTTGATCTCTTTCGTTTCTACTACGAGTTGCGCTGGATGGAACCTAAAAAGGTGTCCGGATGTGTCGGTTTCCGACTTCGGGATGGCCTGAAGTCGCGATACATCCCCTTCCAGTGCCCCTCTTCTCATAGCAAATGGCGGGCGAGGTGGTTCTATTTTCAGATAGAGAATTCGGATCCAGTCTTTGTTGTCCCTGAGGAACAACCAGACAAGATTTCGTCTTGGACCGTCAAACCCGCCTTAACCCCCCCTTCAGTCCTTCATCGATATCATCGATGACCTCCGAGTGCGAGGGTTGTCGGGGTATGAAGTCACTACCGACTTCATTGGTAGGCGGATCCAGCCGCTCCAGGCTCGAGCCCATCCAACCTTTAATTATTCTGGGCCGGAGGACGTGACCCGGGTTTCTCCTCGGGGTATTTTTCTTGTATTTCGGATTCCATTCCTTATATGCATGTTCCTCTTGACTTATCAAATTCTGGTTCTCGATCTACAGGTTTGAACAGCGAAACCATGGAGCGCCGCGTCGGTCAAGTGATGATCAGCGGCCCCACAACGGCGAGCAACGTCCCTGTCCCCCTTTGCGAGAAAGGGATAGCCGAGCGTGAAGCTGCAATCAACGTGAGTGTACTTGACGACCCTTTTATCTTTTTCTTATAGGATCGCATTGTGACTTCATGTAGTGTAGGCTCTCCTTCTGACTGACATCTTCGGGCCGCTCGTGGACCACTAGGCGGTGGCTTCGTTGAAGGAGGGCGTCGCCTAGGAGGCATTCGATGTTGCTACTGCTGCTGCCGCTGCCATGACCAGTGGCGGCAACATTCCGAAGAACCGTTGGAAGGTGCCCACCCCATCGGTAAGCACCTTTGGTCATTTATTGTGTAGTCAGAAGATATTGTCCTCACACTGTACTCGTTTTACTCAAGCCTCGGATGTGTCTCCCCCGCCTCAGCGACGGCGGAGACTGGTGACACTTGGCGAGAAGTAAATAGACAAATTTGAGGTCTTTTAATTCATCGAACTCTGGCAGCCCGTCTTGATGGCAATTACGGCAATCCTTCACAGGGCGGCACGGGCGAAGGCGGCGCAAGACGGGTCTGGAGAGAACTCCAGTGCATCTCCTGCAGCGGCTTCGACAAAGGTCATGGTCGTGCCCAAGAGTCGTGAGGCGACGCCCAGCGGCCCTGCCGGCGGCCTTGTGCCCGCTCGAGGCCCGCCCGCTGACATCCTCACCTGGGGGGAGCTCCAAATCGAGATGGAGCGCATCCTCCAGGCCGGTGCTCGCAGCATAGGGCGCGAGATTGAGGAGGCGAAGACGGCGGCGGCGTTGTCGGCGAACGCGCCTATAATCGTTCCGGCACTTGCGCTCGAGCCATATGTGCCGCAGGTCGACGTAGATTAGAACTTGCCGTGAAAGCGGGCATGGCGACGACTTCCTTAGGTTGGTTTTTTTTTTGTTTTCATCTCCTTTGCTCTTCTGTCGGGATTGACTTAATTTGCTGTGTTCTCGAGAGAGAAGAACAGCTTGACTTAGTCGTTTCCATGCTGAGCAGACCTCGAGAGTGCACTGGCCGACCGAGATCGTCGCATCCAATACTAGAGGATGAAGTTCGAGGTGGCCGAACTCGAGAGGACTATGGTGGAAGTGAAGAAGGACCGGTCTGTGGAAGCACTCCGAGGTCGCAAGGTGTGGTTCAACTCGTACCTCAGGAGCTGTTGCACGGCCATGGCCGGAGTACAGGGAACTCCGAGTACCTCACGGGGATCCCGAGGAGTCGGCGGCCGGATATATCTCGTGGTTGAATGGGGCCTATGCCCAGCTCGAAGGCATCGGCAAGCGTATCGACGAGGCCCTGAAGCAGGAGTGCCGTCGATCGAGCCGATATGCTGGAGGGCATGTGCTGGCTTGTATCCAAGATCGCCGTCCGCAGCTGCATCTCGAGTTCCTCGACGGAGGGTTTTCACGTTCTCGGAGGACTCCCGCAGAGATAGATAACCTGGCAAAGTCAATGGCGCCGCTTGTAGAGAAAGTCTTTCAGTCCATGGACTGGCGTTGGCCTTCCTGGTAGTCTTTATATCCTGTGACAAATATCTCAGGGAGGCATGTAATATATTTTGGAATTTTTACGAACTGCAAGAAGTACTTGTGAAATAGAAAAGAAATCTATCTAACTAAGTTTCCTTACTTTGGATGCGGTGTGTACGAGTGTCTTCTCACTTCGCGACTTTGATCAGTCACTCGAGTCACACACTCTCCCTAGCCCCTAGAAGATAAGGCTCTTGGACCTTTGACCTGCCTTGGTTGAACAAGCACTGATCCTAGCCCCCAGCCGTGAAGTTGGAAAACCCAATTTCCGATTACACGGCTTGGTTAATACGCATGGTGAGAACTCTTACACGACCAGATCTTACATGGTCATTTGTCTCTACAGGATCCGACAAGGCCTTATCGGCTCTGGGCGTCCCCAGCCGAAGTTCCCTTAGTTTCCTCAGAGGCCTTGTCAAAACGGCGTAAAGGGATAGTAGGATAGGTTTCAACGCTAGGTGTCATCGTGGTAAGGGATCGAGAAGCTGTAAGATGTCTTACAAGTATGAATA
This sequence comes from Oryza glaberrima, assembly GCF_000147395.1. Classification (NCBI taxonomy): domain Eukaryota; kingdom Viridiplantae; phylum Streptophyta; class Magnoliopsida; order Poales; family Poaceae; genus Oryza; species Oryza glaberrima. The sequence goes on from NC_068333.1 coordinate 8,800,508, forward strand.
CTAGTGATTTATACATAGAATTTACGTAATTGATCAATGTTCCAAGAATTTACCAACTCGCGACCATCGCTGTCTACAATCTTGAATGCACCTGGCCGCAAGACTTGCGTGATCGTGTACGGTCCTTCCCATTTGGGTGAGAGTTTGTTTCGCCCTGCTTGGCTTTGAACCCGTCGGAGGACGTAGTCACCGATTGAAAGCGTGCGTGCTCTGATGCGCTTCTCGTGGTATTGGCGAAGGGCCTGTTGGTAGCTAGCTGCTCTGACGGCAACTCGTTCTCGTTGTTCTTCGAGTAGATTGACATCATCGTTTCGCTGCTCCTCCTGATCCTCGTCGGAGTACTTCTGTACTCGTGTACTCTGATGTCGTAGCTCGGTGGGGAGCATGGCCTCTGAGCCGTACACGAGGAAGAAATGTGTCTCCTTGTTGGACGTTGTCAGTGTAGTCCGTAAGGCCCATAGTATAGTACCGAGGGGAGTTCTTCAACCCACTTCTTGCCGTGTGACATGAGCCTGTCGTAGACACGGGTCTTGATTCCTTGTAGTACTATGCCGTTTGCCCTCTCGACCAGTCCATTGCTCTGAGGGGGAGAAACCGAGGCGAAGCAGATCTTGACTCCCAGCCTGATGCAGTAATCCTGGAAGTCGGCACTGATGAACTAGGAGCCGTTGTCCGTTATGATGTGGTGAGGCAATCCATATTTGTAGAATATCCCTTTGATGAATTTGATGGTGTTGTCGACCTTGATTTCCCCCGTGGGTGTCGCTTCAGTCCACTTAGTGAATTTGTCGATTGCCACGAATATGAACCTGTAGCCGCCCTGTCCTCGTGGGAATGGTCCGAGTATGTCGAGCCCCCAGCACGAGAACGACCAAGTAAGAGGGATGGTCTGGAGCGCTTGTGCTGGTAGCTTTGTGTGTTTAATGTGAAATTGACAGGCTTCACACCGCTGAACCATTTCGCAAGCGTCTTTAAGGGCGGTCGCCCAGAAAAACCCTTATCGAAAAGCTTTTCCGACCAATGTGCAACTGGCGGCGTGTGACCCGCAGATCCCTTCATCTATTTCGAGGAGGAGATGTTTGCCATCGTCGGACGAGACACATTTGAGAAGTACCCCGCTTGGCGCCTTCTTGTATAGATCGTCGCCGATCATACAGTAGATTTTTGCTTAACGAGTTATTTTCTCGGCTTCTGCATCATCCTCGGGCAACTCGTCGTTGCTTATGAATTTAATGAGTGGGGTCCGCCAGTCGTCCGTGGTCTCGATGTCGGCGACGGCGCGCTCTGCCTCTGTAGCCCCCGAGCTGAAGTCGGGGACGACTGGGCTATCTTCGTCGTTTGCCTCTTTCAGTGATGGCTTTGTCAGGACGTCCAGAAAGGTGCCGGGTTCGAGTGGCTCCCGTCTGGACGCACGCCGTGCTAGATCGTCTGGTTCGATGTTGTCCTTGCGGTATACGTGTTAGACCTCGATCCCATCAAATCTTTTTTCCAACTTCCTGACTTCCGTGAGATACTTGGACAACTCGGGGCTAGAACACTTGTAGTCTTTGTGCACCTGGTTTGCAACTAGTTCGGAATCCCCTTTTACGATCAAACGCTTGACTCCAAGTGCGGCTGCTGCTCTTATCCCAGTGAGTAGTCCTTCGTATTCGGCAGTGTTGTTGGTTGCCCTGAAGTTGAGGTGAATTGCGTGCCCCTGATCTCCCGAAGGTGTTGGTTGGTTGCCCTGAAGTTGTTGGTTGCCCTGATCTCCTAAAGGTGATGTCAAGATGAATCCTGCCCCTGCTCCTTGGCTGTTGAGTGTGCCATCGAACGCCATTGACCATGTCTCGTTGTCGCGTATTCTGCCGCGAGGACTTCCGCTTGGGCTTTCCTTTTCCCACTCTTGCGACTTTTCTTCTTGCTTGATTCAGGTGCGTCCTTGGCTGGTTTCTTCTCTCCCCCTGCCTTCGGCTTGTCGTTCTTGCGTCTTAGTGCGTCGTCCGCATGAGCGCGTCGATCGACAATCTCGAATAGTCTTCGAGCAGTCGTGATGCGCCTTGTTGCCAACTCCTGGGTAGTATAGCGATCTCTGACACCAGACTTGAAAGCGCGGATCACAGAAGCGTCGGTGATTTCGGGGATTGTATTTCTGCACTCATTAAAGCACCGAACATAGTCCCTCAAGGATTCGACCGGGTTCTGTGTCAACGTGTGTAGGTCGTCTTCGATCGCGTGGCGCTTGTAATTTACTAGGAAGTTAGTGACGAACTGCTGCCACAGATCTGCCCATGAAGAAATCGAGTAGGGCGAGAGGTGCATCAGCCATGAACATTGCTCCCATCGTACTTCTCTATTGCTCCCGATTGGAATCTCTCAGGCCATCGGACACCATGCAGCGAACGACTGAAAGCTCTACACCCGGCGCTGGGGGCGGTGGGTTGTCAGCGATCGTATGTCCTTCGTGGATGTCTATCTGACGATGAGGATGAAGAGGATGATGACGATGATGATGAGTCACTTGGTTCCGGTGTACGATTACGAGGATGACGTTCGGGTTCTCGAGAATCCTGTCGTCGCCCCCTGTTATTGTCCCGGCACCGATCTCCACCGTCGTCATCGTTATGGCGACGTCCTCAACCAGTATCGCCCGGCATCCGCTGTTCGCGATCATCGTGATCGTGGCGGTTATCACGGTCTCGGTATTCGCCCGAGCGTCCTCCTCGCTCTTCGTTCTCGTGACGTCGTGAAGAGACGCGATGTCGGGAACGGTTCTCGTTGTCTTGCGCGCGTCGTGCTTCTCGGCGACCATTCAGATGGTCATTTAGATCGCCGGTACCGCGAGGTGGAGGAGTGGCTCATTGAGGTGATGTCCGCTGCTCAGGTGGTTCGCCATCGGCGCCGCCAGCTGTCGGTTGTTCTAGCTGTGCTCTGGCAGCGGCCTCCTCGAACGCGTTGCTGAGGTTGGCCACTGATTCGCGTAGTCGTTCTGTCCACTGTGCAAGATCATCGTTCAGAACGGGATCATAAGGGGTTTCCCTCAGTATTGTGTTGATGGCCCTGATATGCTGGGCCGGCGTAACCACTTGATTCTCCGGTTCTGCATTAGCGCGCGCTGACGTGCTAGTCCCATTGATAGCAAATACATCGCGTGTTGTACTCGTTGACGATGAGCCCTGTTCTTCGAGCAAGTGTAGGACTGACGGCTCATGGGGATCAATGTCGATTACCCCAATGAATCGATCTGAGACAAGCGTCGCTCCTTATTCCTTGTCCTCATCCCTAAGAGAGATTCGTGACTGCTGGACCTTAGGAGGCGACGTCTTCATGGCGCTGAGAAGGACCTTGCAGCTTGAGAGGTCGTGATTCTTTGTCTTATGAATAGGACAATAGACATCACAGGTTGGAGAAGTACGCTGAATCCCACGCTCTTTGCAGGCACGAATCTCAGCTTGTACGTTGAGAAAAACTCAGCAAGCTTGCAAGGTGTGTTTCCTGGTTTTGTGGATAGGACACCAGGACCCTGTCACCTCGGAAGTTGTCCTTGTCGGCTCGTGATTCTTGTCGGAAGGACAAGATTTGGCCGCACTAGGATCCTTCTCGGGCTTGGATGTTGTCGACGTTCCGTTCTCTGCTTCAGCGGGAGGATCCTTTGACATGGAGTCGTCCAGGGTTGTAACCACGGTGTTCTCACTTCCGGCCATTGATGGACCAGTCGAGATCGGCACTGAGGTGTAAACTGGGAAGACGATTTCGCCGACTTAAGTCCACACCAGCATTGTTGAAGTAGAAACTCCTTGGTTGAAGCCAGGGTTGACGCTGTTGTCGACGAAGCTTGATGACATAGTAGTAGAACCTTGAGCACCAAAGGCCCCTACCTGGCGCACCACTGTCAACGGGGGATACCCGTAGACCGGATATAGAGGGTATTGAGGTACGCTGGTACGAGGATCTACGTAATACGACATCAAGCAACAAAAACAGGGATTATACTGGTTCAGGCCCCTTGGTAGGTAATAGCCCTAATCCAGTTGATATGGGATTATATGACAGAAATCACAGATTACAAAGGGAATAGTGGAACTCGATAATACCGACGAGATCGTAGTCGAGTTGGTTCGACTAGATCACCCGGCGATTTGGCTCCTGTAGGCTGTGGTCGATGTGTTGGCGGTACGATTCGATGCCTTAGGTCCTCCCAGGGGGGTCCCTTTTATACCGCAGGTCAGTTGGCCTCCAAGTAGGACTTGGAGACATCGGACCCTACATGATACAGTGATGACCCAGTTCTATCCGAGTAGGAATCCTCCCATCTGTGGACTCCGTGATGAATTTCCTTAGCGTGTACAGAGAACGTCTGTATACGCGCAGATATACCATATCGATACATGACGTATATCCAAGGGTAGAGGGTATACCTTATCCGTAACCCTGACACACCATACGTTCTAGGACTACATATTTAGACATGGTATCCAAATTCGCAGTACTTTCATCCTAGATTAATCTGGACATGCATGTTATTGAATCGTAAAGTTAAGAGATAATGGATAGCTCTTCTTATGTGATCTGCATGCAAAAATAACTCCTCATTTTTATCCCCTCCTCTCTCTTTCCCTCCTCACCACTTTAATTTTTTTCAACCTTCTTTCTCTCCCTCTATATTTTTCTCTCCTTTCTTTGTTTCTCTCATCTCCTCTCCTCTGATGACAGGCGGCGCCGCCGACGAGGAGGTGGCCCTCGGGTGTGGTGGCAGGAGGACGAGGAGGTGGCCCTCGGGTGTGGCGGTGGGTGGATGACAAGGGCGATAGATCCGGCGGTGCCATCCTCGGGACGACCAGATTCATCTCGGGTGCAGCTGCGTCCTCCGCGACGGCGAGTGGCAAGGGCGGCCGGATCCGGTGGCTGCTCCCCCCCCCCATTGCGTCGGCAGATCTGGAGAGGGAGGCGCTGCGGCAGCGGATCTGGCGCCGGCGATGGCGGGAGCAGCAACGGTGGGCTTGGCCAATGCAGACGAATGAGCGAGTGATGGCGCGGGGGGGGGGGCTAGGGTTTGTTTTTTTTTGGAAATTTTGTTTTTGTTTGTGATTTTTTATCTTTGCATGCGGTCCGCATAAACACCCGCATGGAAAAATCGCTAATTTTAAAGACCTTTCGATGCAAACGGCTGGCTCAACGGCGTGGAAAAATTGATTTTGACCGTTGAGAAAATGTCTTTTGTATTAGTGCATGGAGCAACCTGACCTTGCTGTTCTAGAGCCCCAAGCTCGTGGTGACCGTATCTCCATGCTCTTCCACCTTTCCCTCCCTCGGTCCCTCCTGAGCAGATCTCATCAACATTGCACACTTGGGGGAAGAAATAGAGGAGGCGGAACAACGACAGTGAAGAGGAAGAAGTGGAGCAGCCTAGGAGACTCCTTCTGCTCATCCCATCGGCTGGATCCGATGGCCGTCATGGCAGGGAGAAGAAAGGCCTTGTTGTGCCACTAACCAGGTGTGGGTGGGAAGATAGGAAAAGGTGACGAGAGATTGGGACCGGAGGGGGAGATGGAAGATGAGAGAGATTGGGAAAGGATAAGAAGCGGAGGAAACAATGGACGGGGGACTTATTAGGATGTGTTTAGTTCGCGAAAAGAAAATTTTTCGGTGTCACATCCAATGTTTGACCGGATGTTGGAAGGGGTTTTCGGACATGAATGAAAAAACTAATTTCATAACTCGTCTGAAAACCGCGAGATGAATCTTTTGAGCCTAATTAAGCCGTCATTAGCGCAAGTGGATTATTGTAGCACTTATGGCTAATCATGGACTAATTTGGCTTAAAAGATTTGTCTCGTGATTTTCCATGCAAACTGTGCAATTAGTTTTTATTTTTATCTATATTTAATGCTCCATACATGTTGTCAAAGATTCGATGTAACGTTTTTGAAAAATAAAATTAGGGAACTATAAACCAGACCTTAGTGGCTTTCTTTTTCTATTTTTCCCACTACATGCTCGGCCTCGGTTTGGCTCCATCTTAAAAGTGTTGTTTTTTCAAAACTACTGCACTTTGGTTTTATTACATATCAGTGTCACATTTTTTTAAAAAAATTGACACCTTTATTATTGGTATCGTTTTTTCAATAAATCAGTACTGCATCATATATGCGGGTTTTAAACCCGCCTAGAGGTCGGGGGATGAGAAAGGCTAACATGTGCCGGTTCTGAGTGACTAGGGTTTTTAGTAGTGCTATTAGGCTATTAATTAGCTGCAAATGCAACTACCGCTTGCATGACATACGATCGATATTCATACATGACTCAGGTCATCTGATGTGAAACCACTTAAAATTAATTAATCTGCAAATTTAACAAATAGATTGAACTCGGAATCTTATTAATTAATCTATTCTCTCACGTCGTCCTATTCCTCAATGCAGTGATCTTAATATTCACATGGATATCATCAATGCAGAGTAACAGTGCATGTTAGAGCAAGGATAATAGTGGGCTATAAGCATGCATGTTAGAGCAAGGATAATAGTGGGCTATAAGCAAGCTATATGCTTATGTGGAAGAGAGATAAACAAAAGTGGAGTGTGTTGGCTCTCATGCAAGAGCTAACTACACACAAGCTCCAAGAAATATGCATTAAATTCATAGTGAGAGAAAGAGAGAGGATGAAGAAAATAAAGATGACCTTATAGCCAACCTACTATACATGTTAGCTTTAACATTAACTAATAGTAAACAGTGAGCTATACTATTAAACTTGCTCTTAGGGAAGGTGCATGTGTGAAGACGATTAGAATATTAAGATTAATAATCTCTAGGGCCTTATTAATTAGCTGCGAGGAGTACTACTTTTTTTTTAAAAAAAAAGAGACGTTCATTTGCTACCTAATACTCCGTACATATTAATTATATACGTGCCTTATGTTTGACTCGATCGTCGCCGGCCACAATGTTCTAATTTGATGCATGAGATTCAGTTCACATTGTTGCTTGGTCTTTGAATTTAGTCCACTTGCATTGGCCTTGCAAGTGTTCGTGGAAAATGTGTGGCAAATCCCGTGTACGTACACAGGTTGAAATTATCATGGACGCCGTTCACACATGGCTGAAACATAATACGCCTGTGGGGGAATGTAGGGTATCTTATACCATCTAAAGCTGGCAGGATTGCTGCAAGTTGAATTGGTTTATAGGGATGCTCAATATATAAATTGTTGACGCGTGTTGCTTTTAGGAGTCATCACTCAAAATACTTCAAGCTCATGGAAAAGAATAAAAAATTAAAATCTAGAGAAATATAGAGCCTTCAAATTTGGTTTGATCCAAGTGACCTAGGAGTAAACAAAACAATATTAAAGCTAAACTAATGATAAAAAAGGTTGAAGACACCTGTAGCATTACCTGATAAAATCAAATAAGGGGATAAAAATATAAATGAAATCCAGAAAATAATAAGTTAAATTCTAGATGCTTCCCAACTATATGTCCCATTGTAATCTGAAGATAAATCCCCTTTCAATTTCTTCTTGTTCTTCAATCAAAGAAAAGTACGGAATTACTTGAGAGTAAAATGAAAAGAAAAATCCAAACAACATCCTGCAAGTTTAAGAGAAAATAATTTGGAAAAAAAAAACATTTTTGCCCGCCGCAAACTGCCGTCATCTTTGCCCTCACACAAGCCACTGCCCTGAGTCACGAGCAAGCCTTGGGAGCCCAAATCTAGCCCTAATGAAGTGGGGACGAGCCATCAGGGTGAGAGAGGGATGACAAAGTGACATGAGCCCTCATCTGCCCTCCTACATCTTAGGACCAATGGGTTCAATGACATCCTCCACGGCTCTATCCTCCCCAACAGCCTTATCTCATGGGCTACAGTAGGAGATCTCGCCAGCTTCTCAGTATAGGGGAGAGAAGTGCACCAACGGTGAGGGTGAGCAAGATGTCTATCGCATCCCATCCATGGTGTAGGGCCTAACACAGCTGTAACATCACCTCACCGTGTAGCTGCGTGTCGCTCTTGTCATGGCATGTGTTGTGAGCCCAACGGCCCACCCTATAGCTAGCGCCACCACCGACACCAACATTACGAGTGCCAGAGAAGTTGTTGCACGCGGATCACCTTTACGTATCTCGCGAGAAGTTCCCATCTTTCTGAGAGAGTGAGTGAATAGCCATGATGACATTGGTGAGTGAAGAGAGAGAGAGAGAATGTGCGAGTGGGAAGGGGGATCAAGGTCTAGGGAGAGAAAGAGAGACAGCTCATGTGCCAATCACCAGTGTCACACGAAGAGAGACGGCACTGTGGCCGAGAGACTCTAATATCATGATAGAACTAAAAGTTTTCATTTCTCCATTTAAAATACTTCTTATTATACACTACATCAAATAAAGAATGTTTACAAAATTACACTTATGCACCGTCCATGTAAAAGTACAGGCGAGTTGCGAGTTGTTATCCAGAAGCTGAACAACTTTCAATGCCTCCTTTTAGGAAAACTAAAAACTGCAGATTCCCCTGAACAGCAAATTAAACACGCCCTGTTTCCTCTTCGAGAAGTAAGGCAGGACATAAACGAGGAATGCACACCCTAAAACGAAGTTTCCAGTTAACAGATGATTCCCAAGTTATGGTCAAAACAAAAACAAATAGTACAAGGAAAACCAGCATAGAATATTAGCGAAGAAGAGATTCTCTCATAGATACACGCTATCTGCGCCATGTTAACCCCAAGAAGACGCCACAACGTGACACGCATGTGGCCACACCAAACCCCCGGGCGGCCATCACGCGTGCATCCGCCATATACCCCCGGCCAGCACTATTTATACCCCCTCTCTCATCGTTTGTTTCGATCACTTCACTACTTCAGCACACACTGAACTTGTTGCAAAGAGAGACATATAGTATATAGTTAGTAGCTTAATTTGCAGCGCTAATAAGCTCTAGCTTTCTCTTCTTCCTAGCAAATTATAATTAACACTAGGTTCTAGCTAGCATGGGTGTCGAGAAGACGACAGCGAACGGCGGCAGTGGCGCCGCGGCGGTCTCCGGCGGAGGGCGCACCGTCTGCGTCACCGGCGCCGGCGGGTTCATCGCGTCGTGGCTCGTCAAGCTCCTCCTCGAGAAGGGCTACGCCGTCCGCGGCACCGTTCGGAACCCTGGTATGTATATATATTGTTATCGGTAGTTTTTAAGAAATCCGTGTAGATTAATACGTAATTATGTGTGTATTATATAAAAGTATTTTTGCAGTTTGTTTGGTGTTCCAGATCCACGCTAGCTGGCTTTAATTTTTTTATGTTAAATCATAGTGGTTTAAAAATTATATTTTATTTAAAATGAGATTAAAATAATTTATTTAAATGTTACCAATATAATTATGTATTTGGATTTGTAGAGTTATAAATATCCAACTCTGAAAATCTTAGATCGGGATATGTCGAACAGGACCTTCATGTTGAAACACATGATAAAAAAACATACTCCAGATCTTATGAGCAAAACATCGTACATACACATGCCGTTGCAGCAATATATCGGGGATGCTGAGAAATAAAGAGGCAACAATCAACTATCACAATCTCCTAATCTTTGCAAATCCCGATATTAATATATCTCAACCGTTTGACCCTCGATCGATTAATCTTATAATTAAGTAATTAGCGAAGAACACGGCCGGCCCATATGGCTGGCTGACACACCGCGCTCGATCGAGAACCCTGGTAGCAACAGAAAGGGTAGAAAAATTACTCACTAATGATGTGATTAGTCAGCGCTAGCTAATTAATTCTAGTTTCTTTAGCTAACTCATTAACTAATGAATTACTTCTAATTAATTGCTGCAGATGACGCTGCCAAGAACGCGCATCTCATGGCGCTGGCCGGTGCCGCGGAGCGGCTGACCCTCGTCCGGGCGGAGCTGCTCGACAAGGAGAGCCTCGCCGCCGCGTTCGCCGGCTGCGAGGGCGTCTTCCACACCGCCTCCCCCATCACCGACGACCCGGTACGTGACTCATCACCTGCACCGGCCGGCCGCCGGCGACGACGAGACGACGTCGCCGTACGTGTTCGACTGTCTAAGAGAGACTGACCGGAATGCATATGCTCGCAGGAGAAGATGATCGAGCCGGCGGTGAGCGGGGCGAGGAACGTGATCACCGCGGCGGCGGACGCCGGCGGCGTCCGCCGCGTGGTGATGACGTCGTCGATCGGCGCCGTGTACATGGGCGGCGGCGGCGGCGAGGAGGTGGACGAGACGTGCTGGAGCGACCTCGACCACTGCAGGGACACCGGAAACTGGTACTGCTACGCCAAGACGGTGGCGGAGCAGGCGGCGTGGGAGCTCGCCAAGGAGCGGCGGCTGGACCTCGTCGTCGTCAACCCGTCGCTGGTGCTCGGCCCGCTGCTGCAGCGCGGGGTGAACGCCAGCACGTGGCACGTGCTCAAGTACCTGGACGGCTCGGCGCGCACCTACGCCGACGCAGCGCAGGCGTACGTGCACGTCCGCGACGTCGCGGACGCGCACGCGCGCGCCTACGAGTCCCCCGCCGCGCGCGGCCGCTACCTCTGCGCCGGCCGCACGCTGCACCGCGGCGAGGTGTGCCGCATCCTGGCCGCCCTCTTCCCGGGGTACCCGGTGCCCACCAGGTGCAAGGGCGACGCCGGCGAGACGGCCGAGGGGTGCCGGTTCAGCAGCCGCAAGCTGGCGGAGCTCGGTGTCGCCGTCATGCCGGCGAGCCAGTGCCTGTACGACACCGTCGTCAGCCTCCAGGACAAGGGCCTGCTTCCCTTCGTCCCTGCCGCCGCCATGCCGTGAGCTAGCGATCGCCGGCGCGCCGCTTTTGTGTTACATACCGCTCCGGCCGGCCGATGATGACCACGGCGACGTGTCGCCACCGGCTGGCCTGCGTGCGTACGTGCCTGTATGTTCGTCGGAAGATCAGAAGTTGTACAACTGTATTTCTCCTAAGGGCCGGTCCTTTTCGGAGCACCTATAAATCGGGCACCGATTTGTTTGTCAAAAATAGCGTGCTGTTTCACTAATTAAAAAAATATTTCACCAACTAGATCGAAAATGTTTCAATCTTTTAAAACACTGAAACACACACCGCTAGAAAATCGCTTTTCCAGACGGGGAAAGGACCACGTGCATGCAAAGGCATGTGAAAATAGATGATATTCACAGGCGGCCCAGCGAAAATCATTTTTGCAGGCTGCATCTATTTTCGCAGGCAGTAGATCCACCCTCCTGCGAAAATATTTTTAGCGAATAAAAAAAAATCTGCCGCCACCACCCTAACCCGTCGGCGGCGCCACCAGCCTCCCCTCTCCTCCCAGGATCCAGGCGGCAACGGCGGCGTCGTCGTTGTTGTTATCGTCGCAGTCGCGGTAGTCGTCGTTGTCGCGGCCGGGCACGAAGGAGTAGAGCTGCGTGAGAGGAGAGGGAGGGGGAGCCGCACCTCCCCTCTGGCCGCGCGCCACCGCCAAAGCTCCCCTCCCCTTCCCAGATCAAGGTGGAGTCATTGTCATCGTCGTCGTCGCAGCCAATGTCATTGCGACCGGCCGCGGAGGGAGAGGAGAGGGAGGGGAGCCGCGCCGTCGCCGCCGCCGCCTCAGCTCCTCTCACTGCTGCCTCCCCTCCCCTCCCCGGATCCAAGTGGTGTCATCATCGACGTCGTTGTCGCGGCCAGCCGCGGAGGGAGAGTAGATCTGAGGGAGAGGGAGGGAAGCCGCACCTCCCCTCTGGCCGTGCCGCCGCCGACGCCCTCCTCCGGCACCGCCCCTTCCCTCCACCCACGCCGCTCTTATGAGAAAAAATAAAATTAGAGATTTGTCACAACTTATACAATACTCCTTCCAATCCAAAATATAAGCCACAACCACCTTTAACCCAAATAAAAGAACAACAATTATCGCCTCCTCATTTGGAACACCTCCTCATTTGGAACACCTTAAAAGATACAATGCATGCAACCAATATAATTAGAGATTTTGAAAGTGAAGTAAATAATAATTTTAAGGGCCCCCTTGAATCGTAGAATTGAGAAAACATAGGAATAGGAAAAATGTAGGATTTTGATAGAAATGTAAGTGTAAAACAGAGGATTGCAAAACATAGAAATAACCATTTGATTGGACCACGGGTAAAACGCAGGAATTAGAGGAGAGATAAAAACTGAAAGGAAAGTTTCCACGAGGTTCTAGCTCATGTTAGAATTCCTCCAAAACTTGCATGGTATTATGCATTCTATACGAATTTCATAGAATTCCATAAGATCCATTCCCTTGATTCACAGGGCTATATAGGAAAAATTCCTACAGGAATAAAATCCTCTAAAATTCCTATGAATTTCCTTTGAATCAAAGGGGGCCTTAGTAAAGAAGAGGTGCTAGTTAATTACACTCATGTATGCACGTCTTATATTATAAAAAAATTTAAAAATATAGTTGGACCTTATTTTTTTTAATGGAGGGAGTTGGATAGTAATTAACTTTTCAAGAGATGTAGTCTCATTGGAACGTGAGATGTGCCCCATTCTTAGTACTTATATAAAAGCCCTCTACTTTTTGTGAAAATCATAAAATTTCAGACTAGGCTTTACCATACGATGTAACGGGTGAGGCTTGATCCGACCAACCTCTATATAAGGGCCAAGGCCGGTTCTATTGGAAGCAATCTACTTTCAACACATATAGCCAATTGAATCATTTTTTTCGATATTGCATCTACTTTTCGCCTAGTTTAGCTTAGTTTTGTCCATCTTTGTCTATTTGCGCTATGAATCGTCCGCATTCGCTGTGAGAGTGCGAAATATCTTTGCAGGTTTGTCCCATAGACCTTCTATTCGCCCATGAAACATGTGTTCATCTTTAGTTCCATCTAAATCGACTCCGCTGGCCGGTTAATATATCGAAACCCATCTTGATCTAGTTTTTTGCTAGGTTGGGGTGGTTAGCGACTCCATACCACCGCAAGGCTTTAGGTATCCTAATCGTGATTGTCTTCTTGCCAAAAAATTCCACTAAAAATTCAATTGGTGTATTAAAGCATAGGGAACTCAAGAAAAATCCCACCAAGTTATTTCCATTTATTAAATAAAATTATTAATTAGGGTTAGCTCAAGGTTAAACTTAAACAATTTCTTTTAGCGATTTATTAAATGAATTAAGACTAGAAAAAGGAAAACTTCAGGGCATGACATGCATTATGCCTTCCCTCCGAGAGCGGTGGCAATGGCGCACGAGGGACATGGGCGATGCCACAGCCATACAAATTAGTCAAAATACCATCTTTAAAATTTCAACAAACTTTTCAGCCACTCCTGCAATTTCAATTTAAAGGTTTAACATATGTCTACAATGTAAATAATGATACCCGTGCAATGCAAGGGTCAACAATGACTAGTGTTACATAATTCTCCATACAGTGAGAACTGGTTCTCCTTATACGCTTATTCTTTGTTGAAAGTCCACACGAGAAATTCCACATTACCACATAGCATGCTAAAGGTGGCTTATAGGAAAACTAGATGTTTTCCCGAAGCAGATTATTCAAACAACCTCTCAAGAAACATAGAGAAAGCATCAAATAGTGAATCCTGACCCATCAAACTTCTCGTTAAGGATTGAGTCCAGGTGCTGTCCCATCTCGAGGGTCATATGGTTCAGCCAATCTCCTGCCACTCCCTTTCTGAAGTAGGCATCGTTCGAGAACGTAATGCCGACACCCTGGGATCCTTCCCTGTTGATCTTTTGTTTCTTCATGCTCTCTAGGCTGCAAAGCTCTACGATCTCTGCAACAACACCCGTTTCTTCTTCGGCATCAGAAATCGGCTGCCCAAGTAACTCTGCTAATTGCCTAATTGTGCCCATCGGATCTTGGAGCATCTGTTCATATGTTAGGAAGAGTACCCTACTTGGCTCTTTTTTGCTTGCGTTCCAGTAGCCGAGGATGTGATCCCAGACAGGCCCACAGGCAGAAGTGCCCTCGCAGATAGACTTGTACACCTCGGAGAATGGCACATCTGATCCAATACGTTTGATACGCTTGATGAAGTGCCATGTGGAGACTGCTCTGTCCTCATCTCTGCAAATTAGCATGTCAGCAACAAATTTTAATTCAAGAGATGCAATTAACTCTTAAACTTTTCTAATAGTGAAAACCAAAAGCACGGCATGCATTGATCCACGTCATCCAAAAATCATGAACGTTGGATCGCACTAGTAGGAAAATAATTTTTGCATGTCCCCTACCTTAATTCCAGAGGTGGACGAAAATACGAATCACCTGCTTTATGTTTACCATGGTAGGGGAGGTCCACGACCGTTATGTAAACAAAATACCATGGGCGACTACCTTAAGCGCCCTCCCAAGGTAACATGTTTTTTTCAGGCAACTGTCTTATAACTCTACCTATGAAAACATTGGTTTATTTACATGTGTGATGCAGTTAATACCCTGCTCATATCATGCAATTTTTCAGGTTGTGCCGTTAAATGCCCACGCCCACCCAGGGACGGAGCTAGCACAAAATAAAGGAGGATTCCACCCTGGTTTGAATCAAATTTAACTTAATACGGGTGCCTAACTTTGAACTAATAGAGTATATATATGGTGAAAATAGATAAACTATAAGTAAAAAAATTTTTGAACCTGGTTCCTGGGCACCTCCTAGCTGTATGTAGCTCCGCCCCTGTGCCCACCTATGTCATGTCTTGTTCATCTTCCTTGTAGGAGATGGGTAATCGACTAGTCGTGGGGCCAGCGCATGAGGTGAAGTCTAGGGCATCAACCAGCTGGGAGGAGGAGGCACCTGTAGAGGTGGAGGAGAAGGTGCAGCCAGAGTCCTCACGTGAGGACCCGGTCGTCCCCATTCCCCAAGCACGCACTCTGGTATGGGCCGACCACTAGCGCCATGGCACCGGCTGACCGGGCCCTAGAGTGTGCTCCGACAGGGGTCGGCCATAAACGTTGGCTCTAGAGGCAAAGAGATTATGCAGCAACTAATTAGTTAGAATAGTCTTTTTTTTTATCATATGCCCAGGGTATGACAAGTAGTATGTAATTAGGGATAAACTTTTGCTTTGTATTATAGTATCTTGTTTAATATATTAAATATTTTGTAGAAACTAATATATATATGTTAAATATTTTTTTCGAAATATGACAATGTTCCATCTCGAAAATATTTTATCGCGGGATATTGACATGTGGACCGGTACAAGTTTTTGGCTTGTCAATGACATGCGTCCCAACATCTTTCTAGGTGGCTTTCATAAGATATTTTTAATAGATAATACCGTCGACTTTTAGCATGACATTTGACTATTTGTCTTATTTAAAAAATTATATACATGTTATTTATTTTGATGTGATTTGTTTTATTATCAAAGAAACTTTTGGTTTGACTTATAGTTTAGCATATATTTACAGTAAATTTTTAAATAACACGAATGGTCAAATGTTATAACAAAAGTTAATGGCATGATATGAGAAACATCAGACATTGTATTTATTCTATGTTGAAAATGATGCTATATTTTTCTATGAATTTTACCAAATTGAAGAAGAGTAACATTGCTGCAAAAACCCTAATAAGGACCGGCATATAGGTGCCGATTTATTTAAAACCGGCACCTATGCCCCCTTTTCCACCCCTGCGCGCAATGAAAAAAATATAACCTATACCTTTAAACACTATAGGTGTCGGTTCAAGGAAAAATCCGATACCAATACTGTATATGTTGGTTTCTAAATAAACCGGCACTTATAATTATATTATAGGTGTTGGTTCTAGAAAACAACCGATACCAATACTATAGGTATTTTTTTAAAAGAACCGATACCTATATTAGTATAGGTGCCGGTTCTTTTAAAACCAGCACTATAGGCGCCTGTTCTTTTAAAAAATGGCACCTATTAAAAAAAAGTCCACTGACGCACTGCAAGTCACAACCTTATCCCCTCTCCGTCTATCTCTCTCTCAAGTATGCCGCTCCTCTCCGTCTTCTTCGCTTCTTCTTCCTCCTCGTCGCGAGCGACTTTCCTTACTAACTCGACAGCAGCGGCTTCTTGGGAGGGAGGGATGGCCTGGCGGCAGCCGGACGGCGCGGCGCCTGGCTCCGCCTGTTTCGGTGGCGGCGGCAGCCGTCGTATTTGTGGATTTCACAGTGGTCAAGAGGCGGCTCTAGGGGCCGCGTCGACATGGAGGTGCGGGACGCGTCGAGCGGCCTCGTGTTCTGGTTCGTGGTGGCAGCGCCCGGGGGGGGGGGGGGGGGGGGGGGGAGGGAGCGGGGAGAGGGCGCTGCTCGACACCGTTGGGTGGTTCTCGTCACCTTGAGGAGCGGCGAGGTGATGGTGGGTTTTCTCCTCCCAGCCTTCACCTCCTCCAGATCCTCCCTCGGGCCTTCTCCTCCTCTAGACGCACCAACGGCAACAGCTTTTCATCTCCTCTCCTCTCTGCTGCCTTCTTCTCTCCATCCGACAACAGCGCCAATGGTGGAGAAAGCCAACGGCGGCGGCTACGGTGGTGAAGGTGGTGAGGTGTGGGGTGGCGGTGGCCGGGATTTTTTTTATTCGGTGAAAACTATAGGTGCCGGTTCCAGATCCGGCACCTATGCACCCTGGACATAGGTGCTGACCAATTGGTTGAGGTCTTTGGAACGGGCACTGATGATTATCTGTGCAGTGTAAACAAATCCAAAACTGGAGGGAGTAGGAAAAAGAAGGTACCTGCAAACATATACGATCTTACAATCATCATTGTCGGTTATTGAAGAAGGCAGCAGCGAGAGCGGCAGGTGCGTGTTCAAGAGCCTTGGCGACGGCAGCTTGTCCAGCACACCCTCCCGCCCACACGCGAACAGGCCACTCTCCACGGTAGGCACGCAGTCGTGCGAGTTGAGGCGGCGGAGCGGGTGGTCGGGGCTCGCCGGCGGGAACAAGCCGCGCGCCATGGTGGCGAACGCGAGGGCCTTGAGCCACGTGGTCCCGGCCTTGGGCAGCGTCGCGAGCACGACGTCGCCGGGGCGCGCCACGAAGCCGCCGCGGCGCTCGTCGGCCATGGCGGCCGTGCCCCGCGCCCAGTCCTCCAGCAGCCAGAACCCCCTGTAGGAGAGGATCGGGAGGCCGTTGTTGTAGACGAGGCGCCTCGGCATGCCGGAGATGGCGGCGTCGTGCTCAGTGACGGGGCGAGCCGGGATGGCGTCGACGCCGGCGACCTCCTTGAACGGGACGGGCCCTGCAGCTTGCCCATCACGGTCAGGGAGTAGTGCTCCTTGCACTTTTGCCATATTTGGAGCCACGGCGAGAGCTATACCAATCTGAGCTATATGCATATGGTTGGGACTTGGGAGTCTAATCTAGTATAACCTCCACATTTTAATGAATGACGCTGTTGACTTTTTATTCAACGTTTAACTATTTATTTTATTTAAAAAATTTATATAATTATTATTTATTTTATTATGACTTGATTCTTCATCAAATGTTTTTAAAGCATGACATAAATATTTTCCTATGTACACAAAAATTTTAAATAAAATGAATGGTCAAACGTCAGTCGAAAAGTCAATGACTTTATACATAATATGGAGGGAGTAGTATATATTGTTCACCTTTGCTCACCCGATCTTATCAAGTACAGTACTAGTTAGATGCATTAATTTAGTTAGCTCAGGGAAAGCACGTGCTTGGCAGATATTGTACCCTTATGGATCACACTGTCCTTCCAATCTCCTACGCGTACTCCCACCAGATATTCTACGATGCTGATCTAGTAGTAACTAGTACCACGTACCAACCGAGATATAGATGAACAGACCGAAAATGTCAAGCAAGTTAGATGGACAGATGCAAGCCCGCCCTAGCTAGGGATTAAAACGGAGCGGATAGTTTCTATTCGCTGTGGAGAAAAACGAATACGGATTTCTTTTGGAGCGGATAATTCTCGAAAAGTCCGGACACGGTTAATCTTTCCGAATGCGAATACAAATATGGTATCGGGGTTTCTAACAGACACAGATAATAATATGTATATCCGGTGAACAACACTATTTGATATCCGTTGAATCCATAAGACATATCACATTTCTTTATAACTCTACAACCTTCAATCTATCTTTTTAGATTTTTAATAGGAGACCATCTCTTAACACTAGTCCACATTATTAATATTATTTGAACTTTTAATATCTTTTATAAATTATACCATATTTTAAGGAGGTAACTGCTGGGGCGACCAAGATGCGCTTACATGTGGAAGCTGGGGCGGTTCGGCCGAATTTGTGGTTGGGACAAACCACTATCGCCGCCTTTAGAAATAATTTTAAAAGCCTAAAACAAGAGATCTAATTTTAAGTTAATAAATTCCAATATAACAGTAGGCTAGATAATTTTTTAAAACACTTCTATTGTTTCTATAGTTCCTATTTTTCTGGGATTTATTTGAGCCAAGGAAGTATTTTTAATAAATAGAATTGCATTTCATGAATAATTTAAATAGAAAAAGTTTTAAAATCTCTCTTTTGGGTTTGGCCTTTCTCTCTCTCCCCGGCTTGCGCGCGCTCGGCCCATGCTGGCCCAGTCCGCTGCACCCCTCCCTCCTCTCTCTTTTCCGCTGATAGGTGGGGCCCACCTGTCAGTCGTCTTCAACCTCCAGCCGCCATACCAGCACCGCAAGCCGCCGCTGCCCCTTCCAAATCCGGCCACCCCTTTCCATCTCCGGCCAAATTGTTTGAGGGGAAATGATCCCCCGGATCTCCTCTTCCTTTTCCTTTTTGGAACTATCGCAAATTTCTATGGAAATAGCCCGGATTTGAATTCGATTCTTCCCCTCTAACCCTAAACCTTCCATCTCGCTGGGCTCACCATGGGCCTAGCCGCCGCGCTTTGCCGCTATGAAAGGACCCCCGGGACCTCGTCCATTCGCCACCATCCTCGCCTTGGCTTGCCATAGCCGGTAGAGCCACCTCCGCCCTAGCTCGTGCGCCGCCGCCGTTGCCGCGTGTCTAGCCGTGCCGCGCCGCCGCTCTAGTCGCCATCGTCGCTCGGGATTGCCGTCGCCGGAGTGGCAAGGTCATCGCCGTCATCGTCCTGCCCTCCGTTTTCACCGAAGACCGCCGGACCGCCGTCGTCGCCACCGCCACCTCGACCCGAAGACCATCGCCGTCGACTCGAAGACCATCGCCACCACGACCTCGCCACCGTCGCCATCTGTCATCGTTCGTGTGGAGATTATGGGTACCCCATACCCACACGGCATGGTTATCCGACTGGTTATAGGAGATAACTTATATCTATGGAATATGTAACGGATCATGACTTGGGTATTACGTTTCCCTGTATATTATGGAACAGTCTAAAGTCCTAGTTTGATAAGATTGTAAAGTAGATTTAGGGAACCGATACCGTATTGGTTAAGGTTTCTATCTTGTAATCCTGCCCCCATCCTATATAAGGTGGGCAGGAGGCCCTCTAGGGGGCATGACACACAACCAGATCGTCAGATCTACAATGCACTTGGCGGATTCAAATCCCAAAAAGGAGTAGGGTATTACCTCTCATTGAGAGGGCCTGAACCTGTCTAAATCCTTGTCTCCGCATCCATCCACTTTTAGGTCTCGTGTGCTACCCCTTTTATTATTGCCGAATTCATGTTTCGACAGTTGGCGCGCCAGGTAGGGGTACGTCGAGTTCCTATCAAAGAAGTGCGATGGAATCAATTCCAAAAGAAGCGTTGAGATTAATCTCAACAATTTCGACCACTCCAAACGTCTACTGGTTTGTCGTTTCAATATATTGTTATCAGATTGATTCTTCTAATCATGGATTGCTCTTCTGTGAGACGCTTTGTTTGTGTGCATGCACTGGCGGCTGATGAGATCTGCTGATCGCCTCCGGATAACCGTATGCACCATGGCTCGGCGTTGGCGGAGAGCTTCTGCGTCCGATCTTGCCCTGCGATTTGGCTGAAGTCGGCCAATATTCAATGGCTGATCTAATAGAGATCTATAATGAGATTTCGGATAGCATCGCTGACTGCCGCGTCAAGTTCTCAACCGATCATCTGGCCGGTTACGGCGATTATATTAATTAATTAATTATTATTTTTCACTAATCACAAGTTAATTTGTGATATATATTTTTGCATGTCTAATGAACGGTTGAGTCCGATTCATAAGAAGACAAGCTTCCCGACTAGATTGCACGAGCATGGATTGGTTAGGTGATGTGTGGATGCATATCAAGCGTTCATGCTACAGGAGATTAATTGGCCAATCAATATATGCGAGCTGCATATACGCATTGATAAATGCAAACGTATATACACAAGCTTCTTTATACCCGTATTATTTTATGTGGTACTAAACAGATTAATCTATTAATTGATTTATTTTGCATGTACCCATGCCAATTGTCTCTGTCGCCGCTGCTGGGCATCCATGTCTTCACCGCCGGCCGCCTCCTCTGCCGTCGACTGGTGTCCTCGCCTGCACGGCCGGCCTATTATGCCGCCGTTTTTGGGCGTCTACATCTTCACCGCCGGCCGTCTCGTCTGCCGCCGACTGGTGTCCTCGCCTGCACGGCTGGCCTATTATGCCGCCGTTGCTGGGCGTCTATGTCTTCACTGTTGGCTTGCTTTGCCGCTGCCGACTGGTGTTTCCGCCTGCACGGCCTATGCCGCCGTTGATGGGCGTCTACGTCTTCACCAACCGGCTGGCCTTCGCCGCTGCCGAGTGGTGTCTCTGCCTACATGGCTCACCTATTATACCGCCGTTGTTGGGCGTTTACAACTCCACCGCCGGCCTGCCTGCGTCGCCGCCGACTGATGTCCTCGCCTACACGGTTGGTTGGTCACACCACCGTTGTTAGGCGTCCACGTCTTCACCGACCGGCTCACCTTCGCCGTCACCGACTGTTGTCTCCGCCTGCACGGCTGGCCTATTATACCGCCGTTGTTGGGCGACTATGACTTCATTGCTGGCCTGCCTCGCCTGCCGCCGATTAGTATCCTCGCCTATACGGTTGGTTGGTCACACCACCGTTGATGGGCGTCTTCGCTTACACTGCCGGTTTGCCTTTGTCGCTGTCGACTGGTGTTTTCGCCTATATAGTTGGCGGACTCCGCCGCCATTGATGGGCCTTGTCATCTACACCACCGGCTTGCCTTCGCCGCCATTGCCCGGTGTCTTCATTGTTATTGATGGATGACTTTGCTCCCACATCAGCCATCTCTGCCGTCATCAAGAGGAATATTACAAAGCTAAGTCATTATTTTTTTTCTTTATATGATATTTTCCTTTTCCTCTGCCTCACTATGTCAACTGGTTCGCCGTTGACTAGCGAATCAGGGGCTACAGACGTTATATCATATTTTTTTAACAAATATCATAATATTTATTTTGATTGCTTGTGACATAATCTGAGTACAAAAGTGCCTATCGAGTTATGGAGTTCTATCTTCCTATGCTTTCCGTTTGGTTTGTCGATGGATAGTTGCCTTTGGGCCGATTCCTAGCACCCGAGGGCTCGTTGGATGGAGCGAGTAACGCAAGGTGCTAAGTATTATTCGGAATAAATCAAAAGCATAGAGATAAGATAAATTTATTTTGTGCTCTTTACAATTGCAAAAGTACCCGAGTAGTAAATTCTTATTCGTAAAACTTTGTTCCATTAATGACGAACTCATGTCACTCACATGCATGTTTGGGAAGTGCCTAGACCGACTCCCGATGCTTGGGGGCTATGACTAGTCAGACAGAGTGTTTAAACGTACAGAGTCATCTGCTCGGGGAAATCGAAATTGAGTAGAGGAGAAATACATATTTATAAATCTTTTAACATACTTGAATATTATATATACATCAGATACTACTCATTCTATATGCTTGTTCTGTAGGATCCAGATCCAGATATGCATAAAAGGGATTCATGGCTTTAAGCTTATCTCCTACGCTTCAGGAATGGATCAGTCAGAACATCACCACTGGCTTGCCTTCGCCGTTGCCGACTGGTGTCTCCGCCTGCACGGCTAGCCTATTATGCCGCCGCCATTGGGCGTCTACGTCTTCACCAACCGGCTTGCCTTCGTGCCACCAACTAGTGTCTCCGCCTGCACGGCTGGCCTATTATGCCGCCATTGTAGGGCGTCTACATCTTCACCGACCGGCTTGCCTTCGCCGCCGCCGACTGGTGTCTCCGCCTGCACGGCTGGCCTTTTCTGCCGCCGTTGTTGGGCGTCATCATCTTCACCGACCGGCTTGCCTTCGCTGCCGCCGACTGGTGTCTTCGCCTGCACGGCTGGCCTATTCTGCCACTGTTGTTGGGCGTCTTCATCTTCACCGACCGGCTTGCCTTCGCCGCCGCCGACTGGTGTCTCTGCTTGCATAGCTAGCCTATTCTGCCACCATTGTTGGGCGTCTTCGTCTTCACCGACCGGCTTGCCTTCGCCGTCGCCGACTGCTGTCTCCGCCTGCACGGCTGGCCTATTCTGCCGCTGTTGTTGGGCGTCTTCGTCTTCACCGATAGGCTTGCCTTCACCGCCGCCAACTGGTGTCTCCGCCTGCACGGCTGGCCTATTATGCCGCCATTGTTGGGCGTCTACGTCTTCACCGACCGGCCACGTCGCCGCCACCGCTAATAGGCATCATCATCTTCAACGCAAGCTGTCTACGTATGCTACCGACTGGTTTCTTCACTTCCATGGCTGCATGGTTCTGCTAGTGTTGATGGGCCTTATCGTCTTCATCGCCAGTCGTCTCGTCTACTGCTGACTAGTGCCCTCGCTTCTACGGCTAGTTTATACCGCAACCACTACTAAGGGACGTCATCGCCTTCATTGCTGGCCGCGTTGTTTGACACCGACTGTTTTTTTTTCTAGAGCTGACCGGAGTATCTATCTTCACGACTACACATCTTCGCCACCGGTTTTCTTCTGTTGCTGCCAACTTGTGTTTACGTCATCACGGCTATACAACTTTGTCATCATGGTGGAGCGACTTCACCTTCATTATTTTCAGCATTGGCAAACTCTATTGCCTCTACTTTGCAAGATTTGCTACTTTGTCACACCCTGAAAATCCTAAATTTATAAATTGTTGTTTAAATAGAATTATTAGAAATGATTTTAAAAGCCTAGAAGAAAAGATCTAATTTTAAATAATAAATTCCAATATAAAAGTGGGCTAGATAAAATTTTATTAAATTCTTCTCTTAATTCTATAGTTACTAGATTTTTCTGGGATTTATTTGAGCCAAGGAAGTATTTTTAATAAATGGAATTGCATTTCATGAATAATTTAAAAAGAAAAAGGTTTTAAAATCCTCTTTTGGCTTTGGGCCGAAAGTCGGCCCAATTCTCTCCCTCTCTCTCCGCGGCCTGCTAGCGCCTGGCCCATCCAGCCCACCGAGCCGCGCCGCCCGCTCTCCCTCCTCTCTCCCGCTGACAGGTGGGGCCCACCTATCAGGGCCGTCGTCTTCCTCCTCACACCGCAGCCGCGCCCTAGCGCGCCAGCCGCCGCCGGCCCCTTCCAAATTCCGTCGCCCCTTTCCCGATCCGGTCAAATTGGTAGAGGGGAAATGATCCCCTCTATCTCCTCTATCTTTTCTCCTATAGAAACTTCATCTAATTTCGTTTGGAAATTGTTGGATTCGAGCTTGATTCGGATTCGTTTTCTCTCCTCTAACCCTAAACCTTCCATCGCCGTCGCCGGCCGCCGTGGGCCTCCATCGCCGCCCTCTAGCCCCTATATAAGGACTCCCGGTACCTCCTCTCTTCGTCGGCACCATCGCTTTAGCTCGCCGCCGCTCGTAGCGCCCTAGCCACTAGAGCCCGTGCGCCGCCGCCGCCGCCGAAGGGAGTCCAGCCGTGTGCCGTCGCCGCTCCGTTCGTCGTCGTCGCTCGGGAAGGTTGTCGTTGGGATCGCCAAGTCGTCGCCGAAGACCGCCGGAGCATCGCCGTCGTCGTCGACCCGAACGCCGCCGTCGCCATCCGTTGCCGTCCGCCGTCGTCCGAGCCTTCGGTGAGTTCGCCGCATCGCCCTCTACCCGTAGATGCCCTCCGTTTGCGCCGCCGCGCCGTCGTTCGCCGGCGAGCCCGAGGTGCCGAGCCGTCGCCGGCGATGACGTCATCTCTGACGTCAGCGCCGCGTCATCCGTAGACCCGCGGTGGATCGAATCGATCTCAGCCGCCCGTTTTGTTTAGATTAGATCTCGGCCGTTCGTTCCGTAGACCGTCCCCGTGCACCCGGTCCACCGTGAACCCGAGCCGATGACGCAATAAATCCTTTTTCCTTTTCAAAAATAATTCTTTATTGCGTCATAATTCAATTAAAATCTATAAATGATTTAATCCAATTAAATCTTTAAAAATTCATAACTAATTCATCTTAGCTCGGATTTAGTTGGTTCAAGTCTCTAAATTTTTCTAAAATTGAGATCTACATGTTAAAAATATCCACATGTGCTGTTTATGATTGTTTATGTACTGTTTTGGTGATTTTGTTCTTTTGTGCTTAGATTCCGACGTTCCCGGAGAGTTCGATTTTGCAGGAGAAGATTTTTAAGAGTTCCAAGGCCAGCAAGGTAAGTCACATAGATCCCAAAAAACCCTTTGAGCATGTTGATCCCGTTTAAAGCTATTGTTTCTATTCAACTATCGCATTTATTTTTGAATGTCACCGGGTGGGAATAACCTATTGCCTTGTTATAGCCTTTTTGTTATTGATTACCTATTCTTTGTCATTTGGTTAATAATTCGATTAGCTAGAACATTATATGGTTTTAGCTAAAGTGCTTAGGATGCTTAGCCATGCTTAGAGACATTAGCTCATATAAATGGGATAACTTATGATTCACTATTATTTAATGATGGCCTCACGATGGTTAATCGTGATTGGTTAATTAATTAATTTGCCAACTAAAACTTAATAATAGTGGGTTGTGAGCACATGGTTTTGATGGTCGTGCTCATGACAATTAAGGACCAGTTCACGATTTTCGGTTGTGAAACATTAACCGTGCCAACCACAAGCCAGCGTGGGCAACGGCTTTACTTTTTGTATAGTATGGTTCATTGTAGAGCACCAGACTGTGAAGTGGCGGAGATAAGCCCACGGGGGTCGCTGGGGAGTCCATGCCTTGTTTATAAGGGGGTGATTATGATTCAGGAAGGGTGCACTGCTTTGAATTGTGTTATGCGAAGGGTATTGTCACAATCTCTATTCGGGTACTTGTTAAGTATCGCGACGCATGGTTGACATGATGTTGAGGTTGTGTCGTATGGGTACAGTGGTACACCTCTGGCCAGAGTAAAACTATTCGAATAGCCGTGCCCGCGGTTATGGGCGGGTCTAACAATGTCATTCGTGATTAGTTTCATACATCTCACCATAATAAATGATTCTGTAATTGGTAATAACTTGTTTAGCTCCTGGTTTGGAATGGTATATTCCTGGTTTGGAGATAGAACTGTGCAGCTGGGAATGGTTGGGCCTATGCAACGGGTATGTTGTATAGTGTTGGATTAATATTGTGTAATTAAATACTTTACTGTTTTATTAAATTCTGAAGTATTTATTAAATGCCATTTATGCAAATGAGACTATATTATGCCATCCTTTGTTATCCCTTGCATTTGCATATTTGCTATGTGGCTTGTTGAGTATGTCATATACTCATCTTGCAATCATTCATCAGAGGAGGAGTTCTACAGTGATGCTGAAGGTGTGGAGGATTAGGCGTAGCCCTGGTCAAGCTGCTTGTGGGATAGAGTTGCCTGCGCTGTTTATCTTATTTTCCGCTGCTTAGATTTTTATTGTTTGGAGTAATAATTGCCTCTGTAATGACTTTATATTCGCTTATTAATTAGAGTAATAATTGCACTCTATTATCAATTTGTTATTATGTGCCTCGGCTGATTCCTGGACGAGGATTTACACACATGTAAGCGTTTGGAATTTTGGATAGAAATTTCGGGCGTGACATACTTCACCAACCACAACGTCTACAAGAGCTTCGACATCTCAGCATGCGTGACCAAATATGATGCCGTGTTATTTTACTACTACAAGTGGTTTTCCAATCTTCAATATTTCTACTCGGACATCCCCAATGCATATCTTCACTCAAGTGATGGCTACTCGATGACAAGAAGCTACAGTTTGCGACTCTATGTTCAGTTGTTTCTCAACTAACCAACGAGTCGGGGGCTACACAACTACAAGACTCAAAATTCGACAAGCTTTATGTTAAGACAAAGCAATCAATCAGCCAACGAGTTCTATGGAATCTACTTCGGGAGTCATCAGTTTCGTCTTCACTTAAGAGCTGGCGTTCTACTTGAGAAACTCCAATTGTTTCACCGGCAATTTTGGCTTCTCCACGCTGCCACAATATACTCCAAATTTCTCAAGTATCAAGTTTGAGATGTAATTTACATGTCCGGGAGTTTGATGGATTATTATCATTGACATCATCACCAGCACCTCTACTTCATCGGCCCTGACGTCTCCGCCATTGCTAAGGGGTGACTACGTCCTCGCTGTTGGTTGCTTTTGTCATCACCGACTTGCATCGTCGACTTGTTATTTTGTCTTCACGGTTGGTCTACTACACAACTGGCGATGGAGACCTCATCGTTATCATTGACTGCTACACCGCTATTGACTGGATCAACGATATCATCGTCTTCATCAACATCCTACCATACCTCTTTGGCTATGCCTACTCTGCTGTCGTTGATGCACAACTTTGTCATTATAGTCGATCATCTCTATTGATGCTAATCGTCATTACCGTTGGTTGCATTTGCCATCGTCGACTATTTTCTTCATCTTCATGATTGGTGGATTTCGCCATTGCCATTGATGAGCGTTTACGTCTTCACCACCGGCTTGCCTCCGCCGCCACCCATGGTGTCTTCGCTTTCATAGCTGGTTTATTATGCCTCTACTGATGGGCGTCTTCGTCTTCTTCACCGGGCGCCTCGTCTTTTATCGCCTGATTATTTCGCTGCCGTGGCTGCACAACTCTGTCGCCGTTGTTGGGCGCCTTCATCTTCACTGCTGGCTGACTTGTCTGCTGTCGACTGGTTTCTTCGCCACCAATGGCTATGCGACTTCATCACCTTTGATTGGTGTCACTGTTTTTATCATCACCAACATTTTCGTCACCTCTGACGGGCGATATCATCCCCATGTTCGTCATCTTGCCTTCATGTCGACTACATCAGCTATTGCCAATGGATAATTTTGACTATGACAGAAGGACAAGTTATATATGCTCAGGGGCTTATGAACTCAAACACGAGGATTATATCTTCAATTTGGACTTGTTCCGGATACATTCAACATGAATTTATGGTCATGAGTCAATTTCTTATGCTCAACGACTGGACTATTCATTATTTCCCATGAGGGCCATCGGCTGAGTGCTTGCGCCAGTCAGGATTCAATTATCACATTTACTTTGGTATTCTCCATGAGGGACAATTATGCTTGATCTACATCACCCAGGATATTTATCACTTGGGATCATATTATTTGGCGTGTTCTATGCATCATCCTTTAAAGGGTGTCAAAGGCATATTTTTTGGCCTAGGCCTAATATGTCTGCAGCCCATATTTTGAGGTGTGGCCTGTCACGTTCTTTTAGGGACTTAGGCACTTTTTGCTTAGGCCAAAGTGCGCGTGATCCAGTGCCCAATACCTTAAAATCCTTTTATACCGCAATTACTCAACTTTTTAGGAGTTGGTACAATGCATCTTAAAAGGTGTGAAACAGTAAAGCTTTATATAGCTGCCCCCCTGACTTTTTTATATAAGTCAAGGTGCTGTTTGAGTTTTTAAGCAATTGATTGGATACAATATCGTTGCTTTTTGCCACGTAGGTGTGCATTTTTATTTACTAATATTATGGCTTAGGCTGATTATATATTGTGGTCATTTTCCAAGCGGTTGGTAAATCATTTTTGAGTTTATTTACTCGGATTTCATACCATATATGCCATATATTTCCAGGTGTGGTGAAACCATGTGTCTTTTAGGGACTTAAGCATATTTGTTAAAGCAGTGTGCGCATGGTGTGTGCCCAATACTTTAGAAATTTTTTATTCACAGCAATATAAGCTTCTTTATAGCTGTTTTATTTTCAATGATGTAGTCAACTTTAGGTTGCACTCATCATATTTTACAAAGCAGTCGGTATATCACTTGGATCATGTTATTTGGGGGATTCACACCGCATATGCTATATATTGATATCAAGTCATTTGGTTGATTACAATTATCAAAACTACTCGGTTGGTTGGATTATTTATTCCTTGACTATATGCTTAGTTTGTTCAGCTAACCACATAGTCGGGGGCTACACCTATTAGGTGCATCTAGTCGATGCACCTGACTTTATGTTTCAGCCCTCCACAGTCTTCATATTTGGTAAAAATACTCGGGAGACCATGGCAAAGATGATTGAAGCACTTGGCTTTGGAGTAATCTGGTTCGAGAGAAGATTATCCTTTCGACTATGAAGGTCTCAGGGGCTACTGTGGAGATTATGGGTACCCCATACACACACGGCATAGTTATCCGACTGGTTATAGGGGATAACTTATATCTATGGAATATGTAATGGATCATGACTTGGGTATTACGTTTCCCTGTATATTATGGAACGACCTAAAGTCCTGGTTTAATAAGATTGTAAAGTAGATTTAGGGAACCGATACCATATTGGTTAAGGTTTCTATCTTGTAAGCCTGCCCCCTATCCTATATAAGGTGGGCAGGAGGCCCTCTAGGGGGCATGACACACAACCAGATCGTCAGATCTACAATGTACTTGGCGGATTCAAATCCCAAAATAGGAGTAGAGTATTACCTCTCATTGAGAGGGTAATGAGAGGGTCTGAAGCTGTCTAAATCCTTGTCTCCGCATCCATCCACTTTTAGGCCTCGTGCGCTACCCCCTTTTATTATTGCCGAATTCATGTTTCGACAGTTCGCCGTCATCCGAGCCACTGGTGAGTTTTCCGCGTCGCGCTCTACCCGCCGGTGCCCTCCAATTGCGCTGCCTCGTCGTCGTTCGCCGCTAACCGTCAGGTCCCGAGCCGCCGCCGCCACCACCGGTGGTAACGTTGTTGTGATGTCATCGCCATGCCAGCGCCGCGTCGGCGCCACGTCGGCCACGTCCCCGCCTCGCCCGTGCCACGTGGTGGACCGTTTCGGTGCACCCGGTACACCATGAACCCAAGCCTGCTGACGCAATAAATCTCCTTTTCTTTTTAAAATAATTTTTTATTGCGTTATAATTCAATTAAAATCTCTATAAATAATTTAATTCGGTTTTAAATTCAAAAATTAATAACTAATTCACTGTAGATCGGATTTAGTTGGTTCAAGTCTCTATTTTTGGTTGATTTTGTTCTTTTATGTTTAGATTCCGATGTTCCCGGAGAGTCTGTCTGTGCAGGAGAAGAGTCTGAAGAGTTTGAAGGGCAGCAAGGCAAGTCACACAGATCCCAATCACTCTCTGATCACGTTATTCCCATTTAATTTCTATTCAACTATTGCATTATTTTTTAATGTCACCGGGTGGGAATGACCTATTGCCTTTATTATAGACCATTGTTTTTTTGACTCAAAGACAATGGGGGAAGCCCCCACGGTTAAATTATATTAAAGAAGGAAAAAATAATACACACAAAGAAACAAAAGAAGAAAGCAAAGATTATAGATTGTCAATCCATGATTGAACCGTGGGTCTATGAACTTCTCTGAACCTAATTAAATGTAGGCTCAAATCCTCCTTCAAACCCTTCCTCCAATTGTGAACTGATGGCTGAATACCTTGAAAAATAAGGCCATTTCTTTCTTTCCATATATTCCAGGCTGCTAGTAGAAATAGTTCCATAAAACAGGAGAAAAGGAATTTCTTTGAACCTTCAGCATTTGATGGAATTCTAATGAGGAGTTCCAAACCCAGCCCAACTTTCTCCAACATGACTTGCTGAACTGACATTGAAAGAAGAGATGATCCCCTGTCTCTCTTGCATTAATCCCACACGTCAAACAATAGGCAGTGGCATTCAAAGGAATACAATGTTTCCTGTCAAGAAGATCCTTGGTATTCACTCTATCCATCAACAGTAGCCATTCAAAGACTTTGATTTTCATGTTGAGCTTACTTTGCCAGATCCAATTAAATGAACAAGAGGGAGATAAGGACCAAAAGGAGAGCTTATAAAATCGCTGAGATGTATAAATATGAGATCCCCAAATGTAAAACCAAGAATCTGGTTCATTAGAGAGAGTGAGATCTTGCACTTCAGCTAGGAGGGAGTTATATTCTTGAAAAGCTTGCTGAGAAAGAGGTAAAACGAATTGGTCCTGTGGATTTCTTTGAAGATGCTGAGCGACTGAATACCCCTTATGCTTAGCAAAGGAAAAAAGCCTGGGATATTTGACAGATCTTATATTATCATGCCACAAATCCTCCCAAAACAGGACTGTCTTGCCAGGTCTCAAAATGGGCTTTGCAATACCTCTAAACAAGACATCAAACTAAAAGACATCTTTCCACCAAAAAGAACCACAAGAATTAGCCACTTGGGGGATTATATTTGAGTAATATGAAGACCAGATTAAATTCACCCAAGGCACATTATCCTTATTATAAAATTTGTGCAGATGTTTCATGAGGAGAGCTCTGTTTTGAATTCTAAGATCAATGACTCCCAAGCCCCCTTTATTCTTTGGCTTGCACACCTTGCCCCAAGCTGCCAGAGACTTTTTGGTGGAATTAAGGTCATTACCCCTCCATAAGCAATGCCTTCTGGCTCTATCAATATTCTCAATGACTGAAAATGGCAGAGAAAGCGAACACATGTAATACGTTGGTAAGGAGGAGAGTACTGAGTTAACCAACGTCAATCTATCACCATAGGAGAGAAAAGAAGAACTGGCTGTTAATCTTCTTTCAATTCTATCTGTCAGTGGGGCAAAATCAATCACCTTTGGTCTAGTGGTTCCCAGCGGCAGACCAAGATAAGTGAAAGGGAGAGTTCCAATGGCACAACCAAAAGTGGCAGCTAGCAAGTGAGCTTTGTCATCCTCAACATTTAAAGGAATCATACAGGACTTTGAATAATTTACTTTCAAACTAGAAGATATGGCAAATGAGTTTAGTAGAGCTTTGAGAGCAAAAAGCTGAGGGGCCGAAGCTTCCAGGAAAATAAGCGTATCATCAGCATATTGAATAATAGGAAAGTTATTATCTCCTGAAACTGGAATTGGCAGAGAGAGTATCCCCCTGAGATGAGCTTTGTTAATTATGGCTTGTAGTAAATCAGCACCCAAAGCAAAAAAGGAGAGGAGAGAGAGGATCTCCCTGCCGAACACCTCTTTTACACTTAAAAAACTTTCCTGGGACTCCATTTAAGAGCGCTGCTGTAGAAGTAGAAGAAAAGATGTTACTCATCCAAACATTCCATTCATCTGGTAAGCCCATAGCTGACATCACTTGAAGGATGGCACCATGTTCAATTGTATCAAAGGCTTTCTCAAAATCAAGTTTTAATACAACAATCTCTCTTTTTGACTGCTTGCACTGATGAATGTATTCAAAGGCCCAAGCTATGCAGTCTTGAATTGATTTACCTTTTATAAACCCATATTGATTTTGATGAACCAAACTTGGCATCAAGGATTGTAACCTGTCAGCAAAAACCTTGCACAGGATTTTAACAGAGAAGTTCATCAATGAGATTGGTCTATAATCATTGGGGGTTTGAGGACTTGGTTTCTTTGGGACCAAAGTGATATAGGAAAAATTGATAGAAGACAAATCCACCGAATTTCCCCAAAAATCTGAGCAAAGCCTATAGAAGTCCTGAGCTATGATTGGCCAACTTGATTTGTAAAAACATCCATTAAACCCATCAGGACCTGGGGCTTTGTCACCAGGCATTTTCCTCAAGACACCATCAATCTCTTTGGTTAGAATTGGTGCACGCAGAGTAGAAAGGTCCCTCTTATGTTCAATCAGCTCATTGAGATCAAAGACCATAGAAGGTTTCATAGAAACTCCCATTTTTTCCTTAAAAACATTCTAGAAAATATCAGCTTTCCCCTCGTGATCAAAAATTTGGTTTCCATCTGAATCTTGAAGACAAGAAATAGCATTTCTTCTAAAACTTTATGTTGCCATAGCATGAAAAAATTTGGTATTTTCTCCCCCAAGAAGAACCAACTTTTGTTTAAATCTCTGCCTCCAATATTGTTCCTGCCAATTCAGCAACCTTTGAACACGAGCCTTAACAAGCAATCTGAATTTCAATTCTGGGACACATAGCAGCCTCAATTCCTCCAATTTATCAAGAAAGAGAATCACTTTATTGCAACTTTCGACGGTTTTCGGCAGCTTGGCAAGGGAGGAACTCCAACGTTTTAGAGAGGAACGGAGCCTTTTGAATTTTGCAGCTATAAGCTTTGCCTGATCATTAATATTTTCAATATCTCTCCAAGCATTAGCCACTAGATGAAAAAACCCTTCTTGATGAATCCAGTAATTCTCAAACCGAAAGATGTTGGACTTAGGAATCGAGGTGGCAATCTGTATTTTGATTGGAGCATGGTCAGAAGTATTTCTAGCCAACACTAGCGCCTGGGTGTTGGGAAATAAACTAGTCCAATTCGCAGAGGTGAAAACCCAATATAACTGTTCTAGGAGTGGATCATCTTGCATATTACTCCATGTAAAAGCTCGTCCTTTTAAAGGAATTTCTAAGAGACCCAAAGAGCTTATGACCTCATTAAAAGCAAAGATATCACTCATATTGCCTCCAGGTTTGTTCCTGTTCTGAACCGATCTATAGAAGTTAAAGTCCCCCATGATCAACCAATAATCATTGTCCAAGTTAAGGTCATGCATCCAATCAATAAAATCTGTTCTTTCAGGGCCATGAGAGGGACCATAAACATTCACCAGATTCCAAGAAACGCCATTAAGCTTAGAGATGAAATTAATCATTAGGGCATGTTGAGTTTGCTGGATCAAATTACCAGTGAAAACCGAACTACACCATCCCACTATGATACCACCCGAGGCTCCTATGGAGGGAGAAAAAAGATAGCTATCAAATCTCTTAGGAGCGAAAGATCTAATGAAACTATGATCAAAGTGGTCCTTTTTTGTTTCCTGAAGACAAAAAACCGAGCAAGAGCTTTCATCAATTTTCTGCTTAACAGCATAACACATTCCAATTGAGCCCTCTAACATTCCAGCATAACACATTCCAATTTCTTGTAGACATATTCATTGCTTAACAGGGAAAGCAGATCAAACCATCTCATACACAGCATGAGATTTAGCAGAAAGAGGATCAGATCCAGGCAACAAAGCCAAACAGTCCTAATTTTAGCAGGGCATATCAGTCTTACAATATGATAAACTAGAAAAGTTTTGCACCCGGCCTGAGGCACAAGATCAGGCCCAAACAAACAGCAATTATAATGACCCATTAAGCATCAGGAGCAGGACCAGCAGCCTTCTCAACTCCAGGTTGGAAGGTTAGAGCTTCAGCTGAAACTACCACCTTGTTCATGCCACAAACATCAGTTCCAATCTGCTGCAGAAGCTGTATAGAACAATCAGCAGGAATAGCATCATCGTCATCTTCATCAGAAATATGAGGCTCACAAAAATCCAAAGGCAAAGGATTAAGTGAAAATAAAATACCACTTTCTTCAGCCAAAGCCTTAAGCCTTTTAGTACTCTTTGCCTTGGTTTTCCCTCTAGGTTTTCCAACACCCAATTTAGGATCAGGGGACATGTAGCCATCATTGATCTTGTTTATTCTAGCACTTCTCCTCCTATCTGAATCCACCAGAACAACTTTACCAGATTTCTTCCTCTTTGGTTTAGGGGGCAAAGATGGGGACACATCTTGACTCTGCAGGAAAGGATCCACTGGGAGATCCAAAGAATCTTGAGAGGGCTCAGGAGGCACCATATTGATGGGCTGAATTAACAAAGTCTGCTGAGAATTCCAATTTTCTTTAACCCAGATGAGCGTAGAGGCCAGAAGAGCAAAGTGAAGAACATGATGAATGGGCATCTGATATGGAACCAAAGCATTAGGCTGGGCCACAGCAAGCCCAGAAAAGGTAGGTCCATGCATTAAGAGATTACAAATGCTCAGAAGCTTCCAAAACTGAGGGAAAACCAGGAAGGATGGCATGACATCTTCTATCACCTGTCCCAAAGCAGCAGGACCAGATGGGCCAGGCACCACCGGACCAACAGAACACCCTGGAGCTGAAAAAACAGGAATTATCTGCAATTCCCCTTCATCCTGTTCAGAAACAGCACTAGTGTTATGGGAATTCTCATCAGGGGCTTCCTCATTGTTATTGTTATCTGCCATCACTTCATCTATCTGATCCCAATTATGATTTGGTTGCTGTTCAGCAAGTGGAGGATCTGGCAGAGGGATAAGATTTACAGGGGGTAAATCTTCATCAGCAGGCTGCACATCTGCAAAGTCCCCATTGAGCACAAAAACAGAAACAGTCCAGGACCTGCCCACAACACCAAAGCTAGAATATTTCTTGATAACAATCTTAGAAGGAACTTCTTCCACCATAGAAAAAATAGCCTTAGCCAACACACGTCCTCTGAAACAGGGCCCACTTGACCATCTAAGCAGCCGACCAAAAGTTCCAACCACCTTGTCCACAATTCTATCAGTTTGCAAATCTAATGGGAAATCAAGGAACATAACCCAACTTCCTCTTATGGGAGGAGAATTTCTAAAAGTGGAAGTATTATCACGATTAACAAATCTCAGCACAAATTGGTCATTAACCACATGGGGCCCCCCATAACAAGAGCATCTCTAAGAACAGCCGATGCTAAATGAACATAAGCAAACTCAGAAGCATGTCTGCTAGTATCAAGCACATGGAAGCCCAAAGTATTCTGAACAAAATCAACCACAATCTGTATGAACTGCTCATACTGTTCAGGCGGAGAAGACGGTTCAAGCACAGCAACCGCAATACCTTCGTGACGCTTCGGTGGATCATCAGTGATAATGACATCAGCACGAGGAAGACGATGTAGCCAAGCTACGCTGATGGCCATCGTCGGCGGCACAAAGGGGTTTGGATCCGGATTGATGTTAGCCATTGGGGTTTTATGGGAGGTGCAGATAGGAAGCGGAGAGAGAGCAAGGGAAGTAGAAGAGGCGGCGGAAGGAAAGCTATAATCAAGGCAAGTTACAGGGACGTCGCCAACAAATATTTTATTAATTCCTCTCCTCTCCGATACCACCGGAACAACAAAAAGCATCCCAGAGTTGGGCTGAGCAGGCTTTTTCCGAATCCAGACTTTCTCAAAGGGCTCCTTGTTCCAACAGACTGAGGCCCTATGATCCAACTTGTTACAAGAGGCACATCAGACCCTATTAACACACTCAGACTCCAGATGGCCCAACTTCAAGCATCTTGTACAACTAGGCCCAGAACAATTTGAAATTCCAGGAGTATCAGATTTAGAAGAAATCAATCCCTAAGGCAGTGAACCTTTCAAAATATCAGTCCTCGAAATTGGAGCTTTCAAAGGATCATCAATGATCCATTTACCCTTATCCCCAACAGCTCCAGATTTTGAAATTTTAGAAAAACCGGCAGTCAAAGCACCATGAAAAACCACCTTAGATTCCTTATCACCGCTGGCGATCACCGGAAAAGTCTTGGGCGGGATCATAGGCTTATCCACATTAACAACCTTTTTATTCTTGACAACTGTAGAGATCACCGGAAGAGCAGAAGACAATCTATCAAAAACAGATTTCACTGGAACCAAAGCCTTACCACGAGAGGGAATCTGCTTTCAACTGGGATTGCTCAAAGCTTGCTTAGGAGATTTTTTACGACTAACCACAGTCCATTCAGCCTCCTCAGCAGCAGACCAAAGATCAAACTCTCTACGCCATTTAGGACCCCCATCATGCCACAGAAAGAATCGAGCAACATAATCTTTACAGGTAAAAGATTTAAGGTTATAGATCCAGGGACCAACTTGCTTAGAACAAAGCAGGAAACTGTAGCATCTTCCAGAAAGATGGGAAACATGAAAATCATGGGGGGAACCCCCAATGCAAGCCCTTAAAGCCAAAGCCACAGAAGAACAACAGAGCCGAAAAGAGGACAACCACCAAAGCAAAAGGCCGATTGGAGTAAAAACGAGAGTAGTGAACCAGGGAATGGAACCTGAAACGTGCTTCATCTCTGATGCGATCACCAGGAGAGAAGTCCCAACCACCTGGAGGAGCAGGAGTCACCATCACTGGCGATCACCACAAACACCCACTCGTCGATCGCCAGCTCTGCAAAATCCGGAACCTCATTTCCCCCGTTCCTTATAGCCCATTGTTATTGATTACTGTACTTTGTCACCTGGTTAATAATTGGATTAGCTAGAACATTATATGGTTTTAGCTAAATTAATTAGGATACTTAGCCATGCTTAGAAATATTAGCACATGATTGGGATAATTAATGTTTCATTATTACTTAATGATGGATATTTAATGGTAGCTCACGATGGTTAATCGTGATTGGTTAATTAATTAACATGTCAACTAAAACTTGATTAATGGTGGGTTGTGAGCACATGGTTTTGTTGGTTAATTAATATGTCAACTAAAACTTGACAATTAAGGACCGGTTCGTGAGCTTCGGTTGTGAAACATTATCCGTGCCAACCACAAGGCAGCGTGGGCAACGTCTTTACCTTTTGTATAGCATAATTCATTGTGGGGGCACCAGACAGAGAAAAGGCGAAGATAAGCCCACGGGGGTCGCTGGGGAGTCCATGCCTTGTTTTATAAGGGGGTGATTTTGATCCACACTGCTGCAAATTGTGTTATGCGAGGGGTACTGTCATAGCTCTGTTTTGAAGTACCGCGGTGGTACTGGGGCGCACGGTGACATGTTGTGGGACTGTCTTGTGGGTACAGTGGTACGTCTCTAGCCAGAGTAAAACTATTCGAATAGCCGTGCCCGCGGTTATGGGGGTCAAACAATGTTTTTCGTGATTAGTCTCACACCTCTTACAAAAATTATTGATGCTATAACTGGTAATAATTTACCTAGCTCCTGGTTTGGGATGGTACATTCCTTGTTTGGAGATAGATCTATACATCCGGGTACGGTTGTTCAGGATGGAAGGGCCTATGCAACGGGTATGTTGTATAGCTTGGATTAATAATGTTGAATTAAATACTTTATTGCTTTATAAATTCTGAAATTTTTTTGTTAAATGCCGTTTATGCAAATAAGACTATATCATGCCATCCTTTGTTATCCCTTGCACTTGCATATTTGTTGCGTAGCTTGTTGAGTGCCATATACTCACCTTGCAATCATTCATCAGACGACAAGTTCTACAGTGATGCTGAAGGTGTGGAGGATTAGGCATAGCCCTGGTCAAGCTGCTTGTGGGATGGAGTCGTCTATTCTATTTATTGTATTTCTCTGCTGCTTAGATCTTTAATATTTGAGAGGAACTATCAACCTCTGTAATGACTTTATATTCGCCTATTAATTAGATAAATATTTGCACTCTATTATCAATTTGTTATTGTGTGCCTCGGCTGATTCCTGGACGAGGGTTTACACACATGTAAGCGTTTGGAGTTTTGGATAGAAATTCCGGGCGTGACAAGTTGGTATCAAAGCCTCCTTGACCCTACGTTATGACAAATGGTTACCTTTAGAAGCCCTCTAAAAATTATTTAAAAATTAGAACTTTTCTCCTCTTTCTTCCTCCTAGGGTCAAGGAGAAAAGTTAATCTGGTTTAATTAGAGAAGAAAGAGGAGAAAAGTTCTAATTTTTAAATATTTTTAGAGGGCTTCTAATGGTAATCATTTGGCATAACCTAGGGTCAAGGAGGCTCTGATACAAACTTGTCACGCCCGGAATTTCTATCCAAAACTCCAAACTCTTACATGTGTGTAAACCCTCGTCCAGCAATCAGCCGAGGCACACAATAACAAATTGATAATAGAGTGCAAATATTTATCTAATTAATAGGCGAATATAAAGTCATTACAAAGGTAGATAGTCCCTCTCAATCATTAAAGATCTAAGCAGCGGAAAAATAAAATAAATAGCGTAGACGACGACATCCCACAAGCAGCTTGACCAGGGCTACACCTAATCCTCCACACCTTCAGCATCACTGTAGAACTCGTCGTCTGATTGCAAGGTGAGTATATGACATACTCAACCAGCAATGCAGCAAATATGCAAGTGCAAGGGATAACAAAGGATGGCATAATATAGTCTCATTTGCATAAACGGCATTTAACAAACATTTCAAAATTTATAAAGCAGTAAAGTATTTAATTCAGCAGTATTAATTCAAGCTATACAACATACCCGTTGCATAGGCTCTCCCATCCTGAACAACCATACCCGGCTGTACAGATCTATCCCCAAACCAGGAATATACCATTCCAAACCAGGAGCTAAGCAAATTATTACCAGTTATAACATCAATAATTATTGTGAGAGGTGTGAGACTAATCACGAAAAACATTGTTACACCCCCCATAACCGCGGGCATAGCTATTCGAATAGTTTTACTCTGGCCCGATGTACCACTATACCCACAAGACACAATCCCACAACATGTCACCATGCGCCTGAATACCACCACGGTACCACAGAAAGGAGCTGTGGCAGTACCCCTCGCATAAGTGCATAACACAATTCACAGCAGTGGAGCGTTCCTGTGTCATAATCACCCCCTTAGAAAACAAGGCATGGACTCCCTAGCGACTCCCCCAACAACCCCCGTGAGTTTATCTCTGCCACTTCTTAGTCTGGTGCCCCACAATGAACCATGCTATACAAAAGGTAAAGCCATTGCCCACGCTGGCTTGTGGTTGTCACGGTTAATGTTTCACAACCGAAGCTCACGAACCGGTCCTTAATTGTCATGAGCACGACCAACAAAACCATGTGCTCACAACCCACCATTAATCAAGTTTTAGTTGACATATTAATTAATTAACCAATCACGATTAACCATCGCGAGCTACCATTAAATATCCATCATTACTTAATAGTGAAACATTAATTATCCCAATCATGTGCTAATATTTCTAAGCATGGCTAAGCATCCTAATAAATTTAGCTAAAACCATAGAATGTTCTAGCACAAATTTTGACAATTTGACCGAATGAAAAAACTAATTTTACAAATGATATGCCGCCAAAACTTATTTTAAAAATGACCCTTTTTTCAGCGCTAAATCATGTGGCGCTGAACTTAAACACCTCGGCGCCACGTCAACTGGCGTTGAATGCCGTGCCACCGCGGATGGAGGCTAAGTCAGCGTGCCAACGTACATTCAGCGCCATGCTATTTGACTCTGAGGTGTCTAAATTCAGCGCCACACAATTTGGCGCTGAACAAAAGGGTCGGTTTTGAAATAAGTTTTGGCGGTGGTTCATTTATAAAAAATAGTTTTTGCAAAGGGTCAAATTGTCAAAATTTGTGATGTTCTAGCTAATCCAATTATTAACCATGTGACAAAGTACAGATAATCAATAACAAGGGGCTATAACAAAGGCAATAGGTCATTCCCACCCGGTGACATTAAAAAATAAATGCAATAGTTGAATAGAAACAATAGCTTTAAACAGGATCAACGTGTTCAAAGGGTGTTTGGGATTTGTGTGGCTTGCCTTGCTGGCCTTCAAACTCTTCAAAATATTCTCCTGAAAAGACAGACTCTCCGGGAATGTTGGAATCTAAACATAAAAGAACAAAATCAACCAAAACAGTACAAAAACAATCATAAACAGTACATGTGAATATTTTTAACATGTAGATCTCAATTTTTTTTAAAAAAAATAGAGACTTGAACCAACTAAATCTGAGCTACGGTGAATTAGTTATGAATTTTTGAAGTTTAAACACAATAAGAACAACGAAAAAAACTCCATTATCTCAATGTCAGATATTATATGGCACTAATTAAACCTAATAAATCGATATTCACATTTTTAACATGTAGATCTCAATTTTAGGAAAAAATTAGAGACTTGAACTAACTAAATCCGAGCTATGGTGAATTAGTTATGAATTTTTGAAATTTAAACCGAATTAAATTATTTATAGAGATTTTAATTGAATTATGACGCAATAAAGAATTATTTTGAAAAGAAAAGGAGTTAGGACATGTTAACCAAGGAGCACGTCTGTGGACTCCGGTTACATGTAGAAGTCGGTGGCGGAGGACGGAGAAAAAAAAAGGTATTGCCCATACTTACGTGCAGAGTCGATACACAGTAAGAACAACGGAAAAAAAACTCCATTATCTCAATATCAGATATTATACGGCACTAATTAGACCTAATAAATCGATATTCATGACCGCAACAAGCCAACAGTCACAACCATAGAATATCTATAAAACATGTGTACATAAAAGAGTAAACACTGAAAAATACCTCAACCAATTAAGTTTTAGCGGTACATCACAAATACATCCTGATAATAAGTAGAGAATAGATCTTATTAACATGTATATAATCTACCAAACAAAGAGCAAAGATAGATTTTTAATAAGGATGAAATAAGGAAGAACAAGTGCAATGGGATGTGAAAGCATACTACACTTGACTGCATTAATTGCCGCGGCTGCTTGTTGGCTTGCTGCCGCAGCGTCGCTGAAGTTGAACAGCCCAGTTGCCCTGCGCGGCTGCACTCCAAGAGTCTGTCGCGGCGTTGTTAAGGACCTGCCTGCCTTGCTCGACAGCGAATTCTCGCGCTCGCGTATCTCAGCAGCGGCCAGCAAGGCAGCAACTGTGCCGTTCATGCGCCAACCCTCGCCCTACCGAGCGCTAGCTCCGCCATTGTGTAGAACGATAAGTTGATCTAGGACACCAAGGATTAAACGCACACAAAATGTTTTGGCTAAAAGTCGCGGTGTATTATAGGCAGGAGCAGCACAAAATGCTTTCGACCAACTGAAACATTAGGACAAACTCATTATAGCCTGTTATTTTCGTTTTTCTTCCTAATTTGGTTGCTTTATTCATTACTTGGGTAACAATGCCACATCATATCTGATTTCAGAGAATCACAAGTCATTTTTCTACCACTACACATTGGCTAACAATATATTTAAGAGTGAACTGCAGTTTTACCGCATTTCATTACCAAAGATAAGACCACTATGTAACATTTTTATTTTAAACTGGTTAAATTTATCTTTATATCACTTTAGACCACCGTAATTCTTTTCTCCATCCACATTCAACTTATCCTATGTCAAATGTTTGGGTTTATGAACAGCTTCGAACATGTGAATATCTACATGGTGGTCCGGAAAATTTCCAGCCTAAGACCCTTATAGAAAAATATATTTAAAAAGAAAAAAAAAACTCATGTCATGTGAAGCGTGAAGTCGAAATGTGGTCGTCTCGGTCCTATATCATGTTTCTTTTTTCTTCCTCGCCACATCGTGTTGTCATAGCAGTAGTCATCATGCCAGATGGCAACTACGAGTCTAAGACAAAGGTAGCAAATTGGCACGACAAGGACACTCTGTCATAGCAATAGTTACCATGCCACACAACAACTAGGAGTCTGATATGGAGCCAGCAAACTAGCATGACAAGGGTGCATCACTCTATTATAGCAGCAGTCATCACGCCAGACGGTAACTAGGAGTTCGAGATGGAGACATCAAACTGACATGGTAAGGACGGGAGATTATCAAGCCGACATGTCAGCAAACCAGGAAGGGCAAACACCGTGGCACGGCGTCCGTGCCTCTGTGGCAGCCAACGGACAGCAAGGTGGTAAGGATGGCGCACGCTGGTATGTTGGACCACCCAAATCTGAAATTCTAGATACGCCACTGACTCCGATGTTCATTAACGTGCAAGCGTTGATTTAGTTGATATTATTTATGTACTTGAAAAGAGGGTCAGGGTGATCTAAATCACAACAAAGATAACATAAAAATTATTAAGTTGGGAGGTAAAAGTAAAACTTAGACAGTAAAAACTAACCCAATATACAATATATAATCTTGTTATTTGCCATCCCCTTTACATTTATGACATCTTTTGTCCACCGTTCAATTATGTCAGCTAAACTGTCCAAAGACCACACCAAATGTTTTAAATATCATGTTTTCAACTTATCTGTTGATGAATAATAATCCTAGGAAAAACAAATTCACTTTTCGGTAGTCTTTGTTCAGAGGTTACGTTTGGATGGGTGGTTGAAATGGGATTCGGATATGAGGTGGGATATCATGGATTGGTTATGAATAGTGATTTCAATTGATAGGCTATTGTTTACGAGTATTTGGGTGGCAAATACTACCTTCCTCTATCGAAAGAAGATTTATTTTATAATGTCCAGATTCGTATTTAAAAATAATTTCTTTGGAATTGAGGGAGTACAAATCTAGTAATCGGTTTACCATATTTTGCTATTTCGTCCCCTTTCCTGTTGGCCCAAAACCGGGAGAAAGCCTTACTACACCCCAAAAGCTAACTCAAGAGGTGTGGGGCTTCCCCACTTTTAAGTTAGTTCAACTCCCCCTAGATAAGCTATGTGGGACTATTCCTAACAATCTCCCCCGTCACACATTGGTGCCCCTTAGCCCTGACCAGCCCCACACACGGGCACATACAGGCCTCACACCCACGGGTCCACTGACCGGCCCCACACACAGGCACTAGAGATTGTGGGTTTGGCTCTGATACCACTTGTTGGCCCAAAACCGGGAGACGTTGGCCCAACCGGGAGAAAGCCTTGTTACACCCCAAAAGCTAGCTCAAGAGGTGAGGGGCTCCCCCACTTTTAAGTTGGTTCAACTCCCCCTAGATAAGTAATGTGGGACTATTCCCAATAATCCCCCACCCCACAATTCCTACAGGTGAAAATGGATAGTGGTCCTACAGCATATTTGTTTAAGCGGATTCAGAACGGATACAGATGGTGTTGATACATAACAGATTGTTTCAGATATCAGAAATTGTGTGGAATAGGTGCAAACTCGGTTCGAAAAACGGATTAAAATTATCGAATGTTACTTGTATATGCAATCAACGCAACATCAAGTTAGCAATGGAACGAATGACAATAGAATAATCAATAAACGATCAATCATAGTATATGCCTAAGTGCTAGCAACATGAATATATAATTGTGGCGGGCAGCTAAGCAGCAGGGCCAGTCCTGGGTTTTCGAGGCCCCAGGGCGAAAACTTATATGGAGGCCCCTATATATATACACATAAACTAATATATATATATTTATAGTCTTATAAAAACACAACATTTAATATTCGATGTGATAAATTTATCTATCTATAACATTTTAAAACTTCAAATAGAAATATTTTGATGAGCAATGGAGAGATTAGGATAATAATCCACATCTCTAACATGCTTGAACATCTCAAATGCTTTTTGTGTTTCCTTTTTTCGCTACTGGATGCATATTTTCTCGACGACATGATTAATATTGTGTTGAAAAAATAATCATCAATTATTAAGTAGTACGAGAGCTAATAATTTTTTATCTATGAAAAAAAAAAGATGGAGAAAATTACCTCGAGCAGCACTGCAGCAGGCTGCAGCCTACAGGCGTGGCGCCGAGCCGTTGATCGGCCGGTGAGGACAGAGGGCGCGCCGCCACCACGCGGTTGGCCTGATGGCCTCGTCTCCTTGCGACGCAAGAAGCCAAGAGGCAAGAGCTCACCCCAGCAGGCAGCAGGCAGCAGCGACCGAGCAACGTAGCGTCTGCAGCGACGACCGATCGGCCAGCAGCGTGATCGAGGTGACGCAGGAGGCGTGATCGAGGCAAGTAGGCGACGGGAACGGGAGTCAAATCGCTTCGCTTTTCCTTCGCTCCTCTTCGTTTCGTCTTCCGTCTTCGATAGGAAAGGATCCCAGGCCTGGGAAGTAGCGATGCATATGGGGCACCATGGGCCATGGCCCATTAGCCATGGGGGCCCTGGATTTTAGGGGCCTCGGGCCTGCGCACGGGCTGACCCCTCCCCCCCCCCCCCCCCCCCCCCGGGGCCGGCCCTGCTAAGCAAGTAAGCAGGCACGCAAGATGAAACGGTTAGAGCCTTGGACAAAGAAGTCTAGGTTAACTGATGAATTGGGTTATTGGATGGGCCAGCTCATGCTCTATGGAACAGATAGATTGGTTGAGCAGGCCTGATAATTTTTGGATTACCCACAGAACAACCGATCGGATAATCCAATGAAAATATCAGATAATCCACATCCGTCAGATTTTAGGGATAGTACGATTCCTGTTTGGCATAGCT
Organism: Oryza glaberrima; assembly: GCF_000147395.1. Classification (NCBI taxonomy): domain Eukaryota; kingdom Viridiplantae; phylum Streptophyta; class Magnoliopsida; order Poales; family Poaceae; genus Oryza; species Oryza glaberrima. Next base: position 8,844,860 of record NC_068333.1, read on the forward strand.
CTATGGGTCTAAGATTTTTTTTTTAGTTGGATATTTCAAACTTCACAATTATGTGGATCTAGATCTATGTTTACGTTGATAATATTTAGATAAATCATTTTGTTCCTATTTTAAATGAATTATAAAATTTTAAGTGATTATAATTTAAGAAAACATATAAAGTTTATATGGATGATTTAGAGTTGTGAGTCGTCACACCATGAAGTTCTTCCCCCAAGCCTAAATTAATTAATAAATGGCCTCAAGAAATTATCTGTGTAATGGCAAGAGACAAACCCTAATTTAATAAATGCAAATAATAATTGGAAATGGCATGTGGAATTTTTCTTAGGTTCTATATGTCAAAATATGCCAACAGAATTTTAGTGGAATTTTCAGAGCTCTAGAAATAATTTTAACCAAATATAAATGAGCACAAGCAATTATTAAATCCCTGAAAATCCCTTTTTCTTTCCTTTTTCTTTTCCCCCCTTTTTCCTTCAAATGGGCCGTCGGACCATTCTCCCCTCCCCTCCCCGCGCGCTAGCTAGGCCGGCCCGAGGCCGAGGCCCAGCAAGCGGCCGCGCCGCGCCCCTCGTCCCTCCGGGACACCGACAGGTGGGGCCCACCTATCGGGCCCGTCCCCTACCTCCGGCCGGCGCCGTCCGCGCCCGCAACCGCTACCGCCCGCCTCTCGCGCGTCTCTCGGGCCACGTCGCCCACTCCCCGCACTCGCCCCGCATGTCCCGCAACCGTCGCCCCCTCTCCCGCCCGCGTGCCCGCACCGAGATGGCCGGGATTCAATTTTTGAATCCCGCCTCTCTCTCTCCTCCCCACCTCCTCCACGTCGCCAGCCGATTCGTGCCCCTCCCAGCCACGTCTCACCCCCTCGCGCCTATATAAAGCACCCCCGTCCCCTTCTCCACCTTTTTCTCATTCTCGCCGAGCTCTCCCGTGCACTCCACCGCCCTAGCACCGCGCACCACCCGCCGCCGTCGATTTAGCCACCTCTGGCCGCTGCTCGTCGCCGTTAGAGCCGCCGCCGAGCCTTGCTATTGCCGCCATCGGATTCGCAAGCCCGCGGTCCACACCGTCCACCCCTTCCCCGTCAAAATCCGCCACCGAGAGCCGTCCTCCGTCGCGCACCGATAAGCCCCTCCACTGCCGCAGCCTTCGGCCGGCGTTCCTGCCTCTTTTCGCGCCCTCTCGCCCTCTCTAATTTGCCCCTTTTCGTTCCCAGGGTCTCCCCGGAGCTCGTCTCGCCGTCGCCGTCGCTTTCCGCCGCTCGCAGTCATCGATCGTCGTCGGTGAGGCCCCTCCCCCTTTTCCCCTCTCTCTCCCACCCGCCTAGCGCTGCCGCTTAGCCGCCTTGCCGCGCCGCCGCCGCTCGCCGTTGGTCGCCGCCTCGCGCCGCCGCCACGCGCCAGGGCCACCGGGCCGGCTTAAGCCGCCCGCGCGTGTACGGCCGCGCGCCGCCTCCACCGTCCGATCTACTACCCTTGGGTAGATCGGGGTCGTCCGTTGCCGCCCGCGTGGCAGCCCACGTGGCCGCCTCGTCGGCGCCACATGGCGCTCCCCTCTCCGGGTCCCCCTGGACTCGGTCCACCCTGGACCGGCGTCCCCGAGCAGATGACATGTGGGGCCCACATGTCGGCGCCGCCCCCCTTGTGCTGACGTCCCCAGGGTTAATTATTGCGCAATAAATCAATTAAGGTTTTTCTTTTTATAGTAAAAGCACAGTGAATCTTCTAAAATTCATCCGTGCTCCGTTTAAGCCCATTCAAGTCTCGGTAAATCAAGAAAAATGCAAAGAATCCATTAAAAATGGTTTTGTTCTCTGTTTCAGTAGTCTTATAGCCTGTTTGCATTGTTTGCCTTGTATGTCGCATAGATTCCGACTCTCTCGACGCTCCGGTGTACTTCAAGATAGTCGCCGAAGTTTCTCCAGTCGTAGAGCAAGGCAAGTCATGCTTGTCACTTAAACATATTGATCCCATATTGCAAATGCTCTATTGTTTTCCTTTAAATATTGCATCGTTTTATAATGTTACTATTTGTTATCCTGTTCCTTTGCTAGCTTGGGTTGTAACATGACTAGATGTTGGATTAGGGATTGCTTAGCCATGCTTAGTTCAACTAGTACACAATGGGGGAATCACATTAATGCATAGACTTCAGATTCTAGTATTGATGTTGGATTAGTGCCACCGCTTTGGTGTTGGTTAATTAAAATATATTAAATGGTGGGCTGTGGGTGCATGGTTTTGATGGTCGCTGCAAGGTGGGCGTGATAGAGTTCGGATGGGCCCTGCGACGGCCTTTGCGGCTTTTGGATTCACCTAGGCACGAGAGGGGACTGCCCGCTGCCTTGCGAGGAGTAGGGGTGAAACCTGAGATGTGGTGTGCTTGGTTAGAGGGGATTATGTGAAGGGTCCTGTCACGGCCTCTTTCCGGTATGTCGTGGTGGCATGCCGGCGCACGGGAACATGTCGTGGGGCTGTGTCTTGTGGGTACAGTTGTACATCGCTGATCAGAATAAAATGTCACGTCCCAAAACGACCCTAAAATATTTCCTTTAAATTATGCCTAGAATAATTAAAATCCGTGTGAAAGCCTCCAAAAATTAAAATGTGCAAAGTAAAAGTCAAACAAGGCTTAGAGGATTTTTGTATATTTCCTAAAAGCCTAAAATGTGTAAATAAATTTTAGTGGAATTTTCAGAGCACAAATAATAATTGTTAAGAAATAAACAAAGTTGAAAAAGTTTTATAAAAAGAAAAACCTTAAAATTCCCACCCTCCCCCTCTTGGGCCGACCCGGCCCATCTCTCTCCCCCCCCTCTCTCTCTCTCCTCTCCCCCGCGGCCCATTCGGCCTCCCTCCCCACGCGCGCGCCGCTGACGGGCGGGCCCGCCCGCCACCCTCGCTGACGGGTGGGGCCCACCCGTCATCCCTGACCTCCCGCCGCTCCCGCCGCCGCCGCCCCGCCCGCGCCAAGCGCCGCCGCCGCCGCCGAATCCGCCGCATCCCGTCGTCCCCGCGTGCAATCAATAGGGGGAATTATTCCCCGTGATTCCCTCTCCCTTTCCCCCCATTTTTCCCTCTCTCTCTCGTGTTCAAACGGGCGGATTTGCTCCTGCAAATCTCGCCGGCACCATTGATGGCGGCCGGACCTCCCGTGCCGGTTTCCTTCCTCCCCGGCCGCCCTCTCCCCCTTCCAACCCTATTTAAACCCTCACCGCACCTCCTCCGTGCGTTTCCGCCTCTCGCCGCCCTTCCTCCTCGCCGGATTCGAGCTCGCGATGTCGCTCTCTCTCTCCGCCGTCGCCGCCGAGCTCCGGTCCGCCGCCGCCGTCGCCCTGGACCGCCTCCCACCTCGGCGCCGCCTCCTTCGGCTTCGCCGCATCCTCGCCGACCTCGTCCACCCCTCCGTTTTGGTCGCCGACCGCCGGAGCGCCGCCGTCCCCGTCGACTCGAGCCACGCCGCCGCCTCCCTCCGCTCCGGCTGCCTCCTCCGTCGCCGCCGTCGCCCCGGGGTGAGCCGTGGACTGCCGCCTCCTTTCCCCTTTCCCTCCCCTCTCTCGGCCGCCGCTCCGCCGCGCCGGTGGTCGCCGGCGGCGACCATCGGGGCACGGGGGCGCCGCCTCCCGCCGACCGCGCCGGCAAGGCCGCCCTCGGGCGTGCCGAGTGGCTGCCGCATGGGGCCCGGCCGTCAGCCGCCTGCGCCCTCGGGTGCGGCTGACGCGTGGGGCCCACGGCGCCGGCCGGTGCGAGCCCGGGTGCGCCCGGTCCACCGTGGACCGTGAGGCTGCCGCGTGGGCCCCACTCCCGTGGACCCGGTCCGCGCGCCCCCTCCCCTCGGCTGACGCAATAAACCCTTTTTAAATTAAATTTTAAATGAAGAAATTCGTAAATATTCATTTAAAGAGCATATAAACTTCAAATGGCCATAACTTGGCCATTTGAACTCGGAATTGGACCGTTCAAGTCTCTAATTTTTCCTTAAGAAGTCAAGAACCCATTTTTGTGCTTTGTTCCTGCTTGTTATGTGGAGTTTATTAGAGTAAAAGCCCTTTTCTTTTCCGTTGGTCGTGTAGACGCTGCAGCTTCGGAAGATCCGCTCTTTGTGGAGGTTGAAGCCGACGTTTGGGAAAGTGAGCAAGGCAAGTCACATCATCCTTGAACATATTGAATCCCAGTTTATAAAATTATTTTGATTTAAATTAATGCATTATCGCTTTATTTAAATTCCCGCATTATCACTGTTTTATTTAGCCATGCCTATTTACCTTTGTTATGACCTTATTATTGTTATTGATATTATTACCTTGTTCACCCTAGAATAAACAAAACCCCAACTAGTGGGCACTCTACTCAAGGTTCCCCTAGTATGAATTTAGGTAGATGCTTCGCTGCTTAATTAGGCAACATTAGGTGGTTTTACAACTCTAGACTTTGGGAATATTCATATCACCTGGACACTATGGAATGGTTGGATTATTGTGGAATTGGATTCACACCTCCCCCTCTATTCAAAACCCTCAAAATGGTTTTAGGCTGGGCTCGGGGTGCATGGTTTTGATAGTAGCACCTCGGCCATATAAGGACTGGTCTTCGGGCCTCTGTTGCAAAGCACTACCGTACTTCCACATGTCTAGTGGGTAAGGTTTAGTTTGTGGCTCAGTCTGGTTATAAACAAAAGTACACGGATGGAGATGGACGAAGTCGGGGGTCGATGGACATCTCTAGGGCAAATGAAGGCTACACGAGCTGCGGCCTGGTAGTCGAGATGTCATGGCACAGGGCCGGTGTCCTGCTGCTAGGGGCTCAGTCCTGCCTACCTATCCCGGAGGTCCCGGCCGTAGGTGGGGTTGGGTCGGTACTCTTGTCTATGGCTAGAATGGGTTGTAAACTATGTCACATCTTCCGTCCGTATACCGTGGTGGTATGTGGCACGTGGTTACACGTGAGGAAGATGTGTCTTGTGGGTAAAGATGTACACCTCTGATTAGAGTATAACCTATTCGAATAGCCGCGCCCTCGGTTATGGGCAAGCCGAGCAATGTACCCAAGTTAGTGTTTTGATTCTTAAAACCTGCTTAACAACTAAAATGTGGAATGGTTGGCCTGGGTTGGCTTGGGACGAGCTGGGACCCAAGGTCGGGTTGCCAGTTCGGTCTGAATCATCGTAGGCCTTGGGTTAAGGCAGTTTTGTGTGGGTTCACGGCCTTGATTAATAATATTGTATAGCTCTAGGATCGTATTTACAAAATAGCTTTGAGCAACTAAGTGTCTTTTAATGCTGTTTACTGCAAACCTTAACCCCTATATTATGGCTCCCTTGTACTCCCTTGCATTTATTCTGCACTCGTGGGTGTGTCTTGTTGAGTACGGTGGTTGTACTCAGTCTTGCTCAATTTTTCCCAAACCCAGAAGAGGAGCCCCTGGATGATGAAGGCTTTGGTGTTTAGCTCGTGCCTGCCGTCAAGCGCCTGTGGTCGTCGCCCTAGTCTTCCGCTGTTTCCCGTTTGTCTTTGTGTATGCTGGGCCTTCGCCGCCCATGTAATAAAGTAACTATTTACGCTTCCGCTTGATAAACTCTGAAATGTATCAACTTTTGGTGTACCTTGCCTCCTGGGACAAGGAATAATACACGCACGTAAGGAACGCCCGTTGGGGTATTTCCGGTTGTGACATAAAACTATTCGAATAGCCGTGCCCGCGGTTATGGGCGGTCAACCAGATTCACCGTGATTAGTCTCACCCTAGTTTAGCTTAATGGAACTGATTAGTTCAGGTGGTAGTTTGGGCCTGTCTCAGCATGGTGTAGCGTTGAGCAGTGATTGGTTTAATATTGATTAATTATTACAACTGTTTTTCTGCTTTCAACTACTGTTTATAAATGCTAGCTTTATGCAAATGAACTCCTTTAGCCCTCCTTTGGTTATATCTTGCATCATACCCTCCATTCCGGTATGACTTGCTGAGCACAGTGGGTAGTACTCAATCTTGCTCTATCTCCCAACCCTTAGAGTTCGAGTATGCGTCCGATGGTGGTTTCTCTGAGGAGTGGGCTTCGTCCGTGCCGTCGAGGATGCTTGTGGAGTGGTGTTTCCGCTGCAATCCAAGTCAAGGCTTAGCTCCAGTTATCTTTTTTTTCCGCTGCATTTATGTAAGACTTTTATAATGTTTGTAAGATGTGGATCTGTATGTCAACTTTGTCGTCTGTGTACCCTGACCGATCCTGGACAGGGGTTTTAATGCACATTCTGCTTAAAATTCTATTCGGGAATTTCTGGGTGTGACATGAGTCCACATCCGTACCCACATCCACATACATATCGGTCGCTTTTATATAAGGGTTAATTTGATCCATACAATTAGAAATACTACTATTTCATATAAATGTCACTACAATTCGTCTATTTGTAGCCGTGCCACTGAAATTTACAAAATTAGGATTGTGCCACTGCCGTCACATTTTCCATCATCTCCTTCGTACGTCCCCCTGGGTGGCGTCACTACTTTGTCTCCCCCCGCACAGGCCGGCAAGGACGACAAGGACGAGGTGGAGATGCTCAATCATGGCGGCGGCCTCGAGGTGAGCCATCCGCAGTGCGGCTAGGACGTTTCAGACAGCGCCACAGGAGGTGGCCGTGGAGCAGACGGTGAAGGAGCAGCTACAGCGCGTGCTGGAGCGCATCACATTGCAGTCGCAGGCGCAACACGGGGACGGGGAGCTGCTTGTCCAGGTCTGGGTGCCGACATGGTGGTGGTGGTGGGAGCGGCGGTGGGTCTAACGATGGCGGGGGACACACAACATGGGGACGGGAGGAGAAGGGCGGTGGGGAAGGGCTCGGGGGCGTCCAGGTACAGCTTGCGGTGTCCATGGTGAGGAGAAGACATGATGAGATTGGGTGGAGGAAGAAGAAGAACTAGTGGATGTCCTGCGTATTGCAGCGGGATTTGAGAATTCTTACTGAGAAACATTGTTGATCAATCTTTGTGTGTTTCCTTCTTTTACTCATTGGTTACGTGTTTTCTTTTCGACAAAATAATGTGGATTACGTGTTTATCAAGTGGGCCGCTTTCGTCCGTTGGTTGCTAAGAAAGAACAATAAATTTTTGAACTGTTGTTTGCTGGGCCAAGAGCCCACTGGGCGGAGACATCAAGGGAGAGGTTCGTTTCCTTTTTTTTTTTTTTGCCAACAGCAAACTGGATACATGCGATGTTTGAAGGCCATCCGATCAAATACCTGACAGTTAAAATGTGTAGATGACGTGGCAAGCTGTGGTGTAAGCTTTATAACAATTATGACTTAGTGGGTATTATTAACTATATAGGAAAAAGAGATATGCCGAGTGAGTCTCACGTGCAGACGAGGAAGAAGATGAAAAATGTGACTATAGTGACACGGTCCTAATTTAAAAAAAATTAAGTGATATAGTTACGAATAGATAAATTGTAATGGTATTTATTCGAAATATAATATTTACAATGGCATGGATCAAATTAGCACTTTATATAACCTCCTCATTTCATTTCAAATCAAACGAGATAATCTGATCCATTATCGCCCGCTCCATTCCCCATTCCCACCACGGCACCACCTGTCCCTGTCCCGCAGTCCAAAACGGCACCAAGAATATTGCTCCTACCTTTCCTGAATCTTCCTACCGTGCGTGAGCCGTCCCCAGTACCAGTACTCACCACCTACGCGGTCGCCCACCGCGCCGTCGCCGGCGCCGGTCAGCCCCTCATCGCCGCCTCCCGTTCGCCAACGACGTCGTCGCCGTCGCGGCCCTATCCCCCGTCAGGTACGCCCACGCAACGCCGCCCCCCCGTCTTGTATACTATTTCTCGATTTTGTTTTTCTTTTTTAATTTTATTTTAGCGAGCTCTATCCTCGCCCACAGCTCCGTCAAAGGCACGGAGAAACGAACAAACGCGAGAGAGAAAACAAGAAGAGGAGGAGGAGCCGACGCAACCGAGGCCCCAGTTCCGATTGATCTCCGGTTCCCAGATCGGCCAGGTTTGTCCTCCCCCCAATTCGCCCCCCTGAATCCTTCTCCCCCCGCCCGGTTTTGTCCTGATCGGTGCCCGTTTCGTGCTGTTCCGTGCGCGGATTAGGGTTCTTGCTAGGATCTTTGGGGGTGGGCTGGCGACCTGGTGTTGGGTGCTTGATGGGTTTGTTCGTTCGTGCGTGTGATCCGCCGTGGGAGGAAAGAGGAAGAGATTGTTCTCCTGAAGAAACCTTACCATTTCCGTTGGTGTTTTGATGAATGGATATGTTAGGATTGGTTTCTTTCTGTTATTCCCTGCAAGTTTCGTCAAGATCAGCTTTGCGATTAGTTACTATGAGCTTATTACAATTTTTTACCTTTCTACAAGTTATTCATTACCGATTTTTGTACCTAATAATGTGGTTCAATTTGGGATTTAGAAGTATGCCTGCGATTTTGTCTGGTATTAACAATTTAGCTCTCAACAAGCAAAAGCAACCTTTTGAGGCTAGTTGCAGGCTGCAGCAGAAGCAGAGTGAATTAAGGGCATTCAAGTGTAAAGAACAGAGGGTATACTTAAAATCATTCTTATATTTTTAACAACTATTATGTCTCATGTGGTACTATAAATGGGAACTTAAATGAGATTAGTTGTTAATAAAAATTTCTGTAGGAAATATCTTTGCATTTTAGCCTGTTTTTCCTTATGTCCACTATTAAGGTTGGAGTAGGTTAAACAGTGTACAGGTGCAAATCAGAACCTGAAATGCTGATAGTTACCTTCCCCGTACATTTGACTTTATGACCGGACGGTGCATTTCTTTGCTCCAAAATGCTGATGGTTGTCTTCCTCGTACTTCGTTAATACATTCCACCATTAACATGCATTCCTCATACCTTAGTAGCAACAGTTTTGTGTTTATGTGAAAATATCAAAGAGACATAATACACTAGTTTCCTGTCATGATATCTCATGGTTATGTTTTACACGTATCCATCCTATTAGAGATTTTTATATTATATCATCCTTTTGTGTGCCTACTTGATGTTTATGCCATTGTTTTGAATTAACCAGCAATGGCTTCATCTTCGGACCCATGGATGAAAGAGTACAATGAGGCATCTAGGCTTGCTGATGATATCAATTCCATGATTGCCGATAGAGGGTCTCTTCCACAATCAGGCCCGGAAATTATACGTCACACATCAGCCATTCGAAGAAAAATAACTATTCTTTGTACTAGACTGGATAGCTTGGAAGCATTGTTGTCCAAGATTCCTCCGAAGTCACTGTATGTTCTGTTGCTACTACCTTTTTCTTTATATAAAACTGAAGATAGGTGGAGTTTTTTCAATTCTGGCATATTTCCTTATGCTAAAGCCTAAATTTATTCCGAAAGCCTAAATACTGGCAAATTTTGTACAAACTGTTAGCTAACCTGTTTACTTAATGTGACGTATCTTAAAATTGAATTTATCAGCTATTCTTTAAAATGGAGGATAATGATGTTTTTGCTCGTTTATAACTGATGTGTGGACTTCTGACGCCTCTGCTTCACCACCTATGGGGACCCAGACTAGATTTAAAATGAAATACTTCCTCTGTACCAAAATATATGAACTACAAAGGTAACTATATTTTGGGATGGAGGGAGTATTGTAATTGTATGATCAGGTTTTGTGTTATTTTTTCAATGACCTTAGTTGGTGTAGAACCATAAGAGCTTGTGTTGGTTGTGGAGCATGAAACCAACTATGCTAGAGATGTTATAAGATGCAATTATTTGGCATATGTTAGAATTTAAGGGCTGTGCATGTAGTTCCTGTTTGAAAAATATCCATTGCCATTATGGTAGGAAGATTGCACCTTATCTCTTACGTCAGTTGTAAGGACATGTTTTGCCTGCTTATGAGAAAGATATGGTGAACGCCACTTAGCAAGTTAATTAATGTGGTTTGCAGTATAGATATGCTGATAGAAAATGGTTTGTCATTAACTAGTTAGGATTTTTTTTTATCGAAGTTATATTTTACTAATGCAGGAACCTGCACATTTTAACACTGACACATAGTTTTATATTTATATGGCATGGCAGTATGGTGTAATGGTTATTGGAATTTATACCTGCCAAAAGTTCTCAATTCCTTTACTTTTGAATTCATGCAGCAGTGACAAGGAGTTACACAAGCGCCAAGACACGCTTTCCAATTTGAAATCTAAAACAAAACAGATGGCAACAAGTTTTAACATGTCAAACTTTGCCAACAGGTGTGTTCTTCGTATCAGTAATGATCTTAGTATGGAATAATGCTGTACCAATGCTTTGGAGAAGTATCAATCCTTTATGTCATCCAAATATGTTCATGTAATTATTGTTGGGAACTTCTATTTCTAATGATCATAGTATCATACCAAATTTGTACTTATCCAATATAGGGAGGACTTGCTTGGTCAGAACAAGAAGGCAGCTGATGATATGAGCAGAGTTGCTGGTTTGGATAACCAAGGGATTGTTGGCCTTCAGAGGCAAATTATGAAAGGTGACAAATATGTCACTTAATTATTCCATTTTTTGTTTCCCTATAGCAGGATCTTTTGAATAATGGCATTGAAATTTCGGTAAAAGAAAATGATGGAATTGAAATAAAACATGAAAAAAAAAGGTGCACGAGACCCCTGTTTCTTTACAGTACATGCATTTTGTAATTGTAGGCACATATCATTTTATTTCCACAAACCACAGCAATTTGCATGGTGACTAACTGTTTGGCATATTTTACAATTTGCAGAACAAGATGAAGGTCTTGAGAAGCTGGAAGAGACAGTCCTGAGTACAAAACATATCGCTTTAGCAGTCAATGAAGAACTTACCCTGCATACGAGATTGATTGTTAGTACCTGCTATGACAGCTGTATGCATGCGTGTTTCTAAAACTAGATGATAATTGCTTTATATTCACCTATTGCAGGATGACTTAGAAGATCATGTTGATGTTACAAACTCGCGTCTTCAGGTTAGTCTGTTATCCTTCTTCGCTGTTGTTAATAGTAGAAGCTCTATAACTACTGTTTGTCACGAATTGTTTAACACTCACATAAATTAAACATTGAACGAACTTATTTCATCCAGCGTGTGCAAAAGAGGCTTGCAATTCTGAACAAGCGCACCAAAGGTGGCTGCTCATGCATGTGCCTGCTGCTATCTGTCGTCGCAATAGTGATCCTTGCTGTTATCGTGTGGCTTCTTATCAAGTATATGTAAAATGGATCCATGACGTTTGTTCAACGCATCACTTCTGCGCTACTCATCAAAATGTGCAGCCTTTTAAAGATGTACCATGGTTTTCATCTCGGCTTTGTTCTCCTGGGTGGAATGGTTTTATCAGTGTGTGTACGTCATATGAGGCCCTGGCATATATGCCCAACAATATGTCTGAGACTACCACTCACGTGGAATTTGTTGGATTGCAATGAGAAGTATATATATGTTTTTGTGTGTGGAGATGTAACTGTTGTAGCATTGTCAATCCTTGGCATGTGCATTCAGAAAGTGTGTGCGTTCAGATAGGATTTCATTTTTCTGTGATCGGTTGCTGTCGATATGTACAAGCTCAATGTCAGCCACTCGCACAAAATATGTGAAAAATTATAGATATGGCGATGGTTTGGGATTTTGCTTATTTGACAGGAATACTCTCTTCTGCAGCATGTAGATTCCTTGCTTACGCTCATTGGTTCCTCCGTAATTTTGACATTCTAGCCCATCCACAAAACTTATTTCAAAAATAGGCTGTGATAAAAACTATATAAAAAAATATCTTTACACTTAGGGCTAACATTTGACCAGTAGGGATGAAAACGGTACGGAAACGGACGGAAACCATCTTTATCATTTTCGTTTACATAATTCTTTCGGAATCGGAAACCCCGGATACGAAAACGGAATCGAATATTATCGGAACCGAAAACGGAGCGAAAACGAACCGACGTGAATACGGTAATAAAAATTTATCAGAATACAAAAACCCCTCAAACTGATAAATCCAATTCTCAAGTCTCAACGGTCGACAATTCATCATAAAATACAATCATATAAGTCCAATTGTTAAGTCTCAATAGTACATCACAAAACACAATCTATAGAATAAATTATCTATGTTTAAGAGAGTAATGTTGTTGATAAATCCTAATGCATGAAAAAAATATTCTTATGTAACTTCAGATTTGCATAACAAATATTTTTTAAAAAATAGCAGCCAAACACCATGGTATTCACTATTTAGTGCTTAAAAAAATAATCCAGGATATTTCAATCACAAAATTTCCGGAAATTCCAAGAAAATTTTCGGAAAGTTTCCAACCGATTCCAAGTTTCGACGGAAACTGCCCTTATCATTTTCGATTCCGTTTCCGAGAAAATACTTCTGAATTTGTTCCGTTTCCGAAAAATTCTAACCGACAGATTCCGTTTTCGAAAATAGATCCGGAATCTGAAAAGTTTCATACCCTTTTTCACCCCTACTCAGCGCTAAGGCCTATGGCACGAAGACTTGTGATATACAATTTAAATAAAAGATGAACATGGTTGGTGGTGGCTGCCTTTATACTAGTGATCTGTGTTCAAATCAATCCTTGCCGTGCCACATTTTCAGTTCTTTTTTAATCCCTGCCGTGCCTTTTTCTCTAGCGGAAAAGACACAAACTTTTCAACTGAACCGCTTCAATATGTTGTACATGGTAATGCTCATCTATTTTTTATAGCTTAATTTGGTCAGCGCCAGACCCTGCGACGCTGAGGCCCAAATCTTAGCTATGTTGGGCGTCAGCACCAAGGTCTATGGCACTAAGATTTGGTTATAGTTTTCGTCCGGTCTACTTATAGAATAAGTTTTTTGTGAAAGGGCTAAAATGTTAAAGTTTCGCTTGATTCCTGGAGTCACGCTCTACACTTGCGTTGGAACTTGGCAGCCATTTTGCAAGGAAGCTCTAAGTTGCCGTATGAATAATAATTCCTCGTTTCATCGCAGCACATTACAGTGAGAAAATCTGAAGCTGATCTGTATTTCAAGAGTTTCTCTTTGTCACTTGCACGCCTCCTTTTTCATGATCGCTAAGAAAACAAGTAAAAGGTTTATCTAAATTTGTTCCTGAAAGTCAAACTCAAAATTCAATCACTTTATATTATAATCCAAGGCAGGGCCAAGCATAGCATAAACTTAGCTTTTGAATTTTGATAGTCTCATTCAATAATCTACGGTCATATAATTGGTAACTGCAGAAACTAGGGAAGTAGTTTTCAAGACACATAAAGAAAGTGGCATTTTTTTTTTGAATCTAGAGAGCTTGTATTAACGATGAAAATAGGAAGTATACATTCCTGGTCTAACAAATCAAGAATCACTGCATGAGCACATAATCTCTACTCGGTGCAGGACCTCGACCTCATTGTTAGCTGAGCAAGAACACGAGTCATACTATTAGCTTTCCTCTTTGTTTTTGTGTGCACCTCGACACTTTGGAGACATTAATTTCATCACACCCTTTGTTTCAGAAATTGTTCCTGCCCAACCAAACCGATACGGTAGCTTTTTCACAAGGGCTGTTGCGACATCAACATTATCAGTCTCCAAAATTATCGGCATATGCACCCAATCAATTACCGCATACAAAGCCTTCTAAACAGACTAGAAAATCTCTTCTATACCCCTGAAATTTTAGCTAATTCTTTCTATGTCTCTAAATTTTGTTTACTTCTTTGTATACCCCAAAATTTGATTTTGATCTCTTCCATACCCCTCCCATCAGTTGACCGTCTAATTTCTATAAAAATAACCATTTTACCCTTTGGATGAATATAGAAATTCATGAATCACATTATTAAAAATGTAAAAGTTTGCCAAATAAGACTATTATAGTTATGAGTTTGTTATGTGATACATTATTTATCACAAAATTTATTTTTAGATAAATAAATAAATAATAAGTATTTATTTTTTAAAACAAAGTCATAAAAATGAGGAGCATTCATACAAAGATAGGACTACCAATGCTCACAATGATTTTTTTATGAATGCTCCCAATCAAAAATATCCATCGTCCTATTAAAATTTCAAATAAAAATTTAAATTTATTACATTTGTTTTATTTTCAAATTTATGTCAAAATTTTATGCACTAATTATTTAGTCTCATTAGTTTCATAAAATACACATACTGTACACTAAAACAAAATTTTCAATCGTTTTTCAAGTTTATATTCAAACCTAAAGCATCAAGGACAAAAAAGATATTTGCAACCAAATGTAATAGTAAAATGAAGGAAAATGTAATGGTAGGAGCATGGAAAGGATCAAGTTGAAATTTTAGGGGTATAGAAGGGATCGGGTAAATTTTAAGGGTATGAAAAGGATTGAGTGAGGTTTTAGGGGTACAGATGGAATTTACTCCAAAAACTTCAGCCTGAACTGCCTCACTGCAATGATGAAGTGCTTTGTGAGCCACAAACAGAACTAAGCCTCTATAATCCCTCACTATTATCCCAGTACTCGCTTCCCCTGCCTCTTCTCTAAACCCTACATCAGCGTTCACCTTTGCAGAGTCTATAGGTGGAGCTTGCCATTTTTCCTTCTCTTTGCCGTAGAGTGGGGAGTGGTAGCGGGCAGCAGTGAGCGGCCAGAGCAGGTGGGCTAGCGCGCGGTGGCCGAGTGCGCGGCGGCTGAGCGGTTATGGCCAAGCGCACTGTGGCTGACAGAGCGGACCGGCGGCCGCGGCGGCGGCTGAGCGCAGCTGCAGAGCTAAAGCCATACGCGTGGGACCGGCTCCAGTGCCGACTTGGAGATGGTGGGCGCTCTGTGGCCACGGCCACGGCAATTGCTGCTGTGGCGGCCACCATGGCCTCTCGGTCTTGTCGGTAGGTGGAATGGAGAAGGCGGCCAACGAGAGATGAGGGAGGAGAGTGGCAGCCGGCAATCGGCGTGGCGATGGTGGGAGGCACGTTGAAGAGGACGAGCCCACCCCACCACGGATGAATTGTCAATTTGTCATGCGTCCGACGACGGATTGGCTTGACGAGCTCCTCTCGCCGGTGGTCCCTAACAAGGCGCCCAGGGCCACCAACACCGCCTCCTCACCGCCCCTAATCGGTGTCACCTCCTCGCCGGCCCAAGCCGTCGACCGTCGTCGGCTCGTCATTGGCGTAGGCCCCAGACGACGCCCCCACACCACCTCGTAGCCTCGGCTACAACGGCCATTACCACCATCACTTCGTCGAGGGAGGAGAGATTAAGAGCAGAGGAGAGAGAGGGGGAGGAGGGAGAGAGAGCAGGGGAAGAGAGAAGGTGGAGACTGAGTATGATAGGTGGGGCCATTTTCGTTTTTGCTACATCAACTCAAGTAGACCGGGTCAAATTTCCACGTCAGCAAAACCAGATGCCTATATTGCTATAGGACGTAAAATGGATGGTCTTGTATAATTTAGGGGTGAAGATTTATGGTATTAAGTATAAGGGATGTCAAACAAACTCGTTGTAAAGTTGAGGTAGGGCAGGTGAACTTATTCCCATGTAGGTAAGCCCAAGGAGCTAACGTAGCCAACGAGCTCAACTGACCTAGTGAAGTAGCTAAGCCCATCACGAAAATAAAGGCAAAAAAGCTCATTAGATTAGTCCCGTACTTGTCTGAACCCTAGATCGAATCGATCGATTCCTTTCTCTTATCGTTTTCCTCCCGAGCCGCTTCCTGTTCTCATCCCCTCTCACCGAGCCGAGGAGAGTCGAGCCAGCTCGTTATCCTAACAAGCCAAGCCGAGCCGAGCCGAGCTGGCTTTTTGGGTCCCAGAAGCCCAAAAGCCCAAAATTCTGATCCGCCGCCGGCATCCCTGCTCCGCCCCACCACCACCACCACCTCGCGCGGCGGCGATGCTTCCGGCGGCGCTGAGGCCTCTCCGCCGCATCCCCCTCGCGCGCCTCCGGAGCCGCCTCCTCTCCTCCTCCGCCTCCGGAGAGGGCGGCCCTCCCGCCGTTGCCTCCACCGACGAAGCGGTGAGGGCGGCGAAGCTGAGGGAGGAGGCGTACAAGCAGGTGGCTAACCTCGACTGGTCCAGCAACGCCGACTTCTGGAAGGCCGTCGATATTTTCAAAACCTTGCCACCCAAGCGCAAGGAATTCGGGTCAGCACCCCCTCCCATCTTCTCCTACATTACATTTTATTTTGGCTTTAGAACTGGCGGTCAATTTGGAGAATGGAGCTGGTTGTTATTTGGGGCAATGGTTGAGAGCTGATGCCAATAGCCCGTTCTGTTGAAAAGCTTTCACCTATGATTTGCTATTCGTGATGCAAATGTTTAAAATGAATACAAGTGCGTATTGTTACTTCACACTGAATGCTAGTATCATTACTAAAAGATGTCTATTTTGTATCTGAACAGTCGTGGCGAGTTTCAAATCGATTTTTTGAGGTTTAGATAACGCTGTGTGGTCCATAAATATTTTCGAAACCCAAATTCCTTGTCCTAACACTCATAGTGAATAGTGGGAATTAATCATGCGGTCATCCTTTGTGCAAGGTTATCACTATTTTGTTCACATTCAGTTGTAACCAGGAAACATGACAAATTTGAAAAAACGAAACTCGTTCAATATCCTGCTGACCACCTTGGTAGTCCCTGGTAAGTTTGTAAAGAGATCCAAGAACATGGCAACCAGATTCAATTTAACACGAACACTAATTCAGAGAAAGCACACTATCTACTGTATTCTCATGACACTCCTCGTAAACATGTCTATGAAACTTGGAATGCCTTCCAAAATTCAAGATCATGTGATGTGTAATATATACATGTGTTACATGTTTTGGAGATGAATTTCATTACGGACATATCCTATGGCAGGATTCGTTGATTGTACATTTCCTTTTGAGTTTTAGGCTGGACTTCCACCTGGTGCAACTCTTCTTTGTGTGCCTGCCTTCTCTAGGTTTGTTTTGTTATAAAAATCCTCACTTTATGGCCTTGTTATTTGGAATGTACAATGTGAAATTTCAGTTCTTTTGTGACAATATTTCGTTTGTTTTCTTGTACAGCCGTTTATTTGGTTGCTCAGTATGCACGGAGTGAGATCAAAAGGATGGAGGCAGTAATAAACTATGCTTCTCTCATGCACCATTTCCTTTTGAGTAGATCCCAATCAGAACAATTTGACTCTTAAACATCAAATGCACAGAATTCTCAGTTTCAACTATCTTGTTAGTAAATACTAATACATTGTGTTTCAACTTATTTTCGTAAATGATTATGCTACTCATCTGATGTATTTTATTTTTATATGCTATAACTGTGTTTGGTGAAAAAAGATAGCTTGTGTAAGATTTAGTTCTTGCTAAAATGATCTCAGGCAAAATCATTAAAACTGAGTCCTTGGGTTGGTGGTTGTTCCAATATCAGTTTTGATCAAGCTCTGTTGTAGGGTTGTCACCTAAATGCATCAACGCTGGAACTTGTCAGGGCATCTTAAATGAGTAGTTGGTTCATTTTAGGTGTTCAAAATATTTGCATGATTACATTTAGCAACCAATTGATAGCAGCTTGCCTCGTACATGGTGTAGAGAGAATGATAAGTATGTGCCGTCAGGTTATCACTTTCACTTTTTTTCAGTTATATATGATTCTGAACATTTAATTGCGAAGCTGCAAGTGTAGGCTGTATTTTGGACTATGTTTCCTTGAAGTGTCAAGTGTCAACATAGTTTTTTTTATCCATTCCAGTTGCTTTTTTCTTCCACTGCTATAATAGTATGTGCAACAATGCATTTGTCTCAAGATTGTTAGCATTTCTTATTACTGATAATACATGGTTTGGGGATAGTGATTGTTGATAAATTGAACACACTTGAGGTTGCCTGTTTGCTTTAGACTTGCATTGTGTCGAATATTCAAATACTTCATATGATGTCGGCAACAATATTACTCCCTCTAGTCTGAACATGACTTTTTGGATATTGACATGGTCTTACAAAAAAAAAAAACAATTTGGACCATAACTCCTGTTGCAGTGTCTACCTTTAACTCTTTATGAAACCTGATAATATGTTTGACAGCATGTGTGTCCAAACTAATATGTATTTTTGGTCACAGTGAGTATAGCCCGAGACATTAGTGTCCATGTGTAGTTCGCAAGAAAATTCTGTTTTCAGATGGTCCAATTCGCCGTATGTTATTTTGTACTCATGATATTCTTATGATAAGGCATGTTCATTAAGCATATGATGATTGATTAATATGATGCTTGCTTCAGGAAGCAGAAGAGAAAAAGAAACAGGATGAGGAACTGGAGAAAGAAAAACAGCTTGAAGCAGATTCTGTTAAGGATGAGACTGATTCAAAGCTGTCAGCAGTTTTAGTCAGGTTAGATACACTGGAGGGAGTTGTTAATGAGATTGTGGATGACAAAAGGAAAGGTTCCGCCCCTGGTTTTTCCAACAAGGAGGAAGCCACAAAGAAAGGTGAGAGACAAAGCAATTCCACTGATGGCCAGGTAGTGCCAGTCAAGAGTAAGGACATCATCAATGGTGCTACAAACACTTCACCCAATTCTACGCAACAGAGCCCTACAGGGAATGGAGACAAGGCATCTTCTGACCCCAAGGGTTGATGAATCTCGCTGGTTTTTTACGCTTGGAGTGATACTTGGAATGTGCTGTATGCATCAGTTGAGTTTTTTGTTGATCAAGCATGAGCATCGGTTCCATAGAGTAGATGCAGTCATAGGTTCAGTTGCATCGCACCATTTTCCAACAGTGTGGGACTCTCTCCGGGAATGGTTGACTCCCTACGGTAGAGTAGATGCAGTCCATAGAGCCTTGCAGTCTTATGGTCAGTTTTGCAGGAGAAAAGACGCCAATGGTGGATGAACATCAGGGCTGGCTGCTCAACTTTGGGGACTTGAAACCCCAAATTTTGTGTCTAGACATTGTTGATAGCAGTTCTATTCCACCTTACAAAAACTTGGCACATTGAGGCTTGAGGTCTGTTGATGTTGGATGTACTAACTCAGGATTCGGTTTATAAATTACTGAGAAGGGCTAACTTCCAGAAATAATGAAAGGTGCTTGTTCTGGGTACATGTGAATTGTGATACGTGACACTTTCACTTTCCTGAGCTGGTCTATTTGACAAGTGTATCTCCGCTTTGTAAGTAAACACTAACCCATTTGAAGGTTCCAATTTCAAGAATGCAGATATTGTTTCATTCTTTAATGCCAGCAGGCAGCAGCTTCAACCATTAAATCGCCTGCTAATTCAGTTTGCAACAGTTCGTAAGGAACGTTTCCTACTGATGAAGTGTCTCGAGCAAATAGCAAATGTTGTGCTAGCTGGGTGATTGTGAGACTTGGGGGTAGTTTGCCATTAGTTAAAAAAAAAAACAGTCAGTGGCAAATAGTTTCATCTTTTCACTTATTTGTGGGTAAAACTTTTGTATATATATTCTTAATGATTTAAAAATAAATGCTATAAAATAAACTACAATGATAAAATCACAAAAGCAACTTCAAAATTAAAATTTAAAGTTTGGCTTATAAACATAAGGGAAACGATGGAGCTTAAAAGTCGTACCATTTCGCAGGCGATTAGTCCCTCCCCTCCGCATTTCCGCCTTTTGAATGGTTCTGTCATTTTAATGTGCTAAGACCCTATTTAGATTGGACTAAAACTTTTAAATCCTATCACATCGGATGTTTGGACACTAATTATAAATATTAAATGTAGACTATTAATAAAACCCATCCATAATCTTGGACTAATTCGCGAGACGAATCTATTGAGCCTAATTAATCCATAATTAGCCTATGTGATGCTACAGTAAACATTCTCTAATTATAGATTAATTAGGCTTAAAAAATTTATCTCCCAAATTAGCTTTCATTTATATAATTAGTTTTGTAAGTAGTCTATATTTAATACTCTAAATTAGTGTCTAAATACAGAGACTAAAGTTAAGTCCCTAGATCCAAACACCACCTAAGAAAAGAAAAAAGGTCTATGTAAAATTGCTAGCGTTTAGGGTCTAAAATTGATAACTTTTTCGGTGGTTAAGCAGCAGCAGAAAGTGTTACACGGTACTTGTCACCTTTAGGCCTCCTTAGGACCTTACAACATCTCCAACAGCCTCCTTATCCCACTCTCCAAGTTAAACTATAGCAATTTTAGCTTAAATTTGCACTCCAACAGCCTGGCCAACCGGATGGCCAAGCCATCCGACTGGCCAAAGTCGCGCTCGCGCGGGCCAAATTTGGCCAGCCAAACAGCCTAGCCAATCATGGGGCCCACCTCTATTCTCTCTCCCTCTCGTAGCTTCTCTCCTCCCAAATCCAACGCCGCCCGTAGCATACTCTCCGCTAGCGCCACCCCTCCGCTGGCGAAGAGAGCTCCCTCCCTGCCTGCCGCGCCATCCGCCCAGTGCCGACGTCGTCGTCCTCCCGGCTCCGCCGTCATCATCGTCGTCCTCACGGCGCTGCCATCGTCATCCTCACAGCACCACCGTCATTGTACTGCCAGTGTTGGCCGCCCTAGTGCCCCATCGTGGCCTTCTCTCAACGTCGCCTCGAGCCCGCCTTACGTGCGCACGGATTTGCCCAGAGCGGCACCAGCGGGCGGAGCCCGAGCGGTGGCGGCGGCGGTGGATGGGGACGCAGCCCGAGCGACGGTGGCGGCGGGCGGATGGGGATGGGGCGGCGCCGGCGGATGGGATAGGGAAGGGGGGTTTGGAAAGAAGGGGAGAAAGATGAGGGAGAAGAAGGAGGTGTAGAGACTGACATGTGGGCCCAATTATCATAGACTCAGAATAGAGAGGACGAATGGAGAGGCTGTTGGAGTAAAAGACAGTTTGACTTGCCAAATTAAATGGAGAGTTGGCCAAATAAATATTTGGAGAGTCAAATTTGGAGAAACTGTTAGAGATGCTCAGCCTCTCCAAATTAAACTCTCCAAACATTTATATAGCCAACTCTCCATCTGATTTGGCTAGTCAAACTAGTTACTCACTCCAACAACATCTCCATCTACACTCTCTATAATAAGTCTATGACACTTGGGGTTCACATGTCGGCCTCTCATATCTATTATTCTTCCTCTTTCTCCCCTTCTTTTCCTCGACTCCCACTGGAGCCATCCTTTGCTACCACAATGATGTCCACGCGACAGCGGATGGCGAGGGGAGGCATAAATTTTACAATATTATTTTAAAAAGTAGTTTATTTCACATAAAAAAATCTATAAAATATTTATATTCCAAATCCAGGTGCGAGTTATTTGGAATCCATAGGGCAACCATACGAGATCGGTGATGAAATGGCAGGTGCAGTCGTTGAGGAAGAGGATAGGACATAGGTTCAATTTGCTGTTATGTGCTTTTTTTTTTGAAGCTATGGTGAAATGCCAATAATTATTTTTGAATATTAGCAATATTCATCTCACGTCTGCAATCATTTTTTTTTTCGTCTTGTAGAGCATCTCCCAAGGCAAAATCGATTTAAATAAATAAAAAAAACGAGCCATGTACATTGCGCCAGTCGATTTGTGATTATCTGAAACAAAATAATCGAACTCTAATTTGGAGTCGACTCAGAGAGTAAAAAAATATTTATTGTGCAAGCATGTATGGAGAGCAGACATACTGATTGGTGGAATCCTTTTACGTAGGTACCACAAATGGATTTTCACTTCAGCCATTGAAAGAAATTTACTTAAATTGTAAAAGCAACTTAGCTTTGCAATAGAAGTAACTAACTATAGCATTGGAAGTAGTTATATAATGGATGAGGACTATGTGAAATAAATTCATATGTAAAATGGAAAGAAAAATTGCAAGTAAATACAACTACTTCTAATACCTTTAAGAGTTATTTATATTTTATTTTTTAAGTTACTTCCCTTCAGGAGTGCATTTACTTCTAATATTACGAAGAGTTACTTCTATTTTTTTTTAAAAAAAGTTACTTCTCTCCAGTAGCGTTGTTACTTTTAATATCGTAAAAAAAGTTAATTTTTATATGACGCAAGATTTTATTTTTCAAAAAACGTTATAGTGATTACTTTAAATAAATAATATATGTATTTACTTGAAAATCTTCTCTACACTTTACTTGTGAATTTACTCCACACAGTTTCTTATTTTATCTCACTTATAATATAATTACTTATAATGCTATAAAGAGTTACTTAATATTGCATAGCTAAGTTACTTCTACAATTTAAATAAATTACTTTTAGATTAATAAAATGTTTAAATATATTCAACGTTGAACTTGTTTTGTAACATATTTTGAGTGTGGTACAATGGTGCAAATAAATCTTAAAAATAATATACGGTTTAAAAGATAAAAAAAATATACATTAGTGATCAATTTATATATATAAGTGTTTGTTGTTGCTATTTTTAGATGGTAAAAAGGGATTTATACGTCATGTGAGATAAAGTGGTCGTGACCGTGCACTACGTAGCCGTGTCCTTTTTAATGTGCTCTAAATATGTTTAGACCCTCCATTGGTGTTTATAGTCCAATAGGCGATATAATCTATATTCCCTTGTTACAGGTAAGAACTCATAATAAGGCAAGAACAGACGTGGAACTAAGGCAAGTAATTAGTAGTAAATTGATCTCACAGATATGTTCTATTGATTCGAAATATCACGTTGCAATTTCATGTGTGTAAAATCATATGTACTAGTGTTTGAACCATGCTTTAAATTCAGCTAGGATACTGCATGCAGAATTTGCAATCTGATGCCAAAAATCAAAACGTAGACGTTCAAGAAAGTACTTATAACATTTAAATGTATTTTTTGGTATACATTTTGTGATATCAGGATTTATATTTGAAAAAAAGTTGTCACTTCAAACTTAATTACATGCAAGACCATTAAATTACGGCCAGCCGTTCCCAAATTAGTACCCCCCCTACTTTCTGGCATTCATGATTAATTGAGCATTATGTTTTATAGAACAATTAAGAGTGTTGATATTTTTTTTTTCATTTTCTACCGTAATCAGTCAATTGAGAGGAATAAAAATTTTTTTATTAGAAGAAAATGGATGAATGATCAATGCTTAGGATTTATTAGAGATCTTACCTCCCAGAGCAGGTCAGGTGGAGCACCAAACCATAATTCGAACCTCTCCTATAATTCAAACAAGATCATCATAAGCTACCACAATATTAACGAGCCTTTGTTTAAATTTGCGACCACTAAGGTAGGCAAGGAATTTTCGACCGACAAGGGGCTCATGGAGACGGGAACTGTTGCCAATGCCACTACTAGAAAAACCACTAGAAAAATCATTTTTCCAGGCGATGACATTTCTTTTTCCAGGCAGGTAGACATCTCGAAGCTAAATGGCCGCCTACGAAAATAACAACCGTGGGCGAGATCGTTGTTCGTCTACAGAAAGTTTATAAGTTATAAAAATCGCCACCTACACCCCTTCCCTCACTCACCTCACCCCCATTCCTGCACCCCCATGATCCCCTATCACCCTCCCCTCCCTCCCTCTCTCCCTCCCTCCCTCCCAGTCCCGACCGGAGGAGGGGAGGGCGGCGGCGGTGTGGCGTGGAGGTGGGGCGGAGGCGGCTCCCCGTCTCTCCCTCCCCGCTCCTAGATCTAGATGGAAGAGGGGGAGCAACGTTAACAGCGGCGGTGGAGGTAGCGATAGTGGAGGCCACTCCTTCCTTCCCCGGTCGTAGATCCGGCCGGACGAGGGGGAGTGACGGCGGCGGCGCGTGATGGTGGCGGTGCGGAGGTGGCTCCCCTCCCCTCCCTCTCCCAGATCCGACTGGAATAAGGAGATGGGAGGGTGGTGGCGGCGACAGAGACCTCCCCTCGCATATCTGGCTAGAGGAAGGGGAGCGATGGCAGAGGCGGCACAGAGACAGTCAGCGACGGTGGAGACCTCCCTCCCTCCCATATCCAGCTGGAGGGGGGAGGGTGGTAGCGGCGGTGGTGCGGCCCTCCTCTCCCTCCGGCCGGATCTTTCGTTGCGTGCGGTTGCAGAGGATGCCGCCGGCAGCACGGCACTGCGTTGCGACGACGACGACGTTGTTTTTGTTAGTAGTTTTCATTGATTGATGTTAATTTACAAGTTGATGTTATAGATTTGAATCCAATGCTCTTGTGTTGATGTATGGATGTTTGTGATTGGATTTTATTTCCTGGATGAAGTTGTGTGAGAGTTTGTGATTTGTGATTTGAAACCCTAGGGATGGGGAGGGGGAGGGGCGGGGCTGGCGAGGAATTTTTTTTCGGCGCTGAGATTATTTTCGCAGGCAGGGATACTGTAGCGCCTGGGAAGATTGGAATTGCCGCCTATGAAAATCATTTTCGTAGGTGCCTATAAAAATTGGGGATTTTTACATGCCTGAATTTGGCCGCCTATGAAAACGTGTTTTTTCAAAAAAGGCCGCATAAAAAATATTTTTCTAGTAGTGTGCTATGCTACTCTCTGCTAGCACCAGAGGACTCCATCATACTACCATGCATACGACTGGCTGCAAGTGTTGTTGCTTCATTGCTAGGCGGATACAGGCATGGTCTTAAAAATAACTCATGTACAACAAAATGCTATATATATGCCATCATATTTTTTATAAAAAAATAGTCAACATAACAGCATTTATTTATATTGTAAATCCCCAAATTATATATATGCAATTACACTGCAAGTTTTAAAATTATATATATATATATACGGTTCAAAACAAGACCGTTCACACCTTAACAGGCCCATCAACGATGATGGTTTGTAATCCTCTTCATCGTGTATCATCTTCGTAGCCCATAAGACCTAACCTATTTTTTACTTATTTCTTCAATTCTATCTCAGCTCACTGGTGAACTACCGTATATGCGGTGGCGGTGGAGCCACTGACATTGTTAAGCCTGGTGAATGAAATGACTTTTACTAGCGACCTATAATTCTTTTTGGCGATTTTAGGCTCCTAACCATGGCACACACCAACTTACATAGACCCGACCACACAGGTACCATCGTCGCCACCTTGTTCCAATGTCCTATCTCTGCCACAACTTCCTGCACGCCTCCAAATGGTTGCCCTTTTGTCCATGTTCTACAAATAGTCTAAGGTTAGGGTTCAAAATTAGAAGAGATAGTCTTTATATGGATAGAAGTTGTCAGCTGTCTATGTAACATTTGCAAGAAAACCCTTCTATCATGTTGGTAACTTTTAGATGGCCCAAATCACGCTAAGATTTGTGCACAACTTATCTCCTCCCATCTCCCATCTCTTTTTCCCCTACCCAACCCTAATGCTAGGTCTTTTCTTCGTCCCAACCCTGACAATACTAGATCTAGAGGATGTGTGCTGCCTCACCAAGTGCCGCCACCTCCCCTGCTCCAACGTGCTACCAGAAGGCGCTAATGACTCTTGTGAGGCTCCGTTGGCCGTCCACCTCTCCTCATCTCCATGTCGAGCAGTGGCAAGATGCTTCCATCCCGTCGTCACTACTGCCTCTTAATCACTCCAGATCTAGTGCCCCCGCCTCCACCGATGGTCCCACCGCCCTACTCCAACCCGCGGCTTCAGAGGAGCCATTGCCGCCTCCCAACCCACATGTGTCCATTGCCCAGTACTGGTTCGACTACCACCCGCAGCCATCCCTCTAAGTCTAGGGAACCCCTCTCTTCCCCCCTAATTGGTTGGAGTGATCATCGCCACCGTCATCAGAGTTCATTAATGTCATCAGAGTTGGAGGAGAAGCTCACTGGAGTACGAATCGCGAAGTGGATCCGTTGGTCCAAAATCTGTATAAGATTTCGGCTTCGGAATGAAGTTTAGAAATGCTGAATAAAAATATTGCTTTCAATTACTACTAGAAAAAGCATTTTTCCCAATGTAGGGGTCTCATTTTCGCAGGCGGACATGACTCTTAAAGCCAAATGACCGCCTACAAAAATATAAATCGGGGTGAAATGGTCGGTCCGCCTACAAAAATCTATTTTCACAGGCGGACCACTTAAGCGGCGCCTGCGAAAATGATTTTCGCAGGCACCACTTTCCGCCTGCGAAAATGATTTTCGCAGGCGCCGCTTAAGTGGTCCGCTTACGAAAATAGACTTTAATATAAATAGACTTGGGGAAGGGTTGATTTTTTCTATGTCTCCAGTCTCCAACCACGACCGGCCTCTCTCCCCACACCTCACGCCTCCTCCTCTCCCCTCACACCGCCTCCTCTCCCCTCCCCTCACCCCTCCTCCTCTCCCCGGCCACCGGAGGAGGAGCGACGGTGGCCACGGCGCGGGGTGGCGCGGAAGGCGGCGGGGCGGCGCGGCGTCCAGCTGGCAGCGCGGCGTACAGAGGACGGAGGGGGGAGGTCGGCGAGGGCGGCGGCGGCGGCGGGGCTCTCCTCCCCCCTCCCTCCCAGATCTGGCCGGAGGAGGGAGGGGGGAGGCCGGCGGCGGCGACGACGACGCACGGGGCCACGGCGGCGGCTCCCCTCCCCCCTCCCTCCCAGATCTGGCCGGAGGAGGGAGGGGGGAGGCCGGCGGCGGCGAATACGGCGCGGGGCGGCGGCGGCGGCGGCGGCGGCGACGACGACGTACGGGGCGGCGACGGCGGCTCCCCTCCCCCCTCTTAGATCCAGCCGGAGGAGGGAGGGGGAGGCCGGCGGCGGCGACGACGACGACGGCGCGGGGCGGCAGCAACGACGACTTCGGCGCGGGGCGGCGGCTCCCCTCCCCTCCCCTCCCAGATCCGGGCGGCGGCGGTGAGGCGCGTGGCGGCGTCGGCGAGCCGCCGCCGTGATTTTTTTTTGTTTGTTTCATGGATTTTCGCAGGAGGGCTGTTGCCCCGACTGCGAAAATCGTTGATTTTCACCGTCGTTGTGCTACAAGCGGTCCAACCCTCCGCCTGCAAAAATCACTTTTGTCTGCCTGTGAAAATACTTTTTCTAGTAGTGCAATCTTCGTACTGAGAACTAACCAGGCCATCTTTTTTCACTGTTGTATTCCTTCCCGGTCTAGCTGTGTTCCTTTTTGTAGTTTTGCTGTTCCTTCTACAGTTTTACCAGATAGATAAATTCTCAGCCGTCAATCCCATTTTTTGTCGACCTATCGTTTAGGCACGCAAGAAACCTCAAGCATATATATATACAACTCCATGCTTAAAAAATAACTTAACCCAAAAGGCAACTTTATGAGATTAGAGCTAGCAGATACAAGGAAGCTTTTACACCGTCATCTCATATTCTTTACAAGCATATATACAAGGAAGCTTTTCCCATTCTCTTTAGAAAGGCACTATGTACAGTACCCCTGAAGATAAAAGCACAAGGTAGTAGATGATGATGATATCGATTAATCAATCCCATTTACCGCTTTGGATCTCAAGCTTAATTCCCATGATTAACAACTGAGATATCGACAGCTTAAATGTTAATTTGTCCAGTTTGGCAACAGCTAGCTTTCAGCCCAACGGCATGGTGAAGATCAGGATACATATATACATGGAAAGTTGAATTTACACATAATTAAGATGCGTATTACTGCGTAGGTAATTAAGCATGGCGACATTTCAGGGGTTTATATTTGGTGTGAGATAATAGTGATCATCAAGATATGCATGCGACAGTCTGACAGATGATGAGAAATGTGAGGATATGCATTCATACGTGTCGAAACTCAAATGGAAGTATTTTAAATGATTGATTTGTAACTGACCTACATTCCAAAATATTCAAGAAATTCTAACTAAGAAGTATAAAACACGATTAAGATAAGTATTACTAAAAACCAAACACTGACAGATATGATGACCATGCTTTTGTTCCATATTTTAATTAGTCTACTTTCAAAAACATTCCTTCATTTTGTCTAACAAAGTACCAAGTACTAACTCTTTCTTCCCCACTGTCACTGACATCCAAAGTCAAACTCAATATTTCACAAAAAAAAAAAATAACGAAGGAATTGCATTCTGATACTTCATGCAAAAAAGATAGATTTTGATCAGTTCCATACGAAGGAACAATGGAACAACAAAGATATAGAACCCCTAATTTTCCAATGGGGAAATGAAGGCAGCATACATGAATGCATATAGAAAGAATCGAACATACCCCAATCAAGCCTTGCACTACATCACATCTACGACCAACCAATTTGCAAGGGGCTTAGCTCTAATCATCATCTGACCATATGCATACATGAATGAATAAACTAAACAACAATTAGACGACGAAATTAAGAATTTAGCTTTTCTCTAACAACACGAGATCAGATTAAGGCTGCAATAATCTCAAGAACTGGAAACCCTAGTGAGACCTAGAGCTTGAGAGTCAGGTCTATCTTGCTGCTTGACATCTCCTCCTGCGCCTTCACTTCCGCCGCTGTGTGTTGCTCGCCGGCGGCGGCGGCGGCGGCGCTATGGATGGTGCCGCTGCCGCCGCCTTCGGCCCACCGGAGCCCGGCGGAGGCAGGGGCGCCTGTGGCCCTGGACGACGACGAGCCGGCGCCGTAGCCGAAGGCGTCGGCCGGGTACACAGGGCGTTCGGCGGCGGCGTGACGGGCGGCGATCCCCTGCAGGGAGGACGGCGGCTGGGCGCTCCACCCGTGGTGCACCGCGCCGTAGAACGGCGCCGCTGCCGCCGCCGCCGCGGAGGCGGAGCCGCGGCCGAGGAACGGCGTTGTCCTGGCGGCGCCGGCGGCGGCGGGGTAGGGCCAGAGTGAGCGGAAGCGGAGGTGGTGCGGCACGAACGGGTCCCCGAACCCGTACAGGCCGCGCCCGGCGGCCGCCGCCGCGGCCGCCACGGCGGCGCCGCGCTTGGCGAGGGAGCGCTCCCGCTTGTGCGCGTTCTGGTGCCCCCCCAGCGCCTGCGACGTGTAGAACTTGCGCTGGCAGTAGTTGCACTTGAACAGCCGGCGCCTCGCCTCGCCGCCGCCGCCGCCGCCGCCACCATTCGCCGCCGCCGCCGCCACAGCAGAAGCCCTCTCCTCCACGGACGGCGCCACCGCCTCGCCCACCATCACGACGGCGGCCTTCCCTTTCTCCGCCGGCATGACCTCCTCCGCTCGCAGCGCGCCAAGAAGATCGAGCTCCATCGCCGCCGCCGCCGCCGCCACCTCCTCCTCCTTCTTGGCCACCACCTCGCCTTCCTCCCCACCACCACCACCACCACCACTCCCCTCAACCTTCATCGCCACCTCCATGGACACGGTGGTCTGCGAGCTGGAAGCCATGGAGCTAGCAAAACACAGCACAAGACAACACTAATTTGGCTTTAAAATTTTTGCTGGCACGAGATCGAGTGAGATCGAGAGAATACGCGTTCTTGGGATGAATCGGATCCCTACTTATACAAGGGGATTGGAGGGGTTAAACGCGGAGATGATCTGAGAGGAATGGAAGCAAAGTTGCCAAATGAAACAAGATATGGCGTGATCACAGGAGGCAGGCGTTTAATGTAGCAGAGAGAGAGAGAGAGATGAGATATGCTCCATATCATAGCCCCTTAATTCGCATGCATTAATCTTCTTCTCTTCTTGTGATGATCGATCGATCGATCAGTCAGTACTCCATCTTAGCCAACGATATTTCTCTGTCCATCAACTCCATTTGGTTCCCTTTCTCACTAGTGTAGTGCAAATCTTTGTCTCTATCTCTCTATCCTTACTGCCACTAAAACACAGAGCAACAGGGGAACGGTTTCCTAACTTGGACAGATATGGGTGTGTATGTCTGGAGTTTTTGAACTGGAGGGATGCCTTGACGTTAGTTCAAGATGTGATAAGATGTGATATGTATGCACTTAAGTTGTGATATGTATTGCACTCTGGCAGTAGAAATTAATTTAATGCCAACTTGGCAGAATGTGAACATGGCATGACGTAAGGGCATGAAGAAATGGTGTGACGTCAGTAAGTCACAAGATATTTTGTTTTAAAATGTTGACATGAAAAGATTATATGGACAGCCTAAATTAGGTAAATACCCTGTGAGAACTGGTATATACCCTATATGAACTGCTACATGCTTACTCCCCCTGTTTAAAATTATAAAGCATCTCCTTATTTTCCCAAAAAATCAACATTTAAATTTTTTATTAGTAATTAATTGAACCAAAAATGCATGTTTTTATAGTGCCACGTAATATCACAAAATTTGTATTAACAAATATTTTATACGATCTTAAATCTGAGTTGTTGGTCAAAGTATAATACAAAGGTATCATCCAAATATTCCGTGACAACGCAGGGTTAATGTAGATTATGCAGTAGGAGCTTAATTTTAGGGATTTCCAATTAACTTGTCTTCAATTATTTCGATTTGCCACTTCATCTAGAGTTCTAGAATTAAATTTCCATTCCTCTTATGGCTTCATCTTCAGAATGTTTTGTCAACCTCAATCAATTTACCGTTACACGCCACTCTAGTGCTATAAAAACGAAACATCAACAGTATGGTGACACTATCATATATATCGAAAAAGTCCAAATAACCCCCTAGACTATGACAGAAGTCCATCTAACGCACTATAGTTTGAAACCGGACATTCAACCCCCTAAACTGTGCATACCATTCATATATATATGCTCCCCTAAGGTGGTTTTACAAATTGGCTTTTATTTAATTTGCATATACGTTGGTGGAGCTTTGATAATGTGACATACACATTGAAAATATATGTTAAATTTTCACTTAAATCTTTGTTTTTACTCCTTGTTCGCTCTTACATACAAGAAAAGTATCGACGTAACAATTAATGGTATGACATCACTGTACAGGATAAATTGAGCTACAATTGGTGGTACGTAAATATATTATATTAGTTGTTTAAAGCCATGTGTTTAACATCCCAAATACGCAAAACCATTATCCAAAACCATCTTAGGGGGGAATAAAAAATGTATTGTAAAGTTTGGGAGATTGGATGTATGTCTGGTTTTAAATTTAAGGTTCCAAATGACTTCCATCTAAAGTGTAGTGGGATATTTAGACTTCTCCGTCCATATATTTTAATTACTTAAAACTGGCATATGAGGCATTTATCATTCATATATATGCCTAGTCCAGAGTTTAAAACCAACACATATGAATCCATATATATGAGCTGATTTTAAACAACATTGTATCTATATATGATGTTGGCAATCTTATATGTGCCGCCGGTTTTAAACAACATTTTATCTATATATGATGTTGGCAATCTTATATGTGCCGGTGGTTGTTACACTGGTGGAGAAACCGTTTGTAGTCCCGGTTGGTAACCCCCCTTTAGTCCCGGTTGTCCAACCGGGACTACGAATACTAAAGATCGATCTTTAGTCCCGGTTCGTGTTACCAACCGGGACTAAAGATTGATCAGCCACGTGGCCGGCCAAACCATCTTTAGTCCCGGTTTGTGTTACCAACTGGGATTAAAGATCGGTGCACCATTTTTTTTTATTTACATGGCCCTGTTTGCTGCATGGTTGATTATATATATATATATATATACACATATGTTACAATACATATAATATGCATAATATATATATATATATATATATATATATAATATATATATATATATGCATATGTATAAATCATATATTACACACACATATGTACAATTTAAAGCACTTAACATTTTATGTGCATATATATATGTTACCAAAATATATATTAACACAAAAGTAAATGTGTACATATATAAAAATATATATACATGCATATATAGTACAATTCATTTGCTCGGTAGCTATAGCTACGACTTCGACGCCGGCATTATGTCAGAAGAGGAAGGACCGACGTTATGAATTGTCGATCCGTCGTAGTAGAATTCACCGTCGGGATTAAGGACTTCTTCGTTGATGAATCCCATCAGTTGTTCTTGAACAGTCGTGATAAAATCCTTGTGTGGGAGATTATCCCTCATGTGAATACACTATCGTTCAAAAAATAATGACGTATCAATATATGAAATTAATAAACAACTTAACAAATCGATACGCAATGAAATTTTGAATGGTTTATGTATACGTACATCGAGTTCTCGTGTTGTGCATATTTGGTTTGATAGGCAGTGGGCATACTCGCATACATAGTAGCCGCATAAGTTAGTTCCCTGGTCCTGCTTTGCACACTACATGAGAAACGATGATAGATTTAATATACTCTTTATATTAACTGTAATTAGAGATTCAATTCAATATAATTTTGGATCATGCATGTACTCACTGGAAAATGAAACCTACGTCCAAGTTTTTCTTTCCAAATTCCGCGGACCAATTGACGGAACGGATCCCAAGCCCTACATATGCAATTGCAAGCTATGATTAATTAATTATTACCTGAGATCAACATAATAGCAATAGATTCCCCGCGACTTTGGAATAGATGGCATTATATTACCTGTCTATCAGTTTGAAGACCTTGTCAAAAATCTTCTCCTCTTTATTCATTGAGTCGTATATAGTAACTCTGCATGCGTCCAAGTCAAAGAATAACAGGACCCAGTGGAATCTGGAATATGCGTGAGATGAGATATATATGATCGAAAATGTACATGCTATATGTATGGGAACAAAATTTGTTCGAATGATAATAAAAACTCACTCTGTGTTGTACGGCAGTAGTATGTACGTCTTGAAATGCTGCTGCGTTAGGAGATGGACGAGATTGTCCTCTGTGTCTTTCTCGTACTTGTCGATTATTTCGGTGTTGATTTTCCGAGGGTTGATAAACCCAGTATCGTAGACCCTCCGCCGTCGGGCCCTTTGAATCTCCATTCTACAACGATGAAAGGAAAGTATTATTGCTTACATATATGCCAGGAGCTAATTATTGAACGAAACTAATCGAACTCAAAGATACTCACAAAATCCATGCGCTCAGAAGAGAGACGTCGAGGGCGTCCAACTGGTACAGATCGAAGAGATCCTTGATGGATCCAGAGAACATCTTCTCCTTGCAAGAAGTCGGGGTTTCTGATCCTCGCTCCGAACATCTCTCTACCCTTGGCGCTCATTTCCATGTACTGTTCATGGAATTTGTACATCTGTGTCGGTAGGGACTGCAGTTGTTCAGGTTTGACAAGCGGTTTACCAAGTTCAAACTTGTATGCCACTTCCGCCTTCGGGATTGGTGCGCCTCCAACCAACTGATCCACAGTTAGACCGGTGTCTGAAATGAATTCCGTTATGCCAAAATCTTCGCCGGTCACCAACGGCTCGACCTCTTGGTTTGGTTGTTCTCCAAGCTGAGGGACTGGTTTGGACTTCTTGTGATAGGCTCTCTGAAGTGTTCGGTCATAGTCCGATATCTGTAACGCCTCCTTGTTTGTTGTGGACATTCCCTTGAAGAAGTTCTTTACGCTCGGGTCAATAGGTATCTTCTTTTCAGGACTCCGAGGCTTGAGTTGCCTCTTCACCTCTCCTGCCACATAAGCATCAAGCTCCTCTTGACTGCAATCGTACGGTAGCTCCTTGTTTTTGGTGGCGTCAACATTCGCCTTCTTCATTGCCCTTGTGCGGGCAGGCGGTGGAGCTTGGCGAGACCTTGTCTTGGGAGGTGCAGGCGGACACGGTGGAGGCGGAGGAGGCGGAGGAGCCGGAGGAGATGGTGCAGCAGGAGGTGGCGGAGGAGCCGGAGGAGATGGTGCAGGAGGACGTGGCGGAGGAACCGGAGGAGATGGTGCAGGAGGAGATGGCGGAGCCGGAGGAGATGGTGCATGAGACGCCGCTTGTCGCCCAGGAAGGATGATGTACCTCTTGCGTCATAGTATGATGGCGTGGCTTGTGTCTCGTAGATGCGTCTCACCGTCTCCTCCTGGGTAGTCCAACTCGAGGTCCTCAAACGCGGCTTCCACCAGCTCAACTTCGACCCTTGAGTATCCTGCTGGAATCGGCCTGCAGTGGTAAGTCCCGGAAGGGTCCGTTGGGATGGCCATTCCTGACGCCATCTTTACGTGATGAGAGGTTATCTATTAGTAATCAACCTAAGCAGCAACCTGCGGAATGTACAAGTCAAAAATCATCAAACTACGAGTATACCTTGATTGATAAGTCCTTGAAGGGAATATACAGCTCACATGGTGTCCGCTGTGTGATCTCATCAACGGGGCAGGTGGTTTCGTCCTGGGTTTGCATGGCGTCCATGCTCTGTGATCCAACCTGCCCCGTTGAGGCGCAGCTGCTACGATTGCCTGATGGGCTGACCATTGCAGGATGGGGATCCTGGGATCGATGTGCGGCCATACGTTCATCCACCTTCCTTGCCACCTCCTCTTGCATGCTGAGCTCGTAGCTCGATAGCCTATACTCAAGATCTGCAATCTTCGCCTCGGTATCTCTCTTGCTCCTCATCCAACTCCTGTACGTGTGGATGTCCTCCTTAAATCCAATCTTCCAGGGAATCACGCCTTTCCCTCGTGTTCGTCCTGGATGCTCGGGAGTCTGTAGGGCGAGTGACAGCTCATCCTTCTCTCTGTCGGGTCGGAATGTGCCCTGAGAAGAGGCTACCACTGCGTCCGTTAGTCGACTGGCAGCCTCGCGTATCTGATCGCTAAAGGCAAGGGAGCCATCAACTGGGTTAAGCGTTCCACCGTGAGCATAGTACCAAAACTTCGATCGATCCGGCCATTTAGCGGTGGCCGGTTCGATATCCCTCTCAATCAAACTTGCCTCCATCTCCTCCCACTTCGGCATTGCGACGCTATATCCGCCTGACCCCAAGTGGTGATGGTACTTCTTCTTGGCGGCATTGTCTTTGTTTCTGGCCATCATCACTTGCCCTTGTTGCCATGTCTTGTAAGCAACGAACTCGTCCCAATGATCCCTTAGCTTTGGGAATACGTCGAAGTTCGGTGTTAGTCCCTTCAGGATGTATTTCTTGTAGAGATCTCCCTTGAAGCTCTGGAACTGTTCTGCCATTTTCTTCAGAGTCCACTGTTTCACTATGTTCTCCGTACCCGCGGGTAGCGTGAACGTCTCGAGCATTGTGGTCCATAGCATCTCTTTCTCTGAGTCCGGGACAAAGCTGTCATTATCCCCGTGTGCCCTTGTTCTGCGCCAGTACACCGTGCTGACAGGCACGTTGTCCCTCACAACCCAACCGCTGTGGCGTACAAAATTCTTGGCTGCTTCTGCCGGGGCACTAGGTCGGCCGTCTTCGTCCACCTCAATTATGATGTGCCGACCCTCTATCTTCTTCGCGGCACCTCGTTGTCCGCGTGCCCTCTTCTGTCCAGCGGAGGGATGACTTCCACTAACCTCCTCCTCATCGTTCCCCTCCTCGTTCCCCTCCGCATCCCTCTCCATGTTCCCCTCCTCGTTCAAGTACTGGTTTGGATCGTCGTTCCCCTCTTCTTCGTTCCAGTACTGGCTGCTTCCCTCTACGATTGTATCGTATAGTATCTGTTCCTCATCGTGATCAGCCATCTGTGCATACAAAAAATATTTGTTAGGTATATAGGATGTATTTGCTAACCGTAATATTAAAACTCTGCTAATCTTATATTAAATCTCTAATAATCTTATATTAAATGGCTACTAATCTCATATTAAAATTGTAATAATCATATATATATGCTAAGTCTAACAATCTTATATTAAATCTCTAACAATCTTATATTAAATCTCTAATAATCTTATATTAAAATTGTAATAATCATATATGCTAAGTCTAACAATCTTATATTAAATCGCTACTAATCTCATATTAAAATTGTAATAATCATATATGCTTAGTCTAACAATCTTATATTAAATCGCTACTAATCTCATATTAAAATTGTAATAATCATATATGTATGCTAAGTATAACAATCTTATATTAAATCGCTACTAATCTTATATTAAATCTCTACTAATCTCATATTAAATCGCTACTAATCTTATATTAAAATTGTAATAATCATATATATATGCTAAGTCTAACAATCTTATATTAAATCGCTAACAATCATATATGCTAAGTCTAACAAACTTATATTAAATCGATAACAATCCTATATTAAAATTGTAATAATCATATATGCTAAGTCTAACAATCTTATATTAAATATCTAACAATCACTTCTTTACATCACTTGCTTGCGCGAATTCCTTCGATGGCTAGCTACCAATTCGGCTTGAGGGACGACGACGTCTTCTTTGCAACATTACCAGGAAAATGTATTAGTCTAAACGGGCCAAGTTACATATATAATCATATATGTATTACCAGTAAAATGTATTAGTATAAACGCGTTCGTTCTCACACTTTTAGTACAAGTGCATTCACGTTCGTAAGCGTTTCATGCACGTTCGTTCGCGTTTCGTAATCGTTTCGTTCACGCTCGTTCGCATTCGTAAGCGTTTCATTCACGTTCGTAAGCGTTTTGTTCACGCTCGTTCGCGTTCGTTAACGTTTCGTTCACGTTCGTTCGCGTTCGTTAACGTTTCGTGCACGTTCGTTCGCGTTCGTTAACGTTTCGTTACGTTCGTTCGTGTTCGTGCACGTTTCGTTCACGTTCGTTCAGCGTTCGTTCAAAGGTCGTCCACGTATCGTTCACGTTCGTTCACGTTCGGTCACGTTTCAATCACGTTCGTTCACGTTCGGCAATGTTGGGCGCGCGCGGCAATGGCGTGGCGGCGCGGCGGCGGCGTCGGGGCGCCGTGGGCCGGCCCAGCGGCGTGCGGGCGCGGCGGCGGCGTCGGGGCCCGGCGGCGTGGGGGCGCAGCGGCGTCGTGCCGCGGCGGCGGCGTGGGGGCCCGGCGGCGTGGCGTCGCGGCGGCGTGGCGAGCTCAAGGCGGTGGCGGTGGAGTGGCAGTGGCGACGGCGTGGCGTCGTGGCGGCGTGGCGTAGCGGCCCGGTGGCGTGGCGCGGCGGCGTGGCGAGCTCGAGGCGGGGGCGGCGGAGTGGCAGTGGCGACGGCGTCGGCGGCAGCGGCGGTCGCGTCGAAGTCGGTCGTCGGCCGTGGAGAGAGAGAGATATCGAGATCGAGATCGAGAGAGAGAGAGGCAGCGGCGGCTCTCACCCAAGAGATGCGGCGGCGGCGTCTGCGGCGGAGGCGGCGAGGACCGCCAAGCGACGGCGAGAGACGACGGCGGTGTCGGTGCTGGGTTGCCCTAGGCACGGTGGCGGCGAAGGAGAAGCCGAGATCGAAAAACGTCTAACTGTTGGTGGAGAAGACGAGGGCGCACCGGGAATATATATACCCTCGGATCTTTAGTCCCGGTTGGTGAGAACAACCGGGAGTAAAAACATCTTTACTCCCAGTTCGTAACAACAACCGGGACTAAAGAAAAGATCTTTAGTCCCAGTTGTTCGTACGAACCGGGAGTAAAGATGTTTTTACTCCCGGTTGTTCTCACCAACCGGGATTAAAGATCTTTTCCCGCTATTTCCAAATTCTTTTTAAACCCGGTTAGGGTTAGGAACCGGGACTAATGATAATAGCAGTTGTGTCTTGAATTTCATTGCATATGTGTTTCTAAAATAGTAAATAATGCATTACAATTATTTAAAGTCGAACAATTAATGATAAAACCTTCGAAAAATTATTGTTGTATGTAGTAGAATACGTGGATAATATATAATAAGCACACGAAAGATTTAAAATTGTTAAAAATTCTAATAATCATATATAATTAGCATATGCATGATATTAAATTGTTAAAAATTCTAATTAACATATATAAATAGCACATGCATGATTTAAAATTAATACAAAATCTAATAATCATATATAATTAGCATATCATGATATTAAATTGTTGAAAATTCTAATTAACATATGTAAATACCACATGCATGATTTTAATAAAAAATCTAATAATCATATATAACTAGCATATCATGATATTAAATTGTTGAAAATTCTAATTAACATATGTAAATACCACGTGCATGATTTAAAACCTTTAAAAATTCTAATAATCATATATAACTAGCATATGTATGATTTCAATTTGATTAAAATTCTAATAATCATACATAATTAATAAAAAATCTAATAATCATATATAACTAGCATATGGATGATTTCAATTTGATAAAAATTCTAATAATCATACATAATTAACATATGCCATACAACAATTGATTTGTATGGATATTCAGTACATCCAACATAGTTTACATCGTGTACAGAACAATTACGGCAATACATCGGCGGTGACGGTTGACCGCACGTACGTTCTCCTCACTATTCTTCCTTCCTTGTGATCGCTACGTGAGTAAGGGGTGTCTTCATTTGATAGGAGGATGCTAGGGTCAATCGTCACCGTGAAAGGGGGTTGCCCATCAAACTGATCGTAATCCTCGTCAGCCTTGTCCTCCACTCCGATGATTTTTATTTTTCCTGGGAGAACCACGTGGCGCTTCGGCTCGTCAGGCCCTTTGCCCTTTTTTCCTTTGCTAGACATGTCCTTGACGTAAAAACCTAGGGTTACATCATTGGCAAGGACAAAAGGTTCGTCCGAGTATCCAACCTTGTTAAGGTCAACCGTTGTCATCCCACTGTCATCAATCATTACGCCTCCACTAGTCAACCTAGCCCATTGGCACCGGAATAGAGGGACCTTGAGAGGTCCATAGTCAAGTTCTGATATGTCCTCGATGGCACCGTAATACGTGCCAGTTGTACCATCGTGTCCCATGGCATCGATACGAACAACACTGTTCTGGTTCGTGCTCTTCATGTCTTGGGCCCTCGTGTAGAATGTGTACCCATTGATTTCATATCCCTGGAATGTCGCGATCGAGCCAGATGGTCCCCTCGCCAGGAAGGCCAGTTGTTGGTTAATCGTCTCGTTACCCATGAGATGTTGTCGCAGCCACGTGGAGAAAGTATCAATATGATGCCTTGTAATCCATGCATCGGACTTACCGATGTTTCTGGCGCGAACTAGAGCCAAGTGCTCCTCGATGTAGGGAGCCACCAATGAAGATTGTTGCAGAACCGTGAAATGGGCTTTACAGAATAAATTGTTGTCTACCGTCATTATTGCTTTCCTTCCGAGAGTTCCCTTTCCCCGTAGTCTCTCTTTATGGCGTGATTCAGGTACCCTGATTGGGCGAAGGTCTTCGATAAATTCTACGCAGAATTCAATGACCTCCTCTGTTCCATACCCCTTGGCGATGCTTGCCTCTGGACGAGCATGGTTACGAACATACTTCTTCAGAACGCCCATGTACCTCTCGAAAGGAAACATGTTGTGTAGGTACACAGGACCGAGAATACCGATCTCTTTGACAAGGTGACAAAGCAGATGTGTCATTATATTGAAAAATGAAGGTGGAAATATCAACTCAAAGTTGACGAGACATTGCACCACATCATTCTGCAAGGCTTCTAATCTATCAGGATCGATGACCTTCTACGAAATTGCGTTCATGAAAGCACATAGCTTTGTTATTGTTGCCCGGACATTGTCTGGGAGGATATCCCTTATTACAACTGATAGCAGCTATGTCATCAACACATGACAGTCATGAGACTTTAGATTTGTGAACATCTTCTCCTTCGTGCTTATTATTCGCTTTATATTTGTGGAGTATCCAGACGGTACCTTGATGCTCTCCAAGCATTCAAACATACTTTCCTTCTCTGCCTTGCTAATAGTGTAGCTGGCTAGACTCAAGTAATGGCTTCCTTTCTCCTTTGGTTCCGGGTGAAGGTCACCGCGTTGTTCCATATGCTTCAGATCATTACGTGCTTCCAGTGTATCTTTCGACTTTCCATATACACCTAGGAAGCCAAGAAGGTTTACGCAAAGATTCTTAGTGAGGTGCATCATGTCGATTGCGTGGCGGACGTCCAAGAATTCCTAATAGGGTAACTCCCAAAATGTAGAGTTCTTTTTCCACATCGCCGTGTGACCATCTTCGCTCTCTATAGGCTGGCTGCCAGGCCCCTTTCCA
Source organism: Oryza glaberrima (assembly GCF_000147395.1). NCBI lineage: Eukaryota > Viridiplantae > Streptophyta > Magnoliopsida > Poales > Poaceae > Oryza > Oryza glaberrima. The sequence continues at coordinate 8,884,733 of NC_068333.1, forward strand.
AACACTACTTTAAGATCTTTAACCATAGCAATCACTGTTTTCCCGCTGCGATGTTTAGGCTTCGTACGGTGGTCCGCCTTATGTTCAAAGTTCTTGCCTTTCTTCTGTACCGGGTTGTTTGCTACAAGGAATTGACGATGACCCATGTACACAACCTTCCTACAGTGCTTAAGATATGTACTTTCTGTTTCATCTATACAGTGAGTGCAAGCCTTGTACCCTTTGTTGGACTGCCCGGATAGGTTGCTAAGTGCAGGCCAATCGTTGATGGTTACGAACAACAGCGCTCGTAGGTTAAACTCCTCCTGTTTGTCCTCATCCCACACGGGGACACCTTCCTTCTTCCACAACAGTTTAAGATCTTCGACAAATGGTCTTAGGAACACATCGATGTCGTTACCAGGTTGCTTGGGGCCTTGAATTATTATCAGCATCATTATGTACTTCCTCTTCATGCATAGCCACGGGGGGAGGTTGTAGATACACATCGTAACGGGCCAAGTGCTATGGCCGCTGCTCATCTCTCCAAAAGGATTCATGCCATCCGTACTTAAACCAAACCGTATGTTTCGTGTGTCCTTTCCAAAGTCTTTAAATTTTCTGTCGATGTTTCACCACTGCGAACCATCGGCGGGGTGTCTCAGCATCCCGTCCTGTTGACGCTCTTCAGCGTGCCATCGCATCATTCTAGCATTCCCCTTGTTCCTGAACAAACGCCTTAGCCGTGGTATTATAGGGAAATACCACATCACCTTAGCAGGAATTCTCTTCTTTGTTAGCTGCCTGTCAACTTCTCCTGGATCATCTCGTCTAATCTTGTATCGTAGTGCTTTGCAAACAGGGCATGCTTCTAGGTTCTCGTACTCCTCACCGCAATATAGGATACAATCATTCGGACATGCGTGAATCTTCTGAACTTCCAGTCCTAAAGGGCAGACTATCTTCTTAGCCTCGTACGTTGTCTCGGGCAATTTGTTTCCCTCCGGAAGAATGTTCTTGACGAGTTTCAATAAATCGCCAAATGCCTTGTCACTAACACCATTTTTTGCCTTCCATTACAAGAACTCCAGAGTGGTATCCAACTTTTTGTGCCCCTGCTCGCAACCTGGGTACAACGACGTTCTGTGGTCCTCTAACATCTTGTCCAATTTATGGGCCCCCTTTTCACTTTCGCAATCCTCCTTGGCGTCCTGCAACATCTGACTAAGATCATCCGCAACGTTGTTACCATCAGCATCCCTTTCCTCCTCGCCCGTTTGATTTCCTTCAAATCCAGCGTACTGAGCAAAGTCCGGAATATTGTCGTCTTCCACTTCATCTTCTTCCATTTCAACACCTTGCTCTCCGTGGGATGTCCAACAATTATAGCTTGGCATGAACCCCGACTCAAACAAGTGGAAATGAATAGTCCTGGATGCAGAATACTCCTTCTGATTCTTACACTTATTGCATGGACAACAAATAAAACCCTTTTGCCTGTTAGCTTCGGCCACTCTCAAAAAATAATGCACGCTGTCAATAAACTCTTTGGACCGCCGGTCAGCGTACATCCATTGCCGATCCATCTACATGACATGAAAAAAAATCGTACACACATAATTATTCGTACAATAATGACACTCATACAATAATTATAAAATAATTACAAACTCTTTCAACAGTCACACAATAATGACATATCATTATTCATACAAAAATTATGAAATATTACACCAAATAATTATATATTTACTATTTATAAAGTCTAAAACTAATATTAATGTGTTGTACTTATTTTAATTTTTCATTTTAGTTTGTTTTCTATTATTGAAGATTAACTTTCACTATATTTTCCTTCTCAACTATTTTATAAAACCTTCTTTAGCAAATAAACTAAATTTCTATATATTCTTTCTTCCCCACACAAATATTCTCTCTCATCAACTAAGAACAAAATTTTGGAGACAAAAAAGTGTGCAAAACATAGCTCCAAATGTAATATGAAAAAAAAACATTGGAGGATGAAGTTGCTAACCTTTTAGGCACCTCTGATTTGTATATAATCACCAAAATAAATTCACTAGAAATTTTGGTATGACCTCCCCTCTTTTTTTGAAGAAATTTTGAAGCTTGCTCGGGCTGGAGGAGGAAGAAGACATATATATATATATAGGGGTGGGACTTTAGTCCCGGTTGGTGTTATGAACCGGGGCTAAAGATCGCCGGGATCTTTAGTCCCGGTTGGTAACACCAACCGGGACTAAAGTTAACTTTAGTCCCGGTTGGTGTTACCAACCGGGACTAAAGATCCTGGGGGAGATTGTCAAGACCTAACAGCATTTGAACCGGGACAAAAGATGATCTTTAGTCCCGGTTGTTGTTACCAACCGCGACTAAAAGATCAAATATGCCCGTTATCCTTTTTAACCGGGACTAAAGATCTTTAGTCCCAGTTTTTGGTTCAACCGGGACTATTGTGGAATTAGGCCGACCGACAAAAGATGGTTTCTCCACCAGTGTTAGAACCGACATATAATAGAAAGGCTACCGCAAAAATCAATCACCACCATATATTTGCACTAATTAGTTTCTTTTCTGGTTCCAGCTTACAATGACGACATGAGTACAATGGTCTGTGCGTGTTGCGTCTTATGTATAATTGTAAAGAATACATTAGAATTTGTAATAAAGGGCAATACATTATGTTTTGTAAATAATGAAGAGTAAATACCGGTTTGTTTTTCCGATAATGGACATTTGTCCTGTAATTTTTTTCGTGAAGCTAGATTTTAAAAGTATAGTTATGTTATTTCTCATAAATAAAATTATACTTATAATCAACTATATATATTATTTTATAATTTCATCCCCTGAAAAGTTTTTTCCCCATTTTGTAGGGGGGTGACTACTATTCCGAAACTTTGAAGGACCTGACGATTGACGAGTTCAATAGTTCAAAGGTTAATCCCATCCCTAATTCCTCAACCCGTCTCCGTTGAGTTCTTGTAGATGGTTGTGAGGCTACCAAGCTATCCATATGAGTGGTCCAAGTTTGCATAGAATCCCTGGGGGTTCTATATATCTCGATCCGTGTGTTCAAGAATTATCAGAAAATTTTGTTTAAAAGGTTTAAGGTAAAATGGTAAAGTATAAGCATAATTTTAAATTATGGATAGAATATCAAATTTGGGACCGGAGTATCTTCATGCTCAAAAGGATGATGTCCTAGATTACGTATAGTTAAACCTTGGAGTTTTAGATAATCAATAGATGCAAAAATATCAAGATTTAATATATTAATATGATATTGGTAGATTTATCATGGGATTTTTATATCATATTTTGCAATACGTATTTTATCACTATATGAAATTTTAAATTATATTAGTAAAGTGATCAATGTATTGCAAAGCTGACCAGCATGCTGTACATTCTTAACGGGTAATGAAAGAAAAAGATGGAATCTTTTTATGATACTAGAGAATACTATGTGCCTTGCCGCGGGATTTGTTAAATTTATCATGACAAAGATTGAAATTTAAAACTATCAGGTGAAAATGTTGCTTCATGGTTTATTAAGTATCCTTTCATAGAAAATGTATGAGAAATTCCTTCCATCCCCCTAAAATTTTAGTAGATCCCTTCCATACCTTTTTTTGAGGGGAAACACTGTAGATCCCTTCCATACCCTTGAATTTTCTTCACTCATTTGTTATCTCTGAATTTTAATTTGGATCCCTCTCATACCCTCACCGTTAATTAACCATTAGTTGACCATTTAATAGGTGTATAAAATTCAGTTTTACCCTTCAATTATGAATATAATAAAACTATACATTTCCAACAATATAGCTAGTATACAAGTTTTCATGTTTCTTTCACGTCTAAGGGTAAATGGTCCTTTTATAGGAATCAAACAATCAACTAATAGTCAACTAACGGAATGGATATGAAAAGGGATCAAAACCAAAATTCAAGGATGGAGGGAGTGGACAAAACTCGAGGGTGTAGAAGGGATTGACTAAACTTTTAAGAGCATAGAAAGAATTTTCTCTAATAATTGTAGAACAAGCTGTGCACTGAAAGAAACAAGAATGATAAATGAAAGACATAGAAGATGATAGGAAATGGAAACACAAGACAAGACGAGCTTTTTTTGAGGTATTGGAGATTCAGCAATCACCATTAATCTTCATTGGAGCACTCTATACAAGAGTACAAGAGTATAGCTCCCTTCCATACCACAAAGTCCATAGCCACTCTCATCATGGTGGATCTTTTCCACCCCGTAACCTTCACAAACATAACGGGTCTCCCACAAACTTCTTGAGAGATCATCGGATCACCTCCGAGATTGGCTAGGCACGCTGAGATACCAATAATAATAGGAAGAAACCTTAACTTGAAGCCCTTAAGAACCATACTCTTGGTTCCACAGTGAACCACTCTCAACTCAACTAGAACTAAACTAATGAAGAAAATGATGAAAATTAACGCAATGAGCTCTTAGACTATCTCTTCAGTTGCTCAACTCAAATAGATTTCAAAAGACATCAACAAGTCCATGGCAAGGGGTATTTATTACTGTTTGAAATAAACAAACCAAAATTGCAAGGGGTTGAACAATCTTGTACACCACCGGACTATCCCACCCTTTATATTTTTCCAACGGTAACTAGGCAAGTAGCCATTGGGTCATTAAGTGTTGGACAATCTGGCACCATCGAGATTGTTTGAAACTCTTTGTCTGGCATAGTGGTGGACAATCCACCGCGTTCAAAACCATTTCCCAAAGCAGCTGGATGAACATGCGGCCAAATTGTCAGACACCCGATCGGATTGTCCAATAGTTGCTAGATCAACTTAGTCTCGGACACTCCGAGGGCTGTCGGACAATCAGGCTAGTTCAATTTCTACTATCCGATCAAGACATGACCATAGTTGGACAATGAACTAGCCGGACAACCACACTGAATTGTTCGATCAAGTTGCTCTAGCAACTTGCCCAGGGTTTTTACCCACTTGATCTAGTAAATTGATTTAAGGCGCTAGCAACCTAGATCTAATGTCACCGCACATAGACTCTAGCACTTTTGAAGCTTCAAGCTACTCACTTTCAACCCCTCTTTATAGTACAATATTTAACCTAATTCTACCACAATCACCCCAACTCCTTAAATGCATTTCCAATGTTTGAGTTGCATTATTTTGGTCTCGTCTTGATTGTTCTTTCAGGGTATACACAAAACACTCCCATTTGCATCACCGGAACCCTAGTCCTTTTTGTAACACTTAACAACAAGTTAGTTCTGATGATTGTATTGTCATTAACTATCAAAACACCACATGGGGATCTAGATGCTTGAAGGTCACCCTTAGACCCAAACGCAAAGTTATCCACATTTCATCCTTAGAACTAAACCAGTTTTAGTAATTAAATACAATGGGAAGTTTTGTAGTTGAGCGAAAAAAATCAGACCAAGTGTAGAGGATTTCTTTTTTTATTGGAATATTTGGTTTTGGTACATAAAAGTCATGTGTATATTTATATTAATACTTATCATTATAATATTATACTCCCTCCATTCACTTTTCATTGACATATTTAGGCAAAAAAAAGTATTCAAGATTGTTCAACATATTTCTCTCAGCCACCTCATCAGTATCTTGGTTCACATGCGAACGTCTCTTTGTTTTCTTTCATAGCCACATGCAACGGGACTCTCACACATGCAATGCGAAGCTGCAGGAGTGGATAGGGATTGAACGTGGCTGTGGATTATGGAGGTTATGTTGCGACTGAACCAATATGGTGTTCATGAAGTTCGGCACTCTCCTTGGTCTTGCTGGCTTCCTATCTAGAGAAAATATGACAGTAAAAAATGAATGGAGGGAGTAAGTTTCTAGTTTTAACATAAATTAGTGGATAAATTTTTATGACGAAAATCATGCCAACATCTAGAGGGAGTACATGCTTGACCTAGAAGACATTTGCGCTCTCATGTTTGCACCTGAGAGCCACTTCTCTAACTAGATTGAGAATTTTCACCATGGCTAAAAGATTCAATTTAGAACTTAATATTGAGAAAACTTTCAACTACTAACAATATTTTAAAAGTCAATCAATTGAAAGGGGATGCAACTGAATTGGAAGCACTTTCATTAGAAGAACATTAATGGCAACCCATTCATTGATTGCGTAAGTAAGATCAGAATGTTGATGTCATGACATGAGCTTTGTTTCTTAATTTATCACATGCTTTCAATATCTTGTTAGCTTTGCCCTCTTGTGTGATCTAATAAGATGGAGTAGACAAGGGAACCTAGAGATCGGCAAGGATAACATGGTTCCATGCGGAAAAAATAGAACTATAGAGAACGACATCAAGACATATGAAGGGTTAGTGATGCGACATAGCCATCAAGCCATGTCTACCACATCACCATAAAACAAAGCTGTAAAATAACCCTGTCTAATCCTCATGTTCGGCTAATCTCGTAACAGCTACTAATAAATAATTTATTATTTCCTCATTGGAAATGGTTTAGATTAAATCAAATCTATGTTACTCAAAAATTAGCTCTTATGTAGACAAAAATTAATAGGCTTCCGCAACTATTGACCTTGTTGAATGGAGGAGGTTTCCCGGCAAAAAAAAAAGAATGGAGGAGGTTAACCGTTAACTAGTTGTCGTAATTGATTCAAGTGGGGTAGCAATGATATGGCGATGTTTAAGGTGTAATAATAGGTAGACTAGACAAGGTGGACAAGGAATGTGTTGAGTTTATCTATGTTAAGGAAATGTCTAGGAGCACATATGACATGTCAAATCAAAGTGCAGAATTATTTTTCCTTCTAAATTTTGATGTGGACATTAATAGTATCGAGTGTCATGATATTTGGTATCTTCTTAAAAAACTAAGTTAATTACCATCTAGTTCTTTAGTATAGGAGGATAAGCACTTAGTTATGTACAATGGTGGAAAACATTAATTTCTTGATTTTGAAGATTGGAACACTCCTCACATTCTATGGACTATGTTGAAAGCTTCTATATATAGAGTCATAATCTCTTGTTTGGGAGCATTAGAATTATGGATTTCATTAAAACAATATCATTTTTATTGGTTCCTTATATTGCATAACTTCATTTGTCTACAATTAAATATTTTAATGCATACACATTTATGCCTTCCTGCCTTACATAAAAAGTAATATAGAGATACAAGGATTTTAACCATGATCCTAAATCTTGTGAAACTATGATACTGTAAAAAAAATTAGCATGTTTTTCTTTTACCTTTGAATTGTCTTCACTTCTTTCCACCTAAGATTCATTTCACTTTCTTTCCTTTGGATTGCATTCAATTGATTCCATTGAAAAAACTAGATTCCATTGAAAAACCTAGTCCTAATAAGTTCTGTCCACTCCCTTCTATACCCCTGAATTTAATTTTGGTTTTGATCCCTTTCATATCCATTCCATTAATTGACCATTAGTTGACTGTTTAATTCTTATGAAAATGACAATTTTACTCTTAGACATGAAAGAAACATGAAAATTGTTGTCGAATTTTGTTATACAAGACTATTATATTCATGATTTTATTGTACAGGGTATTATTCATGGCAAAGTTTTTTTACATAATGACAGAAAAATAATATTTATTTACTTACTAAAAGAGTATATGTAGCATATTTTTTATGGTAGTTCAACATATTTGTCTCCTGTTGTATATATTATAAAGGAATGCTTTCCAAAACTATCTTTATCATCTAAAGAAATGCTACACATACTTTTTTAATTAATATATATTAAAATTTCTACATACAACAAACTTAAGAATATTATAATTACACAACAAATTTTTATACATCCATCAATATAGTCCACACATTTCTACATATTCCTTACATATTTAAGGGAAAAACCAACTTTACTACACCAATTAAACGGTTAACTAATGGTCAATTGACAGTAAAGATATGAAAGGGATCCAAATTAAAAGTTCAGAGGTATACAAAAGAGTGAAGAAAATTCAAGGGCATAGAAGGGGTGGGCTAAAATTTTAGGGGCATGGAAGGAAGTTTCTCAAGTTCTGACTTCAACTATTGCAAAATTTGTGCCACACTCGTTTTAAACCTATAGGCACATAGACTAAATTTTACATTCCGCATTTTAGTTTAAACTCTACCAAGTCTCTTAGAAATCCATTTCACGGTTTCACCCCTCTCTAACATCTTTGATCCTAAAGGGTGGGTGAGAATAGAGTGTGGCTCACGTAAGATTTGAACCAAACCCAGTTACATACATGCCGGTGCAGTCCTGGGGGTAATTTGTGAAAGGAGAAAGTAGCAGACATTCCCTGCAATATAACAACATTTAATTCCTGTTTTTCTTTGTTCTGTATACCTCGCTATTACCTGGCCAGCTCAGGCATATGATATTCGCTAAGGCTGTGACATGTGATTAAAATTTATCACTCGGCAAGTCGGCAATATTTTGAGCTGACTTGCAAAAGCCAATTAAGATCATATACTAGCACAGCCAGTTCAATTCACCATATGGCAGCATGCACGTAACCATAAAGCAAGTTCATCGTGTAGGATTGATTCTGATAGCATGAAGTAAGAGTGTTAGTGATATGCCCTAGAGGCAATCATAGAGATGATGTATCACATACTATGTTTTAATATTTATCCGATATTGTTCCTTGAAATAGATAACTCCTTATTGGTTAATGAATATGTGATTCTTTCATGAGACTCTTTATGTTGTTTGTTACTATTTCTAAAGGATCCCTGATCAAATATCATATGTGAACAAATATGTTTATATGATCAGCACATGTATTAATTAATAATCATGTCTCATGGATCATGGTATAGAGATACCAAATTAATAATGTGGACACATGTTGGTGAACATGTTGTTGGATAGACCCAACATGAGACACTGCAAGAGCCATATGTGTTGTGTCATCAGTGATCTCATTGAGTGTTGCTGTTGAATCCTTAGACCTTAGATTATCATGGTTCTCAACATGTGTAGTAGCTTCCTTAGGGACTGCTAAACGCTACTCCATAATTGGGTAGTTATAAAAGTAGTTTTCGGGTATGCTATGAAACATGTAGTGGGATATGAATAATCAAGATGGGATTTGCCCCTCCTATGGAGAGATATCTTTGGGCCTCTCGATGTTGTAGATTATGGAAGTGCATGGCCATACCAAAGGTGATTGAGGAGTCAATCACAAGTTATATAATCTATCAACAGGTTCGAGTGAATGATTGAGCTATTAGAGGGTGGCACATATCTAGCCTTGAGCTTAATCGATATCATGAGGCAAAGGGGTTCATACAAGTATACACTAGAGGTTCAGCCGATATGATCTTTATGTATGCACGGTGGGTCAATACATTCTGCTAGGGGCCGTTGTTCACGCGTGAACCCGAACAGCCGAGTATATATGAACCTACAGGGTCGCACGCTTAATGGGCCGAAATAAGGGGATTGGATAGAGATCCAATATGAGCTTAATTCGGATAGGGATCCGAATAGGAGTCCTACGGGCCTTGGAGGCCCGAGTGATGGATCCTATATATTCGTGAGGGGTGTGACCGGCGGAGGCATTGCATCACGTGAGAAACCCTAGCCGTCACTTCCCTCCCCGAGCAAAACCCTAGCCGCGCACGGGTGCTAGCACATCTGCGTGTGGCGTTCCGTCTCTGTACGTGTGGATACCGGTAGAGGCGCCGCTGGTTTGCGGTGCTGATCGGCGTGGGAGTACGGCGAGGAGAACGCACGAGGAGGAGAAGGTCGAGCCGGTGCGATCGACTACTTCATCTACATCGACGTGCGCTACTTCACGAGAGTTCCTTCGACTTCTCAGCGTCTTCTTCCGCTGCGCAGCGCGTCGAGTGGTAACAATCTATGATCTAATACTTGCATGGTTCCTAGTTTACGCGATAGAAAATTTTGATTTATGCTATCGTAGCCTACGCGTATCCCAACAGTGGTATCAGAGCCGCCTTGTATAGTTTATGATCTAGATCATTGCATATAATTGATATGCGGATGTAGTAGATGAGATCTATTATGTTGTATATGAGTTCTTAGGTGATCGGAACATGAGATGAACCGATAGCCGCATGGGTTGATGAGATCAATCGGTATGTGTATTGGTGACTTCACTGGAATGTCTAGTACTCACCAAGGCCGAGCGTGATTGTGTTCATCGGATAGTCCGATGTCCACTGGAACCGCACGCCAATGAGAAAATCGAGCCAATGAGATTGACTCGGTTTCGGCATAATTTGATTACGCTGTTAAGGTTTTCACATGGCGAATCGTAGATGAGATCCATGTACCCCGTGACCGCCATGTGCATTGCCCCTTAGATTTCGCTTGGGGTTTTTATATCTATCTTACTTTATTGCTGTTATATATTTGATATGACATGGTAGGATAGATTCCCTCAGAAAAATTAAGTGTAATTTATGCTCTTCCAATAATTGCACCTATTACGGTCGTGATCATAAGTGATGGGTTTGTCATAGCAAAGTGTCACTTTTTATCATGATAAAATAGGATAGATGTCGGACATCTATATGTGGAGATTATTGGTTTACTTGACAAGATTATCAAAACAGTTTTGGACCTTGGGACATAGGTTGGGTTGGACATGGAGATGTCACCCCAACAGCACAAGAGTCACATATGATGTGATTAGCAAGGTGTTGCTTACCTATTTTGATAGTTATCTAGTTGTGATGCCAAAGCTCACTAGACACTAATAAAATGAGGATCTTGACTCACTATGTTACTAGAGGGAATTTTGTTTCACAATACATAGTGGGAGTATCTTTTGTTAAATTGTTTAATGAAAGGTTAAATGTAAACATGGTGCTGATTTTGCATACATATATTTCTATTGTAGATCATGGCAGCTCCTGCACCATCAAATTTTAACTTGCGGTCTATTCTTGAGAAAGAGAAGTTGACTGGAACAAACTTCATGGATTGGTATCACAACCTGAGAATTGTTCTCAAGCAAGAGCACAAAGAGTTTGTGGTTACACAACCTTTTCCAGCTGACTTGCCCAACAATGCTCCTGCTGCTCAACGTAGGGAGCATGAAAGGCGATGCAATGAATACCTTGATATAAGCTGTCTCATGCTTGCTACTATGTCCCCTGAGCTTCAAAGGCAATATGAGGCATTGGATGCTCATACGATAATCACGGGACTACGTAACATGTTTGAGGACCAAGCAAGAGCTGAGAGGTTTAATACCTCAAAGTCCTTGTTTGCGTGCAGGCTTGCAGAAGGTAATCCAGTGAGCCCACATGTGATTAAAATGATTGGTTACACCAAGAGTCTGGATAAGCTTGGCTTTCCCCTTAGCCGAGAGTTGGCTACTGATTTGATTCTCCAATCGCTCCCTCCCAGCTTTGAGCCGTTCATAATGAATTTCAACATGAACAACCTGAACAGGACCTTGGCAGAATTGCATGGGATGCTAAAGACTGCCGAGGAAAGCATTAAGAAAAACTCCAACCATGTGATGGTTATGCATAAGCGCAAGCCCAACAACAAGAAGAGTGGTCAAAAGAGAAAGCTAAACTCTGATAAGATCACGAGTACAAGCAACTCTAAGACCAAGGTTCAAAAGACAGGGCCCGCTAAGGACGCAGAGTGCTTCTTTTGCAAGGAGACAGGTCATTGGAAGAGAAACTGTAAGAAATACCTAGAGCAGCTCAAGCAGAAGCAGCAGGATGGAAAGAGTTCCACCTCAGGTATTAATGTTATAGAAATTAATCTTGCTACTTCCTCTACTGATTCTTGGGTATTTGATACCGGGTCAGTTGCTCACATATGCAAATCGTTGCAGGGGCTGAAAAGAAGTAGGAGCTTAGCAAGAGGCGAAGTGGACATTCGCGTGGGCAATGCAGCAAGAGTTGCTGCTGTTGCGGTCGGCACTATGCCATTATCTTTACCGTCAGGATTAGTTTTGAAGTTAAATAATTGTTATTGCATTCCAGCTTTGTGTAAGAACGTTATCTCTGCTTCTTGTTTGCAAGCAGAGGGTTATGGTTTTAGATCTGAGGACAATGGTTGTTCAGTCTATTATAATGATATTTTCTATTTCCATGCACCCATGATGAATGGCTTATACATTGTGAATCTTGATGGATGTTCAGTCTATAACATTAATGCAAAAAGGCAACGTCCTAATGATTTAAATCCCACTTTTATTTGGCATTGTCGCTTGGGTCATATAAATGAGAAACGCATGGAGAAGCTTCATAGAGATGGACTTCTACACTCGTTTGATTTTGAATCATTTGAGACATGTGAATCTTGTTTACTTGGCAAAATGACAAAGGCACCTTTCACGGGTCAAAGTGAAAGGGCAAGTGAACTATTGGGACTAGTACATACTGATGTATGTGGACCAATGAGCTCAACTGCCAGAGGTGGTTTTGGGTACTTTATTACATTTACCGATGACTTTAGTAGATATGGTTATGTCTACTTAATGAGGCATAAGTCTGAGTCCTTTAAAAAGTTCAAGGAATTTCAGAATGAGGTACAAAATCATTTGGGCAAGACAATCAAGTATCTACGATTTGATCGTGGTGGAGAGTACTTGAGCCTTGAATTTGGTAATCATCTAAAGGAGTGTGGAATTGTTCCACAACTCACTCCGCCAGGAACGCCTTAGTGGAATGGGGTGTCTGAACGAAGGAATCGTACATTGTTGGACATGGTGCGATCAATGATGAGCCAAACTGATCTGCCACTAAGCTTTTGGGGTTACGCTCTAGAGACAGCTGCTTTCACACTAAACAGGGTTCCATCAAAATCAGTGGATAAGACACCATATGAGATATGGACAGGGAAGCGTCCCAGTTTGTCTTTCCTAAAGATTTGGGGCTGTGAGGTCTATGTAAAACGTTTGCAATCGGACAAACTCACACCTAAATCAGACAAATGCTTCTTTGTGGGGTATCCAAAGGAAACGAAAGGATATTATTTTTATAATCGGGAAGAGGGCAAAGTGTTTGATGCCCGACACGGTGTTTTCTTGGAAAAAGAGTTTATTTCAAGAATGGATAGTGGGAGCATGGTGCGATGTCACGCCCGGAATTTCTATCCAAAATTCCAAACGCTTACATGTGTGTGAACCCTCGTCCAGGAATCAGCCGAGGCACACAATAACAAATTGATAATAGAGTACAATTATTACTCTTAATTAATAAGCGAATAAAATGTCATTACAGAGGTAGATAGTTCCTCTCAATCAATAAAGATCTAAGCAGCGGAAAATAAGGTAAACGGCGCAGACGACTCCACTCCACAGGCAGCTTGACCAGGGCTACACCTAATCCTCCACACCATCGGCATCACTGTAGAACTCCTCCTCTGATGAATGATTGCAAGGTGAGTATATGACATACTCAGCAAGCCACGCAGCAAATATGCAAGTGCACAGGTTAACAAAGGATGGCATAGTAGGGTTTCATTTGCATAAACAGCATTTAATAAACATTTCAGAATTTAATAAAACAGTTAAGTAATAATTAAACAATATCAATCCAACGCTATACAACATACCCTGTTGCATAGGCCCAACCATTCTGAACAACCAACCCGGCTGCACAGTTCTATCTCCAAACCAGGAATATACCATTCCAAACTAGGAGCTAATCAGATTATTACCAGTTACAGCATCTTTTATTATGGTGAGAAGTGTGAGACTAATCACGAAAGACATTGTTAGACCCGCCCATAACCGCGGGCACGGCTATTCGAATAGTTTTACTCTGGCCAGAGGTGTACCACTGTACCCACAAGACACAGCCCCACAACATGTCACCATGTGCCTCAATACCACCACGGTACCTCGGAGAGGAGCTGTGACAGTACCTCTCGCACAACACAATCCACCACAGCGCACCGTTCCTGGATCATAATCACCCCCTTATAAACAAGGCATGGACTCCCCAGCAACCCCCGTGGGCTTATCTCCGCCACTTCTCAGTCTGGTGCCCCGCAATGAACCATGCTATACAAAAGGTAAAGCCGTTGCCCACGCTGGCTTGTGGTTGGCACGATTAATGTTTCACAACCGAAACTCGTGAACCGGTCCTTAATTGTCATGAGCACGACCATCAAAACCATGTGCTCACAACCCACCATTATCAGGTTTTAGTTGGCAAATTAGTCAATTAACCAATCATGAATAACCATCATGAGCTATCATTAAGCCATCATTAAATAATAGTGAGTCATAAGTTATCCCAATAGTGTGCTAATGTTTCTAAGCATGGCTAAGCAATCATATCTAATATCTAGTTAAACCAATATATAAAGCTCAACTAGTCAAGTTACAATAACCCAAGGTATCAAGGAATAAAGTAATCAAGAACAAAAGGGGTTATAACAAACAATAGGTTAATTCCACCCAATGACATTCGAAAAATAAATGCAATAGTTGAATAGAAACAATAGCTTTAAACAGGATCAACATGCTCAAAGGGTTGTTTGGGATCTGTGTGACTTGCCTTGCTGGCCTTGGAACTCTTCAAATTCTTCTCCTGCGAAAACGGACTCTCCGGAAACGTCGGAATCTAAAGAGAAAAGAGCAAAAACACCCAAACAGCACATAAACAAGAATGAACAGTACATGTGGATATTTTTAACATGTAGATCTCAATTTTAGAAAAATTTAGAGACTTGAACCAACTAAATCCGAGCTAAGATGAATTAGTTATGAATTTTTAAAGATTAAACCGGATTAAAACACTTATATGGATTTTAATTGAATTATGACGCAATAATGAATTATTTTTGAAAAGGAAAAGAGGATTTATTGCGTCAGCGGCTAGGGTTTGCGGTGGACCGGGTGCACGACGGCGGTTCACGAGATTGGACGGCTGAGATCTATCCTACCCACAACGGACGGCCGAGATCGATAGAATCCACCGCGGCTCACGGATGGACGACGACGATGACGTCAGCGACGCCGTCACCACCGGCGGCGACCGAACCGCGCGAGCTCGCCGGCGAACCACGGCACGACAGCGCGAACGGAAAGCCTCTACGGGTTGCGGGCAGCACGGCGAACTCACCGGCGACCAAAGCGACGGCGGACGATGACCGGACGACGTCGGCGACGAGGAAGAAGCGGCGGCAACCTTCGGCTTGACGACGGCGACGGAGTTCCGGTGGTCTACGGCGACGACGGAGGGGCGGACGAGATCGGCGACGGCTTGGCGATCACAACGGTGGCCTCCCCGAGCGACGGCGACGACCAGAGCGACGGCGACGCACGGCTGGAGCGACGGCGGCGACGGCGGCGCTAAGCTACACGGTGCTAGGGCTCTACCGACGACGAGAGGCGAAGGCGAGGGTAGCGACGGGTAGCGGAGACACCGGGGATCCTTTTAAAGGGGCAAGGAGGCGGCGGCGAAGGCCCACGGCGACCGGCGACGCGAAGGAAAGGTTAGGGTTTGGGAGAGAGAGACGAATCCGATTCGAGATCGAATCCTCCGCTTTCCAAACGATTTAGGTGAAGATTCCAAAAGGGAAAAGGTAGAGTGGATCATGGGGATCCTTTCCCCTCAATCAATTTCACCGGAACGGAAAGGAGCGGCCGGATTTGGAAGGAGACGGCGGCGGCACGGTGCTAGGGTTCAGGCGGCGGCAGCGGCGCGAGGAAGACGAAGACCTGACAGGTGGGCCCCACCTGTCAGCGAGCGAACGCGCGCGCGAGCGGGCGGCTGCGGGCCGGCTTGGGCCGAGGAAGAGAGAGAGGATTTTGGGCCGACTTTCGGCCCAAAGCCAAAAGAGACTTTTAAAAACCTTTTTCCAATTTAAATTATTCATGAAATGCAATTCCATTTATTAAAAATACTTCCTTAGCTCAAATAAATCCCAGAAAAATCTAGGAATTATAGAATCAAGCAAAGTATTTAATGAAATTTTATCTGGCTCCATTTATATTGGAATTTATTATTTAAAATTAGATCTTCTCTTCTAGGCTTTTAAAATCAATTCTAATAATTCCAATTAAACAACAATTTATATTTTTAGGATTTTTAGGACGTGACATGCGACTTGAAGAAATTCAGGAAACACTAGAAAACGCTTCAACGTCCACACAACCACAAGCTGAGCAAGATGTTGTTCAACAGGTTGAACAAGTTGTTGTTGAACCAGTTGTGGAAGCACCAGCTTCACAAAGGTCCGAAAGGATACGGCGTACACCTGCGAGGTATGCGTTGTTAACTACAGGACAACGTGATATATTGTTGTTAGACAACGATGAACCTACTACCTATGAGGAAGCAATGGTGGGACCAGACTCTGAGAAATGGCTTGGAGCCATGAAATCCGAAATAGAATCCATGCATGTTAATCAAGTTTGGAACTTGGTTGATCCACCTGATGGTGTAAAAGCCATTGAGTGTAAATGGGTCTTTAAGAAAAAGACAGATGTAGATGGAAATGTTCACATCTACAAGGCACGATTGGTGGCGAAAGGTTTCAGACAAATTCAAGGTGTTGATTATGATGAAACTTTCTCGCCAGTCGCCATGCTAAAATCTATTCGAATTGTTTTAGCGATTGCTGCCTATTTCGATTATGAGATATGGCAAATGGATGTCAAAACAGCTTTCCTCAATGGAAATCTCGATGAGGATGTGTACATGACACAACCCAAGGGATTTGTTGATCCACAATCAGCTAAAAAGATATGCAAATTGCAGAAATCCATTTATGGGTTGAAGCAAGCATCTCGGAGTTGGAATATTCGTTTTGACGAAGTAGTCAAGGCGTTGGGCTTTGTCAAAAACAAAGAAGAGCCTTGTGTATACAAGAAGATTAGTGGGAGCGCAGTGGTGTTTCTAATCCTATATGTAGATGACATGTTATTGATTGGGAATGATATTCCTATGCTTGAATCCGTTAAGACATCGTTGAAAAATAGTTTTTCAATGAAGGACTTAGGGGAAGCAGCATATATTTTGGGCATAAGGATCTATAGAGATAGATCAAAGAGGCTAATTGGATTAAGCCAGAGTACATACATTGACAAGGTGTTGAAGAGGTTCAACATGCAAGATTCTAAGAAAGGTTTCTTACCGATGTCACATGGCATTAATCTTGGCAAGAATCAGTGTCCTCAAACGACTGATGAGCGAAACAAGATGAGTGTGATTCCATATGCCTCGGCAATCGGATCCATTATGTATGCTATGCTATGTACACGTCCAGATGTTTCATATGCACTTAGTGCAACAAGCCGATACCAATCAGATCCAGGTGAGAGTCACTGGATAGTTGTAAAGAATATCCTAAAGTACTTGAGAAGAACTAAGGATATGTTCCTAGTCTATGGAGGACAGGAAGAGCTCGTTGTAAATGGTTACACTGACGCAAGCTTCCAAACCGACAAAGATGATTTTAGATCGCAGTCTGGGTTTGTGTTCTGCCTGAATGGAGGCGCTGTGAGTTGGAAGAGTTCCAAGCAAGATACAGTGGCTGATTCTACAACAGAAGCCGAATACATTGCCGCTTCTGAAGCAGCAAAGAAGGCTGTTTGGATAAAGAAATTCGTTTCTCAACTAGGTGTGATGACTAGTGCTTCTAGCCCTATGGACCTCTATTGCGATAATAGTGGTGCCATTGCGCAAGCCAAGGAGCCTAGATCGCATCAAAAGTCCAAACACATTTTACGGCAGTATCACCTCATTCGCGAGATAGTGGGTAGAGGAGATGTGAAGATATGCAAAATACATATGGATTTGAATGTTGCAAATCTGTTGACAAAGCCACTCCCTCAGCCTAAGCATGAGGCACACAGTAGGGCAATGAGTGTAAGATACATTCATGATTGACTCTAGTGCAAGTGGGAGACTGTTAGTGATATGCCCTAGAGGCAATCATAGAGATGATTGTATCACATACTATGTTTACATATTTATCCGACATTGTTCCTTGAAATAGATAACTTCTTATTGGTTAATGAATATGTGATTCTTTCATGAGACTCTTTATGTTGTTTGTTACTATTTCTAAAGGATCCCTAATCAAATATCATATGTGGAACAAATATGTTCATATGATCAGCACATGTATTAATTGATGATCATGTCTCATGGATCATGATATAGAGATACCAAATTAATAATGCGGACACATGTTGGTGAACATGTTGTTGGATAGACCCAACATGAGACACTGCAAGAGCCATATGTGTTGTGTCATCAGTGATCTCATTGAGTGTTGGTATTGAATCCTTAGACCTGATATTATCATGGTTCTCAACATGTGTAGTAGCTTACTTAGGGACTGCTAAACGCTACACCGTAATTGGGTAGTTATAAAAGTAGTTTTTAGGTATGCTATGAAACATGTAGTGAGATATGAATAATCAAGATGTGATTTGCCCCTCCTATGGAGAGATATCTCTAGGCCCCTCGATGTTATAGATTATGGAAGTGCATGGCCATGCCAAAGGTGATTGAGGAGTCAATCATAAGTTATATAATCCATCAACAGGTTCGAGTGAATGATTGAGCTATTAGAGGATGGCACATATCTAGCCTTGAGCTTAATCGATATCGTGAGGCAAAGGGGTTCATACAAGTATACATTAGAGGTTCAGCCGATATGATCTTTATGTATGCTCGGTGGGTCAATACGTTCTGCTAGGGGCGCTGTTGACGCATGGACCGAAAAGGAGTTTTCGGGTTACAGCCGAGTATACATAAACCTACAGGGTCGCACGCTTAATGGGCCGGAATAAGGGGATTGGATAGAGATCCAATATGAGCTTAATTCGGATAGGGATCTGAATAGGAGTCCTACGGGCCTTGGAGGCCCGAGTGATGGATCCTATATATTCGTGAGGGGTGTGACCGGCAGAGGCATTGCATCACGTGAGAAACCCTAGCCGTCACTTCCCTCCCCGAGCAAAACCCTAGCCGCGCGCAGGTGCTAGCACATCTGCGCGTGGTGTTCCGTCCCTGTACGTGTGGATACCGGTAGAGGCGCCGCTGGTTTGCGGTGCTGATCGGCGTGGGAGTACGGTGAGGAGAACGCACGAGGAGGAGAAGGTCGAGCCGGTGCGATCGACTACTTCATCTACATCGACACGCGCTATTTCGCGAGAGTTCATTCGACTTCTCAGCGTCTTCTTCCGTTACGCAGCACGTCGAGTGGTAACGATCTATGATCTAATACTAGCATGGTTCCTGTTTTACGCGATAGAAAATTTTGATTTATGCTATCATAGTCTACGCGTATCCCAACAAGTAGTACATAGGAGTATGTAATATTATTGATGTTATGTCAGTGGTCACTTGTAGTTGCAACTAGGAATGATTTAGATGGGTAAATATGTGGCGGAAACTTTAACTTTGGTGAAATCTCGTGTAAACCCTGAGATAGTCTCAGTCATACAAATTCAATAAAAAAAAACCACATATGTAAGATTAGATGATTTTATATAACCATGTTAAAAATCTTGTCAAAATTCAACTATGATAAAAAAGTTTTAAACCAGAAAATGTCTCGACAATTTGTTTGAAATTTGTTGTTTTTATAACTCACAAACGATGTTGAGTTTGGACATGGTTACGTAACATCATCTCATTTACATGTGTGAATTTTTTTTAATTTGGACAACCTTTTAGTAGGATTTTTTTTATCAAAACCTGTTAGTAGTTGACACGAGTGCTTACTTAAGTTCTGGTTTTCACCATATATTTTACCCTATATAGACAGATGATAGTGTCACAAACTCTCAATAGGCTCCATGAACAGTGACTTAGGGAACAAATGTTTTGTCACATGAATATCACTAGATGGGCATCAATTTGAAGCGATCAATGATGGAGAAGGCAGGGGAGACCCTTTCTTTTGGTGTCTTATCCTCATTATATTCCTCAAGATCATTATCTAAATAAAAATAAACCTCATTCCTCAAGATAGCTTAGAAACGATTACCTCATGCATGGTTACAACGAAGGCTTCGTTTTGAAATTCTTTGGATGCAGATGTCTTCTTCCTACTATATTATTATGGGAGTATTGCCTTTTGGATTTGTCCAACTATTGTGCTTCTTGGATCCTATGAACAACACGGCAGCCTTTTCTTTTTGTGTGTGTGAAAGCACAATACTTGTATTGAGAAACTGTGATGCTATTTTCCATCCAGCAGGATTTTAGTTTGTTGTTATGCAAACAAGGGTGGATCAAAATTCTAAAAGTTTAGAAATTTCTAACTATTTGAATAGATTTTTGATGAATTTGAACAAGATTTCCCTAAATTTAAACAAATCAGCTTTTTTTTCCTTTTATGGAAGAACATCCTAACAGTACAGGACCGTTCTTTGGAGATCTTCTCATTGGGATTTTCCTGGGATTTATGGGAACATTTTTCCCGTAAAAGTTGATTTTGTTCACGCTACGTTAATTGTTAAAATTCTGTGCTGTTGTTCATTTGCTTTGTTTCTTTCATGCATTATCTTTCCAAGCTCCTAAAAGATCTTTGCAGAAAAGCTTTAGGCCTTTCATGCACCAAAAGGAAATACTGCACCTCTTTTTTCTCATCCTTTGTTCTAGCTCAAACATACTTCTCTTTCAGGGGACAGAAGCAGATGGGCATACAAATAATCTCACATTCTGCTGCAATGGCAGTTCGACACGGCACAGCTAGGCGCAGGCAACTGTTGAAATAACGAAATGTATCTAGACTCAACAAGGCAAGAACGAGAAGACAGCCTAGATGGCTACATACACATCCAGTTCCAAGATCTAGGATGAGATCATATCAACTTATCCCTGCTACTGTAAAAGCAGAGTCATTCTCCTCTCCACCATCGTACCTCCCCACTTAATAAATAAATAAATTAAATAAAACACCAAACCCAAAAACTAGTGTTTCCACGCGAAAATCGATCCACTAGGAAAAAAAACAGAAAAGTGGATAGAAAAAACTGCACCCCGTAAAACCATTCGGACAAACTCCTCCAGATGTTGTTGCAACACACGGACAAAAGAGCTGGTTTACCATAACAATTTGCAACATCAGAGCACCAGCCTAAAGTTCTGAACTTAGGACAAAGCATTTCCATGATGTGATGGTACACAGATATATGAAAGAACATCCACTCAACAAAAGAAAAGGATTTGGCACACATATATGAAAGTTGAAACAGATTCCGTAAAAGATAATTCAGATGACTAGATGAGTGTATGCAAAACTGAAGCTTTGATATCACTAAGTAGGAATTATTGCATCTTCATGTACAGATCAATAACCAACAAATAAATTGATAATGAGTTGCCATTGTCAGAAGTGCATATCATACATGATATGCGGCACAGGAAGCCAGAATGCATAGACTTGAACATCAGATGGAAAGTAATTCAAGGTAGATGTAACCAAATCAGCAGTAGAGATAAGCATGTCAGTTCCATGTCTTTGGAAGATTACAAAAATTGTTATCTCGGTGTTATGACATTGACATCTCTCCTGTTCAAAAGCACATATAATTTGACCTCTTAAAGCATATGTTACTTCAGAATAGGCTGTTTGAGCTGATCCTTTCAGTCATGCAAAGTTCATAGGCTGCATAAGCTTTACAAGTCAAATGATTGACACTACATGTGTAAGGATGGATCAGGTTAATCAGATAAAAAGTTAGGCTACTTTTGATGCTGATGAGACCAAAAGGGACAAACAGAGTTGCGGAAAATCAGCCAGACGTGGATAGGACAAGGGTAAAAGTATCTAAACAGTGTGGCTTATCAGACGAAACAGTGGGTATTGACTAATCACATTATTTGAGAAACTAATTCCAAATTAGGACACCACTGATGTCTTCTCACAAGACAAAGCAAGAGAGTATAGTCTGTACTTGATATTGCAGGAACTGAACTTTCATATCACTGTAATTCCATATACATTTGGCTGAAGTGCATCCCAAATTAAGGAAATGCAAAAAAAAATATGATAGTTGTTTGTTATCATCAAGGCAGTTTTACCTGCCACAAAATTCAACCATATAGAAAGATCTCAAAATCTAAACTGCGTTGCTATAGTGCTCAACTTATTATGTGCATATTGACATAGTCCAATTCTTAGAGATCATCTATTCAATGTCATTCACCTAAAGTTTACAACTACAAAGTGCCATCTCACTTTGGTCTCCAGGTGACAGTACGAAAGCAGAGAGCAAATTCTGGTTCCAATAAAATACTATGTTGTTCATTTAAGTTTTCCTAGAACCCTTTTACATCACACTATCTTCTTAATTCAAATTATTTATTGATTAGACGAAGGCATTACTTTGCTGGTTTACAAAGTAGTAGAACCATATGGGTCATAAGTAAAGTTGATCAAGTAGCTGAAGATCAGAAAGCTCTTAGTGCCGCTGAGCTGAGGCGCTGCTAAACCAAGGCCCAATGAAAGCAGCCGTCATTCAGTGGTTAGCTATGATATGGAATTCTGGTCCTACTGCATCATTTCAGTCTGGAGAAAAGGTCCTGAAAAATCCAGGGCTTTATATTGTGGAAAGGCAAATAATAACAAAAAGGTATCCCTAGGGGAGACCAGAATTTCAGGAATTACAAACCGAAACATTGTACCCTCGAAAAATCTCACTATGTACTTCTTTGTGAGCTGAAGTTGTTGATTCACCAAAGTAAACTTCATTCGCTAAGGTTGTCTGCATGTTGAATGCATTCTGCTTTTTAATTGTTCAACAATTGTTTCTGACCATCACAAAGCCACATTTCTGTAACCAGTGGTTTCTAAGATCTAGGTCGCAGACAATCTAATAGTGCAGCAATCCCATATCTGAGGTATGTGTTTGTCATGCAAGTTCGTCAGAGACATGTGTGGGCCTTTGGGAGTTTGGCTGGCTGGTGAGTGGTTCGGCTGTAGCCGGTAGGCCATGTGTAGGAGATGTTTTCTGAAAACCTTAAGCAAAGGCATTATTCACAACATTCTCATTGATGCCTTTGCTGCTGTCTGGTGAACTATAAAAGAGTTAAAATTTGCGTTACTCTTTTAGCAATAAACTTTTTATCTATCCCATGCAGGAGAAGTTCAATTGGGTGCATGCCACATTACAATTTTTCTGAGCTAAATCATGCTATCATAGTGTTGTTCCCTCAACTATGATAAGTTGTCCAGAGTGGCGCTAGGTGCCTACCATGTCACATGAAAACCGTTGTGGTTTGGGTGAGGGATGGAAAATGAACATTTGTATAGTTAAAAGGATGTAAGTTGAACTGTTTGCATAGAAGAACTAACCAGAGCATTTCTTCAGAGTAAAAAACTTGTTTCAGACCATTCTCACGCACATGCACGCCCACACAGCGAACTCTGGCTCTATTACTCTTGATGTCATCAAAAATTTTCCATACATGAATCATATGTCTGATTCATAATAAAATTAGGTGCCAAGGAAATCCATCTAGAATTCACATAGCCAAATGAACGAACTCCAGAAAGTTGCTGCATAAAGAGTTTTGATACATGATGATCATTATGTTCCTTGCATGCCATCAAAAGAAATACATTCCTATTTCATTTCCTCCTTGTGCAAACACCAAACACATGGTTTACACTTTGCTAGTGCAAAGAAGCCTGGAAAGTTCCAAAACAAATGCAAGCATGTATAAGGCGCAGTAAGATAAACCGCATTATATTATCAGTCTGGTACTACCAAGAACAAGTCTAGATAATACATTATGAGTTTATGATATTTTAGCAAACAGCAGTAGCCAGTACACTGCTCATGACCTTTTACAGGCTAATAGAGAGCCATGTGATAGAAAATACAACTGCAAGTAACATACGCATAAGATCTTGCAATATGCAAAATGTTACAGTTAATCAAAGTGAAATTTGGGAGCTCCTAGTCTCAACCCTCAGTAATTTCTACATAAACCACATGGTTGCAATATCTAATTCTTGCTACATTTTCTTTTATTTTGAACTAGATGATTTTTTAACTGAGGGGTCCCCTTGGACACTGGGGATCGAAACCGGGTTGCATGCTGACCAGCCGAACTCATTGGCAGTTTTTTGGTGGTTCAACATTTATATATAGGCAATTGTAAGTCAGTTATAACATTTACTTTAAAAGGGAAGGATCAAAGAACTGATTAATAAGACCAGTGTGGTTCATGGAGAACAAGGAATAGATTATTTCAAATTCAAAGGTTTATATACCTTATTAATTTCAAGGGTTGATAGTCCAGTAATATCAGGGTCCTTGAGCTGCTCAAGCTGTTTCTTCCCTCTTCTCAGCAAGTATTCAATGTACACAAAGTTCTTCCGATCAATGTTTCTTGCATTCTCATGGAACTCTGCTGAGACAACAGACTCAATTCTGTGGCGCTCCTCTGGAGACTTGAGCCTTGCTGTCCGCAGGAATCCTCTGTACAATGCCAATACCTGCCTCTGAATACCAGATAATTTTGAACGGGAGGCCATTTCATCCTTGTCAAGCAACCATCAAAGCCTAAAACATGCAATTACAAAATGAGTCAACTTAATATGATGTGCACATTCTGCAATTGAATAAACACTACTGGAAATTTGTCCCTTTAAACCGACTAGCACGAGCGATGCTCGTATTCTCCTACAGACCAGCTGAGCTGATAACACTAAAGAAAGTATAGCAGTTGCAGATTATCTAAATTAGCAGAGACTGACTTGCAAAGATATGTAAGTGCCTATTTGGCAGCCTCCAAATTCTGATCCTGATGTATTGGTGATGTTATTGTTGCTGTAATCAAAGACGCAGTGCCCCAAATGCCTCTAGAAAGATCCGAAGTAATTTGAGGTGTAATTGTACATACATGTAAAGAGTTCAAATGCGAAGATGGTATAATAATACGCTATGACAACAATGCAGAGGTTATCATTGATCAAAAAAGGAAATCCAAAGGATTCTCCATGAATCAGATCCTTAGAAGAATCAGAATCAGTTTGCAAAACTGTATGGCTAATAGTAATAGGTTGGCTTCAGATCCTGATAGGAGGGAGGTCTAGCAAAAATATCAATACTTATCATGATTAGGAAACATGAGTTCTGATACAGAACAATTGACCATATTTACATGTACACATTGGTTAAAACTTAAAACATTTACTGATTTTTGGGGCTGGTCATATGCGACGCAAACACCATATGAATGTATAAGACAGCAGGGGGTGGAGTTTCATGGTGATTATACTGGGCCATGGCCCTTTCCAGGTTTCTTGATCCCATAACAGTATTCAGCAGTAAATTAACCATTAGTTTCCATTCTCCTTAATCAACTAGAAGTATATAGCAGTAATGTGGCTAATAAGTTTATATGATGAACCAATTTGGGTTGATTTCCATACTTGGCCAACTCCAACATTCCAATGGTCTTACATTTTGCACCCCCCCCCCCCCCCCCCCGGTATAGGTTCAACATATGGATCAAAAGTGGGACAAAATGGGTCCCTATGCATGTGAGAAAACAGCAAAATCATCAAATGGAAACAAACAAACAAACAAACAAACAAGGCTCTGTACATTAGACAGTAGTAGCAAGCAACAGAATTCCAAAATTCATCAAATGGAGTTACTTCTGCACATCAAGACTCATCAACCATGAGCATCTCATTTGGCCACGGCTACAGAAGAACAGCAGCGATTCAACGGGAAGAAAAGAAAAGGAGAGGAGGCCACGAATGGGGTTTCGGCAGCAGTGGAGGTAGGTAGGGGCTCCAGCGCTCAGCGGCAACACAGTAGAGGGAGACGGGGGTGGAGGGAGGAGGGGGTCGAACCAGATCCTCGCCGCCGGAGCCGCTCCGCTGCTGCGCCTCGCCGCCGCGCCGCGCCGCGCCGTCGAAGGGGAAGGCGGAGAGACCGAGAGACGTGGGCGACCTCGCGGCCGGCCGTTCGGTCTCTTCTCTTCTCTCGACACGATTCACCGAGAGGCCGAGGCCTGGAGCGTCTTGGGCCTTCCGGCCCTCGGACCTC
This sequence comes from Oryza glaberrima, assembly GCF_000147395.1. NCBI lineage: Eukaryota > Viridiplantae > Streptophyta > Magnoliopsida > Poales > Poaceae > Oryza > Oryza glaberrima. Next base: position 8,910,764 of record NC_068333.1, read on the forward strand.
AACTGTTGATGTGGGGCTGGGCCCGGCTGGGAGTAGATTGGCCCATGGTTGGTTGAAACGGCCTAAAACAGATCGCTTTGTTCGAAGGAATAAGTTCACCAGAGGTCCCTCAACTTAACAGCGAGATTTTTTGAGATCCCTCAACCACGAAACCAAATATGTTCGCCCCTAAAATCATTCAAACCGTTCACCAGAGGTCCCTTAGCAGTATACATTGGTGGTTTCACTGACGTGGCATCCTAGTCAACAAAAAAGATTAAAAAAAATACGTGGGGCCCACATGTCAGCCGCCCTCTCCTCTTTTCCTCTCCTCTTCTCTTCTCTATCTTCTCTCTTCTCTTCTTCGGTGAGGGGAGGCCGGCGGCGAGCAGCAAAAGAGCGCGGCAGGCGGGCGGCACGGAGCAGGTGGGCAGATGCGGGCGCGGCGGCCGGGATGGAGCGGGCGCGGCGGCGCGCAGGAGCACGGGAGCAATGGCGGGTGAGCGTGGGAGCGGAGCAGCGGCGGTTGAGGGCGACGACGGGCGTCGAGAGCATGGGAAGAGGCGGCTGGCGTGACGGGGCGACGGCGAGCTCGGCGGTGAAGAGGAGCCACGCGTGGCGCAGCGGCGGGGGAGAGGAGCGGCGTGACGACGAGCTCGGCGGCGAAGAGGAGCAGCGTTGTAGCGCACCAGCGGGGGGGGGGGGGGCAGGAGCAGCGTGCGGCGCGGCGGCGGGGGTGTCAACGGGCGCAGCGGCGAGCGCAGACGAGCGAGGGATGTGGCCGACGGTGGCTGCTGTCGCCACTCCTCTCCTCCGCCGCCGTGCCGCTCCTTTCCCCCGCGAGCTACTCCTCTCCGTTGCGAGCTCGTCGTCGCTCCGACTGCATCCGCTCCTCCTCTCCCGTCGCGCTGGCTGACCTCGCCGAAGTGCTGACCGCCTCCTTTCTCGCCGCCACCGTCGCGCCGGTGGCCACTCTCCCCCTCCCCCGCCGCTGGCCTTCTCTCCCCCATCTGCTTGCCCACCGTCGCCTGCCCTGTCGCGCCGGGCGAGCTCGTCGTAGTGCCGACCGCCACCTCTCCCGCCGTCACCGTCGCGCCGCCCGACCTCGCCGAAGTGCTGACCGCCTCGTCTCTCGCCGCCACCGTCACGCCGGTGGCCACTCTCCCCCTCCCCCGCCGCTGGCCTTCTCTCCCCCATCTGCTCGCCCACCGCCGCCCGTCCTGTCGCGCTGGGCGAGCTCGCCGTGGTGCCGACCGCCACCTCTCCCGCCGCCACCATCACGCCGGTGGCCTCTCTCCCCCTCCCCCGCCGCCGGCCTTCTCTCCCCCATCTGCTCGCCCACCGCCGCTCGCCCCGCCGTGCCCCCCGCGTCCCCTGCTTCGCCCGCGCCTGAAGCCGTCGCTCGCCCGCCACTTGCCACCACAGCCGCGCTCGCCCGCCGCTTGTCATCGCAACCGTGCTCGCCCACCGACACCGTCGCTTCGCCTGCCTCCGCCCGCGCGAGGAGAGAAGAGGAGAAGAAGAGAAAAAAGCGGAGCCTACATCATTTTCTCACTTACATGTAGGCTCCACGTTTTTTTTAAAAAAAAAATTTTGCTGACTAGGATGCCACGTCATCGAAACCACCAATGTATACTGCTAAGGGACCTTCGGTGAACGGTTTGAATGAGTTTAGGGGCGAACATTTCTGGTTTTGTCGTTGAGGGACCTCAAAAAATCTCGCGGTTAAGTTGAGGGACCTCCAGTGAACTTATTCCTTGTTCGAAACTATAGCCATGGCCCATGGTGAAGACAAGAAGATAAGAAGTGTACAGTGGAATTTATTTTGGTAGTGACAACATTAGGCTCTGTTTGTTGCTGCGTGTTCCCAACTCTGCCATCTCGATTTTCGTGCGCACGCTTTTTAAACTACTATTTCTCGGTACGTTTTTTTGCAAAAGGTTTTTATACGAAAGTTGTTTAAAAAAATCATATTGTTCCATTTTTGAAAAAAAATTGCTAATACTTAATTAATCACGCGCTAATGGATTGCTCCGATTTCTATGCTGGAGGCCACAGTTCTGAGCATGCAGTCTCGATCGCAGCCAAATACACTGCCAAAAAAATTAGTAGGCTAGATTTTTTTAAAGAAATGTATTTAGATTGATGCCAATTAGACACATGTATATGAGTAATACCAGATTGTTTGGTATGGTAATATCTAAATTAGTGAAAGCAAAATGTTTTCAGGAATTCTCATTGATTCACACTAGTTGATACCCCGCGCGTTGCTGTGGGATAGCTATATCGTGAATTTGTAAGATATAATTCTAGAACTTTTGACTATTGGTATAGTATCATTACATAGAAGGGACCATATAGCTGTAAATTTATCATAATTGCATGATCAACATGCTTAAACGTTCGATCTGTACATTGAAATTGCTATATGAATAGAAATGACATGGTTCCAATTAAGATACTCCCATTTCGAAGAACCATAAACGGTAAGCAAACATGACACTATTTTTATTATGTACTAAATTGGCTTAAGATCTCATTCAGATATTTTAAACAACTAATAAAATGTTTCTTTTTGCGAGAAAACGAAGAGAAAATACGGATAACGCTGTATGCATATGTTGGTATATGATCTTAAAAAAAGACAACTGTTGGGTGCATGAATCTAGTAATTTCAAGAAACATGTTCACCTATGAGTACATTGGGGGAACTGTGGAGAAACAAATTTAGTGATTTTCGGTCTGAAAAACACAAAGATTTGGCATAACCTTTTAACACGAAGAAATCAGATATGAAAAGAAGCAAGATCATGATAGAGTACCAAAAAACCAATCACCATAGGAGATAGACATAGATAGACATTCTTGCAATAGGTAAAGATCATCGAGTGTTGTAATCTGTCCAACAAATTTTCGATGTCATCTATGCCAGTGACAAACCAAAATTTCTTTGGACCATTGACATTTCCTCCTTATAGATGATTGAGGAAGCCTGTTCAAGCATAAATATTCCAAGAAAATCCATTGGATCAACCTAGATATGGCTAGTAGATGCATTAGAAAAATTAAAGGGAATGATAAAGAGGTAGACACAAATGTAGTGGTGTAGGCTTTGGGTGGGAGATGTGTATTGGTTAGTGGTTAGTGATAAAGGGAGATATAATGCATGAGGTAATTAACCAGAAGACAAAAAGCATTGGTCCTCTCGGATGCCATCGGCTGAGAAGAACTTGATCTAACGGTTAATTTGCATAGACGCAAGATGATCTAATGGTTAATATAATCTTGATGATGTGGTCTCATAATTTGAGCTTTATAGCATAAATGACTTATAGTGCGTACCAACTATATAGGAAGAAAGGATAAGCAAGTAAATAGGGACGGTTGGATTGAGAAAAAATAGAATATAAATAAGAAATATCAACCATTGGATTTGATATATAGCCATCCCAGTCAACAAACAGAGGGATATATAGACTTCATGAAAAACCATATAAATAGGTAGGAGTCCCATTGGTTGGCGTTATAAATCAAAGCAAAAGCCAAAATTTAAATTTTCAACTTGCTTTTGAAGTTGATTTTAAGATATTTTTAACGTAATTTTTTTAGCATTGATTTTTAAGTCGCTACGAACAAATACATAAAAGTTGTATCTCTAAATTAACTTTTATTCTCTAATAAAGTTGTTTTGGCTTATTAAAGAATATGGGCAACTGATGAAGCAAGATGTAGATGTAGTCTCTCTCTTTGGCTAGCTGTTACCGCGGCTGCACCGCAACTAGCTGTAGCAGCGCTGCCGCAATAAGAGTGGGTACAATAGACCAGCGTGTACTGACGATAACAGTACCACATCGGCTGTGTTGCTGCGCTGGAGGAGAGAGGGAAGGAGAGAGAGCGTGAGCAAGTGACAATTCTGTCGCGGGCTCTAGCTCTTGTCTCGAGGTGAAAAGCTTAGCAAGGACGGAGAAAATAAGTTAAATATGCAAAACACCAGCTAGCACAGCAGAGAGCGGATATAAGCTATGGATTAACGATGCATCACCTCTAGAGCCTACTTATTGCATGGGTTAGCTTTTAAATCAACTCTAGATGACCTGGAAACAATTGTAGCTTGCTACGGGTGATACTATTAAACTTGCTCTAATGCCGTGTGTGGGGAGAGAGATAAAGAAGATGAAAAGAAAATTACATAGCAGCATCCACGCTTCAGACTCATGTGAAAAAGATGATAGCTGGAAACGTCCAACCTACCACAGTAAAGTAACTTGCAGATTATCCTTATCCAACTATTTTTATTACCCTCCGAAAAAATATGCTCCACAGTCCACTCATCTATTTCATTTGGTTATTCGTATTTCTCATCTATGTTGATTTCAACGACGAGATCAAAAGTTGCGCATACGTGCGACTCCGCTGGCTAGTTTTGGTGAAGTGCCTTTTTTACTACCTATCAAAATTTTGGTAGAGCATATATTTTAAAAAGATATAAACCAAACAGGTCTTAGCACATGCCTCAGCGAGGGGATCAGCATGTTTCTTTACTTAGCATCTTCCTTGTTCCATGTTCGGTACTGTGATCATTGTAATGCAGTCATGTAAACAATGAGGCGGGCCCAGGATTTTTAACTTGTGTATTCGGAATGTGAAGGGGATAAAAAAATTCCTACACCTAAACACTAGTAATTATGCAATATATAGCATATATAACACAAAATTGAGCATTAATTCATTCATATATTGATAGAATTATATAATGTACAGCATATATAACCCATATAGAAGTCATATCAAAGTGCCACATCAAACACATGAAGGATAGAAAATGATAAAACAATAAGAAATCTTACAATTTAGAGATTAATTTTTTGATATATATTTTGAAAAGAGTCATGATTTCCCCATCTTTAACTTGCAAGAAGAATTCCCTTTCAATGAATGTAACTAACTAATCATTCAAAAATTTGTTGCCCTGTCTTGTTTCTCAGCTTGTTTTGATATAATTCATCGAAGAAAATACCCCCCTCAACACCAGCAGTTGCAACTGAGGTTCCTACGAACAAATGCTACAAATCCTACATTCCAACTAACTATATTGTCCACTCTGTCCTAGGCTCCTAACTAGCTAATTAAATCAAATCTGCATTCTACAAGTTAGGAACTATGAAGTAAAAAGCGTAGACCAAACAAGTAAATCAGTGAATGAAGTACTAACCTCTGAGGCTCCCAAATGGCCAAATCCAAGTAGGAACCAAGCACCTTGCCACCGTCCTTCCCTGCTTGACGAGCGGCCAAGGCCGAGGCGCTTCCTGACTGCCTCTGGCCTCCCTGCAACCAGCAGCGTTGCAGCCTGTGCCGCGCTCACCGCGCCGCTGCGCTGCCGCCTGCGCCAGCTCGCGGCAAGCACGGAGCACGCTGCGCCCGCCGCACGCCTCCTCTTGCTCGGAAGGGTTTGGCGTTTCGGCCTTAGGTGATTAGGGTTAGATGGGGAGGGGAATTGGGGAAAATGTCGAAATGGGCTGAGGTGCGACCCAGTTAGAGTGCGGGCTGAGAGGAATCAGGAAAGGAATAAGTTCACGTTAGGTCCCTCTATTTGTCATCCAGTCTGATTTTCGTCCATGAACCGTAAAACGGGTACGACGAGGTCCCTCGACGGTTTTGATAGTGGTTTTAGCTGACGTGGTGCCTACGTGGCTAATTTGACTCAGTCTTCATCTGACGTGGCGCTTACGTGGGACCTTGTCGGTTTTGATAGTGGTTTTAGCTGACGTGGTGCCTACGTGGCTAATTTGGCTCAGTCTTCATCTGACGTGGTGCTTACGTGGCAATTTGATCTGGAAAAAATAATAAAACCCATAGGACCCACATATCAGTTGCACACGAAATAATAAAAAAGTGGTGGGACTCACGTGGGCCCCACTTGTCATCCTCACTCCTTTCTTCCTCCTCTCTCCCTATCTCCTTTTCATCTCTATCCCCTTTCTTCTCTCTTCTCTCTCTAGCGCCACCACCACGGACTCCACCGCCACTCCCGCCACCGCCACATCCCTCGCCGGTGATCATGATGAGGTTTCACGGCGTGCAGGTGGATCTCGTGTACGCCGGCGTGTGCCTCCCGTGGTGCCCGACAACCTGGACCACAGCGCGACCGGTCGATGCTCCGTGGCCTTGACGACCACGCCACGGCGCGCAGCCTCAACAGCGTCCGCGTGGCCGACGAGATCCTGCGGCTTGTCTCGGGCACCGCCGCGTTCCGCACCATGCTGTGGTGCGTGAAGCACTGGGCTAAGGCGCGGGGGTCGTCTACTCCAACGTCGCGGGCTTCCTCGGCGGCGTCGGCTCGGCCATCCTCGTGGCGCGCGTGTGCCAGTTCTACCCCAACGCCTCCCCAGCATGCTGCTCCCGCGCTTCTTCCGCGTCTTCGCGCGGTGGAAGTGGCCCAGCCCGGTGATGCTGTGCGCCATTGAGCACGACGACGGCGAGCTCGGCCTTAAACGCCACCCTGCGCGTCATCACCGAGCAGCTTGCCGTCGGCAACGCCATCTGCCAAGAGATCATCAAGGCCGGCGCCATGTGGGTGGTGATTAGTTAAGTAAATAAGTACTGCTTGGTCTTAGTGATCGACAACTGCATGTGTTGCAGCTTGACTAACAAATCACTGAGTCTGAGAAATAAGAGTGGAAGTGTAGCAAGTTAGTTCGCCGCAAGCTCATGTTTTGTCCACTGAAGTATTTGCATCACTTGTGTATTCTTTCGTGCGTGTGTGACCTCGCGTGTGTTTGTTGTTTCTCTGGGCCAAAGCTCACAGGGCTGGGTGGAGTCGCGGATGAGGCAACTGTCGGCCAGGGTGGAGGCGGACACGTCCGGGATGCTGCTGTTAGTGATATGTCCTATAGGCAATCATAGAGATGATTGTATCACATACTATGTTTATATATTTATCCGACATTGTTCCTTGAAATAGATAACTCCTTATTGGTTAATGAATATGTGATTCTTTCATGAAACTCTTTATGTTGTGTGTTGCTATTTCTAGAGGATCCCTGATCAAATATCATATGTGGAACAAATATGTTTAGATGATCAGCACATGTATTAATTGATGATCATGTTTCATGGATCATGGTATAGAGATACCAAATTAATAATGTGGACACATGTTGGTGAATATGTTGTTGGATAGACCCAACATGAGACACTGCAAGAGCCATATGTGTTGTGTCATAAGTGATCTCATTGAGTGTTGGTGTTGAATCCTTAGACCTGAGATTATCATGGTTCTCAACATGTGTAGTAGCTTATAACATGTGTAGTAGCTTACTTAGGGACTGCTAAATGCTACTCCGTAATTGGGTAGTTATAAAAGTAGTTTTCGGGTATGCTATGAAACATGTAGTGAGATATGAATAATCAAGATGGGATTTGCCCCTCCTATGGAGAGATATCTCTGGGCCCCTCGATGTTGTAGATTATGAAAGTACATGCCATGCCAAAGGTGATTGAGGAGTCAATCACAAGTTATATAATCTATCAACAGATTCGAGTGAATGATTGAGCTATTAGAGGATGGCACATATCCAATATGAGCTTAATTCGGATAGGGATCCGAATAGGAGTCCTACGGGCCTTGGAGGCCCGAGTGATGGATCCTATATATTCGTGAGGGGTGTGACCGGCGGAGGTATTACATCACGTAAGAAATCCTAGCCGTCACTTCCCTCCCCGAGCAAAACCCTAGCCACGCGCGGGTGCTAGCACATCTGCGCGTGGCGTTCCGTCCCTGTACGTGTGGATACCTGTAGAGGCGCCGCTGGTTTACGGTGCTGATCGGCGTGGGAGTACGGCGAGGAGAACGCACGAGGAGGAGAAGGTCGAGCCGGTGCGATCGACTACTTCCTCTACATCGACGCGCGCTACTTCGCGAGAGTTCCTTCGACTTCTCAGCGTCTTCTTCCGCTGCGCAGCGCGTCGAGTGGTAACGATCTATGATCTAATACTTGCATGGTTCCTGGTTTACGCGATAGAAAATTTTGATTTATGCTATCGTAGCCTACGCGTATCCCAACAGCTGCTCTGCCACCTTCACCCGCAAGCGTACGCCGCCGAGCACCACAAGGAGCCGCGGTTGCAGCGGGAGCGGGAGGCCATCTCCGCCGCGGCTGCCTCGATGCCGAGGATCTCCAGGTGGCACGCCGGCGCTGCACGGATGGCCTTGAGGAGAGCAGCTAGCTCGCTCAGATGGCCTTGAGGAGGTCGGCGGTGATGCCCTAGCCGTCAGCGAGGGTGATGATGTTGGGGGAGTCCATGGCCACAACGTCCTCCATGGTGAACCCGTCCTCATCGCGGAGGATCTCCTCGCTGCCGGCGGCGACCATCCCCGACGTAGGCGTGGCAGTGCACCGAGCATGCGGCGGCGGCGACAACGAGGTCCGCCTCCTGCGCGTCGTAAGCCTTCCCGAGCCTCGGTACGGCGGACCTCACGTGGTCCTCTCCCATCGGAGACTGAGAGAGGATAGAGATAACAGATAAGAAGGAGAAATAGGATGATATGTGGGGCCCATGTGGGTCACACTATTTTTTATTATTATTTTGTGTGTGCAACTGATATGTGGGTTCCACATGTTTATTAATTTTTCAGATCAAATTGCCATGTAAGCACCACCACGTCAGTGCCACGTCAGATGAAGACCGAGTCAAATTAGCCACGTATGCACCACGTCAGCCAAAACCACTATCAAAAACGCCGAGGAACCTCGTTTGCCCGGTTTTCGTAAGTTGAGGGACAGGTCCTACCCAGTTTTGCGGTTCAGGGACAAAAATCAGACTGGACGACAAATAGAGGGACCTAAAGTGAACTTATTCCATCAGGAAACTGGGAGAGAAGTGGGAAATTTAGGACCAATAGAGGAGAAATGGTGAAACAAGGCCCAATATAAACAATTTAAGGTTTTTTTAAAAAAAATTTTGAATACAATACGAACTATAGGGTATATATACCTATTTTTTATCCAAAAATCTTGGGTATACGTCTGAATACCCTTGAATACATGCTGGGCTCACCCCGAATGAGCGTTTGTGGCTATTTTGGATGTATATATCCCTCATATCTACTCCCTCCGTCCCATAAAAAAGAATCTAGGACCGAATGTGATATATTCTAGTACTATGAATCTAGACATATGTATATCCAGATTCGTAGTACTAGGATGTGTCACATCCGGTACTAGGTTGGTTTTTTATGGGACGAAGGGAGTAGATAGTTTGCGTTGGCACAAGTTAGAGAGGTTAACCATATAATACTCATAATGCTCGACAATACAAATTCATATTTTAACCCAAAAACAATACCAACACTCTGGGCTTAATATCATGGCAGGGGCTTAATATCCCAATCTCCTAGAAAGAAAAGAATCTGGCCACGGTTTCCACTTTAATTTCGGTGGGAGATGGGAATACGGCGCTGCTCTGGGAGGACTGCTGGATAGATGGAGCATCGATACGCTCTCTTGCGCCGGCGGTTTATGCTGCTGTCCCTGCGCGTCTGCGGAGTCATCGAACTGTAGCTGAGGCGCTCCACGACAGGAGTTGGATACGGGACATTTCTTCCGCACTGGGTGTCCAAGCAATTTTGGAGTACATCAACCTTTGGATGACACTCAGATCGGTGCAGCTCTCAGATGAGCCTAACTCGTTGTCTTGGAGATGGGAGTCCTCAGACGAGTATTCTTCCCGCTTGGCATATCAAGTTATGTTCTTGGGAAGAAGTCGCTTCGAATACAAACCAATCTAGAAATCCTTGCCACTCTTAATAGGTGTTGTATGACGGATAGACTTCGGAACCGTGGGCTATCGCATCCTGACCGTTGTGTCCTTTGCGATCAATGTGATAAAAACGATAGATCACCTCTTGGTCGCATGTCCCAAGTCCCAACAATTTTGGTGGACTGCACTTCGAGCAATTGGGTATGCAATTTGTTTGCCACACAATGAGGCTTCTTTCCACTTGTGGCTTTGTGATGTCCGGAAGAAAGTGATCAAGGCACACCGTCGGGTGTTTGACAACATTGCAGCCCTGGTAGCATGGACGATTTGGTAGGATAGAAACAATAGAATCTTCAATCAGGAAACTCGATCTTGGATGGAGATTGTGAGGGCCTTGGCAAATGAAGCCGAGCTGTGGCGGCTAGCTAGGGCAACAATTCCCGCCTTGGTTGTTCCTGTAGTTGGAACGGGGTCGCAAATTCAGTTATAGAGAATAGGCTTTTGATCTTTGGTCTTTCTTGTATCCTATCCCAGTCTTCTTTTATTTTCTTGGGTTACCCTTGTAAATAACTTTTGCTCCTTCTTAATACAAAGATGCACTCCCTGTGTATTCCCAAAATAATACCAACACACACTGTAAAAATTGAAATTTTTATTCAAATTTCGAACAAATGATTCAATCCATCTACAAACGGCCCCGTTTGGCACAACTCTAGCTCCCAACACTAACTTACCTAGAGCTGGAGCTATGCCAAACAGTACAGATTGTATATTTTTTGAAGTAAAGTTGGTAGAGTTGCTCCACAAAATTGTATTACAGGGGTGGAGCTGGGTTTTTGCTGCTCTACAGCTCCACTCCACCCAAAAAAACCTACTACCCTTTAATTTTTTAGTGTATTTATAAAAAAATACCACTGAACTACCCCTTCACACCTCTCCTCCCGTTCTGTCTCCTCTCCCCATCTTCCTCCTGAGTCCCCCCGACCTAGCTACGGGCTGTGGCGGTGGCGGCGGGGCGCGGTAGTGGCGGCGGGCGGTGGTAGGCGCCCAAGGTCAGTAGGGCTGGGTCGGGAGGTGGCGCATGGGCGGCCGGGCGGCGGCGGCGACGGCGGCATCGGCGTCAGCAAGCACGGGCTGTGGTAACGGGACGACGTGTGGACGGCGCATGGCCGAGACGACGATGGGCGGCACGCGCGGGACGGCGCGCCTACTGCACGCGGCCGGCGACGGGCGGCACGCATGGGACAACATGCAGCCGGCGGCGTCTGGCGTCTGGGGATTCTTTTTTTTTTTCAATTTTTCAACGAGTCTCCAACTTCAACAAGAGCTAGCTTCCACTGGAGTAGGAGTTTGGAGCTAGAAGTTAGAGTTTAGAGCCCTATCAAACGGGGCCAACTTCTCCTCAGACACCGCCAGCAACAAGCACCTCTACTTCACTTCCTCCACCTTCTCTTCCTACACTGGTGGGCGGTGGCACCTTTGCTTACACCACAGCTGCGCCTACCTCCAGAGGAACGCAGGGCGCACACACGCAGCAGAAGGAACCGAGGTAAACCCTGCTACTTCGCTGCTAGACCTTCACACAGCCACTGCTGCCAGCAGGTGGGAGTCATCATTCTCATCACCCCTATGACACGCTGGTCTCTAATATCATGAAGAGAACAGGTTGGGGATTCTTTTTTTCTTTTTTGACGCTGCTCAATTCCTCTCTATCCCTTTCCCAATACATATACATGTAAACGGGAACATTTGGCCTCATGGCCCTTGACACACACTAAAGACCTATTTGACACAGCTACAACTCTAGTTCCACCTCTTTTGGAGCTGGAGCTCAGCCAACAGTTTCAGTTCCATCTAAAATAGGTGCGGAGTTGGGTAGATCGCTCTCACAAAATGAACTACAGATGTGAAGCTAGATTTAGGCAAGGCAGCTCCACAACTTTACTCCGAGCCTAACTCATAAAGTTAAATTTAGAAGATGGGGCTCTACCAAACATATCATTTCTATGTTTCTACATTTTCTATGCTTTATAATCCTCTATTTCACACTTATATTTATATCCAAATACTTCACTTTTCCCTTCATATGTTTTTCCATTCATGCGTTCCAAAGCTTTTTCTTATTCCTATGTTTTATTTTCTATGCTCAAAAGTGCCCTAACTTTCTGACTTTCTGTGTTTGCTGCTACCGATAAATTTCTATAGCCATTGCAGCGCATCCATTTTTAGTACTTAGATTAATTAGGCCAAACTTTTAGACATGTCCCAGGTTGTTTTATACACTATTAAACCAATCAGAATTCCGAAAACAATAAGAGCGAGCCAGAGAGATAATCCTTCTTTGTACACCGGGAGACCGGGAATAAGTGGCAATCTTCAGCTAAACCATTCTTACACAACAAAAGTTGCTCTAATAGCTCAAAATGAACTGAACTGGTATTCTAATGGTTACAACGTTTTAATACTTTTGAATCGTACAAGCACCATACTAATGGGTTCATCATGTCACCTCTCATCCCTGCTGCCCTGCAATACAGCTATTTTTGCTGGTTCACCGGGAGGTAGACTCCTTCAGCTGCAAGCCAGACATTGTCAGGACGTTTGTCGCCAACACCACATACCTGCAGGGACAAAATAATGTTAACCAATATAAAAAGTTATGTTGTTTGGAGATCATATCTTTGGATGACAACGGGTCAAATGGAACATACAACCATGCCGTACGGACTCACCTCTTGCTGTCCACCAGCAATGCGGGTGTACTTCCTATCATGGCTATGCAGATAACCACCAGTATCAACATGGCGCAACCGGATTTTCTGGTTTTGCCGCCAAGACTTCCCACTGCCCTCAATCTCGAGCCTGACATAGGAATTGTATAAGGCGATGAGCTTTGATTAGGGAAATGCATTTCAGACCAGCTCACAATATTCAATAAGAAGTCTCACACATAGCACTTATTACCTCCAGTAGTCTCCAGTGTCTGATTCATTTTCACCGCCAAAGCAACTAACCTGAGATTAGATGGAAACTTATTTCAATTTTCAGGTTCCAATACTTATATTGCACAATGTAAGCACAGAAAATGAGAAGACAAAAAGCAAAATATGCAATGAAGTCCACAACCTATTCCAAACACTCTCCAGATCTATTATCAGGCAAACTAAAATCACACTCTCTAAAGTTTCATGATAAACAGCAGCATTCACTTTCTTTAGTCCAATAAGCACTACTTTTGCAAATTATATATGTTTCATGCAATGCTGATGTTGTAGAATTTTACTGACAAATAAAACAAATCCTTGTCAAAATAGTAAAATAGAAAATGTTGCATCTTTCCCCACCTCTAAATTTCCCGTAATGGGAGAAGCATGCATGTGGCTGTGTAGCCACTTTCGAGTCCTCATATGTTGGAGCCTTACAACTGTCCCATGTGTTATGGGATCACCTTGTTTTGCTGAAGTATCTGGTTGCGGTCTCACTATCTGCATTATCAAGAAATATTCACAAAGTACCTTGTTAAGAAAAAGCTTCAAGAGTTTCTAATCATAAGTAACAAACTACTACAGCATAATCCAATATGAACTGACAGAACTAAAATGGCAGATGTAACACTTCACATACATCAATTTCCCCTTCCCAAATACTATGCTAGAATTTCAGATGCACAAATCTCCTGAGTAGTACAATTCCCTGGTCGTATTTCTAAGGTGCAGACTTCCATCCTAAGTGGTAAGGCACAATGATCTTACATGTATATGTTAAACTTAAGTAGACCTTGGCATTGCAATATTTGGTTTCTCATTCTTTTAATGCAGTTTGATGAAACAAACAAACCCATCATTTTCTGAATTGATCTGAACTCTGCTATCATAAGAAAACAAAAGGAAAAATGAACACCTTAGCACTCAGTAATAATAGACCAAAGTGAATCATGACATATTTTACTCTGACATCGTCAAAGTCATCTGTTTAATATAAGGTCAAATGTGTTTGTCTGTATGCTGAGTGTTACAATAACCACTGTTTCAAAAAAAAAAAAAGAGGAAGCGCTGCAAAGATTTCAGTAGCCCAATGAGGAAATCAGCAGCCACCAATAGCCAAGTAGACGAATGGAAGTGAGTGACTTGAATGAATAAATCATAAATGAACAGAAAACAAATAAAAGAACAAGTAATCAAGCCAACCATTTTAACATACTTTGGTACTTTCTATGATGTCATATTGTAATAATGCAAATCCACAAGAATATCTTGTTGTTCTTAAAATTTAAAATAATTTGAGCATTGATATTAAGCAAAAACATGTAGAGACTACAGAGTTGAACTAAACAAATAAACAATCAAAACATTCAGCCGAACTAACTCAACAACATTAGTTGATCGGTCCCAAATGGCACTATGGCAGGGAGCAATAAATTTAAGAATCCTATATTAGCAATTGAGAGCATCAACTTGGTACGATCAACTTGTATTCAACTCAAAGAATAAAGGAATGCATACCCAGTAGCTATTGGAGTCGTCCACGTTGGGGAAACTGGTGACCGATTGCTGACCGCTTCCAGATCCATAGGGCACATCGTGGGAATGCAACCGAAATTTGGTCCTCTCATGCATCAATTTGATCGCCGATCCGTAGGTAATCTAACCATGAATCAGTAAAACAATCGTATTATTGACCAAATCCACCAAGCAAGACGATGATGACGAAATTAATCAAGCTCGATTGCATTGCACCCAACTCCCCAAACGCGCGTCTGCTCAGGTCTCCAGTCCAATCCGACCATCAACTTATCTTAAACCACTCACAGGCACAGAGGAAGTCGAAACACCAACCTCGACGACGTTGTCCGGGTCGGCGGCGTAGGACTGCGCCGGCGACGCCTCGGGGAGGTCGAGGCCGAGGTAGAGCAGCAGCGCGATCGCGAACGACGCGGCGGCCATCGCCAGCAGCAGCGCGAGGAACCAAGTCCTCTGCCAGAACGGCACGGGCCCCTCCTCCTCCCCCTCCGCCTCGCCGCTGCGCCTGATCCGCTCCCGCGCGAGGGCCACGGCGAGGCTGGCCGCCTCCCCCGGCTGCTGCCGCTCCCCGGGGCCGGCCCTGCTGCGGCGGGACAGTCCCTGCGACGGCTGCGTCGCGGGCGGCGCCACCGCGGCGGCCTCGTTGGAGGGCAGCGCGCCCGCCCGGAAACTTCTAGAAGGTTCGCCTCGAGGCCTCGACACTACACCACCACTGCTTCGCCGCCGGGAGCTCGCGAGTGGGTTCGTTTCGTATTGGGGGCATCCGCGTTTGAAAAGTAGGTGGGCAGCGAGACGAATGCAAACCGCGACCGAAGGTTGCGGCCGCGTTTACTCAATGACATGTGGGACCGGGAGGGGTGGTGCTCGTAGCGGGGGCCACCTGTCAGTGTGATGGGGTAAGGCTGGGTGAGGCGCGTGGGGGGAGAGGCGGGTCGGCGGTTGTCGCGGCCACGTCACGGGAGGGGGAGGAGGACGAATGGGAGGCGAGAGCGTGGCGGCGGTGGTGACGTGGAGAGCTTTGATTGGTCTCCCGGGAGTCATCGTGGCAACGGCTTTGTGTGGGCGTTTGAGTTGGATCCGAGGAGCTGACCGCTGACGATGACTGCGCCGGTCAAGATACGCAATGGGCCAATGTCGTTCTGGGCTTGTGGTTTCAGAGCTTGGGCCTACTTGTATTGTGAAGTATGCGCACCAGTTAAGTAATAAGTTCATTTTTGTCTCTCATCTTAATGTTGGGTTTGAATCCCATTCTTAACGGTAACAGCAGACATGACGCGTCTTTCAATTTGTAGTAAGTAGTAACTA
Source organism: Oryza glaberrima (assembly GCF_000147395.1). Taxonomy (NCBI): domain Eukaryota; kingdom Viridiplantae; phylum Streptophyta; class Magnoliopsida; order Poales; family Poaceae; genus Oryza; species Oryza glaberrima. Next base: position 8,926,327 of record NC_068333.1, read on the forward strand.
ATACCAGAGTATCCGATATCATAGGGTAGTATTTTGTCCGATTTTAACTGATGTCGTGAGTTAACTATGGTCAACCGAGTTAAGGAGGGGCTAATGTGGGCCTTTTATGTTAGTGGCCCAGTTTTCTTTCCTCCTCTCTTCGCTCTTTAGTCTCTTCCCCATCTCTCTCTAGCTTACAAGGCAACGCCTGACAAGAAGAGGGGTGGCGCCTGTGACGTGGGTGGTGGAGCTTCACAGGACGATGATGGTGATATGGTGCCTTCTACAACTCTGGTAATGAGGAAGAGTAGTGGGAGGTCAGGGAAGACGACGAAGGTTATCGAGACATCGATGTCGGTTAAGAACACGACGGAGGGAATGAGGAGGACGTCAAGGCCGTGCAGCCGTGCGAGCAGCAGGAGGAGCTCCAGCGATGGGCCCAAGGCAACACACCCTAAGTAGTGACATCCCAGAGCGTCTAGATGAAATGGCCTATGTTGGGACATGAGCAAGTCGACTCCTCGGATGATGGTGGCTGCAACAACACCCCCACAAGCATGGGGAGCATAGTGTAGGAACGTGCGACAGTAGGTGAAACAAACCAGTATGGGCTTTGTCATCTCATCCTGATTTCCCGGTTTTCTGCTTTTCCAGTCCATCGGCTGGTCCGCACCACCAGCCACCACCATTGCCTCACCTTCTCTCTCCTGCCACCTCGGTTGTGACAGAGACAATGGCGTCACCGCCCACTCGAGCTTGATGCCACAGCCTCCTGACTGGCTCTTTTGTGGACTGCCACCCGCCATCCTTCTCCTCACCTCGCTGCTCACCATCCTAGAGAGATGGGAAGAGAGACAAGACTAGAAAGACAGGACCATTGACACGTGGGGTCTACTTGAGTCTCACATTGACTTAGGCAGGTTAACCATAAGTCAAAACATCACGTCACCTGAAATCGAGCGTAAAACTTTCCTAAGGACCTGTTTAGTTGGCAAAAAATTTTGCCCCTGCATATCACATCGGATATACGGACACATATTTGAAGTATTAAACGTAGTCTAATAACAAAACAAATTACAGATTCCATAAGGAAACTACGAGATGAATTTATTAAACCTAATTAATCCGTATTTAGCAAATGTTTACTATAGTACCACAGTGTTAAATCATGACGCAATTAGACTTAAAAGATTCGTCTCGCAATTTTCTTTTGAACTGTCTAATTGGTTTTTTTATCTATATTTAATACTTTATATGCATTTTATGCATGTGTCCAGTGTCCAAATATTCTACGTGACACCGTGGAAATTTTCTTTGGGAGCGCGTTGGTACGACGGCTCACGACACGATTTACAGTAAACTTATCCCCGCCAATAAACTACACGGTAGCCCATGTGTGGGCTGAGAGAGTACGACGGCCCAGTTGGACTTGGACCCAGACTCCTCACCGGCGAAACCGCAGGAGAGCCGAGGCGGCGGCGCACGGACTCCCCTTCCCCACGCACGCGAAGAACCTGGAAAATGATTCGCGTCGGCCGTCCGACGCTCCAGCGAAATATCAGACGTAACATTATCTCATAATGTGCATGCTTCTATCCACTGCCTTGCCTCCATGCAAAGCACTTTACTACTCCCTTGCTCTATGTAGAGCACTTTACCAAATCATGCACTGATACACATATACATTTTTTTATATTTAAATAATCTTTTTTTCTTAAATTACTTCTTTAATTTACAATCCAATTACACCATTAAACTTATTGCAATTAAATCTTTACAACAAGATCACACATGACTATATTCCGATGAAAAATATTTTTTATTTTTTTAAATGTGTCAACTAGTACTAGTATGCTATGTTTCACTAATACATCTGTAAATGTTGCACATATTGAGACTCAATGTTTCATACAGTGATTATTGGTGTTACAATTAGTATTTCTTAAACGTTGCATTTCTCTGAAACATTTTATAGACTGAGTTAGAACATTTGACCAAGTTTTTTTTCTCACTCATTGAGACTCAATGTATCATACAGTGATTACTGGTGTTGTAGGTAGTATTTTTAAATGTTGCATTTCTCAGAAACATTTTTATAGACTAAGTTGGAACATTTGACCAAGATTTTTATGTCTCACTCATGGAGACTCAATGTTTCATACATTCATTATCAGTGTTGCATTTAGTATTTCTTAAATGTTGCATTTGTCTGAAATACTTTATAGACTGAGTTGGAACATTTGACCAAGTGGTGAAACAATTTTTTACAAGTGGTGAAACAACGTTTATTTTTTCTCATCAAAATATAACCGTCTGAGATCTTGTTGTAAAGATTTAATTGAAAGGAGTTTAATGGTGAAATCGAATCATAAATCGGATAATTAATTTAAAAGAAAATTTAATTTAAATAAATAAAAAGTAGGTTGAGACAAGTACTGTAACTATGCAGTCATGCATGCACAAGCATATAGGTTTCTTACACGTGCTAATCAATTAGAGTAGAAACAACAGTCAGTCATGCATGCACAAGCATATAGGCTTCTTACACGTGCTAATCAACTAGAGTAGAAATAATAGAACATACATATGTAGGCGCGCGGCAGGCAGGGTCGGGCGTCCGATATTTACAAAATATCAGACGTCCGACGCGTAGCATCCTCCGAAGAACCTCGGCGCACGGAGTTACGGTGAACCGGTCGGCGGCGGCGGCGGCGAGCGGAGGGCCGCAGCGCACGACCGCATCGGTGCTCGATTCCCGTCCCCTCCACTTTGAAGACAGGTACTCCCCCTGCTAAACCCTAAATTTTATCCCCGCCTCCTCCCTTTTCTAAGAATTTATAGTACTATTCCCTCGGAACGAATGATTGTTAGGTCGATTAGTTGCTATTCTACGTAGTAATAAATTGTAGTACAAAATTGGACCCGAGAAAAAAAATTTGCAGTCATGACCTGGTGTGTGGTGTGGGTTTCCTAATTGGCTTGATCCGTAGGTAGAGAGATGTCAAATACTCTGGAATCAATCTATCTATCTAATAGATAGAAATGAAACCAGTGATGCAGCATTAGTTAAGCTTGCGCTAATCCATTCCCTTTCGAATGTACACCAAACAAATTATGTGTTTGATAAGCGAGATGGGAAGTTATGGTTTATTTGTATCCTCCTCAGCCTAAAGAAACGGCAATCACTGATAAGTTGTCACCAAGTTGCATCATCTTGGATTGTCTCCTATGCTGTTTTGGTCATGGGTAGCAGGTTTAAACTCTAGATGCAGGGAGAAGGGGGCATTCGCAGTCATGCGGATAATAGGCGAACTGATATGAAGTAGTGTGAATAAGGCTAGTTTCCCTTTCTTTGATAAATTAACCTAGACTCCTAGAGAGTGGCATGATATGTTATATATTTTTTTATAACTTTTGGTTTCTCTTTAGGTCGAATATGGTGTTAGTGGGCTGTATTTTTCACTGCAAAATTTAATAAATGACAATTCCTTACTAGGTGGTCTAGAATATGTGAACGTGAAGTCTTTGGCCCACTGTATCTTTCCAGTCTATGTTATGCCCAGTGTGATTCAACCATTGAACGGTTATCTTTTAGTGCTTTTAGAAGCACTACCAGCGTTATGATTGCAACAGGGGCTCTATATCAATAAAGTGTGTGATTAATTGACTGGCATTGGTATCCCGATTTCCAGATAGAAACAGTTTGATCAGGAGTAGTTAATGATTGGTACCACCATAGAAAACCTGAAAAGTTTGTTGTTTACTATATCTTGTGTGTGAACTATTTGCAATAGTTTTGTTTTGCATTTTCTGCCTCTTGACTTTTGCTTTTCTTATTTGCATATCTGTATCAATTTCCTGCTTTTGGTATTTTGTTTGGATGTGGATTGTGGCCTATACAAATTGATTTGTAGCAGCGGTTTACTGGGGATATGTCCCAATTCATGCTTGTTTGTCTCAATTCTAGCTAAATTTTGACTCTCAGGATCTCAACCATCCAGTCCAGGATCAATACCAAACCCATCAGCCATCATGCAGGTTAGTAGTCCCTGGCTAAGTTCACCATATTACTTTGTTTTATTTTTCTTTTATTCTTTGTTGGTGCCTGGGCGCCTGGCTGATGCTATATGTTTGGAATATGATGTATTTAACGCTGGAACACTTGGATTCATGTTTGAAGAGATGTTTTCTTTTGACCTTGAATCATCAATTATCTATGGGCCATTTTTTTTTTCTCTACACTGTCAATTCTTCATTAGTGCCAAAATCTAGGCAAGTTCTGGCACTGCTAATTATTTGGTAGGGTAGAGCTGTTGATATGTCTGGTTTGCAATTAGGTGCCAAATTCATGTAGCTTAAACAAAAGTTTTGGATGATCACCAAATTGAGCTTGGACATACTCAATAATTTGGCTCTAATCCAAACATGCATAGTTACTACCTCTAGTCATTAATATATGGCGCTTTGGACCAGCAAGTCAGCTATCTTTGCCTAACAATTTTTGTCCTAATGACATACATATATTACAGTCCAGAGGGGCACATTTTGGTATCAAACCAAAATGGCCCTACCTCTGCTTCTACATTGAGTTGTTCGATAATAATTATAGCCTCTGTTTTTTTAATCAATTTACAGGGGTGTGTGGACGCTGCTACATGGCATTATATACGTTGGGCTTGTTCTCCATGACGCTAGTCGTCCTAAACCTATAAAATTTATTTCTTGGTATTGCTGGTTTTGTATAAATGTATTGCCATTAGAGCGTATTAGTGTCTTGATATTCCTCCTCAATGAAAGGATCTTCTATTCTCTAAATTACCCTCCTTGCATAAGAGCAAAACTTTTTATATATGGTTCATTTTATTTACTACATTCCTCTTAGGATAATTTGAAATGGAATATAAAAGGTTTTCTTCTTCTGGGAAAACTGATGTTAACATGAAATCAATACTTGTGATAGGAACAGCTGGATCTGTCAGTCTTCTTTGTGAGAAGAGACTTTGTTTTGTACAGTCTGTTCTTTGATCGATTAATACTACTTTTTTATTTTCACTGTAACTATTTGACATAGTAGTTCACTTGAAGTAAAAACCTCTACCAAGTGCCAAGTAATAAAAATTTCTAGATATATTCAAGATTGGTATTTATCTTTTCATTTTGGCATTGTTCACTACCCTTGAGATGTTGATTAGGTCCTGTCATATCATAGTCTTAGAGCTCATAGTTCGGATCAGATACCATGATATTCATATTCCCTTCATTTACTCATTTTGGAGATTTCTATTGAATGTAACACTGGTGGAGAAACCCTTTGTAGTCCCGGTTCGTAACCCCCCTTTAGTCCCGGTTTTCAAACCGGGACTACCAATCCGGGACTAAAGATCGCTATCTTTAGTCCCGGGTGAAATAACCGGGACTAAAGATCGATATTTAGTCCCGGTTGGTAACCCAACCGGGACTAAAGATCGATCTTTAGTCCCGGTTGGTGTTTACCAACCGGGACTAAAGATGGCTCAACCGTCCCGGTTGGTGGACTAAAGATCGAGCTGACCTTTTTTTTTTTTGCATGGCCCTGTTGCTGCATGGTTTATATATATATAAACCATGCATATATATGTTTCAGTACATATATGCATATATAATATATGCATATATATATATATATATATTATATTATATTTATATATGTTTCAATACATATGTACATGCATAATATATATGTATTTATACATATATATGTTATGCAAATGCATATGTATATATATATATGACCAAAATATATTTACATTATAGAAAATGTGTACACATGCATATAGAAACATATGTAGTCATGTATTAATTACAATCCATTATATGTCCTAGTTAGCTACGATTTCGACGTAGTAGTAGTCGCTAGCTTAGAAGCTAAGGACCTATGAATTGTGTTTCCGTCGTAGTAGAATTCACCCTTGGGATCAAGGATTTGTTCGTTGATGAATCCCATGAGTTGTTCTTGAACCGCCGCGATAAATTCCTTGTGCGTGGTCAGGTTATCCCTCATGCGAATAAACTATATGAATGTATGAAATTGATTAGTAATTAAACAAGAAATCGATACGTAATGAAATTTTGAATTTATTTGTACGTATATTGAGCTCTCTTGTGGTGATGATTTGGTCTGCAAGGCAGTGGCAATACTCGCACACGTAATAGCCGCACAAGTTAGTTCCCTTCTTTTGCTTTGCGCACTACAAATAAATGACAAACAACGAGAGATCTAATTAATATACACTTGTATGTATTTGAATCGGAGAAATATAAATGTAGAGCATGTGTACTCACAGGAAATTTGAAATTCCGCCTAAGTCTTTCTCTCCATTTGCCGCAGACCAAATGACGGAACCGATACCAAGCCCTACATGGAGTTTAAAGCTATGATTCGTAGTAGCAATTAACATAACAAGATTTTCTTAATTAACAGAGGAACTTATGACGGTACCTGTCTATAAGTTCGAAAACCTTGTCAAACGTAGACTCTTTTTTATTCATTGAGTCATATACGTTGACGGTGCAGGCCGACAGGTTGAAGAGTAAAAGCACCCAATGGAATCTGCAATGTGCGTGGGATGCATTACATATGAAACACTTAGCAAGTTCGTACGGGAATGAAATTTGGTATAGGAAGACAGTAAAATTAAACTAACTCTGTGTTGTACGGCAACAGTATGAACGTCTTGTAATGCTGCGCCTTCAGGAGATGGACGAGATTGTCCTCTGTGGCTTGCGGATATTGGTCGAGCATTGCGACGTTTACTTTCCGAGGGTCGATGAATCCAGTATCGAAAACCCCCCGCCGTCGGGCCCTTTGAATCTCCATTCTACAACGATAAAAGGGAGTATATTATTTTCTATAGTCTACTTATATACAAGGACCTAATTAATTAAAGGAGACGTAGTAAGAAATCTAACTGAACAATATACTTACAAAATCCAGCAACTCATAATAGAGACGTCGAGGGCGTCTAGCTGGTATAGTTCATAGATTCCCTTGAAATTGATCCAGAGAATGTCATCTCCTTGCAAGAAGTCCGTGTCCCTGATCCTCGCTCCGATCATCTCTCTACCGGTGGCGCTCATCTCCATGTACAGCTGATGGAACTTGTACATTTGTGTGGGTAGAGACTGCAGCAGCTCAGGCTTGACAAGCGGTTTACCGAGTTTGTACATGTATTTCACTTCCGCCTTTTCGATTGGTGCGACTCCTAGCAATTGATCCGTAGTTAGACCGGTGTCAGTAATAAATTCTTCTATCGTCATTTTTTTACCGGTCACCAACGGCTCGATCTCCTGGTTTGGTTGCTCTCCAAGCTGAGGGACTGGTTTGGACTTTCCAGAAGATGCTTTCTTCAGTGTTCGCTCATAGTCCGATAGCTTAATGGCCTCCTTGGCAGGTGCAGACATACCCCTGAAGAAGTTCATGACACTCGGGTCTATAGGAATCTTCTTTTCTGGACTTCGAGGCTTGAATTGTCTCTTGACTTCTGATGCCACGTAAGCGTCAAGCTCCTCTTACGTGCAATCGTACCCCGGGTCCTTGTTCTTGGCGGCGTCAACTTTCGCCTTCTTCGTTGCCCTTGTGTGGCCAGGCGGTGGAGCTTGGGGGGACCCTTGACTTTGAAGGTGCCGGAAGAGGAGCTTGCGGAGGAGTCGGTGTAGGAGCCCGAGGAGGAGTCGGTGCAGGAGCCTGAGGAGGAGTCGGTGCAGGAGCCTGAGGTGGAGACAGTGCTGGAGCATGAGGAGGAGACGGTGCAGGATCCTGAGAAGGAGATGGCGGAGCCGGAGGAGATGGTGCACGAGACGCCGCTTGTCGCCCAGGGAGGATGATGTACCGCCTGCGCCATAGAATAATGGCATGGCTTGTGTCTTGTAGATGCGTCTCACCGTCTCCTCCAGGGTAATCTAGCTCGAGGTCCTCGTACGCGCCTTCAACCAACTCAACTTTGACCTTGGAGTATCCTGCTGGAATCGGCCTGTAGTGGTAAGTACCTGAAAAGTCCGTTGGGATGGCCATGCCCGACGCCACCTTCATATGGTGAGAGGTTATTTATTAGTAATCAACATATATAAGTAGCAACTACCGGAATGGGCAAATCTAAAATATATAAACTACGAGCTTACCTTTATTGATAAGTTCTTGAAAGGAATATGCAGCTCACATGGTGTCCGCTGAGTGATGTCATCAACGGGGCAGGTGGATTCGTCCTGGGTTTGCATGGCGTCCATGCTCTGTGATCCTACCTGCCCCATTGAGGCGCAGCTGCTACGGTTTCCCGACGGGCTCACCATTGCAGGAGGAATGGTCGGCTGAGGATCATTGGACCGATGTGCGGTCATGTGTTTATCAACCTTCCTTGCCACCTCCTCTTGCATGCTGAGCTCATAGCTCGATACCCTGAACTCAAGATCTGCAATCTTCGCCTCGGTATCTCTCTTGCTCCTCATCCGACTCCTGTACGTGTGGATGTCCTCCTTGAACCCAATCTTCCAAGGAATCACCCCTTTCCCTCGTGTTCGTCCTGGATGCTCTGGAGTCTGCAGGGCGAGTGACAGCTCGTCCCTCTCTCTATCCGGTCGGAACGTGCCCTGAGAAGAGGCTTCCACTGCGTCTGTTAGTCGACGCGCAGCCTCTCGTATCTGATCGCCGAAGACCAGTGAGCCATCAGCTGGGTTGAGCGTTCCACCGTGAGCATAGTACCAGAACTTCGATCGTTCCGGCCAATTAGCGGTGGCCGGTTCGATACCCCTCTCAAGCAAGCTAGCCTCCATCTCCTCCCACTTCGGCATCGCGACGCTATAGCCACCTGACCCCAAGTGGTGATGGTACTTCTTCTTGGCGGCATTTTCTTTGTTTCTTTCCATCATCGCCTGCCCTTGTTCACCTGTCTTATATGCAACGAACTCGTCCCAGTGATCCCTTAGCTTTGGGAATGTGTCGAAGTTTGGTGTCTGCCCCTTCAGGATATATTTCTTGTACAGCTCTCCCTTGAAGCTCTGAAACTGTTCTGCCATTTTCTTCAGAGTCCACCTTTTCACTTTGTCCTCTATACCCGCGGGAAGGGTGAATGTCTCGAGCATTGTGGTCCACAGCATCTCTTTCTCCGAATCTGGGACAAAGCTCTCATGATCTTCGCGTGCCCTTGTTCTTCGCCAGTACACCGTACTGACATGCACGTTATCCCGCACAACCCAACCGCTGTGACGTACATAGTTCTTGGCGGCTTCTGCCGGGGCACTAGGTCGTCCATCTTCTTCCACTTCCGTTATGATGTGCCGACCCTCAAGCTTCTTCGCGGCACCTCGTTGCCCGCGTGCCCTCTTCTGTCCAACGGAGGGTTGACTTCCACTAGCCTCCTCCTCCTGGTTCCCCTCCACATCCCTTTCCACGTGCCTCTCCTAGTTCCCCTCTGCATCCCTCTCCACATTCCCTTCCTCGTTCAAATACTGGTTTGGATCCTCGTTCCCCTCTTCTTCATTCCAGTACTGGTTGCTTCCCTCCGCGATTGTATCGTACAATATCTGTTCCTCATCGCGATAAGCCATCTATTCATACAGGAAACATCTGCTAAGTCATGAGACATTTATGTTTTAACAATCTTATATTAAAACTCAAATAATCTTATATGCTAAGACTAAACGAACAGTCATGTATGCTAAGTGTAACTGTCGTATATTAGAACCCTACACAATCTTAGAAGCTAAGTCTAATTACAAATCTAATAATCTTATACTAAAACTCAAATAGTGATGATATATGCTAAGACTAGGTGACGTATATTATAGGACCCTAGCTAGTCAATAATTATATACTAAGTCTAATTACAAATATAATAATCTTATATTAAAACTCAAATAATCTTATATGCTAAGACAAAAATAGCCATGTATGCTAAGTGTAACTGTCGTATATTAGAACCCTACACAATCTTACATGCTAAGTCTAATTACAAATCTAATAATCTTATACTAAAACTCAAATAGTGATATATATGCTAAGTCTAGATGACGTATATTATAGGACCCTAGCTAGTCAATAATTATATACTAAGTCTAATTACAAATATAATAATCTTATATTAAAACTCCAATAATCTTATATGCTAAGACTAAAATAGTCATGTATGCTAAGTGTAACTGTCATATATTAGAACCCTACACAATCTTACATGCTAAGTCTAATTACAAATCTAATAATCTTATACTAAAACTCAAATAGTGATATATATGCTAAGTCTAGGTGACGTATATTATAGGACCCTAGCTAGTCAATAATTATATACTAAGTCTAATTACAAATATAATAATCTTATATTAAAACTCCAATAATCTTATACTAAAACTCAAATAGTCATGTATTCTAAGTGTAACTGTCGTATATTAGAACACTACACAATCTTATATGCTAATTAAGTCTAATTACAAATCTAATAATCTTAATTGCATTACAAATATAACAATCATATATATATAATTACGTCACTTGCCTGGGCGAATTCCTTCGAGGGCTAGCTCTACCACTCTGGCTTGAGGGACGACTCCGACAACGTCTTTTCTACAAGATACAAAAAGATGTATTAGGATAAACGCGAAGTAACATATATTGCATTTGACGTTCATGTTTCGTTCACGATATCGTTCATGTTCGCGTTCTCGTTAAGGTCACGTTTCATTCACCTACGTTTGATCGTTCACGTTCATTCACCTTGTTCTCGTTCACGTTCGTTCTCTCGTTCTCATTCACGTTCGTTGGTTCGTTCATGTTCGTTCGCTTGTTCTCGTTCACGTTCATTCACCTTGTTCTCGTTCACGTTCATTCGCTCGTTCTCATTCACGTTCGTTGGCTCGTTCACGTTCGTTCGCTCGTTCTTGTTCACGTTCGTTCGCTCGTTCATGTTCTCGGTGTGGCGGCAGCGGAGCGGCGGCGGGGCGGCGCGGTGGCGGCATGGCGCCGCGCGCGGCATCAGCGTGGCGCCGCGGCGGCGTGCGGCGTCGTGGCGTCTCGTGGCGCGGCGTCGTGTCATGACGAGGTCGGCGTCGGCGTCTGAAACTCAGCGGCCGGCGGCAACCGAGAGGGAGAGAGAGAGATCGAGATCGGAGAGAGGGATCGAGAGGGAGGCGGCGCGCGGCGGCTCTCACCCCAGAGATGCGGCGGTGGCGAAGGAGGCGGAGGCAGCGGCGACGACGACGAGCGCGAGACGACGGCGAGATACGGCGGTGGCGTCGGCACGGGGATGCCCTAGGCAGTGACGGCGAAGGAGAAGCCGAGAGAGATCGATCGGGCTAAAACTTCTAAGTGTTGGTGGAGAAGACGAGGGCGCGCATCGGGAATATATATAGCCCTAGATCTTTAGTCCCAGTTGATGAGAACAACCGGGAGTAAAGATATCTTTACTCCCGGTTGTTCTCATCAACCGGGACTAAAGATATTTTCCCGCTATTTCCAAATTCTTTTTAAACCCGGTTAGGGTTAAGAACCGGGACTACTGATAAGCGCACTGAATATTATTTTCCATTACATATGTGTTTCTAAAATAGAAGATAATGCATTACAATTATTTAAAGTACAAAGATTAATGACAATTACTTCGAAAAATTATTGTTGTTTGTAATAAATTAAGTGGACAAAACGTAATAAGAAAATATATGATTTAAAATTAATAAAAATTCTAATAATCATATATACTTAGCATATGAATGATATTATTAAATTGGTAAAAACTCTAATTAACATATGTATATACATAGGGCATGATTTAAAATTAATAAAAATTGTAATAATCATATATAATTAGCATATGAATGATAGTAAATTAATTGTTAAAACTCTAATTAACATATGTAAATGCCACATGCATGATTTAAAAATTTTAAAAATTCGAATAGTCATATATAATTAGCATATGAATGATAGTAAATTAATTGTGAAAAACTCTAATTAACATATGAAAATGCCACCTGCGTGATTTAAAACTTTGAAAAATTCAAATAGTCATATATAATTAGCATATGAATGATAGTAAATTAATTGTTAAAAACTCTAATTAACATATGAAAATGCCACCTGCGTGATTTAAAACTTTTAAAAATTGTAAGTATCGCATATAACTAGCATATACATGATTTAAAATTGTAAAAACCTCTAATAATCATGCGTAATTAACATATGCCATACAAAAATTTGATTTATATGGATAATAAATACATCCAAAATAGTTTACATCGTGTACACAATAATTACGGCAATACATCGGCGGTGACAGTTAACCGCACGTACTTTCTCCTCACTAATGTTCCCTCCTTGTGATCGCTACGTGAGTAAGGGGTGTCTTCATTTGATAGGAGGATGCTAGGGTCAATCGTCACCGTGAAAGGGGGTTGCCCATCCAACTGATCGTAATCCTCGTCAGTCTTGTCCTCAACTCCGATGATTTTTCTTTTGCCTAGGAGAACCACGTGACGCTTAGGCTCGTCAGGCCCTCTGCCCTTCTTTCCTTTGCTCGACATGTCCTTCACGTAAAAGACTCGCGTTACATCATTGGCAAGGACAAAAGGTTCGTCCGAGTATCCAACCTTGTTAAGGTCAACCGTTGTCATCCCACTGTCATCAATCATTACGCCTCCACCAGTCAACCTAACCCATTGGCATCGGAACAGAGGGACCTTGAGAGGACCATAGTCAAGTTCCCATATGTCCTCGATGGCACCTTAATACGTGCCAGTTGTTCCATCGTGTCCCATGGCATCGACACGAACAGCGCTGTTTTGGTTCGTGCTCATCATGTCTTGGGCTCTCGTGTAGAATGTGTACCCATTGATCTCATATCCCTGGAATGTCGTGATCGACCCAGACGGTCCCCTCGCCAGGAAGACAAGTTGTTGGTTGATTGACTCGTTACCCATGAGATGTTGTCATATCAACGTGGGGAAAGTATCAATGTGATGCCGTGTAATCCATGCATCGGACTTACCGATGTTCCTGGCGCGAACTAGAGCCAAGTGCTCCTCGATGTAAGGAGCTACCAATGAAGATTGTTGCAGAACCATGGAATGGGCTTTACGGAATAAATTGTTGTCTACCATCATTATTGCTTTCCTTCTGAGAGTTCCCTTTTCCCGTAGTCTCCCTTCATGGCGTGATTCAGGTACCCCGATTGGGCGAAGATCTTCGATAAATTCTACGCAAAATTCGATGACCTCCTCTGTTCCATAACCCTTGGCGATGCTTGCCTCTGGACGAGCACGGTTACGAACATACTTCTTCAGAACGCCCATGTACCTCTCGAAAGGAAACATGTTGTGTAGGTACACAGGTCCGAGAATACTGATCTCTTTCACAAGGTGACAAAGCAGATGCATCATTATATTGAAAAATGAAGGTGGAAATATCAATTCAAAACTAACGAGACATTGCACCACATCATTCTGAAGGGCTTCTAATCTATCCGGATCGATGACCTTCTGCGTAATTGCGTTCATGAATGCACATAGCTTTGTTATTGTTGCCCGGACATTATCTGGAAGGATACCCCTTATTACAACTGGTAGCAGTTGTGTCATCAACACGTGACAGTCATGAGACTTTAGGTTTGTGAACTTCTTCTCCTTCGTGCTTATTATTCGCTTGATATTCGTGGAGTATCCAGACGGTACCTTTATGCTCTCCAAGCATTCAAACATATTTTCTTTCTCTGCCTTGCTAAAAGTGTAGCTGGCTGGACTCAAGTAATGGCTTCCTTTCTCCTTTGGTTCCGGGTGAAGATCGCCGCGTTGTTCCATATGCTTCAGATCATTACGTGCTTCCAGTGTATCTTTCGACTTTCCGTATACACCTAGGAAGCCAAGAAGGTTTACGCAAAGGTTCTTTGTGAGGTGCATCACGTCGATTGCGTGGCATACGTCCAAGAATTCCCAATAGGGTAACTCCCAAAATATAGAGTTCTTTTTCCACATCGCCGCATGACCATCTTCGCTCTCTATAGGCTGGCTTCCAGGCCCCTTTCCGAACACTACTTTAAGATCTTTAACCATAGCAAACACTGTTTTCCCGTTGCGATGTTTAGGCTTCGTACGGTGGTCAGCCTTATGTTCGAAGTGCTTGCCTTTCTTCCGCACCGGGTGGTTTGTTGCAAGGAATCGACGATGACCCATGTATACAACCTTCCTACAGTGCTTAAGATACGTACTTTCTGTTTCATCCATACAGTGAGTGCAAGCCTTGTACCTCTTGTTGGATTGTCCGGATAGGTTGCTAAGTGCAGGCCAATCGTTGATGGTTACGAACAGCAGCGCTCGTATGTTAAACTCCTCCTGTTTGTCCTCGTCCCACACGGGGACACCTTCCTTCTTCCACAACAGCTTAAGATCTTCGACCAGTGGTCTTAGGTACACATCGATGTCGTTACCAGGTTGCTTGGGGCCTTGAATAATAATCGGCATCATTATGTACTTTCTCTTCATGCATAGCCAGGGGGGAGGTCGTAGATACACATCGTAACGGGCCAAGTGCTATGGCCACTGCTCATCTCTCCAAAAGGATTCATGCCATCCGTACTCAAACCAAACCGTATGTTTCGTGCGTCCTTTCCAAATTCTTTAAATTTTCTGTCTATGTTTCGCCACTGCGAACCATCGGCGGGGTGTCTCAGCATCCCGTCCTGTTGACGCTCTTCAGCGTGCCATCGCATCATTCTAGCATTCCCCTTGTTCTTGAACAAACGCCTTATCCGTGGTATTATAGGGAAATACCACATCACCTTAGCAGGAATTCTCTTCTTTGTTAGCTGCCCGTCAACTTCTCCTGGATCGTCTCGTCTAATCTTGTATCGTAGTGCTTTGCAAACAGGGCATGCTTCTAGGTTCTCATACTCCTCACCGCGATATAGGATACAATCATTCGGATATGCGTGAATCTTCTGAACTTCCAGTCCTAGCGGGCAAACTATCTTCTTAGCCTCGTACGTTGTCTCGGGCAATTTGTTTCCCTCCGGAAGAATGTTCTTGACGAGTTTCAATAAATCGCCAAATGCCTTGTCACTAACCCCATTTTTTGCCTTCCATTGCAAGAACTCCAGAGTGGTATCCAACTTTTTGTGCCCCTGCTCGCAACCTGGGTACAACGAAGTTCTGTGGTCCTCTAACATCTTGTCCAATTTATGGGCTCCCTTTTCACTTTCGCAGTCCTCCTTGGCGTCCTGCAACATCTGACCAAGATCATCCGCAACGTCGTTACCATCAGCATCCCTTTCCTCCTCACTTGTTTGATTTCCTTCAAATCCAACGTATTGAGCAAAGTCCGGAATATTGTCGTCTTCCACTTCATCTTCTTCCATTTCAACACCTTGCTCTCCGTGGGATGTCCAACAATTATAGCTTGGCATGAACCCCGACTCAAACAAGTGGAAATGAATAGTCCTGGATGCAGAATACTCCTTCTGATTGTTACACTTATTGCATGGACAACAAATAAAACCCCTTTGCCTGTTAGCTTCGGCCACTCTCAAAAAATAGAGCACGCCGTCAATATACTCTTTGGACCGCCGGTCAGCGTACATCCATTGCCGATCCATCTACATGAGTCGAAAAAAAATCGTACAAAAATAATTATTCTTACAATAATGACAGTCATACAATAATTGTAAGATAATTACAAACTATTTCAACAGTCATACAATAATGACATATCTTTATTCATACAAAAATCATAAAATATTACACCAAATAATTCTTATTTACTATTTCTAAAGTTTTAAACTAATTTTAATGTGTTTTACTTCTTTTAATTTTCATTTTAGTTTGTTTTCTAGTATTCAAGATTAACTTTCACTATAGTTTTCCTTCTCAACTATTTTATAAAACCTTCTTTAGCAAATCAACTAAATTTCTATATATTCTTTCTTCCCCACACAAATTTTCTCCCTCATCAACTTACAACTAAATTTTGGAGACAAAAAAGTGTGCAAAACATAGCTGCAAATGTAATATGACAAAAAAAACATTGGAGGATGAAGTTGCAAACCTTTTAGGCACCTCCGATTTGTATGTAATCGCCAAAATAAATTCACTAGAAATTTTGGCATGACCTCCCCTCTTTTTTGAAGAAATTTTGAAGCTTGCTCGGGCAGCTGGAGGAGGAAGAAGACATATATATAGGGGTGGGACTTTAGTCCCGGTTGGTGTTACCAACCGGGGCTAAAGATCCCCGGGATCTTTAATCCCTGACAGCATTTGAACCGGGACTAAAGATCAAATTTGCCCGTTACCCTTTTTAACCAGACTAAAGATCATCTTTAGCCCCGGTTTTTATTGCATCCGGGACTATTGTGGAATTCGGCCGACCGACGAAAGATGGTTTCTCCACCAGTGTAACTAGGGTTTGTTTGTTTTTGCATTAAGTTCTCTTCGGCTTAACTATGTTGTAGTTTTTCAATGTACTTTGACAATATCCTTTTATATTTTGACCGTGATGTTGATATGATAAATCACCTTTTTAAAAGGCTAGCGACAGGTTCAACATAAATTCTCAACTTGAGCATCTTCAAGCGAAATATGTGGGCACCGGGCATGCTGACTTGAACCATTTGTAAGTTATCTTTTTTCTAAAATAAAGAATATCTAGTTGGGAATGTAGTAACTATTATTAACAATTTCTTTTATTGCAGTGAGTGGGCTCTAAACATCCAAAGAGATAGCTATGCATCCTATATTGGGCACTATCCGGTGCTGGCATATTTTGCCATTGCTGAGAACGAATCAATTGGAAGAGAGCGTTACAATTTTATGCAGGTATGTTTAAAGGCTGCTTCTTACAACCACATATACTTAGTAATAGTTAAAATTATGTCAAACCTATCTGTTCTATAATTATTAATGTATGACTGCTCCTAAAATAGGAAAACAGTGAAATAAAGTCATTATATTGAATATGTAGTGCATCTGTCCATATGGGTAGCTCATCAAAATGGAGCATAGCATTATGAGTCCAACTACGTGTGCAGACAATCTCACAAGTGCATGACCAAAGTTGACATAATCACTGAACTGTGTTAGTCTCATGTTACTGGTTCCGGGGGCGCGGGGGCGGATCCAACGTGGGTGAGGGGGGGACTTCAGTCCCCCCTACACTCACAAGACCCATGGATACCCCCGGAGCACCCCTTTCGATTTTTCACCATAAATGATAAACTAAAGGTCCCTAGATGGCTGGAGGTTGAAGAAACTGCGTAATTGAGCCCCCCCAATTTTTTGTTCCTGGATCCGCCCCCCCCCCCTACTGGTTCGATAGATTTTTGGTGCAATGACCGGTCAAGAGACATGGTCTTCTTGGGTTTGTAGGATCTGTGCATGTACAAATGTAGTGCTAACTAATTTTATGTGATCATATATACTTTTTTTAGGTTTGAGTTATTTTTGTGTTTTAATTTTGTTTTCCATCCGTTACAATGCGTGGGCAAAAAGCTAGTCTGCTAAAAAGCATTGACATCTTAAAGGAGATAATCTGTACATTAATTTCCACCTCTCTTCTGTCCTCAAACTTTTAGTGGCTTGGGCTGTCGGTGTTATTGTTTCCCTGCTCAAATGTAGTGGGAAAAAACTGATCTCCTATCCCATTTTAATGGTGATACCTACCAAATATGCACTATTCAGAACATATTATGTTTACTTTTCCCTGATAATATTGCTGCAAGTTTTGATTTCGGCCTTACGGCTGATGCAAACCAGGATTTATGGCTGTATTTCATTCATTCACCTTTGTATATTGAATAGGTTTCAGCTGTACAGGTTTATAAGATTTATATATTATGTGTCGTATGGACAACGAAATGCGTTGATCTTATTGATGTCATAGTATTTACTTTGCAATTTTTCCATGTTCGTTAGCAGTCCAGCGTTTTGGTGATTGTATTTATCCATGATTCAGTTTTGTTCTGCAATAGAATTGGCTATGAAAATATGCTGGGGTGCAACTGAATACCTATTAAGGAAAATACATCTAGAGTTAGTTCCGCAGACTTGCAGCTAAGCTAAGATAAAGTTTTGTGTTCAATCGATTGAATGTAAGAACATATCCTCTTGCAGTGCAATTTGCTATATGAGCTCCTATGCCCTTTCCAAAGTACAACTTATTTGGTTTCATCTGATTAAGCATTCTCGAAGTGTCCTAACTGTAATAGATACCATAATTAGAGATGGCCACTTTTTAAACAGCTGTTCATGGGTGACCAGAGTCTTCATTGCACTGGTTGCCGTTTAAATATGCAGACATTTAAACGAGGTATTGCGGTGCAAATTTGTATATTGATTTCACTGTTTCTGGTGTTGCAGAAAATGCTGCTTCCTTGTGGTCTCCCTCCCGAGAGAGACGAAGATTAATGTGGCCTTCCGTCTTTACTGGGACTTCGGTTCAGTAGCAGTTCTCTATCCAAGGAAGATCAAACTACTAGCCTAGCCACCTCAGTACTCGATCAGTCCTTTGTAAGACTGCCCATTTTTAACATCTTAAGCTGTGTGTACCATGTCCAAATCTGTTGATCATGAATGTTCAGCGCTTCTCTTGCTTCTCGTCGTCTACTTATTTCCTTTAGTGGAATCGTCTACTCGCTAGTTTGTCGGCCATAGAAAAAGGTTGAATTTTGAAACTTAATTTTAAGTTGAAATTGGGGGTTTTTATCATTGTTGTTTATTTTCCAGCATTAACTTTTAAAGAGCTAATAACATAGAAATAAAATTTCATTCATAAATTATTTTTATTTGCTTAAATTATTTTCTATGGCTTGTCAGCTGTAGGTCCAACGACAATCGGTAATTAATAATCCCTTGAGTATGAAACCAATAATTTTCCCTGTAGGATCGAACCACAAGAACTAAGCCAACCAGAGGGGGTGAATGGTTGATATACCCAAAAACCGAAAACTTTTAGCGGAAATAAAAGTTACCCTCAAATTCGATGGATCGCGGTCTGACCGACGTGGATGCGCCGGTCTGACCGCCTGATAAACGTCGGTCTGACCGATATAGATCGATCGGTCGAACCGCCAAGATCGCCTGCTGCCGACTGAAGTCGCCCTCGATATGACCGCCCTTGCGCCGCCGGTCTGACCGCCGCTTGCCGCCGGTCTTACCGCCGGAGAGATACCGGTTAGACCGCAAAAACCTGGTGAAACACAAATCGAAGAACTCTCAAAGTAGATGACAACTTTATTGCTTCTCTCTATGTTTACAAAGTGCAACAACAACACTCCTTACAAAAATCTCGACTAAACTCGAAACTCTAACTAAACTAGCTCTCAAAAGCTATACAAAAGCGATACCGGGAAGCCTCACGCTCCCCCTCTATTTATACATGAGATAGGCAGCCTAAAGCCACGAACCAAACTCATACTAAGAGTCCTAAACACCTTAGGAAACCCTCTAGTACAAGAAACAACAGCGAATCCGATCATCACCTGAAAATTGATTATCTCCAAAACCACTTTGACGATAATCTCCAAATATCAAAACCAATAATCACAGATGCCAATTGTTCAACACAGATAAGAATCAAAACACACGTTAATCTTACAATCTCCCCCTTGATGAACACATTAGCAAACCCATTAAAAATGTTTTGTAGTTTGTAAAAATAAAAACAAAAAGTGGTAAAAAGCACACTTCGAACAAATGTACACATCGTGCTCAAAAATCCAAAAGAAAACTTCTCCCCCTTTTTAAAAGAAAGAAATTCCCAATTGAACCAAAAACATGCTCTTCTAAAAAAAACTCTTCTCTTCTCCCCAAAACTCATCTCTTCTCCCCAAAACTCATCTCTTCTCCCCCTTTTGACAATGATTTCATCAAGCACAGGAATTATGTTTATTAATGTATAAGAGCTTAACATACATATAGCATATCATGTCATGTGTTGCAATAAAAATAAGATAAACCCATCTATAATAGAACAAGCATGCATTAAAGTATAACCATGAACCAAAGATTTTACAATTAAGCTTGAATCAACAATCGAAATTCATGATTTCATATGATTTATAATGCAACATCTTAACAAGGACATAGGTTGAAGAATAAACACTAAACACATATACCTATTGCATTTATCACTCTTTCCTAAATAAACTTTAGCACAGAATTACCAAGAGATTTTTTTTAACCTTTTCTTTTCTTGAGCCTTTTTCTCATATTTTTCTCTTTTATTCCGGATACGTCCCTGTCGTCAAGACTGTTTCCAGGGATTCAGCACCCATTATTTTGCTCACATCGAATACATCCTTGTCGCCAAGACTGTTTCTAAGGATTCGGTATTCATTTTTTTTTTCATATTTTTATTCTCTTTTTCACAATGAGCAATTAAAGCTATTTGAGAAATAACAATTCATAAAGCATATATATAGAGCATTTACAAATCAAACCATATGCTAGCATCAAAATTGCATATTTTCTTAATTCAAGTGTAATTTAAGTGTCATGCATCATCTTCCTTAAAAGCAAAATCTAAATCTCATGAAAAGACTAGAATACATACAAGCTATGCTAGAGACAAATAAACCTTCAAAGTATTGCTAGCATGCACAAGAAAATACCATATGCATAAACAAAGCTCTCTTTTATCAATTTTTTTCATTGTCAATTTTTGCTTGATAAAACCATGAGGTACAAACTCCCCCTCAAATTATGCCAAAAGAAAGTCATAAAAAGCACAAACTCCCCCTCAAAATAACCTCCAATTCTCCCCGAACAAAAATTAAGAAGAAATCAAAAATTTTGAAAAAAACATCCAATTGCCAACGATATCACTAAAATTCTCAAGAATTGACATACATCAAATAGTATTAACCAAAACTACAATCTCAAATACTAGCATTTGAAAAAGCTAATAAACAAGAGAGTATACCAAAATTATGTCAATCCAAAAGTAAAGTGATGTTACCTTGCCATGCAATCGTCATCTCAACGTTAAACGCACATGGTGAGTATGCCGCCAAAATACCTATGAGCGAGAAGATGTCGAGGCCTCCGTGTTGGTGTTAGAAATAAGAAATTTTGGAATCCAACACTGAGTCACATGACCACTAGAACCAGTAGGTACATACGCACTTACAAAATCAGAATCAGACTTACCAAAAAACTTACCTTTTTGCTTCACAAAAGTCTGAGTTGAATTTCGCATAAAATTGCCCCAAGGCCGGTCTGACCGCCACTGTGCCTGTGGTCTGACCTGGCCTGGCAACCGGTCTGACCGACTGGACAATGTCGGTCTAACCGTGGTCCTCGAATTAAAACCCGATTTTAGCCAACGTCGTTTTGTAAAAGCAATCTCTTTCCTTTTTCTGTTTATGGGCAAGTCTAAAACAAAAACCAACCAAATGTCCATCTTTTCCACAAAAAGAACAAGTGTACTTCTCACGACAAGTTTGTGAAGTAGATGATTTTGAAATTGATGGTTTTGCAACAAAAGAAGGTTTTGCATTCATAACATTTGATTTCGAAGAAGATGCATTTAAAGAAGACATGATGCCAGCAGATTTAAACACAGTGTTCTTAGGCTCAGATTCAATCAAAATTTCACCTCTCCTAGCAACACCCAAAACAGTAGGAGGATGTCTAGAATTATGAGCATAAGGATCAAAACCTAAACCACGATTGTGTGTGCTAACCTTAGATTGATCAAGAATCATGTTGAGGTTCTTTTTACCATCAGAAAATCTTTGCAAAGAACTTTTCAAATAAGAAACCTCCTGAGTAAGAGTAGCACAATTTTTGCAAGCATCCAAAAGATACTTTTGTTTTCTACAAGTTGAGCAAGAAAACACCTTATCTTGTTTAACAATTTCTTTCATATGTTTAACACGCCCTAAAGCATCTTTCAACTTCATCTCATTCAAAACACACTTTGAACAATCTTGAGAAATCAAAACACCATTGTTTTGTTTTGCCTTATTTGCACATGAAGCATTGACCAAAGAACTTGCACAAAAAGCAACTTTGTATTTTTTCAAAACATTCTTTGTCAAAATCAACTCATCAACAACACGAGCATGTAAAGCAAATCCAAGAGCAAAAGAAGATTCCAACCTTTTAGATTTTTCAATCTCAAATTCCAATTTTTTGCAATTAACAGAATTGACATCTCGCAAAGCATTAATTTCATAAAATAAAACTTCACAAGATTGACAATTATCATCATCAGGAATCGAAGATTTTAATCTATCAATTTCAGCATTTAGAATCTCAATAGTGTGATTCTTCTCATCAAGCACAATAGAACATGTTTGAAGTTTTTTTAGCAAATTTGCAAGCAGCAAGTTCTAACTGATCATAACTAAGCTTTTCTTCATTATCATCATCAGATTCATCAACATCAGAACTAGCATTACGAGCAATAAAAGCTAGATCAACAACTTGCTTACCTTTGCCCTCATCTTCATCTTCAGATCCATCAAAAACTTTTATGAGTTCTTGAATTAACCACTGCATACAATGCTTCTTCTTCTCCTTCTCCTTCATGTTCTTCTTCTTGTTCACGTCATCCTCTTTGACTCTACCATCATCTTCCTTCTTGCCTCTCCCAAGCTTAGGACAATGCGAGCAAAGATGATCAAGTGCTCCACACTCAAAACAACGATTCGGTTCTCCTCTTTTCCTGTTCCTAACATTTTTCATAGCTCGGGAAAATTTGTTAGATAGCAAAACCAAGCCCTCCTCCTCGAACTGTTCGAGTTGATCATCGGACATGGCATTAATTAAAGCAAGAACAGAAGACTTCGATGAAGAAGCACCAACATCCAAAGAAGTTGAAGACGAAACCAAAGCACTAGACTTAGAATCACCTTTACGAGAAAGAATATTCATCTCATGAGTTTTCAGTTTTGTGTAAAGTGAATCCAAAGTCAAAGTAGACATGTTCACAGACTCCTGAATAGATGTAACTTTCATCTCCCAAATAGATATGTCAAGACCATTCAAAAAGTGACGAGAAATCTCAGATTGTGGATAATTAGCATCATAAGAAGAATCAACAGATCTAAGATCACTCAAAATTTTATTAAACCTAGAAAGATAGTCATCCAAAGCTTCTCTAGGTTTCATCTCAAATTTAATATATTCCTTTTTGAAAAGATCACGACGAAGTTCTTTAATGTTATTTGTATCTTGATGAAAATTACTCAAAGCAAGCCAAATCTCATGAGCAGTTTGAAGATGAGCAACACGATCATAATCCGAACGAGAAATCCCACTCAAAAGAATATTGCGAGCTTTGCAATTTAGTTCAAAAGAAGTTTTTTCAGCAGCAGTATTAATAGCTTCAGGAATCACATAAGGAAGAGAAACTTTTCTCCAAATATCATAATTCTCAGCCATAATGTAAGATTGCATCCTACTACACCAATGAGAAAAATCCGTTTCATCGAAAACATGAGGCTTAGTTGTAAACTTATTAGAAGTAGCCATGGTAAAAACTCAAGATCGGTAAAGATCGAAAAGAGCAAACGTGGCTCTGATACCACTTGTAGGATCGAATCACAAGAACTAAGCCAACCAGAGGGGGGTGAATGGTTGATATACCCAAAAACCGAAAACTTTTAGCAGAAATAAAAGTTACCCTCAAATTCGATGGATCGCGGTCTGACCGAAGTGGATGCGCCAGTTTGACCGCCTGATAAATGTCGGTCTGACCGATGTAGATCGATCAGTCGAACCGCCAAGATCGCCTGTTGCCGACTGAAGTCGCTGCCGGTCTTACCGCCGGAGAGATGCCGGTTAGACCGCAAAAACCCGGTGAAACACAAATCGAAGAACTCTCAAAGTAGATGACAACTTTATTGCTTCTCTCTGTGTTTACAAAGTGCAACAACAACACTCCTTACAAAAATCTCGACTAAACTCGAAACTCTAACTAAACTAGCTCTCAAAAGCTATACAAAAGCGATACCGGGAAGCCTCACGCTCCCCCTCTATTTATACATGAGGTAGGCAGCCTAAAGCCACAAACCAAACTCATACTAAGAGTCCTAAACACCTTAGGAAACCCTCTAGTACAAGAAACAAACTTAACATAACCAATCGTACCAAATTTGGACTCCTTCCAAATTCGACTCTGCATCCCATACGCGCACTATACCTCCATTGTATGCCATATGGAATCTCCATCAACCACGTGCATCAACTCTAGCCTTAGTATCCCGCATGATATCTGACCACGTACCATGGACATCGTCTTACTACCAAGCCGACTCCCAGTCCATCACCGCAAATACTCTCTCAAGGCATCGAGTCACCTACACATGAAACAATCAAAGAAACCATATTCCTAGACCAAGCTATCTCCAACTTGACTCATTGTTAGCAAACAACAGTATTACATAAGTATAGTATCCATCTAGAAGCCATAACCATGAAACAATCACGGATATCCGAAGAAACAACCCGAAACCGAAACCGACACAGTGTCGGCCGGTCAGACCGCGGGCCGGCCAGTCTGACCGCTCGATAAACGCCGGTCTGACCGGCATACACCACCCGGTCGGACCGGTCACATAAAATAACAGCGAATCCGATCATCACCTGAAAATTGATTATCTCCAAAACCACTTCGACGATAATCTCTAAATATCAAAACCCATAATAACAGATGCCAATTGTTCAGTACAGAATAAGAATCAAAACACATGTTAATCTTACATTCCCTCCAAGTTGGAATATGAAAACCTGGTTAAAATAACCCTGGAGTCAACTGAATGACATGTAGGACTGTTCGGTTTTGGTGGAGGAATGCAAACTTAACTGTTTAAAAAGTTTATGATAGATGAATAACTAATTTATACTTTTTAGGAAAGTTTGGGAATATAAAGCGGATTTCTTTTCCCATGGATTATAGCGTCCACAACTACATATCCATGGATTAAGTCAAATATTTCTTTTAACTAGAAAAAATACCCGTGCGTTGCAACGGGTGAATGCTATTTTAATTTTATTATTGTTTTATGGTTTAGCTAGGATGAAAAAAGTCCGTGTGTTGCAACGGGTGAATGATATTTTAATCTTATTATTGTTATATGTTTAGCTATGATATGAAAATCACTGTGGGAATTCGCTTAAATATTTTTTAGAAAATCATGAGCTAAAATTAGGAGTTCGGCTTTCATACCAAGTTAGCATGCGAGTTATTCTAAAGACATTTCTTATACGACTCCTTTTGTATTTCAAAAGCAAACGAACTTAAAATTCGACTAAAAACGGATCTATATTTCAAAAAGTGAACGAACTTAAAACCAACTCAAATACGGATGACGTACCAAAATATCGGCAAAAACATCTTCAATTTTTATAATAGTAGAGATAGAGACTAGTGAGACGGCTTGAGACGAAGCACACACTTCTGATAGGTTAGGGGGCTCATCGATAGAAGAGTTTAGCCAACTGGGGTAGTTTTAACTTTAGGGGATAATTTGTTTCCTACTACTCTGTCAAAAAAAAAAAAAGAAAACAAACCCTGGGTTCGGGTTTGAATCTGGACATGCATTTTTTTGGACGGAAGGGGGTGGGTGGGTTATCTTCTTCCGAGAACCACCTAAGGTTCCACCTGAAAATGTGAAATAATTTAATTGAAGTAGGAAAAATTCTAGGAGACATCTTGTTTGAATTAGTCCTTGTGTTATTCGAATGGATTGTCCAAACACGGTATATAATCGAATGGATTGTCCAAACACGGTATATAAGACATACCTAGTAAAGCTTACATGTTTGTAAACAAAATATTGAGATTCAACTAAAGTTATTGGTTCCATTTTTACAGAATTTCATGGATACAATGAATCTATGGAAAGATAGTGTATTTTCAACTACAACGGAATAGTACATACAAATCATTAAATGGAATTTATGGCTACACACAATCATTATTAAATGTAATATATGGCTACACAACCCGTTGAAGATGGTTATAGACCGAGACCAAGATGGGCTAGTGTAGGTAACAAACAAGCTCAAGAACAGGCAAACTAAGGAGAAGACGCGTGATTTATTTTTTTTTCTCAATTCGGATCCAACGATCCTACTTCTCCGTTGAGGGGCCACAAAGGTTAGGTCTCTTTTAAGCCCTTTCCTCACGAGGTTGCACAAATGCATTTCTCGATTTCACTCTTGATTTTCTCCCTTACAAAGGCTAAATTGAAACCTTCACAACCTTTCCATGACGCACTACAACCTTGGTTGCTTATCGGTAACGCCTAGTCATAAAGGAGACCTTAGTCCCCAAAAGTGTAACAAACACAATTAATAATTTGCTTTGCTATGAACTCAAGTGAATTAGCTCACTATCTCAACTTCTCAATCTCTCGATCCAAATCTCTCCCGTTCTTGAAATCCTCTCGCAAAAAGATACCACTACGGTAGGGGAATATGGTGAATGCTATTTGGTTTTGGATATGTCTAAGTTTTGCTCAGGAATAGTAGCAAAGGAAGGAGCGGGACAGGTGTATTTATTTTCACACCCTCAAATCTACCCACTGGAGGCAAAGATTCCATTTTCCGGAAGTTCCAAACAATATAAACTTTCAGAGCAACAGCATAAAACTGGGCAAAACAACATTTTGGAATTTTCAAAAATCATTAGAGAGCAGAATTGAGATTGCTGCCATTTTAAAAAACAAAACGATTACCTTTTGTAATTCGTTGAAACGTTTGACACTTTAGTTATCACCTAAACTACATTAGTGTAGAAACTGCAATCTTGACGGCTCATCAATGCCGATTCGACGTGAGCCGGCGAGGATTCCCAATCACTACCAGTTCATGGCGTTGGAGAGAATTTTCTCACCCAAGCAGGCAAGAACCAGCAATGACGCTCAACATGACTCAAAGTGGGAAAGAGATTAATCGGGTCAACGAAGTCCACGTTCCGGACTATAGAGAATGTTGGAAATTTGGTCATAATTCGGCATATTTTAATCTAAAATATTAAGACAATAAACATGACATTTGCAATATAAGTAGATCTAGTGACAATGTATATAACTTGAGTATGCTTAATATGAAATA
Organism: Oryza glaberrima; assembly: GCF_000147395.1. Lineage (NCBI taxonomy): Eukaryota > Viridiplantae > Streptophyta > Magnoliopsida > Poales > Poaceae > Oryza > Oryza glaberrima. The sequence continues at coordinate 8,953,372 of NC_068333.1, forward strand.
AGCATCAACATTTACATAGTAACACAATGCTTCCATTGCAAAGAGTATTAACAAAGAAACATCTAATAGAATCGGGAGAATGAAAGTATACCCCGAGAAAGTCCCATTGCTGGATTTTGAGGCAGTATTGCCTCCGTTGATGTCATTCATCTTCTTGTCTCCAATCTCCGTTGACATCTTGGTGATGGTGCCGATGCAGCAGCAGTAGCCGCGAAGAACAAGAGTAGTCGCGCTTGAAGCGCTACCCAAAAACTTGATCGCCCGCCTACCCGTGCAAGTTCTCAAGCGGACGGAGTTCCGGAGGCACCTGCTCGTCCCGTACACCTGTGCACGCAGGTGAACAGAACCGGGGAAGGATTCTGCAGCTCAGGAACAGAGGAGGAGGAACTCGAAGTGCAAGAGCGTGAACAGAACCGGGGAAGGATTCTGCAGCTCAGGAACAGAGGAGAAGGAACTCGAAGTGCAAGAGTCATGAAGAACTTCGTACGTCCTTCTGGTCGCCGCGGAGTATATATATGCGAGCACGAGAGTAACGTTCGGAGTCATCAACCGCGGTGTTACCGATGCGCTCGTTAATACGGAATCAATTCACGGCGTTTAATTCCGTAACCGACAGAATCAATTCATGACGTTTAATTCCGTAACCGACGGAATCAATTCACGACGTTTAATTCCATAACCGACGCGTTCATTGATACGAAATCAATTCTCCGTGTTTATTACCGTCCGTTACAAAACAAGAGAGCGCAGCAGCAGCAACTGTCTGCCTCGCCCCGCCTGGTTGTCCGCGCACCATCTCAACTGGTCAACAGAGACTCTCCACTAGCTCCATATTTAAGTTGAGACCTCTTCACTTAGATTTCTAAGGTGGTATTATTACCCATAGCACTTAATGTGGGCCAATGGAATTTATTAGGATTTAATTGGTCCTAGCCCATTAATCTAACAATCCCCACCAAATATCATGGCTCACAGGAAATGCTCTCGATTCTGATCCTATTTGTTATACCAGTATTTCGGTGGAGACTGTTAAGTTGAACTTCCACCTAGGAAAAGAGATACACCAGATCACAACTGAACAATGGACTATGCCTTGAATTGTCAGTCTTGTGCGATTCAGGTTTCACTCAAACCCTTAACTGGTACTAGGCTGCCATTTGCATCCCCTCTGTTTGGAGCGTATAAGTCATACTCCTGGCCTTTTCATGATTATCTAGAAATCACCCAGATCTCATAGACTATGACTAGCAGTCGGACTCATATAGGTGTGTTCCTTCTAAGATGTTCTGTAGGCCAACATCTCTGCTTTATGAAAAGCCACTCGGATCACATTAAGGTGTATACCATCCTACCATACAGATTAGAAGAGAAGTGCATCATGAAGATAAGCCCATTTTAGGGTCTCTTCTCTCAGTTACACAATAGTTTGTTTCGCCATCCAAATTCACGGGATCTCCGATCACAATGGACAGGTTTCCACCATTGTGCAACTCTAAGTGGGTCTCAAGCCCATCTCCCTTGATGCACAGTCTATCACATTACGTGGTAGCCCTTGATAAACTGATCTGCCAGATTTTTAGCCGTCTGGACATAGTCCAATGCTATCACTCCGGAGTTTTTCTGCTTTCTAACAGACTTCAGTCTTCTTTTAACATGCCTGGATGACCTCATGTCGTCCTTTGAACTGTTCACTTTAATAATCACTCGTTGATTATCACAGTTCATCAGGATTGCTGGTACTGGTTTTTCAACCACCGGCAAGTCCATCAGGAGCTCACGAAACCATTCGGCCTCAACTGTGGCAGTATCTAAAGCTGTGAGTTCTGCTTTCATTGTTGACCTTGTTAAGATGGTCTGCTTGCAAGACTTTCAGGAAACACGTGGCCTTTATCTTATCAGCATCAGATATCCAGTTTGAATCACTATAGCCCTCCAATACTATTGGGTACCCAGCGTAGTGAATTCCATAGCTCATTGTCCCTTTTAGATAGCGCATTACTCTTTCAAGAGCATGTCAATGATCATCTCCCGGATTTGAAACAAATCGGCTCAACTTGCTCACAGCAAATGAGATAGGCCTCGTTGCACTAGCTAAGTACATCTATGAACCAATAATCTAAGAGTATCTCAATTGATCCCTTGCTATTCTTCGGTTTTTCCTTAATAGCACACTAGGATCATAAGGAGTAGGAGCTGCCTTGCAGTCACTATAACCAAAGCGACTCAAGACCTTGTCCACATAGTGACTCTCAGTAGTTTAATGTTAAGAATAACATCAGCCACTCCCAAATCCATCATTTCAAAGCTTTTGGACAGAAAGTCCTTGACCTCCTCAATCACATTGAGGCTGGTCCCAAAGATCAATATGTCATCGACGTATAAACACAAGATCACTCCCTCTCCCCCACCATAGCGATAGTACACACATTTGTCAGCTTCGTTCACAACAAAGCCAGCAGATGTAAGTGTATTGTCAAACTTCTCATGCCATTGCTTAGGCGCTTGTTTGAGACCATACAAGGACTTCAACAGCTTGCACACCATTCCCTCCTGACCTTCTAGTACATACCCATTTGGTTGATCCATATAGATCTCCTCCAACTCTCCATTGAGGAAAGCTGTCTTAACATCCATCTAATGGACGAGTAGACCATGAGAGGCTGCCAGAGCGAGTAGTACTCGAATCGTGGTCAAGCGAGCAACCGGTGAATAAGTGTCGAAAAAATCCTCGCCTTCTTTTTGGGTATAACCCTTGGCCACAAGCCTTGCCTTGTACTTTTCAATTGTACCATCAGGCCTAAGCTTTTTCTTGAAAACCCATTTGCATCCTACAGGCTTGCACCCATATGGACGCTCGACGACTTCCCAAGTACCATTATACATAATTGAGTCCATCTCACTGCGTACCGCTTCCTTCCAATAGTCAACGTTAGGAGATGAATATGCCTCTTCAATGGTTCTTGGAGTATCATCCACAAGATATACAATGTAGTCATCTCCAAAAGACTTTGCAGTCCTTTGTCTCTTACTCTTTCGAGTTGCTACAATGTTATCCTCTTCAGGATTTTCCTCAAGCGTTTGATCAATGTGTTCTATCGGCACAAAGTGCTCAGGGGATAAAATAGGTTCTTGACTAGAAGTGCTAGGTGCATTTTTCATAGGAAATTCATTCTAAAAAAATGTGGCATCTCTGGACTCAGTAATTGTACCAACACGCATGTCGGGTACTCCAGAATTTACTATTAAGAACCTATATCCCACACTGTGGATAGCATAACCAAGAAACACACAATCTACGGTCTTTGGTCCAAGTTTATGCTTTTTGGCTATAGGTACATTTATCTTGACCAAACAACCCCATGTGCGCAGGTGAGAGATTTAATTTCTTCCTTTCCCATTCCTCGAATGGTGTTACTTCCTTATGCTTAGTAGGAATTCTATTCAGGACATGACACGCAGTCAATATTGCCTCACCCCACCATTCCTTGGAAAGTCCTGCAGTGTCTAACATGGCATTCACCATCTCAGTTAGCGTGCGGTTCTTTCTTTCGACTACCCCGTTTGACTGCGGTGAATAGGGAGGCGTCCTCTCATGAATAATTCCATACTTTTCGCAGAAAGAAGTAAACTCATTGGAAAAATACTCTCCACCCCTATCAGACCTTAACCGTTTGATTTTCCTTTCCAGTTGGTTTTCTACCTCAGCCTTATAGATCTTAAAGTAATGTAATGCTTCATCCTTTGTTTTCAATAGGTACACGTAGCAGAATCTAGTGCAATCATCTATCAGTGTCATGAAATATTTCTTTCCCCCTTTAGTCAACACGCCATTCATTTCGCACAGATCGGAATGAACAAGTTCTAGTGGTGCCAAATTCCTCGCCTTAGATGCCTTGTGAGGTTTGCGAGGTTGTTTCGATTTAACACAAGTATGGCACTTAGAGCCTTTGACTAAAGTGAATTTTGGAATCAAACTCATGTTGGCTAAGCGTGTCATACAACCAAAATTCACATGACAAAGTCGCGAATGCCACACATTGGACTCATCATCATCATCGCTTACATGGTTCATAACTTTATTACACATATCATCCAAGGAAAAGCGAAACAAACCTCCGCTGTCATAACCTTTTCCAATAAACGTTCCATATTTAGATACGACACATTTATTGGATTCAAACACAAGTCTAAAACCATCTCTACATAGTAGAGAGCCGCTAGCTAGATTCTTCTTTATTGAAGGGACATGCTGCACGTTCTTCAGCTGCACGATCTTTCCCGAAGTAAACTTCAGATCGACCGTACCAACACCATGAACAGCCGCAAGCGATCCGTTTCCCATCAACAAGGAGGAACCTCTCCCGACTTGATAAGAAGAAAACAGGGAAATGTCCACAGACACATAAATATTAGCACCAGTATCAACCCACCAATCAGGTGAGTGACAGACAGAGAGAACTGCAGGTAAAAATTTACCATACCCTAATGTTCCTCCGCCCTCACTTATAACCATGTTTGCAGACTTCTTGTCCTTGCGCTCAGGACAATCCTTGGCCCAATGCCCAGGCTTGCCACACACAAAGCAATCTCCTTTTGCCTTTCCTTGCCTTTCTTCTTAAAATTGGTTGTAGCCTTGGGTTTGACGTCAGGTTTGACTTTCTTGTTGTTGTTGTGGGATGCGTGAGGGTTCTTCTTCTGCACCAAATTGGCGCTAGAACCTCCCTCGATCTTTTTGCCCCGGTTGTCCTTTGCCCTCGCCTTCTCCTCAATACCCAAAGAGCCAATGAGATCAGTAACACTGAACTCTTGCCTCTTGTGTTTTAGAGAAGTAGCAAAGTCCGACCAAGGAGGTGGCAATTTGGCAATAATGCCTCCAGCCACAAACTTGTCCGGCAACTCGCAGTTGTTGTTCTCAAGTTCCTTTACCAGCATCTGAATCTCATGAGCCTGTTCCACTACAGAACGGTCATCAACCATCTTGTAGTCATAGAACTGCTCCATGACATACAGCTCGCTGCCGGCGTCGGAAACCCTGAACTTGGCCTCAAGAGCATCCCACATGTCCTTCCCTGAAGGTATGTGCATATACACATCCACAATATTATCGGCGAGCGCACTTATCAGTGCTCCACGAAACAAGCAATCCGTAGCCTCGAACTTAGCCTCCTCCTCAGGAGAGAGAGGCGGTTCACTCGGTTTGCCCCGTGAGACAAAGAAACAATGCATCGCCGTCAACCAAAAAAGTGCACGTGCTTTCCATCTTTTATAATTTGAACCATCGAAAGCATGTGGTTTTAGTGATGCAGCAAAGCCAACTACCGAAAAAGACCTATCAAGTTTTTGGATTGTTGGAAATTTGGTCATAATTCGGCAGATTTTATTCCAAAATATTTTTTTTGACCCAAAAATAGTGAGGGAGGCCCCCACGGTATGATTTTAAAAAATAACCAATATTATTTACAAAGAGAGTAAAAAGGGAAGGACAGGAGAAATAAGAAAGTAAAACAGAAGATTACAAATGATCAATCCATGATTACACTAAGGGTCGATCGCTTTCCCTGAACCTAATTAAATGTAGGTTCAGATCCAATTTGAGATTGGCCAGCCAATTAGTCACAGAGGGTTGAATTCCTTGAAAGATCAGACCATTTCTCTCCTTCCAGATGTTCCAAGACGCCAGAAGAAACAGTTCCATGAAACCTTGTTGGGAGAAAGAGGAGCGCTGAGTATGTATCATTTGATTAAATTCCAAAGAAGAGTTCCAGTACCATCCCATCTTGTTCCAACACTTTTACTGAAGCTACAGTCAAAGAACAAATGCTCTCTGGTTTCTCTAGCGTTCTCCTGACACGAGGAGCAAGAAATCGACGCGCCTAGGGGAGCACAATGTTTTCTATCCAACAAGTCTCTAGTGTTCACTCTGTCCATGAGAAGTAACCAACCAAAGACCTTAATTTTCATGTTAACTTTGCTTTGCCAGATCCATTTAAAGGTCACAGGGGGAGTTAGGGACCAAAACGAGAGCTTGTAAAATCTCTTACGGCTTGTTTGGTAACACGAGGGAAGGGGATTGGGAGTTTACACGAGGGAATTGATGATGAGATTAATATGGGAATTTGATTTTTAATCCCAATATCTTGTTTGGTAGAGGTGATGTAAATTGATAGGGAGTTTAGTTGGAGATTAGGTCATTAATAAAAACGGATGGCTGAGATTTGCTTAGACAAAATAAAGGAGGAATTCCTTCCCAATTACCTGCCCTTACCCAGGTATTGAAAAGGAGGGAGTTCCTTCCTCAATTCCCATCCCCATCCTACCAAAATTCCCATGTCTCCCAACCAAACAAAATACTTAATAGCCTCATCTATCTGAACTCCCAATCCCTCCTAAAAACTCCCTCCAACCAAACGGGCCGTTAGAGGTGTAGATTCCTGAACCCCAAATGAACCGCCAAGAGTCATTAATATCTGAAAGTGTAACCGTCTGAATTTCACTTAACATCAGATTATACTCTTGATAAGCTTGTTGAGAGAGCAGCAGGTGAAATTGATCTTGTGGTTCTCTTGCTAGATACTGGGCCCCCGAATCATCCTTGTGTTTAACATACGAGAATAGCCTTGGATATTTGGAGGAGAACACTCCACTTTCCCATTGGTCATCCCAAAATAGTACATCAGTTCCCGATCCTAGAACGGGCTTAGCAATTCCTCTGAACAAAACATCATATTGAAAAATGTCTCTCCACCAAAAGGAACCACAACTTCTCGCAGTTTGAGGGACAACATTTGGGTAGTATGTGGACCAAATCAAGTTCACCCAAGGGATATCTGCTCTGCAGTAGAATTTGTGGAGGTGCTTTATCAGGAGAGCCCTATTCTGAATTCTTAAATCAATGACTCCCAGACCACCCTTTTCTTTTGGCCTACACACCTTAGACCATGCTGCTAGCGATTTCTTGGTGGAATTCAAGTCATTTCCTCTCCATAAGCAATGTCTTCTGGCTCTATCAATATTGTCAACAACTGAAATCGGCAAAGAAAGAGAGCACATGTAGTAGGTTGGGAGAGAGGATAGGACAGAATTCACCAGAGTAAGCCTATCACCATAAGAGAGGAAGGAGGAGCTTGCTGTGAGTCTTCTCTCAATTTTGTCAGTGAGCGGCGAGAAATCAACCACTTTTGGCTTAGTGGTGCCAAGGGGTAAACCCAAATAAGTAAAAGGTAGAGAACCCAGAGAACAACCAAAAGTTGAAGCAAGCAACAATGCTTTCTCCTCTGACAGGTTTAAAGGGATCATACATGATTTAGAGTAATTCACTCGAAGCCCTGAAGAGATTGCAAATGAGTTTAGAAGAGCCTTTAATTCAAAGAGTTGCGGAGCAGAGGCTTCTAGGAAGACAAGCGTGTCATCAGCATACTGAAGCACTGGGAAATTATCATCACCTCGGGCTGGGATGGGTAAACCCAAATAAGTAAACATGACATTTGCAATATGACTAGATCTAGTGACAGTGCTAGATGTATACAACTTGAGTATGCTTAATATGAAATAAGCATCAATATTTACATAGTAACGCAATGCTGCCATTGCGAAGAGTATTAACAAAGAAACATCTAATAGAATCGGGAGAATGAAAGTATACCCCGAGAAAGTCCCATTGCTGGATTTTGAGGCAGTATTGCCTCCATTGATGTCGTTCATCTTCTTGTCTCCAATCTCCGTTGACATCTTGGTGACGGCGCCGATGCAGCAGCAGTAGCCGCGAAGAATAAGAGCAGTCGCGCTTGAAGCGCTACCCAAAAACTTGATCGCCCGCCTACCCGTGCAAGTTCTCAAGCGGACGGAGTTCCGGAGGCACCTGCTCGTCCCGTACACCTGTGCACGCAGGTGAACAAAACCGGGGAAGGATTCTGCAGCTCAGGAACAGAGGAGGAGGAACTCGAAGTGCAAGAGTTGTGAAGAACTTCGTACGTCCTTCTGGTCGCTGCGGAGTATATATATGCGAGCGCGAGAGTAATGTTCGGAGTCATCAACCGCGGTGTTTAATTTCGTAACCGATGCGCTCGTTAATACGGAATCAATTCACGGCGTTTAATTCCGTAACCGACGGAATCAATTCACAACGTTTAATTCCATAACCGACGGAATCAATTCACGACGTTTAATTCCATAACCGACGTGCTCATTGATACGAAATCAATTCTCCGTGTTTATTACCGTCCGTTACAAAACGAGAAAGCGCAATCAATTCATAACGTTTAATTCCGTAACCGACGCGTTCATTGATACGAAATCAATTCTCCGTGTTTATTACCGTCCGTTACAAAACGAGAGAGCGCAGCAGCAGCTGTCTGCCTCGCCTCGCCCCGCCCCGCCTGGTTATCCGCGTACCATCTCAACCGGTCAACAGAGACTCTCCATTAGCTGCATATTTAAGTTGAGACCTCTTCACTTAGATTTCCAAGGTGGTATTATTACCCATAGCACTTAATGTGGGACAATGTAATTTATTAGGATTTAATTGGGCCTAGCCCATTAATCTAACAGAGAAATGCCCAAATGACTGGATCACCTATCATTTTTATGCGAATAAATACTTTGATAGTGGACATAGGTGGTTGTTCAAAATGGACTAGTTAGCAATATGTCCAACCGGTCCACTTCGAACAACTGATTTAATTTAGAGTAATAAACTAATACAAATATTAATTAAAACTACTCAACGAGACTTAATAACTTTTTATTTCGATAAAAAAGAATCGTCGATGTCTATTTCTTTTTCCCGGTAGATGATTAAGAAGATCAACAATCCCTCGTAATGATTTATAATGACTGTGGTTACCATTCCCTCTGTTAATGCCCTCCTTGTGGCAACCAAGGCATTCGACACAAATTGTTTCACCATGAATGTGGGAACCACAAGCATGTAAAACGAAATTCTTGAATGAAAACTTGATGAGAAAATTGTGAAACATTCGTGGCTGCATTATTAGTGTCAACTGAACATAAACACGATGCACAGAGAAAGTTAAATATCAGTAGAGTATGTTACCACGCACAGTCAGGAGAAAGGGGATATATATCCCACAGCACATGTTGAATGCTCTCCTTGAGTAGTTTGCTTCTCTTGCTTGAACAGACAAGGCTTTCACAGTTTCACCCAACCCTGAGTATGAGAGGTGCTTCTGTTTATCAACTCGACACATCAGCCACGAAGTCCAGACGATGTTCCCCATCCAGATCTCTGCCGTGCATCTCAATGATAATCCCAGGATCATCTCTGCAGAGTCTGCTAAACGGGTATTTCTTTCAGGCTTTCAGCTCAATCAGGATCCACGATCTTTCTCAGGACGTCCCTTTGCTGTTCATCAATTATATTCCCTTGGAATTATCTATAATCTCCAAATTTGCTGTTCACAAACTTTCACAAGTTCTTTGCATCGGCGGCCAACACTACTAGAAAACTCATTTTCGGCGTCGTAGGGGATCGATTTTCGCAGGCGGGCATGTAATTCGGAGCCAAAACCCCGCCGGCAAAAAATGTACCCGGGGTGGAGGGGGGCCTGCGAAGATCGATCTTTGCAGGCGGACCATATAAGCGGCGCCTGCGAAGATCGATCTTCGCAGGCGGCAGACGTCGTGCGCCTGCAAAGATCGATCTTCGCAGGCGCCGCTTATATGGCCCGCCTGCAAAGATGCCCATATATAGTCTTCTTCCTCCCAAGCCCTGTTCATTCTCCCCGAAGTTTCTCTCTCCTAAAGTGACTTAAATATAGCAGGGAGGTTTTGAACTACAAATCTTCGGGGGATTTTTCTACGGTGCTTAGATCTACTCATTTCCACACTAGGTATGCAATTTTTTAAGCTTTTAAACCTCAATTTGTGATGGATTTATGCATGCAAAATTGTGAAGGAAGAGCTCCATGTTTTTTAATTTAATTTCTTTTGATATGTTGATGTTAGATGCATGTGTAATACTTGATGCCTCTTGTTGTAGTGGTTTAATGTGGTAACATAAATTCTCAATTTTTTTTATTTTTGCTATCACATCCACCTCCTAGTTCTAGATCTAGATCTAGATCTTGTCATATATAGAGAGAGAATAAAATTTTTACTGTCTATTTATTCGGTGCAATCAAAAAATAGTTATAGTAGTTTGTAATATGCCGATGATATGATTTTGTTAGATTTTCCTAATGTACTAATTTGGCATGTCTGTGTAAAAAAAATTGAAATAAACTTTGTTTTTTTATTAATTTACAATTAACCTTTAGTTAATTAGTTTTGAATAGCGATAAGTTTTTTCAATAAACCCTACAAATTTGGTATTAATTGTGCAAATATTTTATGTTCATTTTTTTAGAGATATGGAAAGTCGGGAATGGATGTATCATTGGCCGAGGTTTTTGTCTCCATATAGAAACGAAGTGTCTAAATTTATTGGTATTGCCAAGTCACACGCTGAGAAGAACAATATGAGGAAGATAATTTGTCCATGTGCTGACTGTAAGAATGAAATAGCCTGGGACTTCGACGATGCTTTTAAAGTGAAGGAGCACTTAGTAACTCGTGGATTTATGGACGAGTACGAAATATGGACACGTCATGGCGAAGAACAAGTGGACGGGCCTGAAAATGTAGTTCCGACACAAGTTGAAGACATGGTGCATGACGATGGTTCTGTTGAGGACAAAATTGACCTAGAGGAAATGTTACGTCATGCAGAACCCGAGGTGCTGATGGGGTCGGCTAGAGGGTTAAATAACTTTGAAGCTTTACAGAAGGCAGCAAAGGAAGTTTTGTACGATGAGTCGAAGGGCTATGACAATGAGTTCACAACACTACAGTCAGTTCTTGAACTTATGAGGTTAAAGGCGAGACATGGATGGTCTGGTACCAGTTTCGACAGTCTTTTAGAACTTATGCAGAAAATGCTTCCTAGGCCTAACTCACTACCATCCAGCACATATCAAGCAAATAAACTCATATGTCCCCTTTCACTTGGTGTGGAAAAGATTCATGCGTGCGTAAATCACTGCATACTGTACAGGAAAGAGTACGCTCCTTTAGATAAATGTCCAACATATGGTGCTAGCCGGTACAAATTGAATAGCAATATTGACCTAGAACCGTCTGACACAACTGAGGGACGAGAGAGAAAAATCCCGCAGCTTGTGATGTGGTACCTTCCTGTCAAAGACCGCATTAAACGTATATACTCAAACCCGCGAGATGCGGAACTAATACGCTGGCATGAAGAAGGGCGCAAGAAGGATGGAATGATTCGACACCCGGCAGATGCTCGTCAGTGGATAAACTTTGATGCTCAGTATAGAGAGTTTGCTAAAGACTCATGGAACATTAGATTTGCCCTGAGTACTGATGGAGTTAATCCTTTTGGAGACATGAGTAGCTCACATAGTACTTGGCCAGTGCTTCTCACCATGTATAATCTTCCTACCTGGCTTTGTCAAAAGAGAATATACGTACTACTCTGTATCCTCATACAGGGACCCCGTCAGCCTGGTATTGATATTGACGTATTTCTTGAACCATTGTTGGAAGATATGGCTGATTTATGGAAAGAGGGATCGAAAGTGTGGGACGAGTACTTAAGGGAATACTTCACAGTAAAGGCCATCATCTTCGTGACCATTAACGATTATCCAACAATGTTTTTAGTTTCAGGTCAAATTAAAGGTAAAACAGGATGTGTGATCTGCTTGAATGGAACGTACTATAGGTATCTCCCGGGTTCCAACAAGCTTGTGTACATGCGGCACCGGCGGTTCCTACGCACAAATCACAAGTACCGCAAGATGAACGCGGAGTTCGATGGCACTGAAGAGACTGATCCTGCACCAAAACCTACATTGGGAGAAAAGGTGTGTGCAATGACAGAGAAAATTGTTTGCGAGTTTGGAAAAGTGACTAAGAAACCATCAAAGGGGACAAAGCGCAAGAAACCCGAGAAGAATACGAAACAAGGGGATAGTAAGAAGCAAGATGATAGTTTGAAGCCAGATGATAAACTCCCTCCCCCATTCAAGAAGCATTCCATATTTTTTAAGTACCTCTTGTACTGGAAAGATCTGGAGGTTCGGCATGCCATAGACATCATGCATCTAGAGAAGAATGTGTTTGACAACATAGTTGGAACATTGTTGGACATGCCGTAGAAGACTAAAGATGGTCTACAATCAAGGATGGACCTAGTCGAGATGGGAATCAGGGAAGAGTTACACCCTTAAGAAGGAGAGAAGAATGGCAAAGTATATCTTCCACCAGCCTGTTTCACACTGACACCTGAGGAGAAGAAGTCATTTTGCAACTCACTCCGTGATGTCAGAGTGCCCATAGGTTTCTCATCAAACATCAGTTGACTAGTTTCCATGAAAGATTTGTCGGAATCTGGTTATAATTCACACGACTGTCATGTCTTGCTCACCGTGTTTCTTGCAATTGCAATAAGGGTCATAAAACTGGAGCATTTACAGGTTGCTATCACAAGGTTGTGCTTCTTTTTCAACGCAGTGTCACAGAACATCATTAGTCTCGAAGAGTTAGGAAATCTCCGTACATTCGCATATGAGACATAGTGCCAACTTGAGATGTGTTTCCCTCCGTCATTTTTTGATATGATGGAGCACCTCATTATTCACATAGTGCCACAGATGGTTGCGCTTGGCCCATTGTACCTCCATCAAATTTGGTCATACGAGCGTTACATGGCTGTTTTGAAGGGTTACGTCCGAAATCGTGCACATCCAGAGGGATCAATGGTTGAGGGTTATAGTACTGAAGAGGTTGTCGAGTGCTGCATCGATTACCTCAAAGATGGATATGCAATTGGAGTACCTATACCCCGACACGAGGGCAGATTGAGTGGCAGGGGAACGATAGGAAAGAAGAGATTCGTCACCCATGATCACATATCATTCCAAGAAGCTCACTTCAGCGTGCTTCATCAGTTTGCTATAGTTGAGCCGTACATCGATCAACATATCGAACTAATACGAGCTAACAATAAGGGTCGCACCACCGAGTGGATAATGAAAGAACACAAGCGTCTCTTCATAGATTGGTTGCGAGACCTAGACTTACCTGAGGGACAAACTACCGATGAAATAACTATGAAGCGGTTGGCTTGTGGTTCATCAATTACAGTAAATTCTTGGCAGGGATATGACATTAATGGATACTCGTTTAGTACAAGAGCCCGAGATAATAAGACCTGTACGCAAAACAGCGGTGTTCGTGTGGAGGCAATTGATGAAGCCGGGGAAAAACAATCATACTTCGGGTTTATTGAAGAAATATGGGAAATCGACTATGGGCACACAATGCAATTCCCCATATTTAAGTGCCAGTGGGTAAAATACCCGAACGGGGTCAATGTTGATAAGTTCGGTCTTACTGTTGTTGACCTGGCGAGTGTGGGTCACAAGGATGACCCTTGGGTACTCGCCAATTGCGTGGCAAAAGTGTTTTATGTGAAAGACCCATCAAATTTGAAGAAAGATATAGTGCTACCCGAGAAACAAAAGATATTGGGAGTGGATGGGGTTGCAGATGTCGAAGATTACAATCAATACGATAGTATGCCATTTTATAGTCAGTTTGTACAAAAGATTAAGATTGTCAAGACATCTACTCAGAAGACCGTGAAGCCTTACATGCGCACAGACGGTGTGGGAAAAAATGTTAAAGGGTAATGATTGTTGAGCCGCATGTAAGCATCTAAGAAGTTAGTAGTTATTTAATGGTGGTATGTAAGGTGATGTGTGATCACATCGCAAATTGACGAACATTTGCACTCAACATTTTGCATATTAGTTTGTACTAATTTTTATGTGCAATTACCATTTGTAGGGTAACATTTACAGTTTTTTATTTTTTAAAAGTTTTTTTAAAAGAGGTTTAAAAATTTAGTAGCATTTTTTTTACGTGTACTTACCATTGTTTGAAAATTTGTTAAAAAAATTTAAATTAGTAATATTAATGTTTCAAACATTTAAGTAATATTTACATTTAAAAAGTAATAATACTAAGGTTTGTATATTTGTATGTACAGTTACCATTTTTATTACAACTACTATAGACATTTTCAAATCACAAAAATGATTTTAAAATAATTCTGAAATAATAGAGTCATCCCTGTAAAAATCTTCGCAGGCGGGCGGTGCGCCTGCGAAGATTATTATGCCGAGTAGGGTTTACATCATCGCAGGCGGACCGTCCGCCTGCGAAGATCATTTCCCTATATAAGGGCAAGCCCGCTTCGCCAAAATTTCTAAGTCCAGGCGGGATCCCTAGAAATTTTGGCGCCGTCAGGTTGCCAAATTTTTTCGCCGCCGCACGCCTCTGCCGTCCTCCGCCGCTGCCCGCCTGCGACCTTCACCCTCCGACCGTCGTCCTCCGCCGCCACCGACCGTCGTCTTCCGCGCACCGCCGGCCTTCGAGCTCGCGTCGGCCGCGCGCTCCATCGCGCCACCGGCCATCAATCCAGCTCCACCGCCGCCTGCTCCCGCCGCCGCCGGCCGCTCCATCGCCGAGCTCCACCGACCGCCTCTGCCGCCGCTCCACCGTTCCGCCGCCGCCGCTCCACCGCTCCGCCACCGGTGCCGCCGTCCACCGCGCGCAAGCTCCACCTCGTGCGCACGAGCTAGCGCTCCACCGCCGGCACCGTCCATCGCCGCCGGCCGCTTCCCCCTGGCCCCTCCACCGTGCCGCCAACCTCCCCACCGCCGCCGGCCGCTCCACAGCCGCCGCCGCCATCTATCTCTCTCTCTCTCTCTCTCTCTCACAGTCGTCCACGAGGGGCTTCATTGGCCTTTCGTCGTCCACGAGCAAAGACGTCCTCGGCCGAACAGCTTCATCTGCCAGTCGTCGTCCACGGCCGAACCTCGTTGTCGGCCTTTCCTTCATCATCCACGACCGAAGCTCGTCGTCGGCCGTTCGTCGTCCACGGACGTGTGTGCATGTGGGTGTTTCTTTTTATATGTGTGTGCATGTGGGTGTGAGGGGGTATATATGTGTGTGCATGTGGGTGTGAATGGGAATGAGGGGTGAGTGATATGTGAATGAGGGGTTATATGTTAATTGTGAATGTGAATTTGGGAATGTGGGTGATATGTAAATGAAATTGGGAGGGTATGTTCAATTTTGCAGGATATGTGAATTTGTCAAAATTTTTTAATAACATGTGGGAGGGTATGTTAACATTTTTTTAGAAAAATGTGGAGGATATGTTTGCCTTTTTAATTTTTTTTAAACAACATGTCGAGGAAATGTAATTGTGAATTAGTGCACTACTTGATAATAACATATCAAATTTCGGAGGCAATTTGTTTGTACTAATTAATTTAGCATAATAGTAAGTACTAATTAATAACATATCTATTCTAGCATAATAGTAAGTAGTAATTAATTTCGCAATTTAAATTTGTTTGTACTAATTAATTTAGCATAATAGTAAGTACTAATTAATAACATTTCGCAATTTAAATTTGTTTGTACTAATTAATTTAGCATAATAGTAAGTACTAATTAATAACATATCTATTCTAGCATAATAGTAAGTAGTAATTAATTTCGCAATTTAAATTTGTTTGTACTAATTAATTTAGCATAATAGTAAGTACTAATTAATTATATTTCTATTTTCGCTAAGTGTTAATATATGGGAATCTCAGAGAATTTAAATTTGTTCATATGACATATTGTTAATATACAATTTATTTTTGTAGAAAGTTGTTTGTACTAATCGGAGTAATTTAAAATGTGGAGGATAACTTTTTTTTTATGTTAGAGGTTTGGAACGATGGCCGATAGTACTAAAGGGACTGAAGAGAAGGGTTTAGGGGAGCAAGAGCAGTCCCTTGCTGTTGTGGTTGCTCCGGAACCAACGGTCCCACCGGAAGATAGTTCCGACAGCGACGTAGCTGACGAAGACAATGAGTACTCGTCGCCAAGCGATCCTTGTCCAAGCCCAAGCCCGAAGAGAAGGAAAAAGGGCGACGGTGAAGAAGGCGACAAGGACTACATTCCCCCCTAAAGAAGGGGTAAGTAAACTTAATATGTAAACTGTTCACCGTGATAACTATTAGCCCGAGCTAATTCGAAACTTTCATGTATACCTTCTCGTAGGAAACGGCGCCACGGTGATCAAAATGGCAGCCGAAGAAAAAAGTTCCGTCGAAAGACGACGAGGTACCAGCTAACACAACCGGCTCAAAGAAAAGCGAACGGTCAGCAAAGGCGAAGAAAAGGAAGGGCGAGAGAAGCGTGAATAGAAAGGATGAAGGGTTCCATGTTGTTACTCATGTTTCGCCAAAAGGAGAGCCGCTCGCCCCTAAGACGGCACGTGCGAAATTCAATTTACAGTGTGGCATAATAGTAAGGGAAAAGATCCCCATCACGATCAAGGAATGGGATCATGTATCGAATGGGGATAAGGAAGTCCTATGGAAAGAGTTGAAGAAAATCTTCCAGTTCCCGGATGGATTAGAGGCAGCAGTCAGGAATTGTGCACTGCAAACAATGGCCAAGTCTTGGTGTGGTTGGAAAACCACCTTGAACAAGAAATTTGCGAAGACGGGACGTACACCGTTTTCGACGTATGCCAACATAACCCCGAATCAGTGGGACAACTTTCTGACGTTGAAGAACTCCCCGGAAGAAATTCAAAGGAGCCAAAAGTATGCAGAGTTGGCCAAGAAGAACAATTTTCCTCATCGCTTAGGCTCCGCGGGATACGCACCAAGGGTGGAGCAGTGGACAAAAGAGGAGGAGGAAATGAGGAAGAAGGGGCAACCGGTACCAACGGAGGAATGGACACAGAGATCAAGGAACTAGGTTAGAGCTAGAGCTCTGAAGATCACGGATGAAGGCAAAGTATCGTTTGAAGATCCCGAGCTGCAGAGCGTTGCCGATAAAATAGAGAATTTATCCAGTTCACAGAAGAAATGATTTTTCAAGCCTAAGAGGGAGAAAGATGTGCTAAGTACGGCGCTGGGTACTCCTAAGCATGGGGGAAGGGTTCGAGGTGTGTTGAGCAAGATGAGTTGGAAGGAAGGGTTCAAACATGACCCCCACAAGAAGTGTGAAGCGTACAAGGATAAACTTAGAGACGAACGGGCTGCGGAGTTTGAAAGGCAAATAATGGATTTCTGTGTCAGGCACATGCTTTTGCCTCGCCCCGAAACCAAAGTACCTGAGCCAGAATACCCCTTCGATGACCTCAAGGACAATACACCCTGCAGAATGCACGTTCCCATTAGACGCTCCGGGAAAACTCTTGAGGCCGCTACAACCATTGCTATCCCTAGGAGAACATATAATGAAGAGTTCATACCCGATGCGTATGCCAAGGTGTAGCCGCAAGTGGTTCACGAAGGGTTTGAGTCGTACGACATTGACTTCCCGACTGCAGATGGTGCATCCGTACTTGGGGATGCGGTCGATCTTGTATTCTCTGGCACAAGAATGACATATCCTTTGGATTGGGCACCGATGCCACGCAAAAACCTGTGGTGCCAAAACCGGGGTTGGGAAAACCTCTGAGACCTCCTAAGAGGAAGCTGACTAATAAGGCGGAGGAACTAGAGGTGCATAAGGAAAATCCAGTGCCAGAAGTGCCACCGGAGATTGCACTGCCGGAGGTACCCATGGAGATTCCAGTGGCGGATGTCCAAATGGAGATTACAGTGGCATCAGTCGGGACTGAAATAGAAAAAGTACCAGGATTGGAATGGGACGGTACAGAGCCAGAAATATTTGAAGACCCTTCTCCTGCGAAAGACCCCGAGGTGCAAGAGACCACGGTCTCTGAGAAGACCACTACCAGTTCTGAGGTGCCTAGAGTGCTTAGGAGCCACGACTCCAAGTCCAAAGATGAGAACAAGGAGAAGTTCATGGTAACCGTCTTCAGAGGGGGTAAGGAACGTGCCAAGCTCAGAGATGATGACCCCCAGAAGGCCGCTGACCTAGCCGGGCCAACATACTTTGCAACTGATGATTGCTCGGAAAAGTACGAACATGGGAAAGTACTCTTGCCGGATTGGGCACTATATGAAGGACCATGGGAGATGAAAAGGTTACATACCTTCTACATGGAAGCCAGCAAGAAAAGCTTGGGCAATATAACAGCTCGATCACCGGCAGATTGTTTCGGCGAAGAAGGTTACATATGGCTAGATTTCTCAGATCTCCACGCCATATATCGTCGGGATAGGATGGATGTCAACTATGTCGGTGTTTGGTGCATGTGAGTAGATGAGTTTTAATTAATTATGTGAATAATATGTACAATACAAATGCATGTCATTGTTACTAACAAACTTCTTCTGTAGGATGCAATACATGGATGCTAAGAAGACAAAAGAACCTATCGGCTTCTTGGATCCAACTCGGATCTGCCAAACACAGCATACTGTGAGGCTAGCACCAGGGTCAGACCAGCTGAAGGGTAAGACTCCAAAAGAGATAGCTGAATACAAGTACGGCTTGCACAAGGAGAAATTGATTACTGTCGCACAGTACATTGGACGAGCCTTCTTGCACTTTCAAAATAAGAGAGTCGTCATGGCTGCTTATAATTTTAAGTAAGTCCGGTACATTTATCTTCTACGCATATGTCTTATTTTAGCTGGTACTAACTATGCTGTTGTTAATATGTAGCGATCATTATATCTGTTTACTCATCCACCCTAAAGACGGATCCGTGGTAGTCTTGGACCCTCTCGATTACAGTCACAAGCAATACAAAGAATTTCTAACAATCTTATAGTAGTAAGTGATTATGACTCTTGCATTTTTATATGAATGTATTATAAATAAATATCCTCCTTAATGTGAAACGGTACAACATCCATACAGTGCGTACCAGTACTACAAGTTCAAGGGTGGAGAACAGACCCGAACAAGAGAGAAGCTGCTAGTACGTACCTATTGGCCGGTAATACTCCACTCACTTAATGTATTCCAATTGTTTCAGTAATTGCAAAATTTAACTATTTTTTTCTATGATATGTCCTGAAGTGTCACAAGCAACCGCGAGGAACGGTCCTTTGCGGCTATTACGCGTGTGAATTCCTTAGGGTTAATGGGAGGTATAGGACTAACGCAGAGGATGTAAGTCTCTGTACTATGCGCTAGAAAGCTTCACATATTTATGGTTCTAATATATTGTTTATCTTCAATGCATGCAGTTGCCAAGATTAGAACATCAAACAAGCTTTGACGATACAGGCATCAAAAATGTCCAACGTGATCTGTGCCACTTCATCCACCATGAGTGTTGTCATGTGAAAGGAGATTTCTTCGACCCAGAGGGTGCCCTAGCGACAAGTGACGAATTTAAGGATCTTCGGGAGTGGAACACTGCTATGCCATAATGTATTAACTAGATGGCGTATTTGTAGTGACAATGTAAAAAAATATTGTAATATATATATATTTTGGCAACACTTTTGAGTTATGTAATATATGTACATTTATCAGTACCAAATGCTTGATAATCTTCCAATATATGTACATAATAATCTACCTGCAAGAATTTCTATTAAATAATTTAAAAGTAATTTACGGGCAAATTATTATTAAATTTCAATATTTTCTACCTATCTTCGCAGGCGGAAGTTTTTTTTTTTGCAGGCGGCCGATTCCTATTTTCGCAGGCGGACCGAACTAGCCAACGTCTGCCTGCGAAAATTATCTTCGCAGGCGGACCGCCCCGCCTGCGAAGATCGGCGATCTTCACAGTCATTGGCTTACAGGTGGACGGCTGCCCCGCCTGCGAAGACCTTTTTCGGCCGCTTGCGATAATGCTTTTCCTAGTAGTGCAATGACATTACTTTGAATAAAATAAATATATAATATTATGGATAGTCCTCCATGCCACATTCTGAGTATTTATGTAAGAATAAGTTACAGTTTGAGTTATTATTGTCAAAGTTTTACTTTGGACTACCTACCCTTAAATCGGGTAACTTTACCTTTTTACGATTTGAATTAAAAAAAGGAGTTGTGTCACGAGGGGGCTTTAAAAGCTAGGCTGAATAGAAATCCCATGCTCCACTGTGGCATGGAACCCTCCAACGAGTCGGGCTTCGGCTGGATTCCCAACAAACCGTTGGAGAGCACATATCCAGTAATATGGAAACCGTAAATCTCTTACGAGAGAAGAGCATCAGGCCCAGTCAATACTGATCGATGACACAGGGCCAAACACAGACCCACCAACCCAAGCCACAACCTAAGTACCTCAACAGAACACTAACCTAAGCCACAACCTAAGCCACTAAACCCCTTTGCCCTCCAAATGAGCTGGAGTTACAAGCGCACGCAACAGAGCTCGGCGAGGAGGATGCCACGGATGCCATATTTAGACTGGCGCGCACCAGGTTTAGTAAGCAGTATGGTACTAAACATTGGCATTAGCACAATAGGTTTCTTTCTTCTTTCCGGTACCGTGCGCAGATTTTATTGGGTCCTTTTCCCTGTTCTGTAATCTCGCATCGCACTAACGACAACTCAGCCCATTAATATTAACCGGTGGTTCAGAAACGGCCCAATGTCTCTCGACCAAGCCAAGGCGCATGCAGCTTCCGATGCGACGAGACCACCGACCTCATCGCGACTCCAAGATTCCAGATCGGTGAGCGTTGAGCGCGCGAGCAGGCGGCGGCGGCGGCAGCCTGGGCGAGGGGGTGGCACTTTGGCAGCAGCGTGCAGGTCAGCCAGGGGCGGATCTACAGTACAAGCATCGGTGTCAGGCGACACCGACGACTTTCGGCAAAATCTATAGCAAAACGAGTAAATTTCACAAAACTACAGATACTTTGATCAAATTATCGTAAAACTACAGATTTAACATGATGTATAAAAAAATACAGATTTAACACTAATTTTATCATATAGTTATTTAAGGTAAAATATCGTAAAACTGCAAATTTAGTAACAATGTTATCACAAACATGTAGGTTTAATGTCAATTTAATCACAAAACTTGGATATTTATAACTCATACATTACATTAGTGCAAAGGATTTAAATCCTACAATATGTAGTTTTGTGATAATTTTATTCTAAAATATGTAGTTTTGTGATAGTTAGTTTTAAATCTGTAGTTTTGTGATAAATTTGTTGCTAAATCTGTAGTTCTATGATATACGACCTTAAATCTATAGTTTTGCGATAATTTGATCAAAGCATATGTAGTTTTGTGAAATTTACTCATAGCAAAACTGTTTATCCATATATTATAACACTATGATATAAGTATAATTAGCATACTATGACACCGATAGACACGTTATGATACCAACGAATCGATTTTCTGGATCCGCCGCTGAGGTCAGCGCGGCGAGTCCCAGGATGAGAGAGCGCTGGTGGGTGGCGGCACGCCGGCACGTACGTGGGTTCGCTTCGGAGTGCCGCTCTCCCACCTCCTCCCTCTCTAGCCTCCTGCAATTGCATGCGTGGGTCTCTCACCTCCAGATCTCCCTCTTTCCCCGTGGCGAGAATCGGATCAATCGGGCCGGACAGCGGTGTCGAACAGATCGAATCGGATTGGCGGCCCCGGAGGGAGCTCAAGTCAGCAGGCGAGGACGGAGCACACGTGAGGGGATGAGAAGAGTGGCCGGCGGTGAGCTTCGATGAAATTTATTGGCTGCTGCTAGCCTGCTATGCTTCCGTTCATTTTTCTTCTCACGAGGATGGTTTGTTCCTATTTCCTACCATCGCAA
The DNA here is from genome assembly GCF_000147395.1 of Oryza glaberrima. Classification (NCBI taxonomy): domain Eukaryota; kingdom Viridiplantae; phylum Streptophyta; class Magnoliopsida; order Poales; family Poaceae; genus Oryza; species Oryza glaberrima. Next base: position 8,975,121 of record NC_068333.1, read on the forward strand.
AAAAGTGGATTCGCTAAAATGCTATCATTTATATGGATTTCGATGAAATACTACTCTCAACCAGAATGTTTTGACTAGAATGCCATTCCGGACCATTGTAACCCGAAAACTCCTTTTCGGTCCATGCGTCAACAGCGGCCCCTAGCAGAACGTATTGACCCACCGAGCATACATAAAGATTATATCGGCTGAACCTCTAGTGCATACTTGTATGAACCCATTTGCCTCACGATATCGATTAAGCTCAAGGCTAGATATGTGCCATCCTCTAATAGCTCAATCATTCACTCGAACCTGTTGATAGATTATATAATTTGTGATTGACTCCTCAATCACCTTTGGCATGGCCATGCACTTCCATAATTTACAACATCGAGGGGTCCAGAGATATCTCTCCATAGGAGGGGCAAATCCCACCTTGATTATTCATATCCCACTACATGTTTCATAGCATACCCGAAAACTGTTTTATAGCTACCCATTTATGGAGTAGCGTTTAGCATTCCCTAAGTAAGCTACTACACATTTTGAGAACCATGATAATCTTAGGTCTAAGGATTGAACACCAACACTAAATGAGAACACTGATGACACAACACATATGGCTCTTGCAGTGTCTTATGTTGGGTCTATCCAACAACATGTTCACCAGCATGTGTCCACATTATTAATTTGGTATCTCTATACCATGATCCATGAGACATGATCATCAATTAATACATGTGTTGATCATATAAAAATATTTGTTCTACATATGATATTTGATCATGAATCCTTTAGAAATAGTAACAAACAACATAAAGAGTCTCATGAAAGAATCACATATTCATTAACCAATAAGGAGTTATCTATTTCAAGGAACAATGTCGGCTAAATATGTAAACATAGTATGTGATACAATCATCTCTATGATTGCCTCTAGTGCATATCACTAACAGTCTCCCACTTACACTAGAGTCAATCATGAACGTATCTTATACCCATTGCCCTAGTGTGTGCCTCATGCTTAGGCTGAGGGAGTGGTTTTGTCAACGGATCTGCAACATTCAAATACGTATGTATTTTGCATATCTTCACATCTCCTCTACCCACTATCTCACGAATGAGGTGATACCGCCGTAAAATATGTTTGGACTTTTGATGCGATCTAGGCTCCTTGGCTTGCGCAATGGCACTACTATTATCGGAATAGAGGTCCATAGGGCTAGAAGCACTAGTCATCACACCTAGTTGAGAAACGAATTTCTTTATCCAAACAGCCTTCTTTGCTGCTTCAGAAGCGGCAATGTATTTGGCTTCTGTTGTAGAATCAGCCACTGTATCTTGCTTGGAACTCTTCCAACTCACAGCGCCTCCATTCAGGCAGAACACAAATCGAGACTGCGATCTAAAATCATCTTTGTCGGTTTGGAAGCTTGTGTCGGTGTAACCATTTACAACGAGCTCTTCCTGTCCTCCATAGACTAGGAACATATCCTTAGTTCTTCTCAAGTACTCTAGGATATTCTTTATAGCTATCCAGCGACTCTCACCTGGATCTGGTTGGTATCGACTTGTTGCACTAAGTGCATATGAAACATCTGGACGTGTACATAGCATAACATACATGATGGATCCGATTGCCGAGGCATATGGAATCACACTCATCTTGTTTCGCTCATCAATCGTTTGAGGACACTGATTCTTGCCAAGATTAATATCATATGACATCAGTAAGAAACCTTTCGTAGAATCTTGCATGTTGAACCATTTCAACACCTTGTCAATGTATGTACTCTGGCTTAATCCAATTAGCCTCTTTGATCTATCTCTATAGATCCTTATGCCCAGAATATATGCTGTTTCCCCTAAGTCCTTCATTGAAAAACTATTTTTCAACGATGTCTTAACGGATTCAAGCATAGGAATATCGTTCCCAATCAATAATATGTCATCTTCATATAGGATTAGAAACACCAGTGCGCTCCCACTAATCTTCTTGTATACACAAGGCTCTTCTTTGTTTTTGACAAAGCCCAACGCCTTGACTACTTCGTCAAAATGAATATTCCAACTCCGAGATGCTTGCTTCAACCCATAAATGGATTTCTGCAATTTGCATATCTTTTTAGCTGATTGTGGATCAACAAAACCCTTGAGTTGTGTCATGTACACATCCTCATCGAGATTTCCATTGAGGAAAGCTGTTTTGACATCCATTTGCCATATCTCATAATCGAAATAGGCAGCAATCGCTAAAACAATCCGAATAGATTTTAGCATGGCGACGGCGAGAAAGTTTCATCATAATCAACACCTTAAATTTGTCTGAAACCTTTCGCCACCAATCGTGCCTTGTAGATGTGAACATTTCCATCTACATCTGTCTTTTTCTTAAAGACCCATTTGTACTCAATGGCTTTTACACCATCAGGTGGATCAACCAAGTTCCAAACTTGATTGACATGCATGGATTCTATTTCGGATTTCATGGCTCCAAGCCATTTCTCAGAGTCTGGTCCCACCATTGCTTCCTCATAGGTAGTAGGTTCATCGTTGTCTAACAACAATATATCACGTTGTCCTGTAGTTAACAACGCATAACTCGCAGGTGTACGCCGTATCCTTTCGGACCTTCGTGAAGCCGGTGCTTCCACAACAGGTTCAACAACAACTTGTTCAACCTGTTGAACAACATTTTGCTCAGCTTGTGGTTGTGTGGACGTTGAAGCGTTTTCCGGTGTTTCCTGAATTTCTTCAAGTCGCACCATGGTCCCACTATCCTTTCTTGAAATAAACTCTTTTTCCAAGAAAACACTGTGTCGGGCGACAAACACTTTGCTCTCTTCCCGATTATAAAAATAATATCCTTTCGTTTCCTTAGGATACCCCACAAAGAAGCATTTATCTGATTTAGGTGTGAGTTTGTCCGATTGCAAACGTTTTACATAGAACTCACAGTCCCAAATCTTTAGGAAAGAAAAACTGGGACGCTTCCCTGTCCATATCTCATATGGTGTCTTATCCACTGATTTTGATGGAATCCTGTTTAGTGTGAACGCAGCTGTCTCTAGAGCGTAATCCCAAAAGCTTAGCGGCAGGTCAGTTTGGTTCATCATTGATCGCACCATGTCCAATAATGTACGATTCCTCCGTTCAGACACCCCATTCCACTAAGGCGTTCCTGGCGAAGTGAATTGTAGAACAATTCCACACTCCTTTAGATGATTGCCAAATTCAAGGCTCAAGTACTCTCCACCACGATCAGATCGTAGATACTTGATTGTCTTGCCCAAATGATTTTGTACCTCATTCTGAAATTCCTTGAACTTTTCAAAGGACTCAGACTTATGCCTCATTAAGTAGACATAACAATATCTACTAAAGTTATCGGTAAAGGTAATAAAGTACCCAAAACCACCTCTGGCAGTTGAGCTCATTGGTCCACATACATCAGTATGTACTAGTCCCAATAGTTCAATTGCCCTTTCACTTTGACCCGTGAAAGGTGCCTTCGTCATTTTGCTAAGTAAACAAGATTCACATGTCTCAAATGATTCAAAATCAAACGAGTGTAGAAGTCCATCTCTATGAAGCTTCTCCATGCGTTTCTCATTTATATGACCCAAGCGACAATGCCAAATAAAAGTGGGATTCAAATCATTAGGACATTCCCTTTTTGCATTAATGTTATAGACTAAACATCCATCAAGATTCACAATGTATAAGCCATTCATCATGGGTGCATGGAAATAGAAAATGTCATTATAATAGACTGAACAACCATTGTCCACAGATCTAAAACCATAACACTCTGCTTGCCAACAAGAAGCAGAGATAACGTTCTTACACAAAGCTGGAATGCAACAATAATTATTTAACTCCAAAACTAATCCTGACGGTAAAGATAATGGCATAGTGCCGACTGCAACAGCAGCAACTTTTGCTCCATTGCCCACGCGAATGTCCACTTCGCCTCTTGCTAAGCTCCTACTTCTTTTCAGCCCCTGCAACGATTTGAATATGTGAGCAACTGACCCGGTATCAAATACCCAAGAATTAGTAGACGAAGTAGCAAGATTAATTTCTATAACATTAATACCTGAGGTGGAACTCTTTCCATCTTGCTGCTTCTGCTTGAGCTGCTCTAGGTATTTCTTACAGTTTCTCTTCCAATGACCCGTCTCCTTGCAAAAGAAGCACTCTGCATCCTTAGCGGGCCCTGTCTTTTGAACCTTGGCCTTAGAATTCCTAGTACTCGTGATCTCATCAGAGTTTAGCTTTCTCTTTTGACCACTTTTCTTGTTGTTGGGCTTGCGCTTATGCATAACCATCACATGGTTGGAGTTTTTCTTAATGCTTTTCTCGGCAGTCTTTAGCATCCTATGCAATTCTGCCAAGGTCCTGTTCAGGTTGTTCATGTTGAAATTCATTATGAACGGCTCAAAGCTAGGAGGGAGCGACTGGAAAATCAAATCAGTAGCCAACTCTCGGCTAAGGGGAAAGCCAAGCTTATGCAGACTCTTGGTGTAACCAATCATTTTGATCACATGTGGGCTCACTGAATTACCTTCTGCAAGCCTGCACGCAAACAAGGACTTTGAGGTATTAAACCTCTCAGCTCTTGCTTGGTCCTCAAACATGTTACGTAGTCCCGTGATTATTGTATGAGCATCCAATGCCTCATATTGCCTTTGAAGCTCAGGGGACATAGTAGCAAGCATGAGACAGCTTATATCAAGGTATTCATTGCATCGCCTTTCATGCTCCCTACGTTGAGCAGCAGGAGCATTGTTTGGCAAGTCAGCTGGAAAAGGCTGTGTAAGCACAAACTCTTTCTGCTCTTGCCTGAGAACAATTCTCAGGTTGCGATACCAATCCATGAAGTTTGTTCCAGTCAACTTCTCTTTCTCAAGAATAGACCGCAAGTTAAAATTGGATGGTGCAGGAGCTGCCATGATCTACAATAGAAATATATGTATGCAAAATCAGCACCATGTTTACATCTAACCTTTCATTAAACAATTTAACAAAAGATACTCCCACTATGTATTGTGAAACAAAATTCCCTCTAGTAACATAGTGAGTCAAGATCCTCATTTTATTAGTGTCTAGTGAGCTTTGGCATCAGAGCTAGACAACTATCAAAATAGGTAAGCAACACCTTGCTAATCACATCATATGTGACTCTTGTGCTGTTGGGGTGACATCTCCATGTCCAACCCAACCTATGCCCCAAGGTCCAAAACCGTTTTGATAACCTTGTCAAGTAAACCAATAATCTCCGCATATAGATGTCCGACATCTATCCTATTTTATCATGATAAAAAGTGACACTTTGCTATGGATAACCCATCACTTATGATCACAACCGTAATAGGTGCAATTATTCGAAGAGCATAAATTACACTTATTTTTTTTTGAGGGGATCTATCCTACCATGTCATATCAAATATACAACAGTAATAAAGTAAGATAGATATGAAAACCCCAAGCGAAATCTAAGGGGCAACGCACATGGCGGTCCCGCAAAAGGTCACGGGGTACATAGATCTCATCTACGATTCGCCATGTGAAAACCTTAACGGCGAAATCGAATTATGCCGAAACCGAGTCAATCTCATTGGCTCGTTTTTCTCATTGGCGTGCGGTTCCAGTGGACATCTGACTATCCGATGAACACAATCGCGCTCGGCCTTGGTGAGTACTAGACATTCCAGTGAAGTCACCAACACATATACCGATTGATCTCATCAACCCATGCGGCTATCGGTTCATCTCATGTTCCGATCACATAAGAATTCATATATAACATAATAGATCTCATCTACTACATCCGCATATCAATTATATGCAATGATCTAGATCATAAACTATACAAGGCGGCTCTGATACCACTGTTGGGATACGCGTAGGCTACGATAGCATAAATCAAAATTTTCTATCGCGTAAACCAGGAACCATGCAAGTATTAGATCATAGATCGTTACCACTCGACGCGCTGCGCAGCGGAAGAAGATGCTGAGAAGTCGAAGGCTCTCGCGAAGTAGCGCGTGTCGATGTAGAGGAAGTAGTCGAGCGCACCGGCTAGCACCCGCGCGCGGCTAGGGTTTTGCTCAAGGAGGGAAGTGACGTCTAGGGTTTCTTACGTGATGCAATGCCTCCGCCGGTCACACCCCTCACGAATATATAGGATCCATCACTCGGGCCTCCAAGGCCCATAGGACTCCTATTCGGATCCCTATCCGAAGTAACCTCATATTGGATCTCCATCCAATCCCCTTATTCCGGCCCATTAAGCGTGCGACCCTGTAGGTTCATGTATACTCGGCTGTTCCTAAGTAAGCTACTACACATGTTGAGAACCATGATAATCTCAAGTCTAAGGATTCAACACCAACACTAAATAAAATTACTGATGACATAACATATATGGCTCTTGCAGTGTCTCATGTTGGGTCTATCCAACAACATGTTCACCAACATGTGTCCACATTATTAATTTGGTATCTCTATACCATGATCCATGAGACATGATCATCAATTAATACATGTGCTGATCATATAAACATATTTGTTCCACATATGATATTTGATCAGGGATCCTTTAGAAATAGTAACAAACAACATAAAGAGTCTCATGAAAGAATCACATATTCATTAACCAATAAGGAGTTATGTATTTCAAGGAGCAATGTCGGATAAATATGTAAATATAGTATGTGATACAATCATCTCTATGATTGCCTCTAGGGCATATCACTAACACCTAAAACATCATATGTGCCTGTGAGGTCATTTTCAATGATTGGTTTGCGCCGGCTGCATAGTCCAAGATCCTCATGTCGTCTCAAAGATCAGAAAACGACAGACTAGCGTAGTATTCTTGATGTTTTAATGGGGCTGCTAGTGTCTTTCTGTATTATGAATAAAATAAGGGGGGAGTTTGATGGTGTTGTCTCTGTGCATGCAAGATGATTGGGGCTACTGTGTTTTATGTAAATTAGCATATACTACATACTGATCTGATATCGATGGCCTAAGCCCTAAGGTGTATCAGTATGTAAATTTACTTTGAGGTAGGACCGATGTAGTGCATGCGCACGGAACAAAAATTAAACAACAGTACATGTTTGCATGCTGCACAATCGCACGGCTAGCTCAAACATTAATCATTTTTAGGATTCAGAATTTATACCCACACTATAACCATCAATCATCTCTCATTCAATTTTTTTTCTCATCTTACCCCCAATTACCCTCGCACTCACAAGGGACATTACAGTCTTTTCATCTCAAATCTTAATATCCACTAAACATGATTATATTTCATACTTCGTATTATAATTTTACAAGGTTGCATGCTGCCGAGTCGGATTGCTTCATCTGTTATATATGTATATCATATTAAGTCTACGGTTGGTACATGCACGTTTAAAAGAAATTTTGTGTTCTTATACATTTAGATGATAAATGAGGCAAAAGAGAGTAAGAGACTATAGAAATGATATATTATCTTACTTTAAAATAATAATTAATATACTATTCTATTCGCAAAATAGCTAAAGTGATTTGAATGATATGTACTATTTATTGTTAAAATACAAAGGTTATACCATGATCGAAATAAGATAAATACATTCATTCTAAAATAGGATAATAGTGCTAAACATATGCTCAGGTTGTCTCAAATTTTAACTGATAAGAGAAGCTAGACCAAGGATAACCCTAGAGATGGCATGCTTTAGAAATGAGTAAATAAATAGCAGTGACACATACGTGGTACCACAACACAGGTCAAAGGCAACATAAACATTATAGTTCAATTATTCAACATAACATATACTACTGCCATCCCGAAATAAATTAACCTAGTATGAGATGTAAGATATCCTAATGTTTGTGCAGATTCGCAGTAGTAGAATATGTTTCAACCCGTAATAAGTTAACTTAATATTTTGGGATGAAGGGAATACATCCTCGTTTAGAACACCATGCACGTTCTTTTTATCTTACTAGCAAATACCCGTGCTTTGCTAGGATAAAATGTATTTTTTGTGAAATATTTTACCAGTCATTTGATTCTATATGTCGCAATACATCTATATTGTCTGGTTTTTAATATAAGGAAGTTCAGGATTTACTCATAAAATTTACAATGAAAGAAGTTGGGATGACAAAAACAACACTAAAGCCTCACTAGAGCCTTATAGTACAAAAGTTCAGGGGTGATATGTAAAATTTAGAATAGAAGTAGTTGGGGTGGCAGATACACTGTCACCACTATTAGATCCTTTTAAAGTAGTATACATTTGTGGGCTTACTGCTGTAGATTATTTATCTCCGTGCCTATTAGTCCATTTCTAAAGAAAAATATGATTTCTTAGGCATCTTGATCTAAGGTATTTGTTAATTTTATTTTTTAAAATATTTAATTTACATCTATAATAAAGCAGATAATTCATGGCAACGAGAACTAGTTTATATGAGAGAGTTCACCTCTCATCTATCTCTAGTCTGACCTATTTTATTAGCCATGCTAGGTCATCTACCTACTTACTAGCCAGCCGTTGCTAAAATTTAAATTTTAGAATTTAGTTTTAAAGCTGATTTTGAAGTTTTTTCATCGTGGTTTATTTTTCAACGTTAACTTTTAAATGGGTAAGAACACATATAAAAAAAAGTTTTCCTTATAAATTATTTTTAAACTGTCAAGAAAACCCCATCTGTTTCAAACAAAACCAATAAAAATATATGTACACATATATTTTGTCCAGTTTTGGAAGGCAATGGAGTGAAAAAAAAAACTTGTTTTGTAGTTCAAAGTAAAAGGTAGACTTTGAGCAAAGTTTTAAGGGCTAAAGATGAACTTTACCCAATTTTATAAGTATATATATATTTGGATAGCATGCATTCATAAACGAGTTCTTAAGGGAGGGAGAGATTTAAATAGCTGTGCATATATACTTAGCAAATTAGGACAGCCGGTGCATAAGTACAAAGTAAAATCTTGCAATAAATTATATGTAGATAAATATCAATAGTTTTTTTTCTGAAAAAAACATTCTTTTTTAGGGGATTAAAAAAGCATTTTGGCACGAAACGAAGAGATATTTAACTGTTTGAATTGTTTGAATCTCAGTCAAACGGTTGAACCATGGAAGATGATGGTTTCTAAGAAAGAAAAAGTTGAGACCGTCAAATGTGCAGCATGACATTCCAATCAAAGCAAGGATGCTCTTGTGCATTAGAAAATAACATTGTTTGTTACCCCCAATTTTCTCTTTGTCAGGTTATTTTTAGTTAGCATTTTTTAAAGGAACCACGTAAAGACTTCGATTTTTAGTGGTACCTTTAACTCCTATAAAATCCTCTTGCAGATTCTTACATTGAAGTTCATGATAGGCACTGTACAAGGATGTGATGAAAAATTGGTCTTTCTATATTGCAACCAAATAAAGGACATCTGATTTAGTTATTCCAAACAAAAACATGTGGAATCATCATAGAAAGGATATCAAACATCATGTTAAAAGAATAGGTATGCAGTGTCCGACCCACGTAGACAATGGCAATTGTTGAAAAAAAATCAGAAAGTGTACTAGACATTTTTGCATCTCAAATAAGGAGTTCAGTACATTTAGAAGCAAGATCATATCATACGCAGAGAGTTGCAAACATAATAATCAAGAGCACACATATATGCACGAACTGCAAAATTTTTGTTCCCAAAACATTGGCAATTCAAGAAGAAAAAGGAGAAAAATCAATCCTACACATCACATATATAACCTCACAACATGTTTGCATATTGTACACACATAATCTACAGATATACAGTGCACAAAAACTAAACTTCTTGAATCAAAAGACATATAAAAAATGGCTAGCAAAAGCAAATATACCTAGGTAGTGCAGGGTGGACAGCGTTGCGGTTGTAGTTCTCACGGCCCTCATGCCGTCATCAACAAGAATTACACAGAGGCTATTAGGGAAGAATGACAATGTCTCTTTTCCCATTGCCAAAACCAACAGACATTTACACAATCACACACTGCTAGCTATAGACTACTCTCTTTTCACTGATAAGTGATTAGAGTCGCTCTCTTCTCACGGTCTTCATGTCATCATCGACAAGCATGACATGGAGGCCACCAGGTTCCATTTCCACAATCAATAGAGATGCAGAAAATCACACACTGCTAGCTATATACTACTCTCTTTTCACCGATGAGTGATTAGAACTACTCTCTTCTCATGACCTTCATGTTATCATCAACAAGCATGACACGGAGGCCACCAGGGGAGAACGACATCATCTCTTCCTCCGTTGCCACAACCAATAGAGATGTACACAATCACACACTGCTAGCTATGTACTACTCTCTTTTCATTGATGAGTGATAAGCAATACTCTCTTCTCATGGCCTTTGTGTCATCGTCAACAACCATGACACGGAGGCCACCAGGGAATAGAAAGAGATCATCTCTTCCTCCATTTCCACAACCAATAGACATGTACACAATCACACACTGCTAGCTATGTACTACTCTCTTTTAACTGATGAGTGATTATAACTGCTCTCTTCTCACGACCTTTGTGTCATTATCAACAAGCATGACTTGGAGGCCACCAGTGAATAGAAGGAGAACATCTGCTCCTCCATTCTCACACAAGTCTATACATGATGTTACTACTCACTTGTTCACTGATGAAGTGATTAGGAGAGGGGACCGAAGTCACTGAACCCCTGTATTTGTAGGCCAATCCTAACCAGGGAGAAGGTAGTGGGGCAGGCCCAGTATGGGTGATGTGTTATGCCAATTCTTTTTTAGAGTAAACTGACATTGCCACATTTGACGATCAAAGGTTGGCTAAACCTATGTTACGGTGCGTGCACGTGATATGTGTCCTTCCAATTGTTTGTTTCAGCCTAGAAATTACGAGTGGCATTTCTGCACGAAGTTGAAAATCTTGCTTAGTTCTATAGCTATATGTTATTCATGCATGTACATGTTGCTTTTTAAAGTGTATGTTACATATACATGATGTACACTTGGAACCATGTTAAAATGCCATTGTGTGCCCATGGAAAAATGTACTGTACACAATTCTAAAAAAAGTAGTACACTCATGGTACTAGTCACTTTGTCCCTCTTTCTCTGTATAGATATTTTCAACTATCTCTTGTGATGACTAGCGGCTACCCTGTTGTTAGTTGCTCGAAATATGTGTGATCATTCCCAATCAAGTAAACTCACAGGGGCTAAAAGTGCATCTAGTCCCTTATGTGGGTTTTGGCTGATTCTGACCAAATGATTAATGGTCTAATGCATTTAAAGAAATGTTGTGCCTTGCAGGTGCCCATCGGTATCACGGTGATGTCCTTCAATGATGTTGCTGCCAGTGGCAGCGCAGGCTCTGGCGATGGGGCAGCAACTCTCCGGTGGTGTCTAGCTGGATGCTTCCAAGTGGTATCTCAGACCCTTCTCCTACCAAGGCCCTCTGCCACCTACTATGCGTAACCACATCACCATGCTCTTGATGGTCGCTGCAGGTCAGGATAGCCATGGAGAAAGGCAATACTATGCTCCTATGATCAAGCTCCCATTTGTGTAGCCCGTGGATGAATTCCTTGTCGGAGAAACCGCATACAACACTGATGGCCGTGCAGGTGCCCGTCGACAATATAATGATGTCTTTCAACAACATTGCTGCATCGGTGACCATGCTGGCTCTAGTGATGGGGCAACAACTCTTTGGTGGTGTCCAGCTAGATGCTCCCCAACAGAAGCTCTATCTTGGGCCCTTCTCCTACCAAGGCCTTTTGCCACATGCCATGCACAACCACATCAACATGCTCCCGATAGTCTTCCCTCCGCAAGTTAGGTTAGCCATGAAGAGAAAGGCAATGCTTCTATGATCAAGCTCCCTTTGGGGCAGCCTATGGATGACTTTATTGTTGGAGAAACCACATACATATTGTGATCCAAGTCAATGAGTGATTAAAGATGGCAAGATGCGGCGAAGGATTGACAACACTCAGCTTGGCAAGCATGGGACTTGGCGACAAAGGACCTCTGCGGCGGTGAGGAAGCAAGTGTGGACCTTAAACTCTGCTAAATAACATAGAATAATCCCTTATAATTATTGACATAGCGAGTAATCGACGTTAGATTGATGGGTAGAAGGCATTGTGACTAATGACATATCGTATTTAGTAATAGGAAATAGGGTGAAGGATTGTGACATTAATACCTGATTGGATGTCCACTGAATCATAACTAGTGTAAGAGTCAAAGATGATTGTTGGGATATGAGTAACACAAATGGGGACACATTCTAACAACAGTTGTCTTTCAAGGTTCTTTGTTTGACTGCATTATCCACTTGCCATGATAGGATCAATGGCCATATGTATAGTGGCGGAGGTAAAAACAAATATACGATTGTTTCATCGGACACAAATGATCTTTACATATTAGAAAGAAAATGTTCTTTTTTTTTACATAAAACCAAGATAATGTGTCCTTCACATATCCCCCACTATACTAGCCTGCTCGCCCACCCCAATACCCCTGGACACACACTCTACCCCCCATCACACGCGCACACACAACCGTACCCCTAAACATGGAAATGTTTATAAATGACTATGAACTCAATCCTGATTACTGCGAATATTGTGTGCATGTGAGTGTGCTTTCAATATGAGTTCTATGAGGTAAGAACATATTTGCCACTGGCCTCCATCTCATTAAGCTTGGGTCAGGACTTAGGAGTTGCACTCACTCTCGTGTGCGTGTAGTATTCGTGCGTAGTAGTATGTATGCATGTGCTTCTTTGATGTAATAGAAAATGGCTATGAACTTAAAACTAGCCTGAGTATGTGCTGATGTCTTGATAAGAAATACCAATCAACCGAAACATCCCATGTTCCCACTCATAGCAAACTGATATGGAGAAAAAGTGTTTACATATATACCATGATTTGAAAGAGGAAACATGACTGAGACTGGAAAACCGAACCAAATTAACCAAGCCTTAAACCAATTTATTTTGTTAAAAATATTTGTCAGCCTTTTTCACTAACCGAGATTAATTCGGTCGTCACCATTGGTTAACCGGAATTAATAAAGAAGCCTAACACTAGTGAGAAATAAATGCATTGAATGGACTTGGAAAATTGTATTCCAACATTCATTTTATTTCTTGATAAATGGAGCATCCTAACATCCCTAATATCTATGGATGGATTGTTTCTCACCTTATTATACCTATGTAAACTTATTCAAGCCTGCAAATTACTCATTTGTGACAAAACAATTATGTGCATTCAGAGTATCAAGTGTGAGAGCAATATGTGAACCCATAAACTATGAATATAAATTGAGTAAATTAATAAATTTCAGAAAATTCTATGTTTTATAGCCAAAGTTGTAGAAGACTATATGTATAGATTTTATCTTGAAGCACATTATTCTTAGATTCAGTATTCCTCTAACTTTGAATACGGATCAATGCTCTTCTTTTATGTCAAAGAGGTGAAAGACTTTGCCGAATCTTATGGTATGAAATTGTTGAGTTCTCCTTACTATGCTCATGTTAATGGACATGCCGAGTCGAGTAATAAGGTTTTATTAAAATTAGTTAAGGAAAAAGATTGACGAACACACAAAAATACGGCATGAGATGCTCTCGAAGCATTATGGGCTCATATGATATCTAAACATGATGCAACAAAGGTTATTACTTTTGAGTTAGTCTATGTACAAGAAGCCATTTTTACTGGTTGAGGTAAATCTTGGCTCTCTTAGATACATCAAGCATGGTGATTAATTGGTCAAAGAGTATAATACATTAACTGGAGGTAATCTTGATGATGTGACCGATAAACGATTAAAGTCTTTAGAAGATAGAGAAGAATAAGCAGAAGATAGCCAAAGCCAACAATAAGAGAGCGAAAGTAAAATCATTTTAAGTTGGAGACTTAGTTTGGAAGACGATTTTGCCTTAAGGTTCTATATCTAGAGAATTCGGTAAGTGGTTACCTTATTTGGAGGATCCTTACCAGATATATGGAATTGTTTGAAGAAATACATACTTTAATTTCTTGAAAGAGTAAATTGCATCGGCTGTACACGAACTTGTCAGGTGGGTGTGCAATATAGTACATGAACTTGTAAAATGCTCGTTTTAGTGCACGGACTTGTTTGGTGCGTGGGAACAAGGTCAAAATCGCACTGCAAAGTTAATCTTGCTGATTCTGTTGTTGATTTAAACTCTATGTAAACATTAGTCTAAGAAGGATAAACATATAATAAGGCATAATGATTGCACAAAAAAAATAAAAATCCGAGTAATGATGCAAGGGACAAAAATAAAGAAAGATAAAGTGGAATTTAAGTTTACAAATATAACCTTTCTACTATGTACACGCAAGTCATCTACTAATTTATAATTTATAACGTTCAACATAGAAAAATCGGTCTTGTCGTGCCATTTTAGTCTTAGTTTACACATATCAGACAAGTTCATACACCAAAACGAATATTTTACAAGTTTATACACTAAATTGCACGCACCTGACAAGTTTATGTACCGCTAATGTAATTTACTCTTCTTGAAACTTTGCAAGGGGAACAATTTCAGACAACAATAAATGGGAAATATTTGAAAGAAAAACTTACCGAGTGTTTGGCAAGATGCTTAGGAGGTGATATGGCCAGTAATTGAATTATCACCCTTAGACCCATGTTTCAAGCTTTTCGGCTCTCAAAATAACCAAAAAAGCATGGGGGAGGGGACACGTGTTAACACCCAAATTTAGCACCTAAAGCGAAAATAGGAAAATATGGCCAAATTTGGAAAGAACTAGATTTCCTTCATAGGGCCGGTTTGACTATTGCCATAGAGCCAATCAGACCGGTGGTGTGGGGCCGGTATGACCATTGGCATGTGGCTAGTTAGACCGGCTGAGTTCGGCTCCGAGTCCAATTTTATCGAATCTTGGGTTTCCTTGCTTGGGCTGAGGTTTTTCGAGTTCTAATCGGTGTCTACCCTGAGCAGGACGTGGAGGGGGTCCTGTAGGAGGCAAGACCAACCCCTTTATAATGACCATGGTTGATTCAATTAAGGCACCAACCTAGTTCCAACGCAATCAATCAATTGAATCATTTTTTTCAATATCGCATATACTTTTTGCCTAGTTCCGTTCATCTTCGTCGGTTTGCACTGTAAACCATCCGTCCTCGCTGTGAGAGTGTGAATTCTCGTTGTAGGTTTGTCCCGAAACCTACCTGTTTTTTCATGAGACGGATGTTTTTCCCTATTTATCTAAATTGGCAACGCTAAACCTAACTTGACCAGGGTTTTCTCAAGGTCAAGGTGGTTGGCAACTCAATATCAACGCAAAGCTTTAGGTAGACTCCGAATCATATTCGGTGGCATTGGCATGACAAAAAAGCGTCAACAAATATCAGGAAGCAAGAGATAGAGAGCTTATAGGTTTTCTTGTGCAAGTCACCAAACAAGTGAACAGCCATCCTCGATCGTCGTGGGGCATGCCGCCACGTGAGATACTTAGCCGGCTATGACGACGGCGCGGATGAATGACACAAAATAGTTTAAAGTAGTATTCCAGTAACGTTTGGTAAAGGTGCCTCACTATGGTGCTCTCTATTGGTATTAGAAATCAATCTGAACTGTTGATTTCATTTGATCGAATAGTTCAGATCTATTTATATTACCACCCTAGATAGCGGTAGTAAAAACGTGGAGGGGCATTATTGTCAGAAAAAATAGGTGCGAAGGGTATAATCGTCATTTAGTAATGACTAAACCTTTTTTTCCTCCTTTTTCTTTGGCTTTTTTCGATGAAATATGAGCGATGCCAGCGCAATGGATGATCATATATTGATTTAGCAGAGAAAAACATAAATGGTAAAGTAACTCCTAATTATTCTATTAGCAAATTACTAATTTATCCTTGATAATATTGGTAGTATAATACTACCAGTATCTGCAACATACATGGAATTTAATTGGCAAAGGAAATACAGTAATAAGGTAAACATTTCTTCCATGAGAATGAAGGGAAAGAATCATCCATGTAAAGAGTACTTGCAACAAGATTAAAAGCTGGTTTATCATGGGGAGTTCACAACCCCTTTCTCTAATTAGCTTAACTAGAGCTAATTAATTTATTTGCCATACAATGATCACAGACTACTCGATCCAGGCCAGGTCGTCCAGGAAGGCAAATTCGTTGGTGTTGTTCATGAGGATGTCGTCCAAGTCCAGGTCCCACCCGATCTCCATGCCACCTTCCCCTATGTTCAGTGACCCTTCAGCTGCCTCACCGCCAGCGTCTTCCATAGGTATCATGTCCTCGTCCAACCCAAGGAGGGATTCCAGAGAGAACATGATGTCTTCTTCAAGATCAACCTGATCAGGCATCATGAATGGCTCGGCGTTGTTAGGCGCTGCTGCTTCAACTGCTGCCAACGCATTCTGATCCTCTGACGTGACGACAATGGGGACAACTCCTTCACCCTTGGTCCCAACGATTGGATCGGTGAGGGTGAATGTTGGCTCATCAATTGGTGGCGCCATGAGAGAACCAACAGCTGTGTTGTTGTTCAGTGCACCTGTGTAGGCGTACGTGACAGCGGCGTCGTCGCCAGGGTCTCCTATGGATGGTCCGGCACTGCCATATGCGGTTTCTCCGACGAGGAAGTCATCCACAGGTACTCCAAATGGAAGTTCGATCATAGGAGCCTTTCCTATATTCACGGTCATCCCGACCCGAGGTATGAAGGCCGTCGGGACTATGTTGATGTGGTTACGCATGGTAGGTGGTGGCGGAGGGCCTTGGTAGGAGAAGGGCCCCATGTACAGCCTCTGCTGGGGAGCATCTGGCTGGACACCGCCGGACAGTCGCTATCGCATCGCCGGAACCTGCATGGCTGCTGGTGCAGCAATGTTGTTGAAGGAGATAACTGTATTGCCGGTGGCCGCCGGCGAAGCAGCGTTGTTGAAGCACTACAACAAGAACCCCCCTCTAGCAATACATGCTTGGCAACGCATTAAGCATGCGTTGCCAAAATGCGACCCTAGCAACGCTTAGTAGTGGGTGAGCCCAATTTGCAATAGATAATATGTGTTGCAGAACATGCGTTGCAGAGATTGAGTATCTTGCAACGGCCGAATTTGCAGTGGTCTTGATACCCTATAAAAACTTTTGGAATAAGCGAACTTATTGTATTTTTTAAAATAATCGAGTGAGATATTTATTTTTACATTTCGGACCTGTAGCGAATTGTTTTTTAAAAGAAATTATCAAGTGAGTTGCTTTTTTTTTCCAGTTAAAACTTTTGGACTAAGCATGCTTTTTAAAAAATAATAATAATTGAGCGAGCTGTTTTTTTACATTGTGTACTGGGCATGCTTTTTAAAAAATAATAATAATTGAGCGAGCTGTTTTTTACATTGTGTACTGGGCGTGTTGTTTTTGTTTTCTAAAAAATTTATCAAGCGAGTTTATTTTTTTTTAAAAAAATGCCACAAGCGAAGTGGCTGCTGATAGGGGAAAAGTGCTGTTTTTGTTTTCTAAAAAATCCCACAAGCGAAGTGGCTGCTGATACCTGATAGGAATAAATTAGGGGGGCAAAGATGCAAACAGAGGATTTGAACCTGAGTCACTAAGATAGAATATGCGCAACCCAACCAACTGAGCTAATCACATTTCTTATCAAATGGTTTCTTTAGTTGTTTATATCATAACAACTAAAATACGATCTGTGAAATTAGCACTATAGCAGGCAACCTTAGTCTCCCACCTTCTCTCCTCTCCTCTCGTGTCTCTCACCTCACCCAACACGCACGAGAGCGCCGCCCCATCCTGTTCCCACACCGCATCTCATTTTCTTCTCACGCTCTCGCACATCACTACCACGGCGCACACCGACGGCGGCGGCGGCAGCGTGCATCGGCGGCCAGCGGCGCGTTCTCAGCAGCGGCGGCGGCGAGCCCGCGAGGGGATCGGCCGCGGCAGGCCGGCGATGGGCCGAGGCCGACGACAGCGGGTCAACGGCAAGCACGGTCCTTTTCTTAGCCACTTCTCATAGGTTGATTCCCCATTTGGCCCCAAATCCAGGTCAGTGTCAGATTCAGGTCAATGTCAACCTTTTTTTTAATTATTCAAGTTTTGTTGCATCATGAGTCTATCTGATTGAGTTTAATAACACCTGCAGATTTTTCTTGTTCATCCGAACGGATATTTGGAACATAGGTTTTAAGCGCATGTGCTTCTGGAGTCATCATCTGTAGATTAACTAGAGGTAATTTATAGTAAGGAATTTAACTTGGAGATGACAGCTTTGACATTAGATTGCTGGATGTTTTTTCTGTAAATTGATTTAGCTCTTCTCTATTTTTGCAAAGTAAAAGCTTTTGTTTCAGTGTATAAAGGAGGTCTATTAGGTTGTGACAAAATTAGCTGACACTGATTTTATACTGGTACTTTTCTAATTGCCCTATTTTTGCTACATCATGATCATAAGAGACAATTCCTTGTCATTGTTATTATCTACAAGAACCTGAAATATCAAATTTTTTTATATAGGTCAAAATGGATTTAGAAACCATCAAGATTCTTTTGCGCTACCCTAGAGGTTCTGTTGAGTATTTAGCTGGAGTAGATGGATTTCTTGAATTTGCATATAAAGATAAGTTAGAGGATACAAAGATTTATTGTCCATGTGAAACATGCGTACATACTATGCTACTTTCAAAAAATGATGTCTATGATCATTTGGTGTGCAATGGAATGCTTCAGAGTTATGACCAATGGGATTTTCATGGTGAGTCTTCAGAGGAGCAAATTAGGAACCAACAACCACAGCCTCACAATGAAGACATGCGTGCTAACATGCACGAATTAATTAATGATGCACTTAGGACTGTGTATGACGACATGCCTATGAGTGATTCTGCAGATTCGCCATGTACACACACTGATGGACCAAATTTAGAAGCTCAAGCATTTTATAAGTTGGTGAAAGATTCAAAGAAGCCTTTATGGGATGGATGTGAACTATCACACTTATCTCTGCTAGTGCTTTTGTTCAATATGAAATCCATGAACAAATGGAGTGATAAATCATTTGGAGATCTACTTGATATTCTTCACATGGCAATTCCAAATGGAAAACAATTGCCAAAAAACTTTTATGAGGCTAAGAAGGTGGTTTCAAAATTTGGTCTAGATTATCAACAAATTCATGCATGTCCCAATAACTGTCAGCTGTTTTGGAAAGAGAAGGTTAATGATGATTTTTGTTCAACTTGTAAGGCTTCTAGATGGAAAGATAAAAAACCAGAAACCAAGTTAACGAAGAAAGAAAGAAAGAAAGCAACGCCAAGCAAAGTCTTACGATATTTTCCAATAAAGGAGAGGCTAAAAAGATTGTTCATGTGTAGAGAAACAGCATCGCTCCCACGTTGGCATGATGAAGAGCGCTTAGTAGAGGATGGTGTGCTTCGACATCCAGCTGATTCTCTGGCATGGAAGAACTTTGATAAAAGGTTCAAGCAATTTGCATCTGAATCTCGTAATATACGATTTGGGTTAGCTACAGATGGGTTTAACCCATATGGTATGTTGAGCTCTACCTATAGTTGCTGGCCAGTTGTTTTAGTAATATATAATCTTTCACCATGGCTCTGCATGAAGGAACCTAATCTTCTAATGCCATTAATAATTCCTGGGCTCAAAAGTCCTGGAGATAACATTCATGTTTTCCTCCAGCCGCTTCTAGAAGATTTAAGAGACATATTTGTCAATGGCATTTCCACATATGATGCATTTAGAAATGAAACTTTTAATTTGAGGGCAGCTGTACTGTGGACTATAAATGACTTGCCAGATTTAGGAATGCTTGCTTCACATATGGTGCATGGAGAATTTGCATGCCCGCCTTGTGGTCCAAATGTATGGTCCAAACGTTTGGCACATGGGAAGAAATCTTGTTTTATGGGTCATCGTCGATTTTTGCCACCTAATCATGAATTTCGTTTTGATAGAAATTCTTTTGATGGAACCACAGAGATTAGTACAGAGCCTATGACTTACTATGGGCGTCCGATATTGGATGAAATAAATGCTATCGGTGATTTTAAGAAGTCAAAAACTTATAAGGCAGTAAGTAGTTTATTCACACTACCTTACTGGGATGGCAATCTTCTTCGGCATAATCTTGATGTGATGCACATAGAAAAAAATGTGTGCGACAATATTTATGGTACACTTCTAAATTTAGAAGGAAAGTCAAAGGATAATCTCCAAGCTCGTCTTGATCTCAAGGAAATTAACATTAGAGGGGAGCTCCATCCACAACAAAGAACTTCAAGCAAGTTCTACTTACCACCTGCTAGCTTTACTATGTCCAAAAGTGAGAAGCAATTGTTCTGTAAAGTTCTTAGGGATATAAAAGTTCCTGATGGCTATTCTTCAAACATATCTAGATGTGTGAACTCTGCTGAAGGAAAAATTCATGGGCTCAAAACACATGATTGCCATGTTCTAATGCAACAATTGATGCCAATTGCTTTGAGGGGTATTCTTCCCGATGAAGTCACATCTGTCTTGTTTGACTTATCTGCTTACTTTTGAGGAATATGTTCAAAAGTTCTCCATGTTGATGAGCTTGACCGTTTGGAAGAAGCAATTAAAATCACATTGTGCAGAATGGAAATGATATTTCCTCCTGGATTCTTCACTGTTATGGTTCACTTAGTCGTCCATTTAGCTACTGAATGTAAGATTGCTGGGCCAGTTTGCTATCGATGGATGTACTTTATTGAAAGGTACTAAAAATATATTAGCATATAATTTATAATATTTCTCATATGTCTTATGATACAATACTAACTTATTAGTTTTGTGCCTTGTATGTATATTACATGTACCTGGGTAAATTGAAGTCGTATGTTCGCAACAAAGCGCGTCCAGAAGGTTCAATTGCAGAATCATATTTGGCAGATGAGTGCATGGCATTTTGTTCGCGATACTTGGAAGGTTTCCCTACCAAGCATAACATACCATCAAGGAATAATGACAAACCAGATCAATTTGAGACACCCTTGAGTAGGCAAGAATCCACTTTGTTTCCTCCAGTAGGAAAACCATTGGGAAAACCATCGGCGTACTCCTTAACTGATAGAGAGAAATTGCAAGCACATAGATATGTGCTATACAACTGTGATGCTATAGTGCCATATCTGAAGTACGTATTGTCCTAACATAGCCTTTTTTTATGTGTTGTAAGTGTTTTGCTTCAAATTTATGTTTATTTGTTTTGCAGAGAACATGCTGCTGATTTGCAAAGGAAGAAACGCAAAAGGCTAACTCCAAAAAACATTGAGAACATGCAAAATGAACAATTCCCTGATTGGTTCAGAGATCATGTAAGTCTCAAAATTTAGGTTTCTCTTTTTCAAATATGAGTACAACTAATACATCTTTTGGTTTGGTGTAGATCTTGCAGTTGGAGAATCAAAGAGGTATCGATAGCATTGATGAGGATATTAGATGGCTGGCACGTGGACCAATTGAGGTAGCAAAACGACATAGAGCATTCAATACCCGTGGGTATAGGTTCAGATCAAAGCGTTATGACAGGGTGACTCAAAACAGTGGAGTTGTTGTGACTGCAAAAACATCGAGCTACACGTCCGCCAGTGATACTAACCCTATCCTTGATGATATCATGTATTACCGAAGGATACTTGATATAATTGAGTTAGACTACTATGGAAATTTCTCAGTTGTGTTATTTAAATGTGAATGGGTCGATGTAACTAAAGGAAAAGGAGTGAAAATAGATAAGTTTGGCTGCACACTTGTGAATTTCTCAAATAAAATTCATACCGGTGAAAAAATTGAGCATGAGCCCTTTGTATTTGCAAATAAGTCAACCAAGTGTTTTACATTGAAGACCATTTAAATCTAGGGTGGTCTATTGTAAGGAAGATGAAACCCAGAGATGTATTTGAACTGGGTGAAGAATGGAATGATGTGGAATGCGAACCATACCATGTCAGTAATCTTGGGGAGCTATTTGACAGTGCACATGATGGTCAGACATGGATTCGAAGAGATATAGAAGGAACAACTGACGATAACATGGTAACTAATTAAAGGTGAGGTTATGAAGGTTTTTCACTATTATCTGTCCATTATCAATGATTTCCTTATATTGTTTATATCTTCACTTGGGGAGCACTTTATTTTTATGGCAGTAATTTTGGATGGAGATTTACTGCGATGAAGGCTTCTTCACCACAATAGCTTTTCTGGATGAAAATGTCATTCGTATATTTCCTTGGATTGTCTAAGTGATTGAGCCAGATCGATTCAACTTTTTATTTGCATACATAAGTCCTGTAATAATGTTCTACATTAGTTATATACAGAATTGGTGGTTAGATCTTATTTTTAAATATCCAGGATATCATATTGTTTATATGATGAGAAAAAGGAATGGGCGTTTATAATCTTTGCATCTATTGTGTTCTGTTATTCCATTTCCACCTATATAAATACCTGGAGAAAACTATTTACGTTGTCAATGGCACCTAACATGAATAAGTAAGTCGAACGGACAACTCCAACATGAAGTGGACATAGCTTGGTGGTACATGGCTTCTTTAGCCGTATCGAAGACTGTAGTTCAAATCCTAACAAATGCATTTTTTTCCATTTCTTCTCTAGTGGCGATTCCTAAAATTTTTTCCCTCTCCTTAGCTGGCTAGACAACGAGGAAAACAAATATGCCAGCCTAGATTCTTTTTATTTTTTTCTAGGGGCGATTCCTAATTTTTTTCCCTATCCTTCTTAGCTGGCCAGATAACGAGAATTTTTGAACTTTTTATTTTTAATTTTAAAATTAAACTGATCAAAAACTTATTTTTTCAATATAAATATTTTTGGCCACACCAACTATTATTTTAGGACAAGTTACGTCTGGATTTTATCATGCGATCAGTATGGACAGAGACGACAACGAAAAAACATGTGGTTTTTTTGGTCGTGCTAACATAAATTAAATAACAATTATTTAAAGAAAAATTATTTTACATCCTAATTTTATACGGCTTGTCCAGACCGGGTCCACAACGAAAAAACAAGTGGTTTATCAGTCTTGCAAACATAATTTAAATAACTATTATTTTATGACTAAAAATATTTTACGTCTCAATTTCATGCGGTCTGTCCAGACTGGGTCGACAACGAAATAGCATGCCTTTTCGGTCATGCTAACAGAATTTAAATTTCCATCTTATATAAATACCGGGAGAAGTCTATTTATACTCTCAATTGCAGCTAACGTGAAAAAATAAATAAAGGGGGACATAGCCTAGTGGTACTTAGCTTCTTCTACTGTATTGACAACTCTAGTTCGAGAACTAGCAAATGCATAATTTTTTTCATTTCTTCTCTAGTGGCAATTCCTAAAAACTTTTTCATTCTGTTGCCCCAGAAATTTTTTAATTTTTTGAACTTTTTTATTTTAAAATTTTAAAAATAAACCATTCAAAAACTTATTTTCAGAATATCCGGATTTTATCCAGTCTGTCTGGACGGGTCGACAACGAAAAAACACGTGTTTTTGTCATGCCATGATAAATTAACTAACTACTAATTTAAGACAAAAAAATATTCTAAGTACAGATTTCATACGGTCTGTCCGGATTGTGTCGACAATGAAAAAACACATGGTTTTTTTTTGTCCTAAAATATTAAATCACTGTTATTTAGTTATATATATATTTTTTCATGCGGTCTGTCCGGACCGGGTCGACAACGAAAAACACGTGTTTTTTATCGTGCTAACATTTTTTAAATAACTATATTTTAGGACCAAAAATATATTACATGTCTTTTTCATGCGGTCTGTCCGGACCGGATTGGCAATGGAAAAACACGTGTCTTTTCGGTCATGCTTAGATAAATTAAATAACTAACCAAAATATGTTACGTCCGAATTTCATCCAGTCTGTCCGGACCGGGCCGACAATGAAAAAACACTTGTTTTTTGGTCCTGCTAAAAAAATTAAATCACTGTTACTTAATTATATATAATTTTTCATGCGGTCTGTCCGGACAAGATCGACAATGAAATAACACGTGATTTTTTTGATCGTGCTAATATAATTTAAATAACTAGTTTGACAGACAAATCAACCCCAAATCGATCTGAATTTAGCAATTTATGCCTCTCCGAAAATTATTTTCTTCTCCCTCCACTCTTTCCCTCCTTTTTTTTTTTTTGCTCCCGCAATTTTTTTCTCAGTTTTCTTTTTTCTGCCGCCAACTTTTTTTTTTGCCCCCACCTTCCCCATCGAGAAAAGCAAGCCAACTGCCCCTAAAAGTCTCTTTCCTCTATCCTGACTCCCTGAGTAAATCTCTTTCCTCTGTTGTGGGATTCCTCTCTTCTACGAACTCTCCTGTCGTTCTACGGTTCTCCTCCTCATCTTCATCGGTGTTGATCTGTAGGTAAGATGCCGGGCGCTTTACTGACCCACAGCCCCAAGCAGGCGCTCCTAGATCTTCCACCTCTCCGCTCCGTCGGCTGCTGTACCAGCCATCGCTGCTGCCGCACCTTCCTGCCGATTAACAGCCACGAGCAGGCGACCCCCATGCCCCATGGATGACATAGGGCATGCGGCGGGCCGGAGACGCCCCCAGCCGATGTGCTGGGTGACCGGGGCACTGCAATTGATGCGGGTTATACCTCCCGACACCGGCTGTCCACTTCGCTCTGCTCCACGCCGCGCGGTTGGCGGCAATGTTTCCAAGCCCCGGAATCTCTGCCTCCCTCTGCACATCTTACTACCTCTCTGAGTCGCCAAATTGCAATGGAGGCTAATTCCCTTCCAGTACTACAATACTTACCAATTTGATGTGTTCTATTTTCAGGTTTGGAGTCAGATGCACTGACCGTCCATAGCTGAAGGAGCCTGGTCTACGTACGGCTAGGCTTCACACAACTGTAAGCAATACAATATGTGATCTAGTTTTACCTTGCAGCCAATTAAATTTTGTTATTTCTACCCATTACTTGTTTCAAATTGTTGGCCTATAAAATGGACAAATGAATTAGTGAGTATGACAAACAGATCCATATTATAGCATTACTTTTGGGACAGCAGTACTCTGTTGTTCTTCAAAAACAAATCCAAAATGGCTCAGGGTATAATCAATTCTGAAATTATTCTTTCTGAAACTATGTACAGCACAGTCCTACTTCTGAAATGAGAATGATATACTTTTGACGCCATAAATGACAGATAGTTTTTTTTTGGGTGCAAGAGATATGGCAAGGAGTAGAAGAAGGCGTATTGTTCAGAGCAATGTGGAATATTTGTCAGAGGAACAGACTGAAGAAGAAAATACCCTTCCACAGCTTGCCACACCATCTGAACAAGAAACTGTATGTGATGATTCTGGAGAAGGCAATGAAGACACTGATGACGATTTTGATATCAATGATGGAGAAGGCAATGAAGACACTAATGACGATGTTGATATTGATGATGAAGGCAATGAAGATACTGATGTTGATATTAATGTTCGAGGTAACTGCTAAGTTTAACAGTCCTAATGGTAAGAAATAATGACATTATTACTCGTATCCCTGATTACTAAGGATCACTTTTGTCTTTGCAATTTAACACCGAACAGTTGAAAATGGAGCACCTGAAACACGTGGCAAGACAAAACTGAAAGATGTTTGGAACCTTCCGAAAGGGCTTAGAATTGTGGTTCAATGCAATGATCTCAATCAGGCGGTAGGGGAAGAAGCTGGAATTTTGGGTAAATTTCTTGGAATGATAGCTAGGAATGGTAGTCTGTGTAGCCTACACAGACTGGAGATATGTAATAGGAAAGAGAGAGAAAAATACAAATGAACTAAAAGTTAAAAAGGACATACTTAAGCAAGTAAAGGTAATTCCTTTTCAGATCAACATTTTTGCTAACTTCTTGTATTATGTTATGCATATCCCCATATGGCCATATGAGTTTTTGTGTTGCTATATGTAGATGAGATTCCTTTATGCTCCTCGGATGAAAGAGTTCATATTAAAAAAAATTGTAGAAAGATGGTGGCAATATAAAGCAAAACTAAAAGATTTGTATTTTGATGTGAATGAGACTAAGGAAGCTAATTGCAACAATGTCCCAGAAGGTGTGCTTTCTGACGAGTGGATTGCTCTTGTCAATCATTAGATGAACGAGAAATCGAAGGTACATGTACCATATTCATTTCTGTAATGGTCTTACAAATTAGAACTCTGTACTAAACAAAACAATGCAATATTCTTTTTTGATTGCTAACTCTACGAGACCATAACAGAGAATAAGTGAGCAGAATAAGAAAAACTGCCAAAAGAAGAAGGCAATTCACACAGCAGGGACAAAGAGTTTTGCTCGCACAAGAGAAGAGATGGTAAAACATGTCTTGAATAGTATTCATCTATTTCCATTTCAAGCATGTATAGCTACTGTTAGGACTTTACTGATTTGGTCATGTGTTCCATAGAGACAAAAAGATCCTGCAAAGAAGAACCCACATAGAGCTGTTGTTTATGTCCACACACACAAGTGCAAAAGTGACAAGAATATAAATGGGCATGTGGTATACTATTAACACTCAACCATAGATATTTTTCAGTTATTCTCATATGTTGTTTTATTCGTATTAATTTTTCATATGTTTAGGATAATTTGAAGAGACTTATAGCTGAACAACCAGCTTTAGCGGATGCTAGTAAAGGAAAGACTGCTTGGAAAGGAGATGCATTGAACCAAATACTAGGAGATGACAAGCCTGGGCGTGTGCATGGTCTTGGACTAGTTCCAAAGCCTAAACAAGTGCTTGATGTGCCAACTTCCCGATGTTTGCAGAATATAAATTTTACTACAGTGGAGGATAACTCCAGTGAAGATGTAATGGCTATTAGACTGCAGATGGAAAAGTTAGAACGCCATGTTGAGAATAATGATGCTGAACTTTTACAATTAAAAGAGAAGGCAACCAAGTTGGAAAAGGCACAAAAGAATCAGGTGAATTTAAGGGAGTTGAGTCCTAAAAAAATTATATGAGCTTGTGTGTGACCCAATGAATGCATCTAACTTACCTAATTGAAGTTACAGGGAGGTTTAGATGGAGCGTCTACAAACAAAAAAGCTATTTGTGATGACGTACCTAATTCAAAAAGGAGGGTATGTATCTTTATGGAAGAAATATCATAACATTTTCTGCATTATCTCATAAACTGTGGTATAGATCTCTGTTCATTTTCTGTTATGGACAGAGAGTGTATGGTGACAACCCCTCGCAAGAAATTTGTATGTTTGAGGAGGGAAACATTATGGATCAGCAGGACAACAGTTTGATGGTAATGTGATATAGCACCATCTTATAACTGGGAATAGCTGTGTTTTTTTACTTGGGAATAGCATTTATTTTCTCTCTTTTACAATAGAATACACAAAGCCATGTGCACGATGAGAATTTGCAACCACCAACCAAGCATTCTATTGTTTACAAGGTCCTTGCCTTTGCATTTAAAATATTATTATATATATATTCACTATTATTTACATAGCATTCATTATAATCATATGCCTTCTTTTACTCTAGAATACACAGTCTTTGGGCCAGAATCACAGTGGGAAGCAAAGGAAGATTACTTCCTGTGCAAACAAGGTTAATTTTCACTTTTTATTAATTGGAGTGCATGATGTCAGAGTAAACAAATAATTAGTTTGTGCCAATTTTATGACCTATTCCATTGCAGCGCAAAGGAAATTTGGACCAGAATGAGCTTATGCAACCAGGGAAGAGTATTTCTAGTGTATACAAGGTAAGTTGATTAAGTTCTCTCTTTATCCTTTCAAACTCAATGCCATAGTCAATAAGTGTTTGAAAGTAGCTTAATTTCGATATATAAATGTATATATAGATTTGTAAAATTTATTTGTTACCTTCCACTGTAGAACAATAAACCTGACAACCAGGACAACTATATGGTGAATGCACACAAAGTTACAAGTACACACAAGGTTATTTTTTCATCACTTTAAGTCACCATGTCTACAGATATAAGCTCTTTGAAACTATAACACACATGATTTACTAGTTATAATAATTGTATTGCAGAACAAAGAGAACCTTACCCGCAAGCTTGTTAGACCAAGCCTAAACAAGTATAGTACTGCTTCTAAGGTTAGTCTAATTGTTTCAAGTTCAAAATGCTATTTATATTTATTGAACACTACACAGCAACTAAAATAGCACACACAACATGTTGGTTTTTACTGTAAATTCTCTCTATTTTTTCAGAAACGGCAATGCAACACAATGGACTTTTTAACTGACAATTCAACAGTGGTAAACCTTGCTAACATTTTAGTCTAAATAGTTTAATAAAATATGGTCTTAATGTCCTTTTATTTTCCACTGTGATAGAAAGTGTATGGTGACGGTCCCTTGCAAGAAATTTGTCATGTTGAGCAAGAAAACATTGTGATGGTAATATACATAAATTTCATTGTTTTATACATGGGAATAGTTGCACTATTTTGTAACTGGGAATATATGCTCTCTTTGACAACAGAATTCACAAAGCCATGTTCAAGATGAGGATAAGACACCACCAACCAAGCATGCTACTGCACACAAGGTCCTTGTCTTTCAATTTATATTTTTATTCTGAACTCACCATGGTTGCATCCTATTATATGGTTATCATGGATACATAGCATTATATTATTTGGTACTGTTTGTAACTAACTATGAATGTTTACTATAGTTCATGACAATGTGATGTATTCTTTTATTCTAGAACAAACGAACCTTTGGCCTAAATGACCATGGGAAACAGATGGAGATTATTTGTGCCAAGGTTAGTTTTCACTTCTTATTGAGTTCAAAAATTATTTGATAGAAAAGTTTGAAAGTAAAATTTCTTAATATATATAATTTTAGCACTGATTTGTTGCCCTCCCCTATAGAACAAGAAACCTGACAATCAGGAAAGCCATATGGTACATGCACATAAAGTTGGTGGTGCATACAAGGTTGTTTTTTTATTCACCATGTTTACAAATATCAGTCCATTCAAACTATAACATGCATGATTCACTAGTATTATGATTGAATTGGAGAACAATAATTGGCTCTGTTTGGTCTTTCTTTCTTTCTATCTTGTGGTTAAATTGCAAACCATGATCCAAATTTTTTTTTATAGAAACAACAGTGCAACAAAATGGACTTTATCACTGACAATTCAATGGAGGTATTTTACTGTGAAATTATTTATGATACTTGAATTTCTTAAAGTACATTGATAATATTGATGGATGTATTTATGCACTTCAGGTTGGAACTAAATTATTCTTAAAAAGTTGGAAAAATCGGAATACAAACGTGGCTCTTGCCACTATTGTAAGCTGTGATCCAACACGCAGAGTTGGAGGTGTTGAGCTAGGAAATGAATTTTTAATGGTTCATGTCGATCTTGCATTGGCAAAATCCGAAGATTTGATTAGGCCATACAAAGGCTACAAAATTGTTGGTCATGTTGTAGGACTTGAAATTGCGTGGCTTGCAATTTTTGTATGTTCCTATCTCTTACTTCTTTCTTCGGAGATGTGCTTTTCATCTTCATAATGGTATATTAATGCTTATATATTTTTTCTATTATAGGTTGACAAGATAAATGGGTGAAGATGTGGGGGAAATTTCGTGACTGCCAGTACGCAACTAGGTCACCTGTACATGTCACGGAATGATGATGGCTGCAAGGTGGAGAATGGGGGCAACAAGATGTGTTTTTTTGTATATACTTTAGATTCTATTTTCTGCATTAATGTTCTGAACAAAGGTTTAATGCCATGAATTATGCTGATGATTGTCTATGTAATGCAAAATACCATATTTAATATATAATCGATTATCATGATTGATTGGACTATTGTCACTTGTGCATGCTTTGAGTTCATGGGTCTCTTGCCTAACAAAATAATTGGTCAAAGGCCACCTACAGTGGATAGCTCAAATTACAATATTTGTACATGCTGCAGCAACTTGATTATATCCATTGCTAAGATTATATAAAACTGTTCATCTCTCAAGGGAACAACATATATAAGTATTGCTAAAACCTATTAAAATTGTTGCTAAGTAGCAACGCTTATTTCCACTTGTTATCAACGGTTGTCTATGTGTTGTAATTGATCCTAGCAACGGCAGCCAGCATAGGCAACGCATATTAAATACGTTGGTGCAGACCCTAGCAATACTTATAGAGACTTTTAGCAATACATATATATGTATTGCTAAAGGGGGGTTCCTCTTGTAGTGAAGGAGATAAAAGCATTGCCGATGGGTGCCTGCACGGCAGTGTTGCTGAAGGAGATCACCGTAGTGCCGGCGGGTTGCTGCTGGAAAACCGGAACTTGAAATGGTGCTGCAGTTCTGCTGCCAGCGATGGTCGTTGTGGGGATGCAGCTTGGACCGGCGCCGCCGGTGAGGATCAGAGGGCTGCTCGGCGAGACATTGAGCGTCGGAAAGATGGCTTTGAGGAACAAGGAGTCCGATGAGATGAGGCGGCGCTCATCAAGGTCCTTCTGTTGCTTTGTGCAGTATTCCTGCGCTGGCTGCTGGAAATTTAGGCATGTTAATTTTGGCACAAATATATACATAATGATGTAATCACTCCGTACCAAAATAAATCAACCTCGTACAGGATGTGACACATCCTAATATGATGTTCTGATTCATCGTAATAGGATGTGCACGAGGTTGGTTTATTTTGGACGGAGAGAGTATGTAATAAAATTATCCAGAGAAAAATAAACACATCAAATTCTGAGTAACTTTACAGTCTATCGAAAGGCACTTATATTCTTTTTAGAATAAAATTTGAAACATGTCAGTACGGAACTTACATTAGAGTATTTTGTATCTCCCAAAAGGATCATAAAATTAAATTTCTCCCAATTTGTTTTCTCTTTTTATATAGTTACTATGTGAGGGAAAAAATTATGGGTGTATCATGATTAATAAAGAGCATACACTTTTGGAAATAATACATTCCCAATCCAAAATAAAAGGAATAGCTTCTTTAAAAGATTTGTCACTCGATACTATTCATTCTAAACTTAATTTCACTAGTGTTTTACCAACAGATTTATTACTAGCTAGCTACAATTACACCATGTGTAATCAAAATATATGTTTGGTTCATCAAAATACGATACTTAATTTAAAAGTTGTTAGTGATCAAAATTAAAATAGGACTAACCAACACTCAGAACTATTCAAAGCCAAGGGAGTATATGTATTTTGAAATGTAGCATGACACATCACGAGTATTGAATTCCATGCATGTTATAGCTTAAAGATAGCATCGTGTCACAGAGAGATAAGCATCCAAGGTTGGTAGAAATATTACTCCATTATGGAGTATATGCATGGAAGAATAATAAAGAGGAAACATCCAAATAAGTGCAGTTACTACAAATTAAAATTGGTGCTTTTGAAATCAAATTAAGGTAGTGAAAACAGCTAGCACAGTCAAATGACCTGCAAGTGGCTAGCAACATGCTGCCCCACCGGCCCTTTCGCGTCGTTCATGTGCTCTATCTTCTTTCTTGGGTTGGCATCTGTTGATACCAAAGGAAATAACCAAATAATTAGGAGAAGAACTTCTAGGATCTGAAGCAAAGTTTATCACAACACAATGATTTGAAACTCTGTACAATGATAGTTCATAATCTATTTACTATCTTATTCTCATATTTTTTGCAAGTATTTCAGGTAATAAAGTAGTGATTCAAAGTTGAAAGTATTTAAAAAATATTGCATCCTGTGCTAGGTCCTACCGCTAAGGTCGATATCGGTGGACCGTATGCTGATAATAAGCCATACGGCATATTTAAAAGTTAATATTAAAAATAAATTTCGTTCAAAAAATTTTAAAATTTAAATTTTGGTAACAGCTAATTTCATACGAGGCAAAATAAGATAGGGTTTATATAGTATGCATGCAAGTAATAATGCTAACGTGCTGTACCGAGTTTTGCTTGGGGTGCGTGCGATGTCAATATAACACGGTGTTTTTATGTTCAGAAGAACCTGCGCCGTCGCTGCTGCCACTATGGACATTGATGGTCAGCTGTCTCTTCCGGCTGCCACGGGACCTCACCAACTTGAAGTGCACTTGCGGCTCCTCGATGATGACGACGTCGTCGTCATTGCCGTCTTCACCACCAGCGCCGGCATGGGCAGCTATGTCGTCCATGGAGTCACCAGGAACCCTTTCTTCTAGGCAGCACCTGCACCATGCGACCACTCTCCACAGTTAGGCCATCGTGGCCCGGTCGAGCGGCTTCTTGACGATGTAGGTCGCCTTTAGCAAGAGGTGGTTCAGGAACTCCGCGTCCTCGCCGGCGACCATCTGCTCCGGCTCCGTCGTCGATAATACTGCATGACACGCATGTGTGGATGACGTGGATTGATTGATAGACGCAACGACAATGAGTAGCATCTTAGCACAAGTTTAGCTAGCTAGCTTACGGTAGATGACGGGGATTTGGTGTTCGGTCTCGACGACACGGCGGAAGTCGAAGCCGGACGAGACCACCTTGCTGACGTCGCAGAGGATGGTCTGGACGTCTAACATGTTGTCGCCGGAGAGGGTGCGCAGGCCAGCGCATGCAGTGGTGTGCGTTGACACCACTAGAAAAGATAAGGAGTAAATGCAGTTAAGAGTTTTGTTTTGTTTTGTCTTATGTGGGAGAAGTCAGTTTTACGGTTTTAAATTACCGAGTATTTATGTAAGCAGTTTGATGTTACTACTTATTATATATGATCTAAATGACTTTAAGTAAAATCATACATTATTATATATAACAATAACAATATATTATATACACTGTTACATGTTTTTATAATTTTTTATGACTGCAAGTTTGTAACACAAAAGTTAGAGAGACATGCATCCCAAAAGAGGGATTTTTTTAAGAAGGGGAGGGGGAGAGATCTCAATTAGACAATTCGAGTGTCTATATATAACTATATATAACTGAGAGATGAGTGAAGTATAATTGCAATTGCACTACAGTATAAAAAATCCTTCATAGAACAAGTTTTCTTAAAAGAATATTTAATTTGGCGCAAAGCAAGCGCGCGCAACCTACTAATTTGAATTTCAGTTGAAACAAGGAAGAACATGCATCCATGGAAAAAGGCTATAAGATCAGTGTTTCAAGTAGTTATTTTGAACAAAACCATACGCAGAATCAACACAGCAAGAACATCAAACAGGTTGGTCGATTTTATTAGGAAGTGGCCAAAGATGAGTTTACTCACTGCCTCTTTATACCCGCCCAGGATCAAAACATTTACTATAAGCAAGATATATCAAAGAGATGACGAGTGAACAAAAAGTTCATCTTGTAAACAACTCCCATAGAAAACACATATAACAAACACCAATATTTTCTCAAGAATCCCCACAAGAATCCACGGATTACACAACACAAGAATCCGACAAGAAAAAAGAATCACACAAACGAAATATCGGATCTGTAGTGCACGGAGACCAGCACAAATCATCCAAACAAGCTAGAAAATCAAATGTACCTGGGCAGTGCAGCATAGAAAGCGTTTTGGTTGCAGTTCTCGTGTTCTTCGTGTCATCATCGACGAGCCTGACATGAAGGCCACTAGGGAAGAAGGAGAGCATATCCTCCATGGCCAAAGAGATCGATGTACAACAACTACACCCACTGCTACTACGTACTCTCACTTAACTTGTTCACAGATGAACTGAGGTTATTACAACTTGAACGGAAGAACCTGTATTTGTAGGACGGCCAAGATAAGGGAGAGGGGGGTGTGGAGAGATAGGCACAAGGAATGACGTGTAGTGTCAATTGTTTTTTCCTTCATAATTTTTGGGGGAGAAACTGACGTTGCCCTTTGACGATCAAAGTTGGGTGAAACCTGTTGTTACGGTGTGTGAGCAGGGGAATATGTCATTCCGTGCATTTTAGCCCTTAATTTCCTGCTCAAAAGTTGGAAAAAAACAAAACCTTTCTGATCAGTTCTGTATGCACTTATAGTTAATTGTGCATGCTTGCTCCTTTTCTGAATTGTAAGGTTAAAATCATTCCCTGTGCCAATGGTAAATTGTACTACGCTGTACCTAAACAAAATTACTCATTGTACTATACTTTAAGGGAAATAAAATAAAATAGGCATCCATTTTCTCTGATCTCTATCTCTTCCGTATAGAGACGTTTGCTGATCTCTTGAACTGTTTTTTGTGTTGCCTCTGAGAGACTGATCTATATATGCTTGCATGCTTGGAAGGTCCTTATCTTTGAATGACTTGGACTGTTCTATATATGCCTGCTGGCTTGTGTGCAGCCCATATATGCATGATATACATGTACAAATATAGTGACACTCGAGCGTCTCTACGGTCTTGATGATGTCGTCGCAAGCGCGGCCATCTATCATAGCACTGGTGGAGAAAGCCTTTTTACTCCCGGTTGGTAACCCCTCTATAGTCCCGGTTTTCCAACAAGGAGTACGAATCCGGGACTAAAGATCGTTATCTTTAGTCCCGGTTTAAATACCCAGGACTAAAGACAGATCTTTAGTCCCGGTTGGTGTTACCAACCAGGACTAAAGAGAGGGATCTTTAGTCCCGGTTGGTGGATTAAAGAGAGGGTAGCGGCACTGCAGATGGTCCTTTTTTTTATTGTTTCTTTTGCTAGAGTTAATCCCTATATTTTCTCCTGAATCTAGTGCCATGTATATCCCCAAATCCCCAATTCAAAGTAACATCCCAAATCTTAAGTTACTTATACATACAAATCAAATACATCACAAATCCTAAAAAAATACGAGCAAATCAAATACATCACAAATCCTAAAAAATACACCGAAATCAAATACATCACAGATTCATCTTAGATCCGTCACAAAATTATACTACCTCCGTTTTTTAATACATGACGCTGTTGACTTTTTCTCACATGTTTGACCATTCGTCTTATTCAAAAATTTTATGCAAATGTATAAGATATAAATCACACTTAAAGTACTATGAGTGATAAAACAACTCATAACAAAATTTTTTGAATAAGACGAATGGTCAAACATATGAGAAAAAGTCAACGGCGTCATCTATTAAAAAACGGAGGGAGTACATTGTTGGGATACGCGTAGGCTACGATAGCATAAATCAAAATTTTCTATCGCGTAAACCAGGAACCATGCAAGTATTAGATCATAGATCGTTACCACTCGACGCGCTGCGAAGCGGAAGAATCACATATTCATTAACCAATAATGAGTTTATCTATTTCAAGGAACAAAGTCGGATAAATATGTAAACATAGTATGTGATACAATCATATCTATGATTGCCTCTAGGGCATATCACTAACATACATCTCGATCAATCACAATTTTTTTTTTTAAAAAAAAGACGTCGACCGGCAGACGAGAGGGCACGGCCGCCGCCACGCGCGGGACCTCTGGCCGCCTGCCCGCCTGCCCCCCGCCGCCGCCATGGCCCCGCCGGCCGCCGCCCGCCATGGCCGCCGCCGGGCATGGCCCCGCCGGCCGCCGCCGCCGCCCGCCACGGCCACCGCCGCCGCGGCCGCCGGCCGGATGGGAAGGGAGGAGGGGGAGGAGAGGGGAGGAGGAAGGGGAGGAGGGGGAGGAGGAGAGTATAAGTTTGAGGAAAGTGAAGGGAAGAGGATAAGTATGAGGAAGGGGAAGGGATCTGTACTTGTGAGGATGTTGTTGCGATTGTGGAGGAGAGGATAAGGAAGAGGGATTATATACTACGCATTAAATTTTAGTCTCGGTTGGTAATACTAATCGGGACTAAAGATTATATTGATATTTAGTAGTTAGCGCTAGCCGTGTATAGAGCGTGTTAATTAACGGATAGGGCTGTGGAAGTAGGTAGCACATATGGAAGGATATATACTCGTTACTACTAATAAACATTTCTTTCCCTTAAGTAGTTAGAATATAAAAATTAGTTTATCTGAATTTTTTACATCATAATTATTATAGATAATACTTCCTCCGTTTCATATTATAAGACTTTCTAGCATTGTCCATATTCATATATATGCTAATGAATCTAGACATATATGTGTGCCTGGATTCATTAACATCTATATGAATATAGGCAATGCTAGAAAATCTTATAACCTGAAACGGAGGTAGTAGTATTTTTAACCTCCGAGCCATCATATGTACACAGATATATGTTGATT
Source organism: Oryza glaberrima (assembly GCF_000147395.1). Lineage (NCBI taxonomy): Eukaryota > Viridiplantae > Streptophyta > Magnoliopsida > Poales > Poaceae > Oryza > Oryza glaberrima. Next base: position 9,011,483 of record NC_068333.1, read on the forward strand.
CAGTTCTGCACACTACACCAAAAACATCATGTAGAGACATTTTTAAATTGCCCTAAAATCAGAAATTTTATAGTGTAGAGACAGTTTTTAGAGACACTTTAAAAGTTGCCTAGAAAATTTTTGCTGTAGACACAATTTTACAGACATTTTCAGTATATTTTGTTAAATTTTATCTTGTAGAGGCATTATTTCGACAATTTAAAATATGCCTAATACGTAAAGGTATTTTAAACTCTGTATTTCTTAAAATGATAATATATACTAAATGATTAAGTATAAGTAACACGAGACATAAACATATTAGTGATAATATTAAGTTGAGTTGGTTAGTGCATTAAAGATAAAAATGATTTACTCAAGACGTTTTGAGTTCAAGGATTGACTATAGCGCTATAGTCAATCCTCTTTTTTTTCACATATTGGTTTGATATAGTTGTGGTACGATTTAATGCCTCTACTCTATTAATGATATCATTAATATTTTATGAAATGGCTCTTCATTTATAGAGATAATTCATCGTAAGACACTTATTAGGTATTTTTGAAAAATTATAGTATTACAAATTCATTTGGAAAGTGTCTTTGTAGTATTAGGGCATGTACAACGGTCTTTATTAGTGGTCTCTCTCTATAGTCATGCAAGTAAATTTGATGACATGGAAGAAAGAGAAAGGAGTATGGTTGTTATGCATGACAACGGCTCGAAGTCGACTCTTAGCATTTATTAGAGCAAATTTTGTTGCATGGTAGTGAAAGAAATGAAAGAAGAGTAAGAAAAAGTATTTTGATACATTAATGATTAGAGACCATATTGTCTCTAACTGTTGTATGATGCTAGTCTCTAGATAACGTAGAGCTCATATCTTAACTTTACCTTTGTACATGTCCTTAGAAAAATATCTCTAAATAGTCTTTTTTGTTGCAGTGATGGCATGTGAATAGTATAGGAAAAGAAAGAATCTTGAAATGATATAGGCACGAGAATTATCCTCGGTAACCATGTACAACAAAAACTGATGTCCCAGTTGCAAGAACAGAGAGAAAAGAACAAAAGCACCAAAAATATATAAACAGAAAGTATTCAACGTCGATTACGTATGTGACCATGCAGAAGAAACCGACATTTAGGGATGTAAGTGAGCAAACCCACTACCTTATAAAATTCTGTTTGCTAGTTTATTTCTCACATGATAGCACAAATTTTAGAAAAAAACTAAAAATGGGATAAATGAAAGCAAAAAAATCCGGCTTGCACGCCCGGATCACATCCCAACCGACGTTGCACGCTGCAGCTAATTAAGTGCAAATGGACAAAACAGAAGTGATGTAGCGAGAGATAGAAGAAAGTAGTAATACTACTGTCGCGCGCCGACTCACCATTTGCAACCGTGTATCCTCGAGCTAGCGTTGCGCGGAGAACGCTGCGGCGGCTGCAGCACCCACACGTGACAGTGTGCCGAGATCGATCGACACCCCGTCGATGATGGCACAGGCTCGGCGGACTGGAGGAACGCCAAAAAAATGGTCTTGTTTCTCAGTACTACAATCTTGCACCACAACATCGTGTCTGCAACATAGGTATTCTGCGTAAATAACATTTTTGTCCAGGAGAATGCAAGGGAAACAGGCAAAGAGGCAAACCATCGGATCCCGCGTCTCCGCGTGCGCGTCGCAACTCCTTTCCGCGTCAGCTGAGCCCGAGCCCGCGCGCCCTTCGCCCTTCTCCCGCGCAGCCACGTTGGCGTGCCAGCGAGATTGGCCGCCGCCGCCGACCGCCGTCATTCCTCCCCTGGCTATTCCGCTCCGTTGAATTGATTCACCGTCTAGGCCGAGCGGCGACGCGGCGCAGCACCACCATCGGCGGCGCCTCCGCTGCCCTCAGCCGCCGCCGCCTCCGCGCCAAGGCCGCCGGCCTCAGACGTTGCCCCCGCCTGCTGCTGACCGTGAGAGAGAGGAAGAGTGAGGAGAGTGAGAGAGAGAAGAGAGAGAGGAAGAGAGAGAGGGAGAGTGTATGACTGGTGGGTCCCATATTTTCTAAATATAGAATACTGACTGGACTGCCACGCGTACGCTACGTAGACCAAAACCACCGTGGATTGGGTCGAGGGGAGTAATTCGTCCGATTTGTATAGTTGGGGGTGAAGAATGTCCGGTTTTGTGGTTCAGGGGGGTAATTCGAACGACCGCGATAGTTGGGGGGGTAATTCGTACTTTTTCCTTCTCATAAAGATGTTTTCATCTAAATAATCATAAAAATAATTTAAAAATAATAAGATAGATTAATATGAGATATATCGCTCAACAAACATGCAAGTTCATATTTGACTTCTACAAGTTATTTTTTTTTTTCAAATTTGAACTTGCATGTTAATTCGTGGAGTGATATCAATACTTAAAAAAAACATTTTTTTAGATACCCCTTTAATTTTATAGGCAGGCTAAAAGGGACCCGCCTATGACAAATGCACGAGAGCTGTTCCGCCAAGACCCTCCTATGAAAATCGATTTTCACAGGTAGTGGTTTTCATTGTTTGGCTAGTGGGCAAGACATGGATGGAGGCAGCCGCTATAGGAATATTCTCGAAAGATGTTGGACAAGTGAATCCGGTAAAATTGGTTGGATGAGCTCTTCCATCTTGGCTAACATAGGTTGTTGGTAACTAAACAATAATAACTACATGATTTATTGTTAATTAGTGATTATCATTTCAAGACTAGTGCTAATTAGAGATAGCGTATATTTTGTTGTAAATTAGTATTTTTATTATTAAAATATAGTGATAATTAACATATTTTGTATTGGGGTTTATATCCATCTGTATGTAATATCAGTAGACACTGGGCTGAGTTCATAGTCATTTAACTTATAGTTGTTTAAATGTATAAGGATTGTGTATGTGTTGTGTGGGGAGGATAGGCGGTCTACTAGATGATATGTGAAGGAGACAACATCTTCAGTTACATCTAAAAAGATGAACATTTTATTTTTAATATGTAAAGATCTTTTGTGTTTGCTAAAACAATTGTATTTTTTTTTACTCTGCCACCATATGTGTGGCCATTGATCCAATTGTGGCCGGTAGATAACCCGACAAAATAAAGAACCTTGAAAGACATCCGATGTTAGAATGTGTCCCTTGCATACTGGCTAAGACTATAAATCGGTGTTACGTCTATCCCAACCATCATCTTTTACCATTACACTCGTTACAATCGAACCGACATCCAATCATTAATTAATGTTGATATCCTTCACCATGTTTCCTATTACTAAACATTTATGACACAAACCATAATGCCCTCAATCCATCGTAGTGTTATTAATGGATAGTATAGCAGATATGGAAAGGATATACTAGGCTTCCTATTTATTTTTTTATTTTATTAGATATATAAAAATATAGTTTATCTGTTGAAATTTTTGTGTTTTTCAGTTCCACTATTTATACATAACTATAATTTTAACCTTTCACTGCCATATATGTATATGGTCATTGACTCATCATAGCACATGGATAATATAGACAATGAAAGAATCTTCATGTGATAGTGCTATTAGAATGTTTCTCTGAAGTCGACGAAGAACAGCCATATATGCATTACTTTCATCTAACCATTGTCCTGCGACCGTTATGGTAGTACGGATGCTTCGCTTGTTGCCATCCTCCGTGCTTGTTTTATTACTAATTAAATTTAATGTCATCGACAGCAACATACCCTTTCTCCTTGTCACTTATTTTGTAATCCAATTAAATTTATTAGAGCCCGCAAATTACTTATTCGTGTCCATGCAATGTGGTGCAATCCAATACAACAAATATGCCTTGTAGAGACATTTTTTTAATATTATTGAGACATTTTCAAAATACCTTTATAACATAGACATTTTGAATAATATCTCATAAGTGCCTTTTGGTAAATTGTCTCTACGAACTAAGAGGTATTTTATATGATGTCTCTATACAAATAGAGGTACTTTGTAGGTATTTTATAAGATGTCTCTATGCAAATAGAGGTACTTTGTAGAGGCATTAAATTATGCAGCAACTATAGCAAATCAATATGAAAAAAAAAGAAAAATATTATCCATTGCCAATCCTTGAACTCATGACCTCTTGAGTTGACCATTTTTATTTTCAATGCACTAACTATCTCAACCTCATATAATTACATGTAAATATGTGATTTGTGTTATTTATATCTAGTTACTTGATATATATTAATATTCAAAAAAATACCTTTACATCGTTTTAAATGCCTTAAGACAATGCCTTTACAATGAGGCAAATTTTAAAGTGCCAAAAAAATATCTTTACAAGATAAATTTAACACAAAAGTAGTTTAATCATTTCTATGTTTTGCATGCAGGACCATATCAAAATATCTCCACCCCTATTTCGCCAAGGCAACTATTTTGGCTACTATATAATAATTAATGGTTCACAAAAAAATAATTTTTAACTTATCTCGCTTCCAAATTTACCAGCCTCTACCTGTCCGGTCAGTCACAGATCGAGCCACATGAACCCTCCCGATCACCAGGTACAACGAAACTGATCGACGTCCATTGCAGCAACAGGGAGGAAAGAACAAAAAGCAACTAGAAAAAAATAAAAAAAGTAGTCCCCACTGATCCCCACGTCGATCATGCGTGCAACTATGCAGAGGAAACCAACGTACGCTGCAGCTAAGTGCAAATGGACAAAGAGAACTAGAGAAGTGATCAGGTAGCCAGAGATAGTAAGCGTCACGGCTGCTGTCGCAGACGCCAACTAACCAAGTCATCATCCAACCGTGCATCCTCCTCGAGCATTGTGCCGGCCGCCCGCACCGTGAGCGCGCCGCTGCTGCGGTAAGGATGCAAACGGACAAACCCGCGAACCCACTTATTCCTTCTTTCTATTGTTGGAATTAATAGATGGACATTAGTCCATTCGAAGATTAATTCTTTGGAAAATCACAAAAGCCTATCTCATAGGATGAAATGCATTGGGAGTTTAGTACCACCTTGCTTATTCTAGGAGAGGGGGACCTCCTTAAAAGAGAGGATGCCCTCCTAGCCACTTGAAGCATATGAGGTGGAGAGAAGAGGGGGAACACGCGCGCGCTTGCTGGCCTGGCCGGCGGTGCACGTGCACGTGCACGACGTACGCCGTAAAAATGGTTCCTCATCCTTGCGCAGAAGCAACCTCCTTTTAGTTTTGTTTTGCCGCGGGAAATTTGGATTTGTTTTGTTTTGGAAACATTCCGAAAATCCGGTGCGTGAAAATGGCATGGAGTCCGGATAAGTTACAAACATTCCAAAAAATCCGGTGCGTGAAAACGGCGTGGAGTCCGGATAAGTTACGAACAGAAATTTGGATTTGTTTTGTTTTGGAAACATTCCAAAAAATCCGGTACGTGAAAACGGCGTGGAGTCCGGATAAGTTATACGCGACTTATCCGGTTCGGTTACGCAGAGTGGAGATCGTGCGGGCGCCCTGATCAAGCGACCTATCTCTATATAAACCGAGCCGCCGCCTCCACACAACATACGCGAAATCAACCTAAAGTGTGCCTTTTACTCTGTGCTGCGCCGTCGCTCGTAGACTACTCCATCCCGCTCGCTAGTGTGTACCGGCAATCGAGAGAGCAGGTCTCCGGAACCTCTGCCTTCGACGTCCTGCACCGGGAGAAGGCGGCAATAAGGTTTTTGGGAAGCGCTTCACGCGACTGCTCCCTGTTCGTCCACGACGGCTCGTCTTCCTGTTCGCTCGCGTGCTGCGCACCTTTGTCAATGTCTGCAACCGCGTGTGATTTCTGCCGAGCAACCAGTCTTTCCGCAACCTCGGTACGTGTTCGACATGTTACGCATATTTGATCTGTTCATGTTTTACTGCTTAGTTTACATGTGTAGATCCAATGATGCGTTTACGCTAGTTTACATCTGCAATGTCATGATTTATTTATGGAATAAATTAAATCATTATGTGCTTATAATTTCAGCATCTATAAACTAATGTCTACTAAACACCGAAGACTCACCATGCAAGCATAGTATTTATTAGCACTCCTAAAACCTATATGCAACCATGCCACATCAACCACCTAAACACACAAAGCTCAACATGTAAACATATAGTAATTATATTTACAATTTATTTCATTCTAAAATATCGTAGCAGCCACCGATATGAAAGCTATTTTTATCGAACGGTTAGTAAAGCTTACAGTATATATAGAAATTATTATATATATTACATGCAAGCGAGTGGTGAAGATTTAAGAATTTATATATATAACTTAAAATTGTGTATGTCAATATACATGTTGCATCAAGTGTGGATATGAACAATGTGTACGTACGTATGACCAATTTAATTAGCACTCTTTATCTACGTGAATGTTCAGGCAACGTGAATGTGGCTATAAATTTGTAATGTGATTGATGTGCTTGTAAGCTAATAGAAATATGTGAATGTTTTGTGTGAACATGCATTGCTGCAAATAGGGTTGAAAGTGATTCGGATAATTTCCGTCCAACCGGACTTTCAGATTCGGATAGTTTCTGTCGGATATATCCGGAAATTTTCGAATTCGGAGATATTTTTTTCGATATGAAAATGAATTTTCCATCGGATATTATCCGGTATTTTCCATCAGATTTTCGACTTACACATATAAGGCCATAAGCCAGCCCAACCCAAGAGGAGGCAAATCAGACTTCTTAAAAAATATAAACTTTGAATTGAATTTTATCGTACTAAATGAGCTCATATGAAAAAGTTGTTAAAAACAAAGTTGTAGAACACATTGAGATCAACCAATTTTATTTTGATCATTTATCCATCCGAGTTTGATTGAACTATATAAAATTTGAATTTTAAAATATAAGAAATTCAAATAATTTTTTCGGGTAGTAAATGATTTCAAATGGAAAAATTATCAAAAACAAAGTTGTATAACTTATCAAGATCTATAACTTTTATTTTGTTCATTTTTCTATATGACTTTGTTTAAATAGTTTGAATTTAAATTTGAAAATATGACAACTTCAAACAATTTTCTCAAATACTAAATGATTTCAACTGAAAAAGTCATCAATAACAAAGTTGTATAACTCGTCAAGATCTATAACTTTTATTTTGGTCATTTCTTCATCCGACAAAGTTATAGTAAAATTGTTCATAAAATTTACATATCTCTCATTTGGTTTTATAAACTATAAGAGAGAGATGTAAATTTTGGTGAAAAATGTTACCATCACTTTGTCGAATGAAGAAATAAGCAAAATAAAAGTTATTATGTCTTGATGAGTTCTACAACTTTTATGTTCATAACTTTTTCAGCTAAATTTATTTAGTGTTTCAAAATATCATTTGAAGTTTTAAAATTCAAAATTTTAATTGATAAAACAAAGTCAAAAAATGGCCAAAATAATAGCAGTAAAAACACAATAACATGATAGAGAATGATTTTAGAAACACAATAGCAAAAAATCGTTTGTAGTGAGGGGTTTTTATATTCCGATTAATATTCGTCACTGTATTCGTTTCGCTTCATATTCGCTCGGTATTTGTGTTCGATAATATTCGATTCCGTTTTCATATCCGTGTTTCCGATTCCGATTCCGATTTCGATTGAGAAAAAAATTACGAAAACGAATATGATAGAGCTAGTTTCCGACCGTATTCGATCCATTTTCCTCCCTAGCTACAAAGAAGCTGGATTTTTTTTGGCTGAAATTGAAAACTGTAGGTGTTTTTTTTTAACAAAATGGTCTGTAAAAATGGTTCTTACAAGCGGCTGCCTTAAGAAATCTGTATGCGTGAACATATTTTGCATGTGAAAACTTAGATATCCGCTTATGTAAATGTATTTTTATGGGCAGTTTTTTCGTACGTATGCAAAAATATCTAATTTCTGCAAGCCCTTGTGCTAGAAGCAAGTTGAGAAACACCACTAAAAACTACTCCTTCTGCCCCAAAATATAACAACTTTGGGTGGATGGGATGTATCATAGTACTATGAATATGGACAAACAAATCCATATTCATAGTACTATGATACGTCCCATCCACCCTAAAATTATTATATTTTGGGACGGAGAGAGTAGGTATTAGCTAACTGAAAAAATGTTTTCTGTCCCAGTAACACATATAGTTAGTGTGCTTTTCTAGACCATTTTATTTCGGTAAAAAATATCACATCAATCTAAGCCCGGAATGGTATTAATTGCCGAACTTTGCTCCGTGCGACTCATGGAGTGAATTTTCAAAACGAACAAATCCAATATGTCCAAAACTCATGTTTTGGTGGTATTTGAACTATTTCATTCCGATGAAAAATGCCACATCAATGTGGATCAATATCGGAATTCAATGCACAAATGTTCGCCATGCAAGTCATGGAGATATTATTCCAAATGAATGCATCCAATCCACTCCAATATGTCCAAACACATATTTGGTGCTTTTTGTACTATTTCTTTCCAATGAAAACATCACCCACAAGAACAATTGTCGGCATTCAAGGCACAAATGTTCGCCCACGTTTGTCACGGAGAGACTTTTCGAAATGAATGCACCCAATCTACTCCACTATATCGAAAACTCATGGTTTGGTGCTTTTTGAACCATTTCGTTCTGTTGAAAAACCTCGCATTGTGTGAGCGGTGTGGGGGCATGGGGACGGGCGGGTAGACGATATGCAACAGGCACATTGTCTTTAGTTTCATTAAAATAGAATATTTTCTAATATGTAAGACTGCCCTTTACTCTTAAGACTATAGCTAGCCCACGTACAGATGGAGCAAAACACCTTGCTGAAAATCAGAAAATGTACTACACACATTTTGCATCTCAAATCAAGGGACCAAGACGTTTAGAAACAAGATGGTACCAAAGAAGTTGAAAGAACAAAAAAAAAGTTCCTTATTGTAAACAAATCCTATAGAAAACACCTATATACAAACAATAAAACTTCCATTCTCAAGAAATCCCAACAAAAACTGGAAGATTACACAAACAAAAAATATTTCATCCAGGACCCATACCCATCCACATATCTACCTGTTATACACACAATCTACCGATGTATAGTGCACGGAGGCCACCAAAATCTACCTTGATAGTGGACTTCGGATAACGTTGTCGACATTGCGATTCTGATGACCTTCATGTCATTACCGAGAATCATGAGACGGAGGCCATCATGGAAGAAGGAGATCATTTCATCCTCCATTACCACACATTTGTACACAACACACATTGCTTACTGCTCAGTTTTTCACTGATATGAAGTGATTAGAATTAAGGGGAGTGAGCGCTCTATTTGAAGGTCGGCAAGCGAGGGTGATGGTTACTGCTGCAAGGAGTGATGTTAGTGACAAATATTGTTTTCTTTATTATTTTGGGGAGAAAAACTGACGTTATTCATTGCCACATATTTGAGGATCAGATCTACGGTGTGAGAGGGGACGCATGCCCTTCACTATACATTTTTAGCCTGAAATTACCAGTGTCACTTCCTGCTTAGCTCAAATTTGAAAGCCCCTTCCTCAATTCTGCCTTGGGACTGGTGGATCCACCGCCTACCGTTATGATTTTCAGTGTTTGGTTCATGGACAAGAGATGGATTGGGGCATGTAGCTATGGTGGGAATATTCTCCAAAGATATTGGAAGAGTGGATCTAACAAAATTGGTCAGATGAGCTCTGTTGAAACAAAATCCAGCGGCTATCTTGACAAGGTACTCTTCCCTTTAGAGAAGGGGAGCCTTTGCTCAAAAACAATGGATAGAAAGAGAGAATGAGAGTTGAAACGGCAGTGGTGTGTAAAGAAAAGTGGATGAGAATGGAAAGGGAACCCCTTTCCAAGATAGCGGTTGGATTTTATTCCAACAAGCTCACACACCTTCGCTACTACTTAAATAGTGATAATTACCATATTTTATGTTAGATAGTGATTATATTTTCAATATTAGTGCTAATTAGGGATATATATTTAGTATATTTTGCTATAAACTAGTATTGATTATGAAAAAAGTGATAATTAACACATTTTGTATAGGAGATCATAGTCATGCATAAGCACTAGGACTAACTTCATAGTCATTCTTAGTTGTTTCCCTGTATTGGGGTTGTGTGTGTTGTGTGGGGAGGGTAGGATATGCGAAGGACACACTTAATATATATATAGAGAGAGATCATTTGTGTCTGCTGAAACAATTGTAGTATTTTTTACCTTCGTCAATATATGTGTGACCATAACACAAAATTAGTGATTGCTCAGTTGGAGGAAAAATCATTGATGTTCAGAGTACTTGCAACAGGACTAAAGGTTTGCTTTATCATAGATAGTTCACATCCCCTCTCTCTAATCTCTAGCTTAACTAGAGCTAATTAATTTGCTATGAAATGACTACCGACTACTCGCTCCCGGCAAGGTTGTCCAGGAACACGAAGTCATTGGTGTTCTCCACCAAGATATCATCCAGGTCAAAGGTCACATCCAATGTCCATGCCAGCTACATCATCAGAGACAGCGGCGTCGGTAGCGCTGGTGTCTTCCATGGGCAATAGCATGTCGTAGTCCAGCCCAAGGAGAAACTCTAAAGAGAACATGATGTCTTCTTCAGCATCCATTGCAGCATCAGCAACAACTTGATCAGGTACCATTAATGGTGTTGCATTGTTACGTGTTGTTGCTACCGTGTTCCTCTCTGATCCGTCACCCTAGGTTACCACGGTTGGCTTGGTGATGCTGAATGTTGGCCCGTTTGGTAGCGCCATGAGAGAGCCAGTTGTGTCGTCGTTGTTCAGTGCACCTGTGTAGGGGTACGCAGCGACAGCGGCGTCAGGGGCTCCGATGGATGGCCTTGCACCGGTATGCGGTTTATCCGACAAGGAAGTCATCCATGGGTATCCCATATGGAAGCTCAATCAAAGGAGCCTTTCCTTTGTCCATGGCCATCCCAACCTGTGGCGGCAAGGCCGTTGGGAGCAAGTTGATGTGATTACGCATGGAAGGTGGAGGGGGACCTTGGTTGAGAAGGGCCCAAAGTACAGCTTCTGCTGGGGAGCATCCAGCTATAGGATACCACCAGACAGATGATGTCCCATTGCCGCCAACGCCTGCCTGGCTGTCGACCCTACAAAGTCGTTGAAGGAGATCAGGGCATCGGCCACCGGTGCAACAGAATTGTTGTTGAAGCTGATTACTGTGTTTGCCTTTGCCAGTCGATTCCTGCTGGAAAACCGGAACTTGAAGTGGTGCAAGTGAAGAGCTGCCACCAGCAAAGGCCGCCGCGACAACGTTGCGCCGGTGAGGGTCAGGGGGTTGCACGGTGAGACATTGAGCGTCGGAAGGATGGCTTTGAGGAACATGAAGTCTAACAAGATGAGGGGGCTCTCGTTGGCCATGTCCTTCTTCTGGTGCTTCGTGCGGATTTCCTGTGGCATTGGCAGCAAAAAATTCAGGCATGTTATCTGAATAGACACATTTACAATGGTATGGATCAAATTTACCCTCATCAGAATGGCTGAAGAAGTTTGGACATTGCATTTTTTCAAGTACTATCATGGTCCAGGGGCTATGGTTGTTGAGGACACCTTGTGTGCTTTTTCAAAATGGTTGAGATAATAGAGAAGCTTGGGTACCAGAAAAGTGGTGAAATATTTTTTGCCCAACCTGGATGTTACTGCCGTGCATCAATGATAAAAATCAAGGGTGACAGCAATGTCATGGATGTGCTTAGAGAAAACGATAGCATAAACAAAGTTGGCATACATATTTTTGAAGATTGTCTCAAGCAATGCACTATAAGAGGATGTTGTTGTTGATGCCATTGATAATGTGGAGGCAAATAAAAATAGCGTATCACCACGTCGAGCAATCCATGGAAAAAAAAACTCAGCTAATAACTTTAATATCTACCCTTGCCATGAACTAATTCCCAGTAATAAAAGATACTAAATTGATATGCAAACACATGCAACGTACGCCTCAGAGGAGACACGAGAACTCCTAAACCTACCAGATGTCCAGATTCAATAAGAGATAAATTAATCTGACGTAGTAAAACTGAACTGGGTGCAGAATTAATGTTTAATTACTTCCAACATCGATCGATCATCCTCTTCTTGCGGCGAACCTCTCCTTGACGGCATCCACCTCCGACTGGAGCCTGGGCCACACCATGCGTTCGGGCCAGACCTTGCCGCCGGCGAGAAGACCGGAGTTACGCTCGAGTTGTTCCTCCCTCTCTGCTTGGAAGATTTCCCGCAGGTCGACCAACTCCTCGCGCAACTAAACCACCATCGCGTCGGCAGAAGAGCTCCGCTTCAGGTCCTCGATCATGGCGTTGGCAGCGGCGAGCTTCTCCTCCAGGTCGCGGATGGTGGTGCGGAGGCCCTCGATCTGATCGGCGTTGGCGGTATCGGAATTGGTGGGGTTCACGGCGGCGTAGGGCTTGGCGGGATGCCCGTCAGCGGTGGCGGCGGTAACGTCGTCCCCGGCGCCGGCAGCGCCACAGATAAGGCATGTCTTCTTGGCGGCTAGGGTTTCATCGCCCTTCTCCATGGGAACGATGGGTTCTGGACTGTGTTTCTTCTCCCTACGATGAGTGCGATCTGCGAAAAAGTCACGCGCTGGTGCGGGGCCTTTCTATGCGCACGGGTGGTTTTCGTATTTAACCGGGACGCCCTCCCAAATCACGTTGGACCCTGATATGAAAGTATAATCTTTATCTTTATTACTGTTACTTAAAAAGAAACTTTGTGATAATGGTGAATCCACCAAATCCAATGGCTCACATCTCTCACACATTCACCTTAAATCCAGTGGCTCGTATTCTCTGAGAAAATTTCTTATATCTCTGAAATTTTAGCTAAACCCTTTTATGCCATTGAATTTTGCTTACTTTTTTGTATACCTCTAAAATTTAATTTTGATCCCTTTCATGCCCCTCCCGTCAGTTGACCGTTAGTTGACCGTCTAATTTCTATAAAAAAAAAGTCCATTTTATCCTTTGGATGAATATAAAAATTTATAAATTACATTATTGAAAATGTAAAAGTTCATCGCATGAGACTATTATAGTTATGAGTTTGCTGTGCGATACATTATTTATGAAAAAACTATTTTTAAATAATGAAATAAAAAAATATGTATTTATTTTGTTTTTAAAAATTCATAAAAAATGAGGATCATTCGTACAAAGATATGACTACCAATGCTCACGATATTGTTTTTATGAATGCTCCCAATCAAAAAAAATCCATTATCCTATTGAATTTTCAAATAAAATTTTTAATTTATTACATTTATTTTTATTTTCAAAATTTATGTCAATTTTTTATGCTATAATTATTTAGTCTTATTAGTTTCATAAAATGCACACACTGTTCACTCAAAAAAATTTCAATATTTTTCAAGCTTATATTTAAACCTAAATTAATCATTAGGGGCATAACAGACATTTGCAACCAAATGTAACAGTGAAAAGATGAAAAATATAACGGCAGGGGCATGGAAGGGATCAACTCGATGTATTGTCTAGAAAATTATTCATATTCATTTATGTCTTTAATGGATTGTATTTGATATGTAAATTCAGTTGCAATCGCTGGATTTGACCATGTAAATTCTGTTGTAATCCTCAATATTATTTTCAGTTTTGTATATATATGTAGTCTGTTCAAGGCATATAAGTATAACATAAAATTTAGCAACTACCAGAAGATTATCATCTATAGACAAAAATAAAAACGGTCCCACTTAGGACCAATCAATTTTGCGATGTGATCAAGTGCATGACCCTTGATAAATTTACTCATGTGTCTGATGTCATGGACTGCTTCCTGAAGCACCAAAAAGGGGCGGATCCAACATCGAGTCCCCCTACACCCACAAGACACATGCCTGGATACCCCTGGAGCACCCCTTTCAATTTTTTCACTATAAATGATAAACTAAAGGTTCCTAGATAGCTGGAGATTGAAGAAAATATATAATTGAGCCCCCTAATTTTTTGTTCCTGATCCGCCCCTGGCACCAACCAATTTTGTTTTGAGGAAAACATCAACGAATTATGTACTCACCTAATAAGGTAATATCCAGAATTTGTGATCTTAGAAAATGAAAGCTTATATATATTCTTTTGTGCCAATAATCATCCCTATAGTGCACCTACGTGGGCCACGTGGCTACATGCGAACTGGAGTACGTGAGGTCCATGCATTCTGTTATTCTGTCGCTTTCGATTTCTGATGGTCCTCCTATTGCAAACACACCAAAACCCTGTTTAGATTTCAACTTTTTTCTTTAAACTTATAACATTTTCATCACATCGAACTTTGCTACCTACACAAAATTTAAACTTTTTTATCACATCGTTTTAATTTCTTTAAACTTTGACGTGAAATTAAACACAGCTCAAATCATTGAAACCGAGACTCATCGGTGCTCTTATCATTTCCTTCGCTTTGCTTGCAAGCTGCCAAAAGCCATTCCAAGGAATATCCATAGTAATACCCGCCCCAAATCATTTTTCACAATAGCTAAAGCCAGCCAGGTGGTGGTCTTAGGTAGGTGGTCGGCCATGTGCACGTACGACTAGGGACGCACGAGCTAGCTCTAGCTGCCGCGCCCATCGCCCGCCATATGGCCGCGCCCACCGCCTCCAGCGACCTCCGGTTCCTAGTCCTCGTGGGGTCCAACAGTACAAAGGCGTGCACTCAGCCTTCGTCGCAACGCTTTCCGATTTCATTTACTTCATCATTGCGTACATCGACAAATTATGCAAAAATAGTAGTACATGTTTCATTATTACTTTTTTTACTATATATTTACTGATTAAACTCATTAAAGTAGAACTAAATAAAAACATTTTTAACAATAAATTGACTAATATCAGTTCCACATATTAAATATATATATATATATATATATATATATATATATTGCATAAATTGGTGACCAGTAATGGCTTTTATAGATATGACTATATATTTTCTAAATATAGTATTTATTTGTTAAAAAATCATTCTTCCAAATGATATTGTTTTAAGATGTCTACAATTAAATTCCAAAATATTAGTCACTAATATATGACAAAACTGAAAAATATTAAGATGGAAAAATATTAAGATGTTATATGTAAACATTAGTGTACTAGTCAATTACAAATATATGGTGTTTGACTTTTTCAATGCTTAGTAACTTTCACTAATAATTTTATTTATAAGAAATTTATAAAATGTAATACTACCTCTGTTTCATCATAAGTCGTTTTGATTTTTTATAAGTTAAATTTCTTTAAATCTGACCCTAACCAAGTTTATAGAAAGATATAACAATATTTACAACACCAAATTAGTTTTATTAAATCTAATATTAAGGATTTTTTTATAGTATGTTTATTTTGTGTCAAAAATATTGTTACATTTCTCTATAAACTTAATCAAACAAATAGAAGTTTGACTTACGAAAAAGTTAAAACGACTTATATATGAAAAATATGAAATGAAGGAAGTAAGTTCTAAGAGAATACGATATTATTTTTAAGATAAACCTAGTCATATATTTTTTATGTTTCAAAACTAACTATTCTTTTTTTAAAAAATATAGTTAAAATTGTACAGTTTGGATCGTAATATGTGCTTCGGAATTCGAGTGGCAAAATATGTGCATTGGAGATTATAGATGGCCATAAGGCCCGAGGCCCGATGGCCCGGCCCAGGCATGGCACGACCCAATTGGGGTTGTGCCTGGGCCGGTCCGACCCGACAGCTGGGCCATGCCTAGGCCGATGCCTTGCCACGGTGGGCCGACTCGGCATGGCCCGATCTAATGAGGAGGAAGAAAAATAGTTTAGGGACTAAACTTAGACTAAATGCAGCCATATAATTCACGGCCCAAGAGAAAAGGGATGCAAAATAGACTTATTACAATCAGTCAGATATGGCCCGAAGAAATGAAGGATGGAAATTAGACTTTTTTTTTTGAAGAAGCACGATGGGTGTCGCGCCTTCGGGCCGGCCCGGCACAGCCCAAGTCGTGTTGGGTCGTGCCTGGGCCGATGCTTCAGCACATGGGCTAGCACAGCCCAATGTGTTGGTTGGGTCATGCCGGCCCGATAGAATCTGGTCCAAGCACGGCCGTGCCTGGGCTGTGCGGGGCCGTGCCGCCCAGATGGCCATCTATATCGGAGATTCATCAGACGGATATACTAAGCAATAATTAAAGAAAAAGAGAGAGCAATGTGCTTAGGCTTAGGTTTATTGGCTTAGATTTTTAATTAAGCTTATTGGCTTATATAATTTATAAATAAGTGGATTTAATGTTCTAAGTTTAACGGTGCAATTATACATCTATATTAAATAAACCAAAAAAGCTTCTCCAACCTTTTAGCTAATAGTGTTAGAGTGGCTTATAGTTTCAGATAAGACAAACGAAAAAACTGATTATTTGTTTAGGGTTAGATTTTTCGGCTTATAATAAACCTAAACAAGGAGGGCCTTAAGCTTCCTTATGTGGCTTCATGCGACGTGCATGTGGTCCACGCATTCCGTCGCTTTCGGTTCTCCTTGTGCCCAACAAACACACTGCTGACTGCTGATGTCCTTCTGTTGCATTGCACACACCGAATCATTGAGGTTCATCGGTGCTCTTTGCTTGCAAGCGACAAAGCCATTCCAACGAATATCCACAGAAATATCCGCCCCAAATCATTTCCCGCAACAGCTAAGCCAGCCAGCTGTTCGTCCTAGGGTCATGCGCGGCGCCGCGTACGACTAGGGGACGCGCGCGCCTGCCATGGCCGCGCCCGCAGCCGCCGGCGACCTCCGCTTCCTCCTTGTGGGGTTGTTGTTGGTGGTGGTGGTGGGATCCCGCCTCGTACGGCCCCCCGATGGCGGCGGCATTCCGACGACGCTGGACGGCCCGTTCGAGCCGGCGACGCGGGCGTTCGACCGCGCGCTCCGGCAGGGGAGCGACGACGTGCCGCTCACCGACCCGCGCCTCGCGCCGCGCGCGCGGCCCCCCGCGCCCGAGCAGATCGCGCTCGCCGCCTCCTCCGACGCCACCTCGGTCTGGGTGTCGTGGGTCACCGGCGAGGCGCAGGTGGGATCCCACCTCACCCCGCTCGACCCGTCCACCGTCCGCAGCGAGGTCTGGTACAGCGAGAGGCCCTCCCCGACGGCCGCCGCCGCCGGCGACGTCTCCGGCCACTACCCGCACGTGGCGAGGGGGAAGGCGGAGGTGTACAGCCAGCTCTACCCGTACCCAGGCCTCCTCAACTACACCTCGGGCGCCATCCACCACGTCCGCCTCCGGGGCCTCAGGCCGGCCACGCGCTACTACTACCGCTGCGGCGACAGCTCCGTCCGCGGCGGCGCGGGGCTCAGCGGCGAGCTATCCTTCGAGACGCTCCCCTCCTCCGCCGCCGCGGCGTACCCTCGCCGGGTGGCGGTGGTGGGGGACCTGGGGCTGACCGGCAACTCGACGTCCACCGTCGAACACCTCGCCCGCAACGACCCGTCGCTGGTGGTCGTGGTCGGCGACATGACCTACGCCAACCAGTACCGCACCACCGGCGGCAGAGGCGTCCCCTGCTTCTCCTGCTCCTTCCCCGACGCGCCGCTCCGGGAATCCTACCAACCGCGATGGGATGGCTGGGGAAGGTTAGTAGCTAGTACAAGTGATGCCAAATTCAGTTCCATTTCTTTGTTTGGGATCTGAATTTCGAACAAAGCCATCCAAAATGCATACAAACTAACTTATAATTCTGACAGGAATTTTTCTTTCAGAGGGGAAGTTGCTTTCATTACGTTAAAAGGGGAAAATTTGCAAAATACTACCGCAAAAATACATGGGTTTGCATAATAGCAGATTCAGATGATCCAAATTATTGTACATTGGAATGACATGTTGGTACTTGAACCACTTGTCAATGACACATACGGTTTCTAGCTACGTAATATTTTGATCCTATTAACAAAATTACCAAATTAAAAAAGAAATCCTAAATAAATGGATTTAAATTGCTTCGTTTTTCAAGTCAGACTTTTGTATATTTTTTAAGGAAGTTTGACTTTTGTAGTTAGCATACACGCAATTGGAAATCAAGAACTTCTGACAAATTTCAAACAAGAAAGCGGGTGAAATTATCCTTGGACTCTGCTTATATAAAGTTTAACTGAAAACATTTGTATGGATTCAGGTTCATGGAGCCGCTCACTTCGAGGATCCCAATGATGGTGATCGAAGGGAACCATGAGATCGAACCACAGGGACAAGGTGGAGCGGTGACCTTTGCATCCTACCTGGCAAGATTCGCCGTTCCATCCGAGGAGTCTGGCTCTAACACCAAGTTCTACTACTCGTTCAATGCCGGGGGCATCCATTTCATCATGCTCGGTGCCTACGTCGATTACAACCGGACAGGTAATCCATCAGCCACTATTCATCTTGATGGCACTCAATATCAGGAATGTATCATTAAGATTTTAGAATTGTTCACATTAAGTTGCATAGTCATGTCAGGCCATTTCATTGTTCATACATTCTCTTGTTGATTGTGGTGACATTTTCGTGCTTATTACATTGTGCGTAGGAGCCCAGTACTCGTGGTTAGAGAAGGATCTGCGAAAGATTGATCGACGAGTCACACCTTGGGTTGTGGCTGCTTGGCACCCGCCCTGGTATAACAGCTATTCCTCGCACTACCAGGAATTTGAGTGCATGAGACAAGCAATGGAAGGGCTCTTGTACCAACATGGTGTCGACATTGTCTTTTCAGGGCATGTAAGCGCATACATTTTGCATTTTAGGCTTAGTTCTTTTTAGATTAGTGAGCAGATTACTGAAAACAGATTATTTGTTCTACTCTTCAAAAAATGCATTTTCTCGAAAAACTTTCTTATACGCCACTTGCATATTTTAAGTTATTTATTAAATTTATTTATAAAAATAATTTAATTTATACCCTATAAACAAGTACATATAATCCCCATAACAATCCGCTCAATAATCTGTTGCAATCTGAGCCATGGTTCCATCTAATAATTAATTTCAATAAGCGGGTGTACATATGTAGGGTTTGTCTGTGCTCTTCCTCGTCTCGGATAATTGATTCAGGCCATAAATTTTTACGAATTCACATATGAATGATCTAAAGGTGCATGCTTATGAGAGGATGAACCGGGTGTTCAACTATACTCTCGACCCCTGTGGGCCGGTCTACATTACCATTGGAGATGGAGGGAACATTGAGAAGATTGATATCGATCATGCTGATGATCCTGGAAAATGTCCCGGTCCTGGTGACAACCACCCTGAATTTGGTGGAGTCTGCCATCTCAACTTCACCTCTGGTCCTGCCAAGGGGAAATTTTGCTGGGAGAAACAGCCGGAGTGGAGCGCGTTCAGGGAGAGCAGTTTCGGACATGGCATCCTAGAGGTTATTCCCAGTTTGTTTATGATATAATGAACACTCAATCACTCTGTTTTTACTACTCCTTCCGTTTTGAATTATTTTTCGTTTTAGTTTTATCCTAAACCAATTTCCTAATTTTGATCATCGATGTATATAGCTTAATTAAGAACATATGCATTATATATTCTGAAAATATTTCTTATGGCCAAATTTAGCTGATATGATTTATGTTATATGTTAATTATATATTGGGAAGTACTCCAACTTCACAGTTGTCACGTGTACGAGTGCAGGTGGTTAATTCTACATATGCATTATGGACATGGCACCGTAACCAGGATGCATATGGAGAAGACAGCGTGGGGGATCAAATCTATATAGTTCGGCAACCGGACAAATGCTTGCTCCAGACTACGAGTGCGTCGTCTGAAAACAACTGGTGATTTTCATTTGATGATGAAATAAATAATCATGAATTTTGTTACAATTTCTTGTTGAAATTTATGCCTCTAATCAACGTCCATGTAAAATATTCTCAATCACTTTGTTTTTTTTTTTTACGTTTTATTGCACAGTCCCTCTGAAGGATGCCCTTCTCTAGTGAGCAACAGTGGCTACGGTGCACAGAAGGATATTATTAGAAGTGGCCATCTCATTTGGAATGCTTCCCTAGTCATATGGATGATCTTGATCAGCACAGTTTTCATGAAGGGAAATTTGTGCTCTCGTTTCTAGCCTGGATTGGTCAACAAACAAGAGGAACCAAAGCACCAGCGAACCAAGATGTTATACTGTGTGTGCTCTTGGATTTGTGTGGTGGCCAAAGCTGGACTCTGGTTGGTTGTGTGCAGTAACCATCATTGCTTTTGGTAGTACATACTCCTACATCTACATGAGTTTATGAAATAGTCGTCGGCTTTTATTTACTCAATTGTCAGTGCTGACCATGTTTCCATGAACACACTGATGCAACTAACTCCTTTTTCTATCTAAAGTAGAATGGTCCAAATAACCAAATGCCTTGAAATGGGTGTAGTGTGGTGTATTTGTTTTTGTTGTTTGAAAGAACAGTGTAGAGGTTTCTATTGGAGTATATACTACTGCAACAACTAGAAGTCAACGACTAAACCATAGGCAATTATTGTATTATTGTATATATAATACTATCTTCATTTTAGATTATAAATTATTTTGACTTTAGTTAAAGATAAGCTACTCAATTTTGACTAAATTTATTAACAAATATAGTGCATTTATAACACCAAATTAATTTCATCGAATATATAATTGAATATATTTTTATAGTATATTTGTCATGTTACTATTTTTTTTCTACAAACATGATTAAACTAACTTACAGCGGTTTGACTTTTTGATTAAAGTCAAAACAATTTATGATCAGAAACGAAGAGAGGAGAAAGTATTCGTTTGGTGAAGTAACTGATGAAGGACAAGTCTAGTCGGCGGTGGCTATGAAGGTGGGCCTGTGTGAGCCGGCACAGTGTTCTTACCGGTCTACTATGCGGAAGCAAGCAGCAACTACTCCCTCCGTCCTAAAATAAGTGCAATTTTAGTACTGTTCATGTCTAACGTTTGACCGTTTGTTTTATTTGAAAAAAAATTATGATTAGCATTTTTATTGTTATTACATGATAAAACATGAGTAGTACTTTATGTATGACTATTTTTTTTTAATTTTTTCATAAATTTTTCAAATAATACGAATGGTCAAAACGCTAAACACGGATATCTATGGCTGCACTTATTTTGCGACGGAGGTTGTAGTTGAAAGGATGTTGCTGCCGGTTGTCACGAGAAAACCATCATTTGCTATCGCGTTGTGGATTTCGATCCAATGCACTGTGATATAAGCAGCCACACTAGGACTGTTAGATGCAAATTCAAGGGCTCAAATTCTATGAAGCACTGTTCACACGCGAGAAAAACTGTAGAGGTACTGTAGCAATAGTATTGTAGCATATGATCTCAACCGTCCGCCAAAAAATGAATGGCTGAGATTACGTGCAGTTACTAACTTACCGTCACAGTTAAGACTGCAGTGAATCTCAATTCCCCGTTGTGACATTGGCAATATCAAGCTATCCGGATATGTGACCTTTAGATCAGAGATTAGATAAATGTTTTAAAATTTCAGCAATCAATAATTACTCAAATATGCACTTAAAAATAAAAGAAATGGTATACTTTGCCTTGAAAAACTATAATAATTTCAGTAAGTAAATAGATTTATAAACTTACTTTATGTAAAATTGGTCATTTTAGAAGTTTAACTAAATTATATCCTAAATGAACATTTATGATCGGAGAGATGATTTATGTTTACATATTAGAGATCTTGTGGAAAAAAATAACGGTCGTTAGCTCAAAGAAATAACATAATTAGGTTGTGTTTTGACCCAATATTAATCTCAGATTGTAGCTTCCCACTTTATGATTGAGGCAGTAATTACAGTATCACACTAGAAAGAAGTTATAAAATACTCCCTCCGTCTCAATATTTAGTAATCTAGGATGGGATTAGACTCTAGACGGGTAATATGAAACCATGCCATTATAATTTTGTAAAGTTTAAGATATGCCATCGGTATCTCAATGACATATAGGACCCACATGAGTCAATGACATGTGGGTCAGGATGACATATCTCAAATTTTACAAAATTATAATGGTATGGTTCCAATTTTCCCCTAGACTGTAATGTCTAGATTCGTAGTCCTAGGATGAGTTTAATCCCATCCTACGTTGCTACATATTAGAATGGAGAGAGTATATTATTTTGGTACTTCGACATCTACAACAAAAATGGGTTGTCATATCAACACTTAAACCCAGTTCTCCTTTGCTTGTGACTTGTGAGGGCCCGAGACCGGTATCTCTAGTCCTCATTGTTTAGTGCAAATGCAGATAATACGCCTAGCAAAATAATAATAATTTATGAGTAAAACTTTTATATATATGTTCTTAGCGACATAAATATTAATGTGGAAAAAGAAACTTCAAGAAAAAAGGCTTTAAAATCAACTTCAAATTTAACGTTTAAAATTCAAATTTTGGCAGTGGCTAATGTTGAATGGGAAAATGATGGGAGCCTCTGCATGGCATCCTTTTAAAATTCACCATCCCATTATTTTCAGGCACCATTCGTTTCTGTTGTCTCTTATTTAGGCCCTCTTTATTTAGGCTTAGGCTTATTGGCTTAAACTTTTAAGCCAGCTTATTGGCTTATATGATTTTTATGCCGGTGGATTTAATGTCCTAAGTTTAATGGTGGAGTTATGCATCTACCTCACATAAGCCAAAAAAGTTTCTCCAACCTAGCTTTTGGCTTAATAGTGTTAGAGTGGCTTATGGCTTAAAAAAATCCAAACGAAAAAACCGCTTGTTTGTTTAGGCTTAGACTTTTCGACTTATAAGTTGGCTTATAAGCCTAAACAAAAAGGGCCTTAGTTCGATAGTTGTGGTTAGGATCCAGTGGGTGTTGCGAACCCAAAATGTGGACCCTGCACATTAAACTAAGGCCGGTGTGCTGAGATGGAGCAAACGGCGCAGATAACTGCACTTCACAACCGTCACGAGCTGCTATCCCCGTCCACTCTCCCTCGATCCCCTTTCTTCCCCCTCGCTGGCGCTGCCGCTGGAGCAAGCCTACATCGGCGGTCATCGAGGCGAGCAGACAAATCCAAGGCGTCCCGAGCAAAGGAATCGGTTCCGCTCGCCTGATGCCTCGTCCTCCCCCATTGAATCTCCCCCAAGCGGCAGCGCGTAATCTTCCGGGAGTGGTGGCCAAAAGTTGCCGGAAGAGTGCTGTACCCCATCGATTTCAGTTGAGCTGCATCGGAGCAGCCCACAGTGCTCTTGATCTGTTCGTGTCATCCTCGAAGACGGTAAAAGTTAGGCCGACATGCTCGCTGCGCATGTCGTCATCGGCTCCTGTCCAGCCTGCCAGCTTTCCGCACGTGGGCGAGTCTGTCGTCGTACATCCCGTGTGGCACAGAAGTGGCGAGATTCGCAACAAGGTGGCAAAGCTAGCAGTGTTAGAGCCCCCCCTCCCCCTCTATTTGATGCCGAGGTTGTGGTTGCTCTCATGGAGACGAGGGGGAAGAAGCGAAAGCGAGAGCTTGAGCTCTCAGCAATTGCATCCCGGACAGTAGTTGTTCAAGCCCCTTCTACAACCCTCCCGATCTCTGTCCAGGCCGCCAATCTGGAGTCCGGTGAGGGTTCCTGCGACTCCTACACCTCCGACGCGGGCACCGCCAAGGCTGGAGAGGACAATGTGCTACATGCCGCCAATGCCCTAACTAAGGTGGTGCCAATTCTCCAGAAGCGGTTATCAAGTTCGTTCAGCGAGTGAGCCCTGCAACCGTCGGGCTATCAATCAATTGGGACGTCATTCTCGATGCTGAATCAACCAAGGTAATGCTGACTTGTCGATTTGCTTTATTTCCAAATCAAATTTGTTTGACTTGGATTAGTAGATGTCGGATGGCCATTTCCGCTGGACTGATATGAGCTCCGTTTGTTTCTGGAAAGTTGCTTGGAGGAAAGGAAATTGCAGCTTACAACATCACCACCAGCAACCCCAAGCCGGTGGCATTGGACAATTTTGGCTAAGAAAATGTATGAGAAGTGTCGTAAGAAGGTGAACAGGAGCCAAATTCAATATATTTGGCATGGGTGTTGGAAGCGGTTGAACATGTGGGTGTGGCTTGAGTCGCAGGCTGCCGGCCTTGGTCGTGATCCGCACATGTCTGCCATTGTCGTCGACGGTGGGAAATATAAGATAGGATATGTCACTTACCATTTACATTATACAAGTCCCATGAATACATGTCACTAATTCGTAGTAATGCCAACCATATGATCCCTAGTGTTTCCAATAGAGATCAGTGTATTTGTGATGTAAATAATAGGACTTGACAATATGTTCGATGCAATCAGCGCTAATCAAATATGACAAACGTTTTTGGATTTTATTTTTTTAAGATATTATGTTTGTATTGGTAAGAACTGCTATGGTAGTACACATTGGCCTTATCTGCAAGATATATTAACATTGTATATATGCATCTCACACCATTGTATATAAGCTTAAAGTAACAATAGCTTTGGCAGTCATATATTGTGCTATTGTGAGCACTTAGGTCAACAAAAATTGTATAATGGTGATGTAAGAATATAGATAGATGGAAATGTTTGTCACACATAGCAATGGGTATTGTGCCAAACATATATCTCAATGTTACTATGCAGTTGACAACTTTAGTTTGAACATGTCAAGTTTAATCTGCTGGACAAGTGGACACGAGGGATGCCATTATGTTGACTTTTTAAAACAATGCATAAATATTCTATTATGAGTGATGTATTGTATTTATAACTTGTCTTTGCGAAATGGATTGTGGTAGTAATCAGGGTAAAAGAAGCATTATTGCTGGAAACCTGCAATATATTACTATTGGCAAAAATATTTTTTTCCTTCCATATGTCTTCTTCCCAGCACAAAACTGAGTAATCCCATTTAATCTAATCATGTAATTCTGCTTATTATTACTTGTGTTCAAATAGACTGTGTGAAAATGTGAAACATGTCATTTCTTACATTTTTAATCCTTTACAACTATAGGATGGGCTGCTGATGATTTGTGCTAAAATTAGCAGTACCATTTTTAGTACACAAGTTGGCAATGGCTATTCTGTGAATGAAAACTATATCCATGAGTACCCTTGGGTAAACTGATTTTAAATAGTCACTTTTACATGTTTGCTTTAACATACATGTAGTGCTCTTCAGTTTGACTGAAAGTATTAGGCTAATACTTTTAGTAAATTATTAATTTCCAGTATTAGGTAGCATTAGGCTAAGTTCTAACTGAAAGTAGTAGTTCAGTCGGAGTAAAATTCTGAAAAGTAATTTTTTTAATGTACAACATATTTGCTGAAAAAATAATTCTGACTGGGCAATAATTTTTTGCTTGATCACCCATAGTAATTATAATTATGCATTTGCACACATAGGTAGAACACATTGCTGACTAGCTAAAACTTCCACAATGAAAGGCTGCAGCTGTAATATGTGGTGATTGTAGTAATACATGTGAGATTGCAGTAATTTGTGATATGTGTGCATTCCATTTTCTTTGACTTTGGTTGCAGCACAACATTTCCATTTTTTCCAACTGTTTTCATGTTGGAAATTAACTAAGTCTTTTTTCCCTTATGTTGTACATGTCATGCTACAAAATTTTCTTTCTTTGGATTGTTTGTTCTGACTTGTGCATGTTTAAAATTTCAAAGATGAAGAAAGGTATGAGCACCTTCAAAAATGATCCTCTCAAGCACATTGAGCTTCACCACGCGGTGTTCAAGGGGTGCACCGTTGTCGGCAACCATTCCGACGTTGATGGAGCAGCAAGCACCGTCAGAAGATGCAGTTCAGTGGCAAACAGTAGATGTTGCTCAGCTCACAGCCGCTTACAGGCCTCCATGCCATCTCCAATAACACCTCAAACTACGACAAGGGATAAGGGAGATAGGGCAGTCACTGGAAGTGCTGCTTCAGAGGGGTCTTCAAAGAAGTCCTAGCGACTCCACCGGGTAGGCCCTAAAAAGGCTTAAAGCCCTACGAATGGAGTCGATGGAGAGCCGTGCAAGGGAGGCAGCCGAAGCGAAGTCCAAAGGGGTTGAGGCATGCCTGGAGTTGGTTGAAAATGATGGTCACCGTATTACCGGTCCAGTGTGGTACACTACTTGTCATTTATTCCAAAGTCCACACCATTGCGCATGCTTCATTAGAATCCCGACAGCAGCAACTCGCGTAGATTATATCTAGGTGATGTCACAAGGTGGTTCTGGTTCTAGTGCTGCAGGTTCCTCAGATGGTGGCAAATAAAGGATGAGCTCGTCTGTTCCATTGTAGTTGTATTTGCTTGATCAGCAATGTAGAATTTTTTTTCCAAATAATCCTTTCATTATTTGTGCTCGTGAGTTTGAGTTTGAGTTTGAGTTTGAGTTTGTGCAACATCTGCGGAGTTAACATTTCATATTTGTGTGAATTCAATTTTTTTATAATTCATTTGTGTGACATATCGTTTTTATACTACATTTCTTCGTTACAATTTGTTACTGCTATGATAACTACTCCTCCTATGTTTAAATTTTGTTAATGAGTTAAGCATACACATATGTGACACTGTTTGTGTTTCGGGATTGTTAATTTTTTAAGGAATTCGACGATGAGTACCAATGCGTGTAGCTCGAATGGTACAGGAGGATAGACACGCAGCGATGAGGATGATGCCATCATCAACTTACTAGCTGCTAGTCTCCAACTAAATGAGAGAGCTCCAAGGTGAATACCAGTTCAAACTGGTATTAGTTGGATGCTGGAAACAATGGTGAATCGAAGGTAATGTAGGGCCATGTTCCATTTGACTGCGAAGCAGATACATAGTTTACATGACTTGCTGATTACTTCATACGGTCTGGATGGAACACCCGAGGTATGTGCGCTAGAAAAACATGGGATGTTCTTGTCCATTATGGCAGGAAATCGTCCTAACAGAGACACAAACAATTAGTGAGTCCGGTCAACCTCCACTGTATCAATTTACTTCAACAAAGTATTGATCACTATGCACGCATTGATGGGGAATATGTTGAAACCAGTGGATCACAACTTCACGGATCCTCACCCTTAGCTTTTAAATGAAGATTGGTTCAAACCATTTTATCAGTCAGTCAGTGTTGTTGACGGCATGCATGTGTCCATCGCGCCATCTGCTACTGTGCTATTGAACACAGGAACCGGCGCTATGTAACTACAAAAAAATGTTCTAGTCATTTGTGATCACTATTTGTAGAATTATGTTCTATGATGCTGGATGGCCAAGCTCGGTGCACAATCAAAGGATTATGACCGAGGCTGTGCAATATTATCTCGACGATTTCACTAGGATACCGGTTGATTACTCCATTTTTTCCAATAAATTTCAAAATGGTATGTTACTACATTGACTAATGACCACTAATACAAAATATTTGTTCTTTTGCGTTGCACAGGAAGATATTTACTTGTGGACTCTATATTTCCTAGTAGGATGAGATTTCTGGCACCGTACCCACATGTACGATACCACAGGGATCAACTTGGTGCTGAAGGTGCACCCCCACCGGTAGGACGAGAAGAGACATTCAACCACCAACACTCGTCGTTGCGAAGTATTGTCGAAAGAACATTTGGCATCATAAAAAAACAATGGAAAATACTGAAGGAAATATCTTACTTCCGAGGTGAGAATGTTCCAACATGCATAATATATGCAGCTTTTGCTATGCACAACTTCAGGATGGATAGTGTTGATCATGTGTACTACCATCAAAACAATCCTTTGTACAATGGATATCCTGTGGCGCCACAGCACACATCCTTCGATCAGATGTGTTACGCAACAAATAGCGAGCAGACTATGATTGCCTGGCGTGATTGCATTGCTGATGTGGTGTTCAATCAGTATCAGTAGGTCCTATGTATCAGTATGTGCTATAAGAATGAGTATCAGTAGGTGCTATGAATTAAAATGGATTATGTACTACCTTTAATTATATTATTTTTTGATTTAGCATTTGAGAACATGCGTTATATTCGAAATTGTATTGGTTATTCTGTGAAGAGTTTTTTTTTCATGTTTTTCACAATATTACAGTTACGTGTAAAGAATGTGGTATGAATTCCAGATTTTTACCGGAAGTACGAACACATTTATGTCATCAGTTGCGAAGTAAATTAACGCACTCGTTTTTCTCTCAGCTGTGTACCAAATGATTTTCATTTGATTGTCATTCTGTGCCTAGTTATATTTTGGGCAATGAAATAAAATATTTGTCCAACTCGTCAAATCTTTCCAACAAATATCAAACCAAACAAAATATGTTTGTCCATCACTAATGACGTGGTTGATGAATTTACTTTGCACAATTAAGAAAAATAATCCATATAAATTGAGGGTTCATTTCCAACATTTTTTTTTGGTCTTCTTTGCCTTTTCAGATTTTTTTTGGTGTTGTTATATTTCTTTGACGTTGCACTATTATCCCTTTTTTTGGTCAAATACATGCAGTGCTGCACGCTTCTATCCTGCTGGGCCGACGGCGGCCAAACAACGAAGTCACCACCACCCTGCGTCCATCCATTCGGAACAGTGCGCTAAAATAGATAGTTGAATAGTGCAGGGGTTAATTCCTAACCACACAACGACGCTGCGAACTACTAGTACCGAAGTAAGCCTTAATCGTCCTTAATGCTTCTGGTTGACGCATCCACTAACCCCGATAGCTAATGGATCTAATGCTTTTAATACTGGATTGACTGCCCCCTAGATCAGATTGCTCCCCTCGTCCTCTACGGCAAGCTCAATAGGACCCACAACAAGCATTCCCTTAGTTCCCATAAAATTGCTAATGACACAGTAAAATATGGGTTTTCACTGGCGGCCGGCAACACCACAAGTAACCAAAGGCCAGTGACAATACAGACTTTTCGTTGGCGGGTGCCTCTCCGGCTGTGAAATCCATTTTTCACAAGCAGCCAGCTTATGATGGCCGCCAGTGAAAACGAAACTTTACTGATGTAGAGATTAAGCTGACCGCATGTGAAACCAAAAACATTCAAATTCACGTTCCATTTGCAAAATCTTCCCCAAAATCCCAAATCCACATTCCTGCAAAAAAAAAAAACCCAAAATCCCCAATCCCAAATTATAAAAGTCATCGTTGTCGCATAAGAATTGTCGTCTACTACCCACCGTCGTTGTCGCAGAAGCCATTGCCGTTCACCGCCCATCGACGTCATTTCTGCTGAAGGCCGAATCCACCTCTCATCCTAATAGCCGAGGCTAAGGTGCACGGCTACTCCACCATCGTCAGCCGCCATCACCGCCTAGCTCTCGAGTCCGATGATGATGGATACACCCCTACCGAGCTCGGCGATAGTGGATCCGGCACTCCTGAGCCCGGCGATGGCGGATGCGCCTCTCCCGACCTCGCTGAAGGCATATCAGTGTCGCCCAAGCTTATTGCAGCCCTTGCCGCGGTAGCCGTCGCCATCCCAGCCTTGCCATATTAACCGTCGTCGAGCCATTCGCTGCCAGATCTAGCGCCGTTCGCCAGCCTCCTTTGCTGCTATCGCCGCTGGTGGCCTCATCTCCTTCGGACAGATCTAGGAGAGGGAGGGGAGAGGAGTAGGAAAGCCAACACCGTTGCTCCCTCTGTTGCCGCTGCGGCCATCGTCCTTCTTGATCCCCGCCAGCCAAATCCGGGAGAGAGATGGGAGGTGGCTTCGTCGCTGTCGCTCCATCCATCGATGCTCCCCTTCCTCCACCTCTCCATCCCTCCCCTTTGCCGCTGTTGGTATTTCTTAACGACATTACTAGAAATATAATTCGCAGCAATGGCACAAAAATATTACTGGTATATTACGGTTACAGATATGGTCTGCAAGCGCACGGATATACCATTGTAGCATTTCACCCAGAAGTATTCCAATGTATAGTATTTATTTAATCCCAAGGAAAGATTGATAAGAGAAGACTATACTAATAATTTATATGTTACTTGTATAAATCAGAGTGTAAGCAGGGGTTAATTAATTCAAGGGTAGAGTGACACGAAGAAGAAGAACTAAGTTACTCTCATTAAATAAATCCTTGGCTAAGTGGAGAAAGAATAAGAAAAGAATTCATCCTATACAGGTATCTTTAATTTAAGCTCTCTAGTATACAATCATGCAGCCAATACCCCTCTATGCCTTCCTGGTATTTCAAGAGACCACCCCTGATTGCCGAGTTTCTTACGACAACCCGTCATGGCCGTCCAACCGGAAATGAATACGGAGGAATACCAATTAACTTAGGACTATATACTAACGTGGATGAATACCCGTACTGAGCTATCACCATCAGTGGCCCAACTCTGTTGTCCCGCAGCATATAACCCCAAATAATGATATTTAATAATCTAAGCACCATGCTTACATTATCAAATACTACTCTATATCTACTAGCATGACATAGAGCAATCATTTGCATGAACATTATACCCACACCATTGCATATCTCTGGTAAGCTAGCTACACAATTATATCAAGATAAATGTAAAGTAAAGTCTGTACTCAAATAATAAGAATGAAATAAAATACCAAAACTGAATAAAGAAGAATATTTAATTAATTGTACAAGTATTACAAAAGAGAGAGAAGCTACTAGAGCCATACCCGAATTCTCCTGAAGACTTGAGGACTAAGAAAACTATTCTATTTCTTACTTCACTAGCACTAGAATACTAACTAAACTTGAGAGAGAGCTTTTGATCTTCTTGCTTGAGTGTGTGGAGAAGTGAGTGAGGTGAGCTTCTTTTATAGGCTGAGTATGATGGTTGGAAAGGTCGGAAACGCCCTCCAACCGTCATTGGGAGTGAATTCTGAACGTCCACGCTAAACCAAGCCTCAACGGCTGAGATGGGAGTTCGGCCGAACCCTGGACTGGCCCAATCGGCCCAAATCTTGGCAGGCCTCCTCCCCGTTGATTCCTTAGTCCACTGACGTGGTGTTTATAGGCCTTTTGAGATTATCTTTGGATTTATAGGCCCATCTATCCACAAATCTACCTCTCGACGGCTTCCGATTGATTGTTCGTCTGTTTTCCTCTCGACGGCTTCCGATTGATTGTTCATCTGTTTTCCATCGATTCATCTTCTCTTTATGTAGCAATCTCTAAAATCAAATAGAATCCAAGTACAAGTGGAAATAGATTATTCTAAAACAAATATGCATTGCAAGCATAGCTAGTTCTCTGTTATTTTGAGTATATTGATGGTTGAGATTGGTCTATAATGACCATCAACAGCCACCCCTACCCCTTTGCTTTCACCGGACACCGCCGTGACCCTTTGCCGCCGCTGGCCCTGCTACCTTTGTCACTTGGGCCAACCACCGTCGAATTAAGAAAGAGAGATGGGAGGGAGGATGTGAGGAATTGAGAGAGACGGAGAGAGGGGTGCGGTGGGAAAAGGGAAGAAGGAGAGAGAGATCGATGTGCGATGGGATAAGGGAAGAAGGACCTGTCCCACATTGAACCCGACCCGTTTTCACCCCTACACCTCTGTTCAAAGTGACATTTAACTATTTGCCGCTTTTAAGATGTGGCAATTAAGAATTTACCACTCGCTATCTATGACATGTGTGCCTTCATATGTATATGACATGTGGATCTAATGACAAATCCTTTATCACCACTCATAAAAGTGGCAAATAGTAATTATTCCCCGTTCAAAATACGTGACAACTTTCCCCTATCTACATCACGTATTCACGTGATAGTGATTGATCCCCTTGTGTCGAAACATGAATTCGGCAATAATGAAAGGGGGTAGTGCACGAGACCTAAAAGTGGATGGATGTAGAGACAAGGATTTAGACAGGTTCAGACCCTCTCAATGAGAGGTAATACCCTACTCCTGTTTAGGGATTTGAATCCGCCGGGTGAATTATAGATCTGATGATCTAGTTGTGTCTCATGCCCCCTAGAGGGCCTCCTGCCCACCTTATATAGGATGGGGGGTAGGATTACAAGATAGAAACCTTAACCAACACGGTATCGGTTTCCTAAATCTACTTTACAATATTACCAAACCAGGACTTTAGGCCGTTCCGTAATATACAAGGAAACGTAATACCCAAGTCATGATCTGTTATATATTCCATAGATATAAGTTATCCCCTATAACTAGTCGGATAACCATGCCGTGTGGGTATAGGGTACCCATAATCTCCACAGTAGCCCCTGAGACCTTCATAGTCGAAAAGATAAACTTCTCTCGAACCAGATTACTCCAAAGCCAAGTGCTTCAATCATCTTTGCCATGGTCTCCCGAGTACTTTTACCAAATATGAAGACTGTGGAGGGCTGAAAAATAAAGTCAAGTGCATCGACTAGATGCACCTAATAGGTGTAGCCCCCGACTATGTGGTTAGCTGAACAAACTAAGCATACAGTCAAGGAATAAATAATCCAACCAACCGAGTGGTTTTGATAATTGTAATCAACCAAGTGACTTGATATCAATATATAGTATATGCGGTGTGAATCCCCCAAATAACATGATCCAAGTGATATACCGACTGCTTTGTAAAAATTGATGTGAGCAACCTAAAGTTGACTACATCATTGAAAATTCACATAGCAAAATAGTTATAAAAAAGCTCGAATGCTGTGAATAAAGAAATTTCCAAAGTATTAGGCATACGCCATGTGCACACTGCTTTAACAGATGTGCTTAAGTCTCTAAAAGACACATCGTTTCACCACACCCGAAAATATACGGCATATGTGGTGTAAAATCCGAGTAAATAAACTCATAAAGGATTTACCAACCGCCTAGAAAATGACCAATATATATAATCAGCCTAAGCCATAATATTGGTCAATAAAATTGCACACTTACGTGGCAAAAAGCAACGATATTGTATCCAATCAATTGCTTAAAAACCCAAACAGCACCTTGACTTATATAAAAAAGTCAGCAGGGCAGCTATATAAAGCTTTACTGTTTGACATCTTTTAAGATGCATTGTACCAACTCCTAAAAAGTTGAGTAACTGCGGTATAAAAGGATTTTAAGGTATTGGGCACTTGATCGCGTGCACTTTGGCCTAAGCAAAAAGTGCCTAAGTTCCTAAAAGAACGTGACAGGCCACACCTGAAAATATGGGCTGCAGACATATTAGGCCTAGGCCAAAAAATATGCCTTCGACACCCTTCAAAGGATGACGCATGTAACATGCTCCCGAGTAATAAATCTTCCGGGTGATATAGACCAAGTGTAGCTCATATAAATAGCTTCTGATTTGAGTGATTATCTCTTATGGGATACTCCAAAATAGATATAATAATTGAATCCCGACTGGCGCAAGTATTTGGTTGATAACCCTTATTGGGAATAATAAATAGTTCAGTCTTTGAGCATAGAAAATAGACCCATGATCATGAATTCATGTTGCATGTATCCGGAACAAGTCCAAATTGAAGGTATGATACTTGTATTTGAGCTAGTAAGCCCCTGAGCATATAGCTTGTCCTTCTGTCGTAGTCACAATTGTTCATTGATGGTAGCTGACACAGTTGGCATAGAGACAAGACGACCAATATAGAGATAATATTGCCCACCAGAGGTGGCAAAAATATTGGTGGTAGTGAAGATAGTGATACCAATCAAAAGTGATGAAGTTGCACAGCGTGGAGGAGAAGAACTCAGTCGACAGCAGTCAGGCCAACAAGCAGTGTAGATAAAGCCATCTGGCAACAGTGACAGAGTTGTGTAACCATGGCGGCAAAATAATCAGTCAGTGGCAGACAAGACGGCCAGTGGAGAAGTCAAAGTCGCACATCAGTAAAGGCATAATAAGCCAGTCATGAAGGCGATGACACCAGTCGGTGGCGACGAAGGCAAGCTGACGGTAAAGATGTAGATGCTCATCAAGAGTAATGGCAAAATCCACCAATCATGAAGATTAAGAAAATAATCAACGACTACAAATGCAACTAACGGTAATGGCGATTAGCAGCAACAGAGATGATCGACTATGATGACGAAGTTGCCCATGAACGGTAGCAGAGTAGGCTATGTTGAAGATGCTTGACAGGATGTTGATGAAGATGAGATGTCGGTGATCCAGTCAATAGCAGTGTAGCAGCCAATGATAATGATGAAGACGCTCATCAGCGTTTGTGTAGTAGGTCAACCATGAAGGCGAAATAATAAGTCGGCGAAGTCATAGTCATCCGTTAGCAACGGCGGAGATGTCAGGGCTGATGAAGCTGAGGTGTTGGTGATGATGCCAGTGACAATAATCCATCAAACTATTGAGAAGATATCAAAGCTCGAGTAGTTTCCTTGATGCGGGCGTGTGCATAAAGAAGACGATCCAACGCTTCTTGATTTACGAAGATGACTACAGAACTTAGTGTTATAGCTGTTGTAGATGCTTCATTTGGAGGAAAGTAGATGTTGTTGTCCACTCATCTAAACTGAGTTGATTGGTTGATAACTCCAAACTCCCGAACCTGTAGATTAAATCTTGAACTTAATACTTTGAGAAATTTGGAGTAGATTATGGCAGCGTCCAGAAAACAAAATTGCCGGTAAAATAATTGGAGTTGCTGAAATAGAATGTCTTCTCTGAAGCGAAGACGAAAATAATAACTCCTAGAGTTGACTCGTTGATTGATTGATTTCTTCATCTTGACATAAAACTTGTCGAATTTTGAGTCTTGTATTTGTGTAGCCCCCAACTCTTTCTTTAGTTGGGAAACAACTGAACATAGAGTCGAGAATTGTAGCTTCTTGTCGTCGAGTAGTCATTGCTTGAGTGAAGATACATGTTGAAGATGTTCAGGTAGAAATATTGAAGATTGGAACACCACTTGTAGTAGTAGAATAACACGGCGTCGAATCTGGAAGTGCATGCCGAGATGTCGAAGCTCTTGTAGACGTCATGGTTAGTGAAGTAGCAAAACTTGCGAAGTAGTGGCAATAGAGTTTGCTGGTGCCGAAGATAATAAAAATGAAGTCGCTCAACCATGGTGACAAAGTTGCATAGCCGTGATAAAGTAAACACGAGTCGGCGGCAACAAAAGCAAACCAATAGTGAAGACGCGTAGTTGTGAAGATAAAAACACTAGTCGGCGACGGCTTAACCAGTCGGTGACTGAAGAAGTAGAATGATGACAAAAACAAAGACGTCCTTGAACGGCGGCAAAATAGGCCAGCTGTGAAATTGAAGGCACCATGAACGGCAACGGAGGCAAACTGGCGATGATGATGATGCTAGTCAATGATGACGAATACGCGCAGCCGTGGAGGCGAACAAACCAGTCGGCGTCAGATAAAGTGACCAACAATGAAGACGATGATGTCCATCAATAGTGGTAGCGGCATAAACCAGCCGTAGGGGCGAGGACACCAGTCAACAGTAGGCGAGACGTCCGGCGGTGAAGACGATAAGGCCAATCAACAGTGGCAGAATCATGCAGCCACGGAAGTGAAGAAACCGATCGGCAGCAGCTTGCGTTGAAGATGGTGAGGCCTATTAGCGGTGGCGGCGACGTGGCCAGCCGTGAAGATGACAACACCAATTGGCGTCATACGAGGCGGCCGGTCGGTGAAGATGTAGACGTCCAACAACGGCGGAATAATAGGCTAGCCGTGCAGGCGGAGACACCAGTCGGCGGCGGCGAAGGCAAGCCGGTCGGCGAAGACGTAGATGCTCGACAACGGCGGCATAATAGGCCAGCCGTGCAGGCGGAGAAACCAGTCAGCGGCGGCGAAGGCAAGCCAGTCGGGGAAGACGTAGACGCCAGACAACGGTGGCATAATAGGCCAGCCGTGCAGGCGGAGACACCAGTCGGTGGCGGCGAAGGCAAGCCGGTCGGTGAAGACGTAGATGCCCAACAACGGTGGTGTGACCAACCAACCGTGCAGGCGGAAACACCAGTCGGCGCCAGACGAGGCGGCCGGTCGGTGAAGACGTAGATGCCCAACAACGGTGGTGTGACCAACCAACCATGCAGGCGGAAACACCAGTCGGCGGCGGACGAGGCGGCCGGTCGGTGAAGATGTAGACGCCCAACAACGGTGGTGTGACCAACCAACCGTATAGGCAAGGGCACCAGTCGGCGGCAGACGAGGCGGCCGGTCGGTGAAGACGTAGACGCCCAACAACGGTGATGTGACCAACCAACCATTTAGGCAAGAACACCAGTCGGCGGCAACGACGGCAAGCCGGTGGTGATGTTCTGACTGATCCATTCCTGAAGCGTAGGAGATAAGCTTAAAGCCATGAATCCCTACTGTGCATATCTGGATCTGGATCCTGCAGAACAAACGTATAGGATGAGTAGTATCTGATATAAATATAATACTCGAGGAACATTCAAGTATTTTAAAATGTTTATAAATATATATTTCTCTTCTTGTCAATTTTGATTTTCCCGAGTAGATGACTCCTTACGTTTAAACACTCTGCCCGACTAGTCATAGCCCCCAAGCACTGGGAGTCGGCCTAGGCACTTCCCAAACATGCAAATGAGTGACATGAGTTCGTCATTAATGGAGCAAAGTTTCACGGATCGGAGTTTACTACTCAGGTACTTTTGCAATTATTAAGAGTAGAAAATAAATTATTTTATCTATATGCTTTTGATTTATTCCGAATAATACTTAGCACCTTGCGTTACTCGGTCCATCCAACGAGCCCCCGAGTGCTAGGAATCGGCCCAAAGGCAACTATCCATTGACAAACCAAACGGGAAGCATAGGAAGATAGAACTCCATAACTCGATAGGCACTTTATTGTTACTCGGATTATTTGGCAAGCAATCAAGATAAATATTATGAAAATTATTGAAAAAATATGACATAACATCTGTAGCCCCCGTCTCACTAGTCAACGGCGAACCAGTTGATGTAGTGAGGCAGAGGAAAATGAAAATATCATATAAAGAATAAAATAATGATGACTTAGCTTCTTGGTATTTCCCTCGATGACAACAAAGGAGACCGATGTAGGAACGAAGTCATCCGTCAATGGCGACGAAATAAGCCAGTCATGAAGGCAAAGACACCAATCGGCGGCAACGAAGGCGACTAGTCGGTGAAGACGTAAACGCCCAACAACAGCGGTGTGACCAACCAACCGTATAGGCGAGTACACCAGTCGGCGGCGACGGAGGCAAGCCGCGGTGATAATGAAGGCGTAGACGCCCGACAACGGTGGCGTAATAGGCCAGCCGTGCTGGCGGCTAGTCGGCGGCGGCGAAGGCATGCCGGCGGTGAAGATGAAGATGGCCATCAACGGGGGTGTGACCAGCTAACCGTGACGGCGAGGACACCAGTCGGCGGCGACGGAGGCAGGACAGCGATGAAGTCGTAGACGCCCAACAACGGCGGCATAATAGGCCAGCCGTGTAGGCGGAGACACCAGTCGGCGACGGCAAAGGCAACCACGGCCATCGGCGAAGGCCGATCCCGGTGAGATGTCCTAGCTGACTGCCAACATGAATTGGCAGCCATGCCAAATATATAGATGAACATACTGTAGATAGCTTGATGTACTGCATTGTTCCTCAAAAAATTGCATGGCGTTGGGTTTGGTCCAATTGATCTAAACAGAGATGAAACCACCAAAGAGGGCAAAAACTCTGCCTCTGTGTGCACGTCATCGAGGCCGTGGTAAGTGCAGATCATCGTGGCAAACAAAAACTGCAAAAAGTCCGGCGGCCGTGACCGGCGCTCGGAAAGCTATGCATGTGTGATTGTTGATTAAGCCATGCACGCACATGAGATGGAGGCGACTGGCGGCGACTTATGTGGTGCTGATGCGGTGGAGGCCCCCTGGTCAATTGAATGCATATATACTCCCTCCGTTTCGAAATGTTTGACACCGTTGACTTTTTAGCACATGTTTGACCGTTCGTCTTATTCAAAAATTTTTGTGAAATATGTAAAATTATATGCCTACATGAAAATATACTTAACAATGAATCAAATGATAGGAAAAGAATTAATAATTACTTAAATTTTTTGAATAAGACGAACGGTCAAACATGTGCTAAAAAGTCAACGGTGTCAAACATTTCAAAACGTAGGGAGTATATGCATCTTAGATAGATAAATCACTTGACTAATCAAATTCCTTCCTGATTGCTTGATGTGTTACGTGCAATTGCTGATGACGTGGCAGCTCGATAGACAATGTCTTCGAGTATTGCTGATCAGGGAAATAGTACGGCGACGACCGCTCTGATCGGTTGCCTCCCTATGCAGGCTGACTCCGATTTGGTGATCATGCCGATCAAGGAAAGAAATCTGCGGCAGCTGAGATTGAATCCATCGAGGTCACCGAGATTAATCCTTCCGACTAGATTGGATCCGAGTTGGAGAAGAAAAGCTTGGCGAAGTCGTCGGCAGGCAAGTCCGGGGCTCCCAAAGCGGAAAGCCTATCCTAGAGCGAAGACGATACTGGCGACGTCGAAGATTGGTTCCATCGCACTCGTTGATAGGAAACTCGGCACCACCCCTACCTGGCGCGCCAACTGTCGAAACATGAATTCGACAATAATGAAAGGGGGTAGCGCACGAGACCTAAAAGTGGATGGATGCAGAGACAAGGATTTAGACAGATTCAGGCCCTCTCAATGAGAGGTAATACCCTACTCCTGTTTGGGGATTTGAATCCGTCGGGTGAATTATAGATTTCATGATCTAGTTGTGTCTCATGCCCCTAGAGGGCCTCCTGCCCACCTTATATAGGATGGGGGGGCAGGATTACAAGATAGAAACCTTAACCAACACGGTATCGGTTTCCTAAATCTACTCTACAATGTTACCAAACCAGGACTTTAGGCCGTTTCGTAATATACAAGGAAACGTAATATCCAAGTCATGATCTGTTACATATTCTATAGATATAAGTTATCCCCTATAACTAGTCGGATAACCATGCCGTGTGGGTATGAGGTACCCATAATCTTCCACACCTTGCAAATTGGAATTAAGATTGACTCAACCAAATCCCCAATCATTCCGATCGCTATCAACCCAAGAAGCAAGTACAACGAACAAACGGCACTACCAACGCCCCACACTTGGCCACTAGCCACCCGTGTCCGTACACAAAAAGGTCGCACATTACACGCACGCAGCTCCTCCAAACGCACGTATACCAAATCAACCCTCCATACCATCCCTCCGAAAAGTGGTCCCCACCGTCCCCGTGGCCCCACCATGTCATCGATCTAACCCTTGCGCGGGTATGTCACCGCTAAGTAGACACCGGATAACAAACTGCCACATGGACCCGTGGCCCCCACCTCCCGAGACATTAGGAAATTATTTTTTTTAAAAAAAAGAAAAAGGGAGATAGCCAAAAACGCCATTTGGGCAAATCTAGCTCACTCCGAAAGATCAAATGCCCCACCCGAAAAAGCTTTCGTAAATCGAGAGAGAGAAAAAAAGAATCGCGCACCGGAAAGGCGAGAGGAGGGAGGAAGGCTGCAAGCCCTAGCGCCAGGGCGAAGCAACCGGATGTCCGGGCGCGCGCGCGCGTGGGTGCATTGCGCGATCCCTTCACGCTGCGGCAAGCCAGAGGCGACCGGGCCGCCGCGCGCGCGTCGCCACCTTCTTCCCGGGCGCCGATCCATGGCGGAGCGGCGGTGGTAGAAGGGTTTCGCGAGCGGGCGTGGATCCGGGGGCGGGGGCGGCGGTGGCATGGCGCTCTTCCGCAAGTTCTTCTACCGGAAGCCGCCCGATGGCCTCCTGGAGATCACCGAGCGCGTCTACGGTGCGTTCCCCTGCCTCGATGCCCCGTCTATATGGGATTGTATGCCATTTGATTCGTTCTGGGATGGATACGCCATTTTGGAGTTCTTCTATGCGTGTGGCATTGCGGAATCGGTAAGGTGGTGTGCTTGCATTTGTCATGCAAGTTTTGTGAAATGTTTCATCATTTTTGTGAAATGGTTTAAGGCAATTTTACAGTTGGGGCCGCAATCCAGTTTATTGGGTAGAAGTTGTAGTTAGTGCAGAGATTTTGGACTGTTCTAGAGGAAATTGTAGTAAAACGGCATAGCTGCTATCTGAGCATTAGGCTCGTACTGTCCAATGGATGCTATGCCATTCATACTAGTGTTGTATAAATATATAACATAAGGTATTTGCTGAATCGAGGGCAGCTTACCTAACTTCTCATGAGAAGTGATCGTTGTCATTGTTATTTACTGGTGTCCATGGGAGGTCTTCTATTTAATCTTGGTCCACTGATGGGAACTCGAATGTTCAGTCAAGATTATTTTGAATTAATGTTACTTTTTGTTTTGCAATTTTAATTTTTTTCCTCTGCAAGTTTAAATATTTTTAGAATTAACTTAGTAATGGCAGGTTTAAATCCGTCTTTGTATACTCAATTTGCTTCTGTTTGCTGTACCATTAATTTGTCTCGTATGCTATGTTATGCCTAGATCCTCTAGATTATGTTTCCTTAACCATTTATGCTTTCTCTAATGATATTAATAAAATATACCATTCTGCTTTTTCAGAATTTTGAAAAAAAAAATCATTTTTCCTGGTGATTAATAAGATCCATTTATGCCTTTCAAATGTATGTGGAAAAGTAAATCTTGTTTTGTTGCTAAAATTCTGTCGTCAATGTCTTTTCCTTCTGTAGTATTTGATTCTTGCTTCACTACGGATGTCTTTAACGATGATAAGTACCAAGACTACATTGGGGACATTGTCGCTCAACTTCAATGCCACTTTGCTGATGCCTCATTTATGGTGTTCAACTTTCGAGAGGGAGAAAGTCAAAGTTTGCTGGCAAATATCTTATCGAGCTATGAGATGGTAGTGATGGATTATCCAAGACAATATGAGGGATGTCCACTTGTTACCATTGAGATGATTCACCATTTCTTGAGGTCAGGGGAGAGCTGGCTGTCTTTGAGCCAGCAGAATGTGTTGATAATGCACTGTGAGCGAGGTGGCTGGGCTGTACTTGCATTCATGTTGGCAGGGCTACTGTTGTATAGAAAACAGTACATTGGTGAACAGAGGACACTGGAGATGATCTACAGGCAAGCACCTCGTGAGCTGATTCAGTTGCTCTCACCACTAAATCCTATGCCCTCTCAGATACGATACTTACATTATATATCTCGGAGGAATGTGAGCGCAGTGTGGCCACCAGGTGATCGGGCACTTACCTTGGATTGTGTAATACTAAGAAATATTCCAGGTTTCAATGGGGAGGGTGGATGTAGACCGATATTCCGTATTTACGGAAAAGATCCTCTACTTGCTACAAGTAACACCCCCAAGGTGCTTTTCTCAACACCAAAGAGGAGCAAATATGTTCGGCTTTACAAGAAGGTCGGTTGCAAACTACTTGAACTACTTTCTGATTTTAGAACTGGTAGATTAATTGGTCAGATTGTGTCTAGTGTTTCCCATGCTACCTTTCCTCTTAACCATGTAGAAGAAGAAATATATATATTTGCTTGAAGACGTTCTTTCAGTAATTCCTATCATCATCACATCTCATTTCTTTCATGTTACTCAGGTAGACTGCGAATTAATTAAAATCGACATTCACTGCCATATTCAAGGTGATGTTGTCCTTGAATGCATTAGCCTTGATGCGGATCAACAACGAGAAGAGATGATATTCAGGGTCATGTTCAATACAGCATTTATTAGATCTAACATTCTGATGCTAAATCGTGATGAAATTGACATATTATGGGATGCTAAAGACCGATTCCCGAAAGAATTCAGAGCTGAGGTATGTATTCCTTGTTGAACTAAACACATTCTCTTAAAACTCGTGCAGTATATAACAATTTTTCTTTATCCTCTGGTTGAAGGTTCTTTTTTCAGAAATGGACTCTGTAAATCAGTTAGATTCCATGGAGGTGGGTGGTATAGGAGAGAAGGAGGGCCTCCCAGTCGAAGCATTTGCAAAGGTTCAAGAGATGTTCAGCAATGTCGACTGGTTAGATCCGACAGCGGATGCTGCAGCCCTACTTTTTCAGCAGCTTACTTCATCAGAAAACATTCAGCTGAGAAAGGGTTTGTTGTCTCCAAATAAGAAAGACTTCCATCTTAGCTCAATTTCTCCAACCAAGAAACAGTCTGACAATGTTGAAGATAAATTAAGCAATGCTGAACTCTCAACCATCTATGTGCACAAACAAGAAAATAATGACGTTCAGGGGTTGATCCCACAGAAACAAGCCACCATTCCTGATGAAAAATCAGGGTCGTCTGTCATCCATGAGAAGATGATTTCTCTAGTTCATGAGGAGATAACACGGGTAGTTGACATCAATACTGGTTGCCTATCTTCATTGGATATGACAGTTCCTTCCACCATGAACTCTAGCAGACCAGTTCTAATCGACCAAAATTCTAAGCTTGATGATCAGTTTGGTTCACTACAGAGCTCTTCACCCACAATGATTATGTGGCAGCAGTTTCCAGTTTCTAGGTCAAGTTCTGTCCTTTCCAGTGACTTTAGTCCTAGATCACTTTCAGCCTGCCCAAGATTTCACAGTGCACCTTCTGCCCTTGGAATTACGGCTCTGTTGGAAGACCATGCTGCATTTGGAGACACTAAGAATTCTGTCAAAGTTTCAAGTGCCGTGGTCAAAATTCCATCAAAACAGTCATCACAACAGCATCCAATAACAGGTCTGGGTCGATGAATCTTCTTTTATAGTATACCCATATTGTCTTTTACCATCATTCTCATCTGAACTTTTGATAATGTTAACAGTTACTCCTGTTGTAACGAAGTGTACACCATCACCACCACCACTGCTTCCTCCACTGGCTCCGGTGGTGCCAGTACCATCTGATGATCAAATGATATCCCAGGAAAAAGACATGTCTCAACAGGCTCAAAAGCATCCAGGTTCAGCTTACACATGTTAATATATTCTAGTTATGTAGAATTCCATTTTGTAATTAAAGTTCTTTCCCTGTGGCAGACCTTTCATCATTTCCATCCCTATCTCCTACTCAACAAAAACAATCCACATCGAAATTATGTCAAACTATTCTGCCCACAAATCATCAACTGTCCTCAAGTAACATTACGAAAGAGCCACTACAAATTTCTCCTGCTCCCACTCCACCTCCATTGCCTACTCCATCAACTTCCAGTTCTAGTAGTTGTCATTGTCTCCCTCCAGATTCCATGCTTTCCACCACAACAGCTTTGTTCAGACCTCCAGCACCGCCGCCACCACCACTTCAATCTCCATCCACTCCTAGATGCTCTCCTGTTAGAACTCTTGCATCACCTCCACCTCCTCCTGCCCCTACTTCATCGCCTGTTAGAATGTCAGGGCCTCCTCCCCCACCTCCTCCACCTGCACCAAACTCGTGTCCCAGTAGACCTGCACCACCTCCACCTCCACCTCCACCACTTGCTTCAACTTCATCTCCTCCCCGACCTGCCGCACCATCACCGTGTCAACTACATGCTTCAACTTCATCTCCTGCACGACCAGTTCCACCACCTCCACCAACATTATCTACAATTAGATCTTCAGCGCCAACACCACCTCTACTGCCTGGAGCTACTTCTGCACCATCCCCACCACCACCACCACCCCCCTGTAGTTCTTCAAATCAACTGTCTGCTCCGCCACCGCCTCCTCCAAGCTTCTCAAAGAACAATGGCAGTATTGCGCCTCCGCCAGCACCTCCTGGTGGTAATGCTAAATTGCCTGGTATGAGGGGGCGTGGACCTGCACCTCCTTCAGGTCCAATGTCTAGGAGCCTTCAATCTGGTCAGGCTGCATCCAGAAGGTCCAACTTGAAGCCCCTACACTGGGTTAAAGTAACAAGAGCAATGCAGGGAAGTCTATGGGAGGAGTCACAGAAAACTGACGAAGCTTCAAAGTATTGTACCAACACAACCACACTCATAGATGGTTATGTACATTATGAGTTCTATGTTAATGCATCTTTTCGATGACTTGTGCAGACCTCCAGTGTTTGACATGTCAGAATTAGAACATCTTTTCTCAGCTGTCCTGCCAAGTTCAGATGGGAAGCGTTCAGATAAGTCAGGAAGTCGTGCATCTGGATCAAAACCAGAAAAGATTCACCTTGTGAGTTTTTCCAAAAGATATAGCATATATTGTTGTTCGGCAATTCTTCTGTTAATCTGCTAAAATGCTAACCTGCATTCTTTCAATGCATGTATAAATATGATCTCTTGCGAGTTATGACATTCAGAACATGGATATTAATTCTCTTGTTGGCACATATTTTCATCATGTACTTATTCTCTTTATTTTTTACTTTCTGGCTTCCATCGAGGCAAACCTTTCATACTGGTTAGTGTGCATAAATTTTCTAGTGCATTGCCATGATAGTTTCCAGTATCACTACAAAATTGTACCAATCATGTTCTATATGAGGTTTCACTAGTAATTGATAGATCTCCTTATTATAGCTATAGAAATATATAATACAATACCGCTGTTTTTTCATGTTGTACTTGATATTTTCATAGACTTCTACGTTAACATGATAGACTTGTTAATGTCTTACCATTCTATCTCAAAACAAGTAAACACAAACATAGTCTTTGTGCTTTCTTATGTCTAAATCTCCTGGACTTGCATTCTCATCTGTCTACCATGCCTAAATAAACTTCATTTGATTAGTCATGGTTTTATTTTTTTGTTACATTTTGCTACAACTCACTAGTAAGGTTAAGACATGCTCATTCTAATAATTCTAAT
The DNA here is from genome assembly GCF_000147395.1 of Oryza glaberrima. Taxonomy (NCBI): domain Eukaryota; kingdom Viridiplantae; phylum Streptophyta; class Magnoliopsida; order Poales; family Poaceae; genus Oryza; species Oryza glaberrima. Next base: position 9,056,281 of record NC_068333.1, read on the forward strand.
GATTTTTTTGTCCTTTGTTCTTAATCTTAAAACCAAACTGCTAACTGTTCTAGTCAGTAGAATGAATGAAATGTATGCATAGTTCTCAGTTCAGTAATGCTTATGTTTTAGGGAAGGCCTACAGTCTGTATTGTAACAGTTGATTAAACAACATGAGGGCACAGCCGTTTATATCTTATTTAGAACACTGTAAGAATGGTTACTATCCATTTTGAGAGTTACTTGGATTCTGTAACATCCTAATTAGTCAGGTTATCACAAAGATTGATAAAGGGACATAAAAAGATTATTAGCTTACACTGTTTACAAAAGCCATCTCATGCTAATCTGCATGTAGCAGCTTAAGCTTTAAGTTAGTAACTTGTGTAATATATTGAGCCTGAGATGCTACCTAGTATTTCACCATTTCATCAGTTCCTCTCTTGAGAAATGATTGTGGCAGATATATGCTAGAGAAGATTTTTGCTTCATTCATGATGGTACTGTAAGTTTTGATGTGTGCCTTGTTAGCTTGTTTTTCTTTGTCCTCCATTGACCTGTAAAATCTTGGTGGTTTTGTATGTCGTACAATCGATTGTAAACAATGTTATATCGACTATTTATCTCATTCTGATATGTTACTGCCTATATACACAGATTGACCTTCGCCGAGCTAATAATTGCGGAATCATGCTAACAAAAGTCAAAATGCCCTTGCCTGACCTAATGGTAAGCTGATGAACAAAAAAATTTAGCATGTTTTGTGTAACTATTCTGCTATTATCTGAAGCTACTGATATAGTTGTTCATATGACAATTTAGAAACTTGTGAGAATCTTCTTTACATAAAGGACGCTGAGAAAGTGAAATAGTGATAATACCATTTTTTCTTAGAGTCATTGGATGTGACAACTGTGCGTCATACGCTAAATGCTTACCTATGTGTAGTAGAAATAATCTAAAGGGAATTATATCAACAGTGTTCCTTCTGGTCAGATGGCTACTTTTGCATTTGGATTGCTGTTAATTATATTGATCATTATTTTCTTTTGAACGCAGAGCGCAATTCTTACTTTGGATGATACTGTCCTAGATGCTGATCAGGTGGAAAACCTTATTAAGTTCACTCCAACTAAAGAGGAAGCAGAACTTCTGAAGGTGATTTGATTACTAGGGTCTAATGTAGTTTTCATTTCTAAAAACATTCTTTCGATTCATACCATGCTTTCTCGTAAGAACTAATGCTCGGTTATGATTACCAGGGTTACAAAGGAGATAAGCAAGTACTTGGAGAATGTGAGCAGGTGACCTATATTCTTTCAGTTTGCTTTAAAGCTAGTCAGTTCCACATATAAAGTGAAAAATGTGATGTATATGCTACCCTCTTTAGTGGGAAGGCATTCCCATAGAACTCCGTATTGCACAAAATCCATAATTGACAATTTACAGAACACACTCCAGAAAAGTTTTTTTGTTAACTGATTCCGAGATATCATATTCTGCTTTCTGCTTCAGTTCTTCATGGAGCTTATGAAATTACCCCGTGTGGATTCTAAGCTGAGAGTTTTCTTATTTAAGATTCAATTCCCTTCTCAGGTAAGACAAGTGATTTACTTATTTTGCTACTAAGAACTGTGATCTTTTGGTTGGCCCTTTTGGTATTTGAAGTTCATTTTTCCCAAACTACTTTTGTTCAGGTTTCTGACCTTAAGAGGAGCCTGAACATTGTCAACTCTTCCGCGGAAGAGGTGGGGCAATTATTGTTAATTACAATTTTCTTATTATATAATAGTTAAGATTATGCATTTCATAACATTTCTATGATGTTCACAGATAAGGGGTTCAGCTAAGCTGAAAAGGATTATGCAGACAATTCTTTCACTGGGAAATGCGTTAAACCAAGGAACTGCTAGAGGTAATGAAAATTGTAGAAGTATTAGTTGTCCAAGAGAATATTTGGTGAGCAACCAAGTGCTATTCTTATTTTTTTCATAAAGACTATTTGAAAATCTTGTTAATTATCCTTTGTAATCTGGCATGTTCGCTCGTTCTGCATACCTGCTCTGCATTCTTTACAAGAAGTTTGCCTATACTGCATCTAAGCATCTACCTAGTTAGGAACTGAGCCTAGCTCAGTTGGTCGAGGGTGTGGATGTACACGCAGACCACCCAAGTTCATGTCCTAGTTGAGGCAAATTTGGGTGACTATTTCTTCTTAATTAAAAAAAGCCACCTAGTTCCTCGTAGGTTGGTCGAGTGTTTTTTTGTTGCTCTTAGTTTCTAAAATGAAGTTTCTTTTTTTTTCTGCAGGTTCTGCTGTTGGGTTCAGGTTGGATAGCTTACTCAAACTAAGTGACACTCGTGCACGTAACAATAAGATGACTTTAATGCATTATTTATCCAAGGTATCCCTCTGTTTATAACTTTGCATATGTGTATATAGTTTAATTCTATTTAGTCTCTCAGAAAGCACATGATCCATTCTCCAATGTCTATATGCTGTATAGATAGGATGACATACCCAACAGAAAGATGAAATACTTAGTCTAAACTTAAATTGTTGTCATTATCTGATTATGATGATGTGCGGGGAGCCCAAATTCCTGAGCTAGATAGTCCTTTGTTGTATGAACTCTCAATCAATTATATTCTTACCTCTCTTTCACAATTTTTTAAAAAATATTCTTACCTTAGCCTTGGATGCCAAGCATGTAAAATTCTTTCTTCCGTTATGAACCTTTGAAGTTATTTTTTTCTAATAAAACCAGTGTAAAAGCCACAAATAATAACCAATTTATATGACATGTTTTTGGAAACTTGGATGAGTGGAACTTGTGTTTCTGGTGAGAAATCTGGAGCATGTTCACATATTTAATTTGCTTTCGTGATTGTCCCGTTAGCTAGTTATTGCTGTAGTTTGTTAATCTAAGTTGCATATCTAGTTTCTTGTGACTTGATGTACTCATGGTGGATTCTTGATAAAAGAAGACTAGACATTATCCAGAAACCCATTTCACTAAGTACTGTTCAACTTTGCATCCTTTATATCCTCAAATGTCCTTTAGATTTCTTTTTGTTTGTGTGTGACTTTAAGATTTAAATATTAGCTTCTTGAGAACCCTAACCTATAATGATCCTGATTTCAAAGTGGAGCTAAGCCCCCTCCAAGTAGATCCTTTGTGTCATTCTGATAAAGACCTTTGTAACTTGGTAATTATATTTGTTTCTTTTGATTATGTGTGATAAAGTCTGAATTATAGTTGATATGCTTGAACTGTACAGTGCTTACTTTAAGTTATGACTTACAGGTGCTTTCTGAGAAACTTCCAGAACTTCTTGATTTTCCTAAAGATCTCGCTAGCTTGGAGTTGGCAGCAAAGGTATTAGATTCAAGCAGTGTTTAATGTTTTGTTTACTTTGTATGTTGATCATCAATCATTGATTGATTGAGTTCGAAGTGAATTGATTTGATGCAGGTACAATTGAAGTCATTAGCAGAGGAAATGCAGGCCATAAACAAAGGACTCGAAAAAGTCGAGCAAGAACTAACTACATCAGAAAATGATGGCCCTGTGTCAGAGATATTCCGCAAGGTAACTACAAGTGTTATAATTTTCTGAGCATTCTTAGTAACTGACTTCAACTGGTTCACTCCTATATTGGGTACATCTAGGTACCATCGTTCTGTTTAACATTTAAATGAGTTCCATTACCAATATACTAAACTAACTGCCTTGTTTTACAGACACTGAAGGATTTTCTAAGTGGTGCTGAAGCTGAAGTTAGATCCTTGACCTCACTATATTCTAATGTGGTATGTGTCTCTTTGATTAACTTTCATGCCTGAACTTTAGCGCCTGTTCTATGTTTGGTAGCCTGTTATCCACACTCCAACTACTATGTTTAACTCATACAACAACATTGTATGATCAGAATTTACAATATCGTGCTACAAGGGGCTAGTGACGAATTCTAGTCCTTTGTCTTTACAGGAGGCAAATGATATTCTTTTTCCATCTGGTCATCTCTTTGGATTTTTCTTCTCTTTATCATTACATGTATCTTATATATCTGCAGGGAAGAAATGCTGATGCATTAGCACTTTATTTTGGAGAAGACCCAGCGCGTTGTCCATTTGAGCAAGGTGAAACTTGCATTGTATTTCTATTTTCTCCAGCTGTATAGAAACTAGTTTCAGTTCAGTTATGACTTTGGGAGAACATACTGACATTAGTTTTTTTTTTTCAAATTATATCTTGTTCACAAATGTTTGCCAGTGGTCATTACACTCCAAAACTTTGTGAGATTGTTCGTACGTTCCCATGATGAGAACTGCAAACAATTGGATCTAGAAAAGAAGAAAGCACTGAAGGAAGCAGAAGCAGAGAAAACCAAGGAGCCAGAAAACGCACAGAAGGAAGCAGAAGCAAAGAAAACTAAGGAACCAGGAAATGACAAAGCTAAGCACAACAATTCAATCAAAGAGTTGGATATCTCACTCCAATCACCAGCGCAAACTGCCAGTGCCAAATGATATAACTTCTCTTGACAGATGAGCCAAACAACACTAGCTTTGCCAATAAAGGAAACCTGTTCATGGTGCCTGCTCCTATCAGTCACCCTCTCTAGCTGATGTCAGCTGGATATGTTGCGCTGGATGATGGATTGAAGTGAACCAGCTGTGGCAAGAAAGTCGCAAAGTGAATGGGTAAGCATCCTAAAGTTATGCAGTTTTTTATACATTTTCTCTTGAATAAATAGGACAAAACAAATCAGTGTTAAGCAAGTTATATTTGTGCTTCTCTTTGACTTAAGGCTTCATTTTCTGGCAGCTCATTCAGCATTCTGTCCTCTGCAGTTATTCATCTAACAGAGCGATTGATACTTAAGAAATGTTCCTGGAGACAAGCTGTACAGTTCTAACAAAATAATAGAAATGATCAGAAGCACATTTACAATTTTGTTTATTTGTTCCAATCATATGTAGGTAATGTTCGTTCTAACAGAAGAATAAAATTTATCAGTAGAATCGTGTTTAGGGGGACTAGCCTGTAGGTTTTGCTGTAAAAGGAAAAAACAAATAATGGCTGATTGTATTGTATTTCTTGTCTCATCGCCGATTCTCTGAAATGTTGCTTGCCCTAGCAGTACTTGGTAATGCTGAAACCCAACGCTGTATGGAAAGATGATATGGATGCAGAGATTTCAAAGGGTTAAAGACCTGAGGCTTTGTTTGGTCTAGTACCATACCAAAAGGTTGATAGTGCCAAAACCTGGGCATGTTTTAGCATTACCTATTTTTTTAAGAGTAAAGTAGTATTTGGTTTGATGCCAATTAGAAGCTAAAACTTTGATTAGAATATATAAAGCATCAAATTGGATATTGGCAATACCACCATGTCTACTATTCAAGCTACATTTATTGGTTGGGGATGTTTCAGCTTCAATCCAAAACATGGAGGGTTCTGCTAGTTGTTTTGTTAGGATTGACCTAATATGCTAGTTGTATGATTGTATGATTATATATTCTACTCCTATGAACTGTTACATGAACATTTCTAAGACCATTAAGTTTTAACTGTAAGGTTGATCCACAAACACAAATAAGCTTTGTTTGTTTCATTGCAACTAATTCTAGTATACGTTCTTTTGAAGGGTGTGTATACGCTGGTTAGTTTCCTTCTTTACCTTTTATACAGTTTGCAGGGCAATTTGCAGCCTCCTAACGCGCGTTCAAGTAATCCTTGATTTTACTAAATTTCTATTAAAATAAAAAGGGACCCGCTTATATAAGAACTATGGGCAATAAGATTTTTAACATAATAAAATAGGGTAATACGTTTACAGTTTCACCACTATACAGCTTCCACCTTTCTATTTATGATATCATAGCTATTGTTTCTAGCTTATTATTATTACACAGAAGTAGGGGTGGGCTAAAAATCCTAGAGATCAAACTGAACCGAGCCTGGAGGGCATCGACAGCCATGCGCGAATGCGGTGGCTGCACAGGGCCCTTGATTTTTGGAGGCCCCCACCTCCGAGTGGGCAACATGCCTGGCCTGCTATGGTGCTACCGAGCGAGCGAAAGGGCGGCACCGCTCATCGGGCATGCCACACAGCGGTGCAACCGCAGCGGCGAGCGACAGTGAGGCAAGCCTGCCGGCTGGGTGCTGGCCGTGGCTGGCTCTGCGGCCTCAGCCTCTTCATCATCTCTTCGCCGTCGACTCCTCCATCTTGTCTGGTAATATCTTATCGTCTTTGGCATGGTCATCTACTCATAGCATTTTCTTTTCATTTCTTTTGTGAAGCCGTGTGTTTTCTCTGGTTGCAGTTGCATATAGTACGTGCCTGTCAATCCATTCGACCAAGTTGATATACGCTCCTTTGCAATTATTTACTGCGTACTACTTTTCTCACGTTGGTCATCGACTGGGCTGGATATATATTCGGTATATGATAATTTGAATCAAATTCGCAATTACCAATTTACCATGATTGTAGTTTTCAAAATTAAATTACAGTATTTTGAATGATAGATTAGATTGATCATTGAACATGACTGTCTTTTCTTTTGTTTACAAAATAGGAAGACATTTATTTCCTCGACCCTCAGCATGTCTTATAGAAATAAGAAGAATAATTCGGGTGCTGAAAATGATGTCTTGGACAATATTAATTATGAGGATATAATTTAAGATTTCATCCAATAAAACGCCAGATGCTTTTCAGTAGAACATGATATCAATACTACCTTTTCTCTTTTAGCACTAATATTTGACATAAAGTATGCTTAATTGTTTACACTAGCATTATTTTTTAGAATTTAGGGTCCAATTTGCATTTCGTTCTGGGGCTCCAAATTCTTGGAGATGCCCTGCCGAGCAAATTCCGGTTTTTGGTTTGTAAGGCCATATGGTAGATGTTAGGTTGGTTTCTTGAGGATATTTCAGGCTAGTTTGATTCGAAAATGCTGGTTCACGGGCGCCCGACGCGCGTGGCTATCCATCAGGCTGTGGTGCAGCCGTTGGATGTCATCCAACGCATCGTACGGCTTTAATCGCTCCCACGCCCGTGTCCTGTTGCAACCACCAGCCGGAAATCACGGGATTCCCGTTATAGGGAAGGAGGAGATCCGTTTCTTTTTTTTTTCCAGTGGTTTGGACGTAATGGAGCTTGGCGACCCCGTGAGCGACGGGTGAGACCCGGCGGCGGTTTTTGGGCGAGGCGGCGCCAGCAACAGCCCTCTCTTCTCCGGCGCCGGCGTTGTTTCTCCCCCCGTGCTCGCTTTCCATACATTGCCGCCGTTGACGGGGAGTAGCTATGCCTAGTTTCGCCGGCGAAAACTAGGGTTTGGAGGAGCGCGAGGCTACATCCCCTCCTCATTTCTCAGGTGAGCTCGTAGCTCCGGTGAGCAACCCGTCGGCCGTCGTCCCCTTGCTGTGAGCTACTCATGTTTGTTTCATACTACTGTTTCTACATGTCCCACTGTGTTTGTTATGACTGTTTCAGTATTTTCTTCCATTATGTTGCACCATTTTACTTAGACTAACCTCAGCACAATTAATTTTAATGTTTTAGCAGTCTTTGTAGATGTTTCAGTTGGCTATCCATGCTTGTTTCATTATATTAATAAAACTTGTTTCACCACATTTTTGCATGTTTGTTGTGAACTACTCATGATTTGTTTCATACTACTGTTTCTACATGCCCCACTGTGTTTGTTATGACTGTTTCAGTATGTTCATTCATTATGTTGCACCATTTTACTTAGACTAACCTCAGCATAATTAATTTTAATGTTTCAGCACGGTCTTTGTAGATGTTCCAGTTGGCTATTCATGCTTGTTTCATTATATTAATAAAACTTGTTTCACCAAATAACAGGCTACTAGACCCATCCTTGAAGATTGTAGGCTTCCATGTTTCACTTAAGTACTTCTGAGCTGCAATGAAACCAAGGGGAGAAATGAGCAATGAAGTACTGGCTTGTTGGATAGAAATGTTTAATGAAGAGTGTAGAGAAGATAGCAAAATGCAATCAAACATAAAAAAATATTTTTTATATGTCTTCTCTCCATTCATATCGGTATTTTTTTAATCTAGCTCCCTTTTTTATCCTTTTTTTTTTTTGCAATTTCTCCTTTTGCTTTTTTTAATCCTAATTTTCCCCCCTATGTATTCGAATGTTCTTTCACCCCCCGGAGTCAGTTGATTGCTGAGACAAACAAGTTTCAGCCTAACACCTGTTCAAGGAGGCTTCAAGTGATTAACAAGGAGGAGAAACTTGTGAAACAGGACTTGCGAAACAGGAGAAGAAACAAGGAGGACAATGTTTCAGTGAATACATCATACTTGTTTCATCTATTACATATATTTTGTTTCACTAAATTCAAATAATATGTTCCACAAGGTCAAAAAAAGTCTCCAATCATACACTGCCAGATGAAATTGTTTCAGTATATACTCATTACTAGTTTCAGTGTTTACATTCATGTTGTTTCACTGAACTTAAGACAATGCATGAAACAAAACCAAATTGGTTAGAACAAGCTATTTTCATCAAACCTACAATTGGTACACATCATGGGGAGGTAGGGGAGCTGACAGTGCTACTCGACTATTCGCCGAAGAACTCATCGCCGTCGGTTCTTCAATGGAAATTCCTTTTTTCTTCGGACGGCACGATTGCGCTTCAATATCTCCGCATCAAATGTGACATTTGTTCCAGAAGAGCGTGGTTGGTGCAGAGAAGAGTGTGCCGGCTCCTGTCGATGTTGCAGAGCAGCGGGGTAGAAGTGGGCGTGCGGCAGCGCCGGTCGGGGCGTTGCAGTGTGGCGGGGGAGAAGACGGCTTGCGGCGGCGCCAATTGTCATTGGAGATCTGAGGCACGGCGGCGACGCCCAGCACGGCCGGGAGGAGCATCTTCGGAGGAGATCAGCGGCGGCGGTGGTGGCTGCTCCGGCGGAACTCTCCCCTCACGTGCGCCGGCGGTGGCTCGCGCCTGGACAGCGCCGTGGAACAAGCCCCGCGATTTGTTGCAGTAGGCGCCGACTGATTGAAACTCCTGTTTAATGCACGCAGACGGACGAGATTAGGGTGCTGGATCGGACGGCTCGGACGGGCGCCCGATTTTTTTTTGCTCCCAGATCGGGTGCCAGATTCGTAGGGGCTTCCAGTTTGATTGGCTATTATGTTAAAATATTTATAATGTCAAAACCTAGACAATTTTTGACATTGCTAATATTTTAGCGACATTGGTCGATATGTCAGTGAAGAATCATTTCAAAAGTACTATTCAAAAACATCAATGATTTGGTAACACAAGTTCTGGTTTTAAACCAAAATAGCCCTTCGGGGCTAGAGGCCCAGGCCACGGTGCCCTTCGCGCCACCCATTCCAAGGCCTGACAGCATGCATGGTCACGTTTTAGTGGCCAGTTCATAATTCAATTTCCACAGTTAAAACAGATCTGTTTAGGGTGTATTTTCATCTAGATCGTTGAAGAAATCTATGTCTATCGAATTTTAAAAATGAAACAGGTAAGTTTCTTTATATCTTCCCCAGAGATAGAATTTTAGTGCACGTAAAACGAAAAAGCTCTTTAGCACATGATTAATTAAATATTAATAAGTATAAACTTGAAAAATTAATTTATTTGAATTTTTTAAACAACTTCCATATAGATTTTTTTTAAAAAAATGCATTATTTAATAGTTTGAAAAGCGTTAACGGAAAATGAAGAAGTTGAAGTTTGGAGTTGAAGAAAAGAACTGGGCCTTAGGGTATGTTTGGTATAGCTTCTACTCCATCTTTTCTGAAGCTGGAACCCAACCAAACAATTTCAACTTCATTTTAAAATAAATGAGTGAAGCTAAGTGGAGCAGTCTCACAAAATAAATTAGCGATATGGAATTAGGGTTAGGCTAACTGTTTCACAACACCACTTCAAATCCAACTTCTAAGTTAAGTACTCCATATGAGTTGGAGTCCTTATTACTACTTCCTCCGTATTATATTTTAAGACTTTCTAGTATTGCCCGAATTCATATATATATTAATTAATCTAGACATATATATATGGAGGTAGTTTTATAATCTGAAATGGAGGTAGTCCCTTATAAGAATCTCGGGTTTGGGGGCAATGTTTCCTCTAGACGAAGAGTGGCTAACAGCCCGTCACTCCAACCTCATGCATGGCTGGAGTAACGTACGTAACCATGCATGAACCATCACCAAATCACTCGAGGTTGAAGACAACTAGCCACCCAAGAAACGAGAAACGAGAAAACGAGAAACGAGAAAGATGCACTATATATACTTAGCGGCAACCGCACAACGGCTCAAACCAACCCAGCAACCAATCCTCCTCTCCAAAACCCCCCACTTCCTTCCTCTCCTCCTCACGGCCTCACAGCAAGCAGCCAAGCACACGACCGATCGCGATCCCACCACCACCGGCTGCCGGCGGGAAGAAAGCTAGCTAGCAAAGCAAACCAAACTAAAGCCATATATATGGCGGAGGAGGCCCGCGGCGGTCAGCGCGACGTCGTGGACGACGATCGCGAGGACGCGTCGTCGGTGGCGTCGTCGACGGAGCGGGCGTTCGAGGGGGAGCCGCTGCCGTCGCTGGGGGAGACGGTGACGGCGCGGTCGGCGGCGGTGAGCGGGGTGCTCGGGGCGGTGGTGAGCGTGGTGGCGATGAGGCTGAACCTCACGTCGGGCCTCCTGCCGTCGCTGGGCGTCCCCGCGGGTCTCCTGGGCTTCTTCCTGGCGAGGGTGTGGATCCGGGCGCTGGACGTGGTGGGGGTGTCGCACCTGCCCTTCACCCGCCAGGAGAACACCCTCATCCAGACCGCCGTCGTCTCCTGCTCCACCATCGCCTTCAGCGGTACTATCTCCATATCCATTTGCTGCTATATTAAACCCCATTTGAATTATTTACTCCCTCCCTCTGCTATTAATTTTATTTATCGAAATAAGTTTGTAAACACTAATTAGTTTATATATTATTATTATTGTATTTTCAAGACAAATCTACACATACCATTTTCTTAAAATAAATAATAGGGCTACTACAGAACGCTATATATACCGTGAAACAAAATAACTTATGTGGGCTGATGTAGCATGCATGGTATCCTAGGTACCAAATCTAGTACATGCGGTATCAGATAAGTACTGGATCTGATACCATGATACCAGACTCTAATACTTAGTACTATAATGATATCATGATGACATTAGCATGGTATCATATGTATTATATCGTACCAGAGGTATCAAACATGATATCTCATAGGTACGAAATCTTAATACGTAAGTAACATGCTGTATCATAACATCAAATATTTATGATCAGAAAAAAATACAATAGTCAGTATGAAAGATTAATTTGTCTTCAAACATGGAATCAATAAATGAGATGTGATTAGATTTTTATTTCATTGCTACAACTAGAATTTGAACTCGGAACCTCCTAGTTCTCCTAATATATACTACTGAGTTGCGTAAACTAGCAAATATGTACACACAAAAACTTATTAAGCTAACAAAAGATAATTCACTTCCTTCGACGAGTGTAAATAGGGTACCAAATATTTTATATCTTTGACATCTTACTGCTTGAAATTTATAATTTATTGCTTTTTATAATTGTGCAAATTTTAGGTGGATTTGGGACGTACATACTTGGGATGAGCGGCAAGTCGGCCACCGAGGGGCACATCGGCAGCCATGGGAGGAACGTGGAGGAGCCCAACATAGGGCGGCTCATCGCCTTCCTCTTCCTCATCAACTTCTCCGGCCTCTTCATCATCGTGCCGCTCAGGAAGATGATGATCATCCGCCACCGCCTCACGTTCCCCAGCGGCACCGCCACCGCTCACCTCATCAACAGCTTCCACACTCCCCATGGCGCCAAGCAAGCAAGGTAATTAACATGACAAAAAAAAAACAGCCAAGATAATCATCATGGCCAAGATCAATAATGTTTTGATCTTGATCCCTTTCCAGAAATAATGCCTTGATCATGGCAAATGAGGATTAATTTGCTGTAATCTGTCTGATGATCATTTTGATTATGTGGCCATATACAGGCAGCAGGTGGTGACCCTGTTCAAGTCCCTCGGTGCAACAGTGCTGTGGCCTATTTTCCAGTGGTTCTTCGCCGGAGGGAAGAACTGTGGTTTCCAGATCTTCCCCACGTTGGCATGGCGGCATATCGCCGCGGGTAAGTGAGAAGTTTGAAGTTTGAAACCTCTCAGTTTTGTCCAGATTTACAAAATTTCGTGCAGTCCGGCCCCAAAATTGTTTGGCACTACAAAATGTAAAGCTCCTTATACTGCCATAGTCAAGCAACCAAAATAGATCACACATTTTCATTGTTGCCAACATTTTATACAACAGGTTCTACTTCAACTTCTCGACGACCAACGTCGGCATCGGCATGATCTGCCCGCCGATGATCACCGCCTCAATGCTCGCCGGCTCCATCGTGTCGTGGGGCATCCTGTGGCCGTACATCGAGACGAAGGCCGGGAGGTGGTTCCCGGAGAACCTCGACGCCAACGACCTCGGCGGCATCATGGGCTACCGGGTGTTCGTCGGCGTGTCCATGATCCTCGCCGACGGTCTCTTCACCATCCTCTCCGCGCTGGTCACCTGCGCCATGCGCAAGCGCCGCCGCGGAGCTTCCACGGCGTCGGCGGCGGCGCCGCCGTTCCATTGCCTCAGCGCCACGGAGCGGACCATGCAGAGCTTCGACGACCGCCGGCGGGCGCAGGTGTTCCTCCGCGACAGGTTCCCCACCTGGGTCGCCGTCGCGTCGTACGCCGCCCTGGCCGCGCTCTCCGTCGTCGCCGTGCCGCTCCTGTACCCGCAGCTCGGGCACCGCCACGTTGCGGCGGCCTACGTCGCCGCGCCGGTGTTCGCGTTCTGCAACGCGTACGGCGTGGGCGTCACCGACATGAACCTCTCGGCGACGTACGGCAAGATCGCCATGATGGTGTTCAGCTCCAGGGTCGGGATTGACGGCGGCGGCGTCGTGGCGGGGCTCGCCGCGTGCGGGATCATCGTCAGCGCCGTCTCTGGCTCGTCCGATTTCATGCAGGACTTCAAGACGGGGTACCTGACGCTCACCTCCCCTCGCGCCATGCTCGTCGGCCAGGTCGCCGGCACGGCGCTCGGCTGCGTCGTCAACCCGGCCATCTTCTGGGTCTTCTACAAGGTGTACAACATGGCCGGCGGCGGCGGCGCCGGCGCCGACGTCGACAGCGCCAACGCCGATGTCGCGCCATACGCGAGGGCGTACCGCGGCATTGCCGTGCTCAGCGTCGGCCGGCACGGGCTGCCGGAGCACAGCGTCCTCCTCTGCAAGCTCTTCTTTGCGATGGCCCTCGCGCTGAGCGCGGCGAGGGAGGTGGCGGAGCGGAGGCGGTGGCGCGCGCTGCAGTACATCCCGAGCACGATCGGCGTGGCCGTGGCGTTCTTCGTGCCGCCGAGGATACCCGTGGGCATGGCGGTGGGGTGCCTGGCGCTGCACGTGTGTAGGAGGCACGTCGATGCCGGCGGCGCGAGGCTGCTGTCGCCGGTGGTGGCGTCGGGGCTCATCTGCGGCGACGGGCTCGGGTCACTGGCGTCGTCGATGCAATCGACCAGGCGAAACTGGGCGAAGATCCATGCGACTGGCGAACTCCGTTCGTGAAACACCTTGAAACTGGCTGGCTTCCGGAAGATGAAGCAGAAGCAAAGCGCCTGCAACTTAGAGCTGCGAAGTATAAGATGGTCTCGGGCCAGCTATATCGTTCCGGGGTACTTCAACCCTTGCTTCGCTGCATCTCTTTCGCCGAAGGCGAGGAAATGGCGAGGGAGATGCACCAGGGGCTCCGTGACGCGCACCAGGCCGCAAGAACAGTTGCCTCCAAAGTGTTTCGACAAGGAGTGTACTGGCCCACCGTGTTTGAAAGTCTGTGTTGAGCAAGTTAAGAAGTGCGAAAGCCAGCCAAGGGTGATGTTCTCTGGAGGCGTAGAGGGGCGCGAGGTGTCGCTCGAACTCTTGGAGGAAGTAAGAATCGAAGCACTCGAATACATGCGCAACTATGCCACAGGCACTTCGGCAACTTACAACAAAAAAGTTCGACCGACGGAGCTGTTGCCTGGTCATCTTGTCCTAAGGAAGAAGGCGAACCCGACAGCCGTTGGCAAGCTTGAATTGAAGTGGAAAGGACCGTACCTCATCAAGAACAAGTCCAGGACGGGATCCTTTCGATTGGTGACACTGGAAGGCGAAGACTTCGACCATTCTGTGAACGCTGCCTCTCTCAAGCGTTTCTATGTCTAGAACGGGTGGCACCCAAATCGCCAATTCGTAAAAATGTATATATCATTATGTAAGCCCTTCGGCACTATGTAAGCCTTTCGGCAAGAAAAAAAAGAAAAAAAAGACAAAAAACTGGATGTAGGGCTATTATCCACCACGGAGGCCCGAACCAGTATAAAATCTCTGTGTCCTCCACCTTCTTTTTATTTGTGTGATTGATAATTTGTGGAAAAACCCGAAGGCAAACGCCTGATCAGCGAAAAAGGCTAGGGGGGCGAAACGAATCGGCCGAGGCATCGCTCGCCGAACGTTGAAACTGCAACAGCTTGTTTCGGGAAATAACTAACCGAACACCGTTACACTCGATCAAAAGGAAAGCACGAACGCTTCCTACAACGTAGAACAAAACAGATCGAAATCGGAAGCCGAAAGCTGAAAAGTCAAAACCTATTTCGCTAATATACACAAAGGGGCCGACACGTTCCAACCCAACGAAAGCACGCGAAGTTACAATGCAAAAATAGCGAAAACAAGATAAAACACATCTTTATTGATTTTAAAGACAAATGTATCGAAGAATACAAACCCATCAACATGGTGCAAGTAAAAGAAAAGAGCAATGGCTTTACAGCCTAGCTTATAGATAAGTTACATCTTCGCCCCCACAATCACTCTCTCTCTCTAAGGAATGATCAGGTGAACTAGGTTCGTCATCACTACTAATATCATACACGGCCCTAAGAGGAGAAGGGGGTGAAACACAGACTAGACTGTAACAACGCTGGGAGATTAACTCCAACCGATCAGTTTTCTGATGGTTTCACCGAAAGCGAACCATATCCTCTAGACGTCTTGTATGAACAAGACCGTAGTCTTCTAAGGTTTGCCCGGGGTGAGGCCCACAGCCAGCCGGCAACCTTAAAAACCTTATAGCTGCGGCCGTTTATCACCATTTTGCAATAAACAGGCCGAAATGGGCATCGCACCTTCGGCAAACCCTTCAACGCCACGAACTTCTCGTTTCTTTTCCACCATTTTTAGCGGGAGGTCGAACACATACCTTTTGGCCGCAAGCCTGCTAGCAAAGCACAAAAAAAAGGAGAGTGCATAAAAAGGAGGGAAATATAGACGAAGATCAGTCCCGCTTTCAAACAGAACAATTAAATAAGCGAAAGGGTTATACTTTGCTAGTAGAACAAATACTATATTGAATACAAGGCGAAGGCGGCTTAAAGCCGAACAAGCAAAAAGCCTATATATAAAAACTTAGGCTACAAGAAAGCCCGAAAGGACCAAAGGAAAAAATAAAATAAAAGACACGAGGGCGAATGGCCTCACACCTCAGGGTGGTCTTGGCCTCCGTCGCCTTCGCCCTCGTGCCCGGGGGACCGTTCCGACGGCCCGGGATCCTTTTCGGAGTTGACATCAGCGGCATCCTCGTTCCTCGCGATCCATTCAAGGTTCTCGCGGAGTCGAATCTTCGCACAGTCCCAGCCGCCATCCTCCCAAAACCCCTTTCAAAAGGCCCTTAACGCAGCCCTAGAGCACTGCGTATTGCTAGGCCATTCCTACTACACGAAATCGGGAAAATTCCCGATGTGGTTGCAGCCGTGTGCGTGCAAGAGGCTGAGAATGAATCCCGCCGAAACACGAGCGCAACAGTCCCCATAGGCGCCTGCCACTTCGACAACTGAGCCGGCCGCCTCCTGCGTCCATTCGGAAAAATCGAGTGTAGTCCCGCCTTCGCCCGGAGCACCTTCCGCTCGTGCCCCAAGGTCATTAAGGGCCAGCCGGAGAGTGTAACAGGCCTCCTTGGCAGACTCTGTGGCTGGTACCAGGGTCGCGGTGGCAGCTTCGGCTGACACAAGACGGGCTTCGTGGGATTTAATCTTCTCCTCGACCGAAGCAAGTTGTCAGTCTTGTTTGGCGTCCCGTTTGAGTGCTGCTTCAAGGTCAGAGCGGAGAGACCTATTTTCAGCATTCACCTTCTTCAAAGTCTCCACCACAACGTGTCTTTCGTCTTCCTTGTGGCAAAGATCTTCTTCGGATTTGCGAAGGCGAAGGCGGTACCCATCCAGTCGCTCTAAGAGCAAGTTCAATAGTATAGCCAACTACTAGCTCCAATTCATCTATAGCCAATCTAATAGCTCATTCATACAATAGTTACATACTACACTATTAATACCTAGTCCCACCTGTCATAGACACACTGTGTCTTGTAGTCCGTGCTACAGCTGGCTACAAATCTATAGCCCGCTGCTCTTCTCTTTCCTAATTTATCTTTTTAAAATATGTTTGCAGCTGGCTTATAGCCTGCTATTGTACCTGCTCTAAGGCGGACTTCTTGGCACTTAGGTGCGCGGCAAGGCCCTGGTAAAAAAAAGAAGAAAAAAACATTACGTCGGGGAACTAGCGAAAGAGCAAAATTCGGCGCACAACAATAAAAAATCATACCCGCACAAATAGGCTTTCACAGCCGCGCAGCTTTCGCCGAACTTGTTCAGTTCGGTGAAGAGCCCAAGGCCTTCGGTCGGTGCTATGACCTGGCACACCCCGTCCACGAACGGAGTGATCTCTGGCCGCGTGGTGAAGTCGGCGGGGACGAAATGTGGGGCGGTAAGCGTCACGTCCGAAACGCTCGCTTCAACCGCCGAAGCCTTTCCCTCTCGTTGACGCCTCTATTTCGGCGTCTTCCTAAGTTCGCACTGCGAAAAGAGAGGAACACAACTGTTTAGTCTAAAAAGCGCTTCCATAAAGGAAATATGCGGCCTAGAACAAAAACAAAAATCTTTTTTTCGACCCCGGTGGGGAGAACAAGGCGGGGAAGCCCAAGAACTTCTTCGCCCTCGTTCACGGAAACGTCCCACACACGGGCGAGGGGGGAAATCTGAAGGAGACAAAACTCCTCACAAAGGTCCCGGGTGCTTAGCCGCCGGGCAACCTTACGAAAAAGTATGAGCCGAGACTCGAGAGTCCCATCGATCTCCACGTTGGCTTCGCGTTGATGGAAACGGCAGAATGCTCAAAAAGGAGCCAGTTCGCCTAGGCATCTTTGGCGGGGTAGGGATTGGCGATGTAGAACCATTTCTGCATCCAATTCCTGTCCCACTTGGCCATCGAGGCAGGCACTGGCCAAGCGTCCGAGCGCTCCGGCCGCAACATGAAATTCACACAGCCAAAAACGGTTTTCCTTGGACCTGCCAGCGTCTGCATGTCTTTGGTTGAGGCGCATGCAGTAAACAAAGTGGCGAATAGCTCAGCGGTAGGGGCGAACCCACAGGTCTGACACATCCAAGCGAAAACCGCCAGCTTCGGGAACACCGACGGGCTAAGCTGGGGAAGCCTAACCTCATACGTCGAGAGCACGGAAGGCAAGAAGTTGTCGCATGGGAGGTGAAGCCCAGCGACGAAGTATGCGGTGAAGACAACCGTTCGCCCATCCCTAGGCGAAGGAACAACGGCTTCACCCCCACACGACCCTTGGCCCTCCGCAAGAGAACCGGATGATACCAATTCGCCCAGGTTGGCCTCTTTGACAAGTGATTTGCCAAGGAAGCACGACCATCCTTCGCCAAGGCCACCAGGATCTTCGCCAGTTGACCCGGCCTTGGTAGGCTTGCGAGGAGCCATCGGGCTCGTAGCACAGGAAAGAGAGGGAAAAAGCCGAAAGGCTAGGGGCACGATGATGGAGAAAAGCTAAAAAGCAAGAGAACGAAGAGAGCACGAAGCGTGTCAAGCAGTAAAAAGGGGAGAACGCGGGGGGAGTGAAAAAATAGCAGGCCGGCTTGTGGGTATATATAACCCCAACGCGAGACCGTTCGCCTACCAACCAATCGAGCCCTGACACGTGTCAAAGGGCAGACGAAACGGTAAATTCCCATCGGGACGGAGCCGAACAGTAAAAAGCCCGATTACGGAGAAGGAAAAGCCCACGGGGCCCATTACTATTCATAGTAATAAAAGAGACTAAATAACCCCCTTCGACGCATTGCAACGAATGCGAAGAGGAGATTTTCTCAAGAAATTTTTCTAAGCATAAAAACAAACAAACTTTACTTGCAGGAACAATATAGGTTTCGGTAGGAGCACCGGTCGAAAGGGGGCGCCACATACCATACCACATGGTTTGCACGGTCTCGGCCGAGGCTCCTATCTCACCCTTGCCCGGGAGGGGCTTGTTGGCAATATAGCATGTCGCGTCCCAAATCGACTCTAAAATACATCCTCTAAATTATGCCTAGAATAATTAAAATGCTTGTGAAAGCCTTCAAAAATAGGGCTTGGAGGATTTTTGTATATTTCCTAAAAGCCTAAAATGTGTAAATAAATTTTAGTGGAATTTTCAGAGCACAAATAATAATTATTAAGAAATAAACAAAGTTAAAAAGGTTTTATAAAAAGAAAACCCTAAAAATCACCCTCTCCCCTCTAATGGGCCGAATTCGGCCCATCTCCCTCCCCCTCTCTCCTCTCCCCCGCGGCCCACTCGACCCTCCCCGCGCGCGCGCCGCTGACGGGCGGGCCCGCCCGCCACCCTCGCTGACGGGTGGGGCCCACCCGTCATCCCCTTCCTCCCGCCGCCCTGCCCGCGCCAAGCGCCGCCGCCGCCGCCGATTCCGCCATATCCCGCCGTCCCCGCGTGCATTAAAGTGGGGGGGATTATTCCCCGGGATCCCCTCCCCCTTTTCCCCCATTTTTTCCCTCCCTCTCTCCCTCGGATTCGTTTGGAAACCTCTCCCCTAACCTCGCCGGCGCCATTAATGGCGGCCGGGTCTCCCGCGCCCATTTCCCCCTCCTCCGGCCGCCCTCTCTCGCTCCCAACCCTATATAAACCCTCCCCGAGCTCCCCACCACCGTTTCCGCCACTCACCGCCCTCTCTCCTCGCCGGAATCGAGCTCGCGCCGTCGCTCTCTCTCTCCGCCGTCGCCGCCGAGCTCCGGTCCGCCGCCGTCGTCGCCCCGGACCACCTCCCACCTCGGCGCCGCCTCCTTCGGCTTTGCCGCATCCTCGCCGACCTCGTCCACCCCTCCGTTTCGCTCATCGACCGCCGGAGCGCCGTCGACCCCGTCCACCCGAGCCGCGCCGCCGCCTCCCTCCGCTCTGGTCGCCGTTTCCGTCGTCGCCGTCGACCCGGGGTGAGCCATGGACCGCGCTTCGTTTCCCCCTTTCCCTCCCCTCTCTCGGCCGCCGCTCCGCCGTGCCTATGGCCGCCGCCGGTGACCATAGGGGCGCGGGCGCGCCGCCTCCCGCCGGCCGCGCCGACGTGGCCGCCTCCGGGCGCGCCTAGCGGCTGCCGCGTGGGGCCCGGCCGTCAGCGGCCCGCGCCCTCGGGTGCGCTGACGCGTGGGGCCCACGGCGCCGGCCGGTGTGAGCCGGGTGCACCCGGTCCACCGTGGACCGTGAGGCTGCTGCGTGGGTCCCACTCCCGTGGACCCGGTCCGCACGCCCTCTCTCCCGGCTGACGCAATAAATATATTTTTAAATTAAAATTTAAATGAAAAAATTCGTAAATATTCATTTAAAGAGCATATAAACTTCAAATGGCCATAACTTGGCCATTTGAACTCGGAATTGGACCGTTCAAGTCTCTAATTTTTCCTTAAGAAGTCAAGAACCCATTTTTGTGCTTTGTTTCTGCTTGTTATATGGAGTTTATTAGAGTAAAAGCCCTTTTCTTTTCCGTTGGTCGTGTAGACGCTGCAGCTTCGGAAGATCCGCTCTTCGTGGAGGTTGAAGCCGACGTTTGGGAAAGCGAGCAAGGCAAGTCACATCATTCTTTGAACATATTGGATCCCACTTTGTGAAATTACTTTGATTTAAATTATTGCATTATCGCTTTATTTAAATTCCCGCGTTATCACTGTTTTATTTAGCCATGCCTATTTACCTTTGTTATGACCTTATTATTGTTGTTATTGTTATTATTACCTTGTTCACCCTAGAATAAACAAAACCCCAACTAGTGGGCACTCTATTCATGGTTCCACTAGTAAGAATTTAGGTAGATGCTTCGCTGATTAATTAGGCAACATTAGGTGGTTTTATAACTCTAGACTTTGGGAATATTCATATCACCTGGACATATTGGAATGGTTGGATTATTGTGGAATTGGATGCACACCTCCCCCTCTATTCAAAACCCCCAAAATGGTTTTAGGCTGGGCTCGGGGTGCATGGTTTTGATAGTAGCACCTCGGCCACATAAAGGACCGGTCTTCGGGCCTCTGTTGCAAAGCACTACCGTACTTCCACATGTCGAGTGGGTAAGGCTTAGTTTGTGGCTCAGTCTGGTTATAAACAAAAGTATACGGATGGAGATGGACGAAGTCGGGGGTCGATGGACATCTCTAGGACAAATGAAGGCTACACGGGCTGCGGCCCGGTAGTCGACATGTCATAGCACAGGGCTGGTGTCCTGCTGCTAGGGGCTCAATTCTGCCTGCCTGTCCGGGGGTTCCGGCCGTAGGTGGGTTGGGTCGGTACTCTTGTCTATGGCTAGGATGGGTTGGAAACTATGTCATGTCTTCCGTCCATATGCCGTGGTGGTATGTGGCACGTGGTTGCACGTGAGGAAGACGTGTCTTGTGGGTAAAGATGTACACCTCTGATCAGAGTAAAACCTATTCGAATAGCCGCGCCCTCGGTTATGGGCAAGCCTAGCAATGTACCCAAGTTAGTGTTTTTAATTCTTAAAACCTGCTTAATAACTAAAATATGGAATGGTTGGCCTGGGTTGGCTTGGGACGAGCTGGGACCCAGGGTCGGGTTGCCAGTTCGGTCTGAATCATCGTAGGCCTTGGGTTAAGGCAGGTTCGTGTGGGTTCACGGCCTTGTTTAATAATATTAAATAGTTCTAGGATCGTGTTTTAAATTTAGCTTTGAGCAACTAAGGGTCTTTTAAATGTTGTTTATTGCAAAACCTAACCCCTATACTATAACTCCATTGTACTCCTTTGCATTTATGCTGCACTTGTGGGTGTGTCTTGTTGAGTACGGTGGTTGTACTCAGTCTTGCTCAATTTTTCCCAAACCCAGAAGAGGAGCCCCTGGATGATGAAGGCTTTGGTGTCTAGCTCGTGCCTGCCGTCAAGCGCCTGTGGTCGTCGCCTTAGTCTTCCGCTGTTTTTCGTTGTCTTTGAGTGTGCTGGGCCGTCGTTGCCCATGTAATAATTAACTATTTACGCTTCCGCCTATTAAACTCTGAATTGTATCAACTTCTGGTGTACCTTGCCTCCTGGGACAAGGACTAATACACGCACGTAAGGAACGCCCGTTGGGTTATTTCCGGTCGTGACATAGCATGAGGTCCTTCGACCAAACCTGCCGAAACCATGCGACCAGTTGGGATTCAAGCCCGAAATGTCAAGGTTAGTCAGGGCGAAGCCCCCCCCATGGCGAAGACTATGGAGCAAGGACGGCGAGAGGCAGGGAATCGCGCGGGTACCTTGCCAAGCTAGAGGCCTCCTGGGCGAAGGATGTAGGGCGAAGTGTATATGTCGAAGGGGGACGACTTCGCCGCAGCAAGTTCGGCCCCGGGAGGACCGAAGAAGCCATCCTGGCCCATCAAGCCTAATGGCTAATTGGGCCGACAATCGCCTGACGGCCCGTTAGGGGCCCATGAACCTCAATTACACTATGTACCCATGTAAATGTCCCTTTCATAAGGGCAACCATGTAAATTCCCCTGTATAACCAAAACCCTAGTAGTAAGAACCTGTAATAGGGCTATAAGTAGCCCCATAGGGCCATGTAATAGGGGGATCCCAAGAAAAATTCTCATTTAATACACTTTACTTCTTTCCCAACTATAGTTGAGTGACCACGTCTTTCGACGTATGCCGTTGTCGTTTCGACAACAGGTTCCAACCTATATTTTTGAATAATGGATAAATATATTCCCAATCTACGACAGAACAAAAATATTTATCTACAACTAGAAATAATGCCCGTGCATTGCAACGGGCAAATGCTATTTTAATTTTATTGTTGTTATACGGTTTAACTAGGGTAAAATTCCAAAAATACTGTAGGCCGGGCGCCCGACGGGGGTGGAGCAGATCGGGCGCTCCCCCCGCACGCCCAGTCCCCCACACGCGTGCATGAAGACGCCTGAGCCCCACCATGTGCTCTGTCCCCACCTGCCATGTGTCTCCACCACATACTCCATTGCAACAAATCACCCACATATTTTGGAAACCCTCTATTAAGGGAATTCGTTTCATTTTTTTGTTCCACCAAAAATGTTTCACCTGGTGTACTCATAATGTTTCACTATATATAGATCTAATGTTGCAATGAACGAAACATTCTTTTGCAACAAATCACCCACATATTTTGGAAACCCTCTATTAAGGGAATTCGTTTTATTTTTTGCCAATTCAGATCGGGCGACCGATCCGTAGTCCCCTCCGTAAAACTCATTGTGGGAATTCGCTTGGATATTTTTTTAAAGAAAATCATAAGCTGCAATTATGAGTCCGTGTTTCATCTCAAGTTAGCATGCCAGTTTTTTTAAAGAGATTTTTTATACGATTCCTTTTGAATTTCCATAAGAAAATGAGTTTAAAGTCCAACTCAAACATGGATCCGTATTTCTAAAAGCGAACGAAATTAGAAACCTTGCTAAACATCTTCTATTTTTATAATAGTAGAGATAAGCTGGAGAGTTACCTTGCATTCGTTAGATATTTTTAATTGGGTGAATTTGATCCCAATGATTAAATTTAAAATTCAGTGTATGTTAGATTACTATCAAAATCAACATTTTTTCTTAAATTCGGTAATACCAAAATTTAGAGAAGTTGACAGTGTTGTCAAGTTTTATTAGAATAGAACAAATGTGTTGTAACTAAAGTTTCCTATACATTACCAATGTTTGGCAATAAACTAGATATAACCATATACTCTCTCTATCCCAATTTGATCATCCATAAACATAGTGTGGAGATTATGGATACCCCATACCTACACGGCATGTATAGTCCGACTGGGTGTGGGGTGCCATGTGTAGATAGAATATCTTTAAAAGGACTCGGGTTAAAATCTAAACTTGTATGTCAAGGAAATATCCGAGATCCTAGTCGGTTACGATTGTATTTTATCTGTAACTACATATTCCGTTAGGGATATGGACTGTATTTTCTAATACGGACCCCTTCCCCTATATAAGGAGGGGTCCGGGTGCCTCTTGGGACACAAATTTCACCCATATCATACGATCAATAATATACTCGGCGGATCAATCCCCGGACAGGAGTAGGGTATTACTTCTTGAATAAGAAGGCCTGAACCTGTATAAAATTCCTTGTCTCTAAACCCATCCACTTTTCCAGCTTGATAGCCACCCCCTTTTAGTATTGCCGAAATCTTGTTTCGACAGTTGGCGCGCCAGGTAGGGGTAGCGTTAAGTTCTTAGCCGTCTAGTGCGATGGGTTTCGTTTCCGGCATCGACGACTTCGTCTTCCCTCCCGGGCAGGCGTTCCGATTCGGCAGCCTCGACTTCATCACCAACGACTTCGGCAAGATTTCTCTCCTCGACTCGGATTCAAACCAGTCGGAAAGAGGCCAGATCTCCGCCCCATTCGGTATCCCGAACTCGGCCGAGGTCTACCCCAAGATCATCTCCACTGAGTTGGCTTCAAACCACTCGGACGAGATCCAATCTACTTCAACACGACCCCATCATGACGATGGGGTCTATCCGCCAATCCTGATGAAACTTCCCGATGATTTGGCTGCTGTCTTCACCACAAGGGCATCTTCTCCCCGTAGGCCTAGGCGGGATCCGGCTTCAGCCCCGGCCCGGCCTAGCTCCAGGGAAGTCGGCGTCATACTCCAGCCACTCAGCACGGTTTCGACGGAACAACTGGACGGCTACCTCAGCTCCCCCGGCGTCGACTCGCGACCAACGGAGATCATGGAGTACGATGACTTCGACTACCGCTACGACTACCGTAACCTCGATGACTTCGACGAAGGCTTTGAAGACAACTACACGCCTCTCTACTCCGGCATCTTCATGGCTGACAACGAGATGGAAGAACAGCGCAAAGCCCGAGAAGCAGAAGAACTACGCATACAACAGGAAGCCGAACAACGCCGACTGGAAGAGGAGCGCCAAGCACAAGAGCGAGAACGGCTGCAGCGTGAGCAACAGGAACGTGAACGGGCTGTAAAGGAGGCTGAGGACCGGCGACAACGGGCCTTGGATGTCGGGCGACGAGCACGAGAACTTATCGGGCAGCAAGACATCGAGGGAACTGCGGTTTTTCGCACCCCTCAACAGAACGCGGTTGCAGCGATCACCCTACTCGACACCCTCCTCAAGGAAGACACACTCAATCAAGCCAATCATGTCGTCAACATCTTGAACCAGACCAAGACCATGATCGCCGCCTCGGTCCTAGTTAACTCTGCAAGCGTCCGCACACCGACTGGCAGCCGAGTTCCTCATCTTCGATCTCAAGACTATCATCAACCAAGCCTCAGCGTTGCCAGCGTGGGATCCAGTCGCAGGAGCAGGGGTCACGACGAGCGATCTGTCCACTCGCCTCCTGAACGACATAGGGAGCATTGAGTTAAACGGCCACGCTCCCCACCTCGCAGGCGCCCCGTTGATCTTCGCGATACTATCAACCAGCGTCGCGCGGGAAGAGGCTATGCTCTCCACCATTCACCAGATCGCTACGACGATGACGTGGATGGAGTCGCTGCCTTCACAAGCGACCTGCGTCGAGTGGATTGGCCAGCCGGCTTCAAGCCGACTGGAATCAAGAAGTATGACGGCACCACTAACCCGGAGTCTTGGCTCACCGTCTACGGTCTCGCAATTCACGCAGCAGGAGGAGACAGCAAAGCCATGGCAAATTATTTGCCTGTGGCCCTAGCGGATTCTGCCCGGTCCTGGCTTCACGGGCTACCCCGTGGCACAATCGGATCATGGGCGGAACTTCATGACCACTTTATCGCCAACTTCCAGGGTACCTTCGAATGCCCTGGTACACATTTTGATCTCTACAACTCCATTCAGAAGTCTGGAGAATCCCTTCGAGATTACATCCGACGCTTTTCTGAGCAACGCAACAAGATCTCCGACATCACCGATGACGTCATCATCACCGCCTTCACCAAGGGCATTCGCCATGAAGACCTAGTCGGCAAGTTCGGACGCAAGCCTCCCAAGACGGTCAAGTAGATGTTCGAAAAAGCCAACGAGTATGCCAAAGCCGAAGAAGCCATTATCGCGTCCAAGCAGTCGGGCACCACTTGGAAGCCGAAGAAAGATACGCCGACTACAAGGGGGAGTGGAAGTACCAATCACAAGGATCGCAAGCGTAAGCCCGAGGAACTTGTGGCAACTACTACACCATCTTCCCGACAACGTTCGCGCGTCAACACTTTTGACAAGATCATGAACTCCCAATGTCCGCATCATCCCAATTCCAATCACGCGGCCAAAGATTGCTTCGTCTACAAACAGTTTGCAGAACAATACGCCAAGAACGCATGTAAGGCCTCCGACAGAGATCAAGGCACGTCAAAGAAGAAGAATGATGAAGATGATGCCTCGACTGGTTTCCAAGATGTTCAAAAGCTGACTGGTTGCATGGCGGCGCTCAGCCGGTTTGTTTCGCGACTCGGCGAGCGTGGGATGGCCTTTTTCAAGCTGTTGAAGAAAACAGACAATTTCCAGTGGGGACCCGAAGCACAAAAAGCCTTCGAAGACTTCAAAAAACTTCTCACTACTCCACCAGTCTTAGCTTCACCACATCCGCAAGAGCCACTGTTGTTATACGTATCAGCGACTTCCCAGGTTGTAAGCACAGTCCTGGTTGTTGAGCGTGAAGAGGAAGACCACGTTCAAAAAGTCCAACGACCAATCTACTTCGTTAGCGAGGTTTTGGCCGACTCCAAGACAAGATATCCTCAGGTTCAAAAGCTATTATATGGTGTTTTAATTACTGTCAGGAAATTATCTCACTACTTCCAAGGTCACTCGGTCACGGTGGTCACATCGTTTCCGCTCGGGGATATACTTCATAATCGTGAAGCAAATGGGCGGATCGCAAAGTGGGCCTTAGAATTGATGTCCTTGAATATATCCTTCAAGCCGCGAACTTCGATCAAGTCCCAAGCTTTAGCCGACTTCGTCGCCGAGTGGACTGAGTGCCAAGAAGACATGCCCGAGGAGAAGATGGAGTATTGGACCATGCATTTTGACGGGTCGAAGAGGCTTTCGGGCACTGGAGCTGGGGTTGTTCTAATTTCCCCGACTAGAGAAAGATTGAGCTACGTATTGTGGATACATTTTTCTGCATCCCATAACGTGGCAGAATATGAGGCGCTGCTTCACGGATTAAGGATTGCAATCTCCTTGGGAATTCGGTGTCTGATAGTTCGTGGAGATTCTCAATTGGTTGTTAATCAAGTCATGAAAGAGTGGTCCTGCCTTGATGATAACATGACCACCTACCGACAGGAGGTACGCAAGTTGGAAGGCAAATTTGATGGACTTGAACTCACCCATGTCCTTCGGCACAATAATGAGGCAGCCGACAGACTGGCTAATTTTGGTTCAAAATGAGAAGCAGCCCCTTCCGATGTGTTCGTTGAACATCTCTACGAACCAACCGTACCAAGGAAAGAAACAATTGAGGCCAGGGACCCTCAAGACGTAAGTATGATTGAAGCCGACTGGAGAGAGCCCCTCATAAAATTTTTGACCAAATAAGAACTACCTCAAGATAAAGATGAAGCCGAGCGGATCTCCAGACGCAGCAGACTCTATGTCATCCATGAGACCGAGCTATACAAGAAAAGTCCATCGGGAATCCTACAACGCTGTGTGTCTTTGGGAGAGGGAAGGCAATTGCTAAAGGACATACATTCAGGCATCTGTGGTAATCACGCTGCTGCACGAACCATCGTTGGCAAGGCTTATCGGTAGGGTTTTTTCTGGCCCACAGCTGTGTCCGACGCCGACAAAATTGTGTGAACATGTGAAGGTTGTCAATTTTTTGCCCGACAAACTCATCTGCCGGCTCAGGAGTTGCAAACCATCCCGTTGTCTTGGCCGTTTGCGGTTTGGGGGCTCGACATGGTCGGCCCGTTTAAAAAGGCTGTCGGTGGTTATACTCATCTCTTTGTAGCCGTTGACAAATTTTCCAGGTGGATCGAAGCCAAACCAGTCATTACAATCACGGCAGACAAGGCTAGAGATTTTTTCATCAACATTGTGCACCGGTTTGGGGTACCTAATCGGATCATCACTGATAACGGCACTCAATTCACCGGCGGAGTATTTAAAGACTTTTGTGAAGACTTCGGTATTAAAATTTGTTACGCCTCCATAGCGCATCCCATGAGCAATGGACAAGTCGAACGTGCCAATGGTATGGTACTTCAAGGAATAAAAGCACGAATTTTCGACCGACTGCATCCCTATGCCGGCAAGTGGGTAGAACAGCTGTCGTCTGTACTTTGGTCCCTGCGCACCACTCCCAGTCGGGCTACGGGCCAGTCGTCGTTTTTCCTAGTCTATGGAGTGGAAGCAATGTTACCCAGTGAGGTGGAATTTGAATCCCTACGTTTTCGTAAATTCAGCGAGGAGCGCTACGGAGAAGACCAAGTAGATGATCTCAACCGACTGAAAGAAGCCCGCGAAGCAGCCTTAATTCAGTTGGCTCGGTACTTGCAAGGGTTGCGCCGTTATCATAATCGCAATGTTCGATCACGAGCTTTTTTAGTCGGCGACCTGGTTCTGAGAAAAATTCAAACTACACGGGATCGGCACAAGTTATCTCCCTTGTGGGAAGGACCGTTCATAATTTCCGAAGTCACTCGGCCAGGTTCTTACCGACTCAAGCGTGAAGACGGTACTCTTATCGACAACTCTTGGAATATCGAACATCTTCGTCGTTTTTATGCTTAGGCATTACTTTTGTATTTCCCACTTTGACTGCTAACATCAAGTTTTTCCTTGAGTTATCAGTCGGGGGCTACTATAATAATAATGGAGTGTGATTTTTATCAATTCAATTTGCTTACTTGATTTATCATTGTCTTGCTTGATTTTTTGGCTTAGTCAATGAGGACTGAAAGTTTTTTAATAACCTTTGCGGGTTTTAGGCTCAATAAGATTTGACGAAAGCTTTTAAGAAATCAGGAGCTAAGTTTGAAATATCAAGCACAACATAAATTCATTAGTATTGTACAAATTGTGCCTCCATCATCATCGTCATCATTGTTATAATATAACATCAATCAGTATCAGTTTTTTCATCATCGGAATCATTAGATCCAGTCGGCCGGAGGTCGTTATCCTAGAATCTCTCAACTACATCAACGGCTATCTTGTCGACAGCTTTCTGCGCATCGTTAATGAGGTCAAGGGCGGCTTCTTCGCTTGTCCCGTCTGTAAAGCCATCAACGGCGTCAATGTCAATCTTCGGGTACAAAGACTTGGTCATTGCCAACGCCAAGCTCGCTCCCATACTTCCAGCTTCCTTGATATTCTTGAAATATGTATCCGGAGCAATTCTCAGCTTGTCGAATATTTCGGAAGCATCAAATGTACTCGGACCATTGTTATTGAAGAACATGGCTTGGACGAGTGGTGTAGCGGCATTGGCGACTTCATCTCTAGCTCCCTCAAGCCTCTTAATCTTGTTGACCAAGACATCGAATTGAGCCTGAGATTTGATGTTGCGATCTACATAAATAGATTTATATCAACGAGTGGGCATAAAGAAAGGAATGGTTTTTGAAGTATTAGTTACCAGTACCTTCAACATCTTTCAGGGCCGAGTCCCTCTGTCTTGCCAATTCGGCCTTGTCTTTCTCCAGAGCTTGGATCCGCTTTTCCTATTCGGATATCTTGGCAGCTTGCACTGTATTGCTTCTTGTTGGTTGATATCACATAGATGGCAGCATAAATAAATTGGGCAAAGATTGTATTTACCTTTTGACGATCCGCTCAGTTCAAAGTTGGAGTCTTGGAGCTCGGCGATCCGGTCTCTCAGATCATGCTCAGTCTTTCTGGCGAGCTCCTTAGCTTCATGCAGCTGATTTCTGGTGGCCTCAAGGGTTCCAAGATGAGGAACTAATTTCTCAAGAGTCGCGGTCTTCGCCTCGTTCCTAAGATGGATTCTCTGCAATGCAAATTTTTCCGTATTTGAGCAAAGTGGCGGACAGGATGATTAAAGCTGTGTATAAGAAGACTTACATTTACGAGGCGGGTAGCTTGGCCAAGTGTCTTTTTCAGCAGACATACTTCCTCGTCCTCTTTTTGCTTATTTATTACGATCCCCTGAGGCTGCATTTCGTCATCCCACCACTTGACTAATATGGGTGGGCGAGAATCTTCAGCTGACTGTACCCGGAGCACCTCTTCTTCGTCGCTGATTATCGGGCCTTAGGCATTCATGAATAAGGGTGAAACAATTGAAGAAAATCTGTCGGATCAAAACAGATTTGAAGGATTTGCTTACTTGTTATGATTTCCGGTCGGGGACGAGCAGGTCCTTGCACCCTAACAAGAGAACTAGTTCCAGGGCTAGCACCGGTGTCTGTTTTGGGAGGGCTGTTAGCTTGAGCTTCTACTTCTGGGATATCTTTATCTGGCTCTGTACCCAACTGGTTTCTAGTCGGGGGCTCCTGATTAGCACCCACTCCAGCTTCGGCCGACTCGTTCCCAGTCGGGGGCTCGATGCTGGGTTCTACATTGTCGGTTGCCGGTTGATTGTCACTCGGGTGATCTTCTACAGTTGGCCAGGTTTCTTTTGAAGGGCATGTCTCTATGTCAGTCGGCTCGGAGTCTTTTCTAGAAGGATTTATGTCAGATGGCTTCCTATAAATTTGAGTTATGTTATCAGTGCTATTTCAATAGTGGGTGAGCAGCGATACAAGGAAGATGGCCAAATGATTTGTACCTGGAAGATTTCCTGATTTTCGGCATGGGACGACTGGATATTTTCTTCTTCGGGTTGCTTTGCCTTGGTTGTTTTCCAGTTGGCTCTTTGTTGCCAGTTTTTTCGGCATCATCACCCTCATCGTCACACAGAACCAATTTCCTCTTCCGGGAGTCTGACTGGTTAGTTGATTTCGAGGTGTTTGGTTGGGTATCAGACCGAATTTTTGGTCCTCCACTCGCCTGACTAGTCTGCCGACGGGGTGATCGGCGTTGAGCAATTGGAGGATCCGACTTCATCAAAGTGAATTCCTGGGCATGATATTTCGGACTTTCAATTAGCTTAGCAGAAGATAAAAGCATGCTTTGAGAAAGGCTGAAATGTTTAGATACATACCAGTGGAGGAGGATTGAAGGCGTTGTATGGCACCACTGGCAACAAGTGCGAATAACAGACCACGATAGCGTTTGAGAAGATTTTATACATTCTCTCCTTCATGACCTTAAACTCAAGAGAGTCTGGATCTTCACGGTTCGGGTCATGCTTGCCGTCAAACTCAAAAGCTGTATGGGATCTCTCTTTAATTGGAGCTAGCCGACTCTTGATAAATTGTCAGGTGATCTGTTCTCCATGCAGACCTTGCTCCTTCAATTTCAGCATACGCTACATTAGGGCAAGCGCCTGAGCAGCTTCTTCTCCCATTGGAAGTGAGTTCCAAGTGTCCTGATAAACTGGAGGAAGACAGGAGTACTCGGGGAGTGCAGGCTCGGGGTTTTGTACATAAAACCAATTTGCATGCTAGCCTTTGTTTGAGGTTTTGAAGGGCATGGAGAAATACTTTTGGCTCAGAGTTCCCCTCAGTTGAAATCCAGCTCCCCCAACTACGCATGGCTTGTTTTTGTTCGGTTGGGGTTTGAGGAAGAAGGTACGGCGGAATAGGGCAAAATGTGGCCTGACGCCCAAAAAAGCTTCGCAGGCATGTATGAAGTTGGCAATATGAACTATGGAATTCGGGTTTAGGTGATGCAAACTAATCCCATAGAACTCTAATATCCCCCGGAAGAATCTTGAGGTTGGAAGAGAAAATCCAAAATAGAAGAAATGAGAAAATACCACGACCTCGTGTGTGTCCGGGGTCGGAAATGCTTCGCTGCATGTTGGACGCCACCCAATGATCTCCTTTGCTGGAAGAACACCGTGCGCCACCATCTCCTTCAGGTTTTCCTCTGTTACATCGGAGGGCGCCCACTGACTTTCAAAGCTCTCTCTCTCTCTCTTCCGCCATGGATGCGATCTGGATGGTATGATTTGGTTCGGGGTATGGCTAGGAATGAATGGGAGATTGATGCGGTGGTTGCGTGGAAGATTTTCGTGGAGTTTTGGAGGATGGATTGGGGTGAATCGGTGAACCCTAGTTTCGCCGGCGCGATTTTGTACTGTAGCGGGAAATGGGGAAAGTGGCGAGAGTCTCGGCGAGAAGACAAAATGACGCTCTGACTTCGGCGTTTATTTCGCTAGGGTATCGGGAGTGCTAATGGGCCTGGGCCTATACGGTACTTCAGCCCAATTCTATTACCAGCGTGGCTAGTTGTGATCCTTAGGGACTTAGGTATTTTTGCTTTGGCAACACTTGCTCATGACAGTATAGCCCGATGCTGTTAAAATCCTTTTTGACGCGGTTAGATAATTTTTTGGAATTACTACGATGCAAATAAAAAGGTGCCCAACAGAAAAATGTTATACTAATTTTGTAAGCCTTTTTAGGCTACAAAAGCTGTTCGGGTTTTGTTGAGATGACTGGTTTTTGAACAGTCATTCTCTCGGCATGTTACATGCTTATTTTGATTATGGCACGAGTCATAGCCTAGGCTATTTAGACTCATCAATTATCATGATACCATATTTATACCACATTTGATGGATCTTTTGAGAGTTTTTACTCAGATTCTTGTCATATGTGTTGATTTATTGACCTTTATAGTATTTTTTACTTGGGCCTCTTTATATCTTCATTTTTGGTATATTAAAGCTAAAGCAGTCGGCTAGATGTTTTATTAAACGTTGCATATGCTGAGCTATATGATGCTTTGGATGATACGGTTGTAAAACCACTCGGATGGATGTTATTTGCACTTTGACTATATGTTTAGCTTCTAGCTACTCACATAGTCGGGGGCTATACTTAATTAGGTGATCTATTCGATGCACCTGATTATTTATTTTTTTTCAGCCCTTCACAGTCTTTGATTTTGGTACTCGGGAGATCAATACTGAAGAAATTGAAGCACTCGGATTATAATTTTACGCTCTGAGAGAAGGCTATTTCGTCGATTGTAAAGGTCTCAGGGGCTACTGTGGAGATTATGGATACCCCATACCTACATGGCATGTATAGTCCGACTAGGTGTGGGGTGCCATATGTGGGGTGCCATGTGTAGATAGAATATCTTTAGAAGGACGGGTTAAAATCTAAACTTATATGTCAAGGAAATATCCGAGATCCTAGTCGGTTACGATTGTATTTTATCTGTAACTACATATTCCGTTAGGGATATGGACGGTATTTTGTAATACGGACCCCTTCCCCTATATAAGGAGAGGTCCGGGTGCCTCTAGGGACACGAATTTCACCCAGATCATACGATCAATAATATACTCGGTGGATCAATCCCCGGACAGGAGTAGGGTATTACTTCTTGAATAAGAAGGCCTGAACCTGTATAAAATTTCTTGTCTCTAAACCCATCTACTTTTCCAGCTTGATAGCCACCCCCTTTTAGTATTGCCGAAATCTTGTTTCGACACATAGGGCACCAAAGACCAAGAACAACAATACATCTATTATTTTGAAATCAATCCTTAACAGCTCTAGCTCCAGCTCTACCCCTTCTGGAGCTGGAGCTCAGCCAAACAGTTTCAGCTCCACCAAAACTGGGAGTGGAGCTGGGTGGAGTTCTCTCACAAAATGACCTAGAGTTGTGGAGCTGGGTTTAGGCAGCTCCACAACTCCACTCCAGACCCAACTCCTGGAGCTAAATTTAGGAGTTAGAGCTGTACCAAACAGGCCTAAAAAAAAGTTATGGTGCATGCAACGATTTTGCAAACAACTCGATTGATTGTGAAAGCAAATGAAAAGAGTGATAACCAAGAAGAAAAGAGTTATGGGCACGTTCAGCTGTTATGTAGAGCGCTGTCCTGCAGCCTACATCCGATTCACTTGCTGCAGCAACAAGCTGTAACGTGGCTATGAAATAATGTTGTATACAGCAGGTAAACAGGTCACATGGAGGTAAGAGAGGATAAACCGAAAAAGAGAATATCATGAATTTTTTTTTGACCTTTTTGACCTGTACTTTTATAAAAACATAGTAGCCATTTTCCCTATTCTCACCTTATCTCACGTCCCATAAAACCGCTCAGTTTCCTCACCGTCCAGCCCTGGAAAAATCCAATAGAACCGAGAGAAAAAAATATACATCTAAATGAAATTGTATAATATTAATATCAAGAGATTTTTTTTACTGTTCTTGAGGGTGTGAGGTACCGTGCGGTATGAAATCTTGACCGTCGATTTTGCATCGGACGGCTGAGATTGGAGGGTACCGCGTCGTACCGCACGTGCTGGTTTCGGCGGTACTGCTGTAGGGGGTAGAAAAGTATTTTCGCCTTATCCCGCAACAGCGAGAGAGGAGGGGTCCTTTGATTCCGCTCGATTCCGCGGAGCGCTATCCTCTCTCGCTCTCCTTCCTTAGTTCGTCTTCCTCCGCCCATCTGTTTCGTTCTCTCGGCTGTTTTTCGTTCTCTTGAATTTCTCTCTGATTTTGTTGTGGTTGCAGATGATGGGGGATGGCAGATCCCTAGTCACCCCCCCCCCCCCCATCTGTTCGTGCTACCCTTGGAGCAATGGAGGCGATTCTGCCGCAAGAAAGGAGCGGCTGGTGCTGTCAACGGCGCAACGGCGGTGAGATTCGCCCGCTGCGGAAATCGTGGCCTGGAGAACGGAGAGGAACCGCCAGATCGTAGAGAGGCCGCCGCCGCCGCTGGAATCATTTGGTTGATGCCGAAGCTGCCAAGATGACTCTGACGATGAGCTTACTCTTGCAGTACATGTTCTTAGTTAGTGTGAGGGATGAACATCACCATTTTGCCTGGCACTGTGTACTGCCGCTCCAAAGTTAGTATGATGTAATAGTGAAGGTTATATGTCCATGTGCTTAGTCTTAATGTTCTTGCACTTATGCACTTATAATCGAGTTCTCGTTGATGCATTGCTAATAGGAGTTTAATTTCATCTCCTTAGGTTAAAAAATTATTTATTCAGGATTGCAGAATCCTAAATATATGCTATTCAGTTTTCTTTGAAAATTGATGTTCTGGGCTTCTAGCGGCTATGAAGTACTTTCGGCATTGGTTCTTCTATGTAATACTGCTGTATAATTCGGCACCCAATTACACACAACTTCAAGTACAAGCGTGTGATACATGCATATTTCGAACTAACAAAAATCCTCAAATCCAGGCACACTACATGGATATTTTTCACTTAAACAGAACTGATTAATAGCTGCAGTTTAGCTCAAGTGAAAAAAAAACATAACATGCAAGTACTGCTCAGTACAAGTCAACAGAAATACAAGTTTAAATACGCCATGGTCGGGCGGCGGGCGATGGCCGCGGAACTAAAAACTCCCAGTCGGCATTGGCGCCGGCAGCAGCGGCGGATAATTAGGGGCTAAGACGGCAGAACTGCTGCGGCGACGAAACGCTCAGCCGCAGAGATGTGCATTTTGTCAATAATCTTACAAATCACTTTGTCGGATGAAGAAATGATCAAAATAGAAGTTATAGAACTTGATGAGTTATACAACTTTGTTATTGATAACTTTTTCAGATGAAATCATTTTGTATTTGAAAATATTGTTTGAAGTTGTCATACGTTGAAATTCAAATTCAAACTGTTCAAACCAATACAAATAGAAAAATGACCAATACAAAAGTTTTAGATCTTGATAAGTTATACAACTTTGTTGTTGACAACTTTTCTATTTAATATCATTTACTATGTGAAAAAATTATTTGAATTTCTTATATTATAAAGTTCAAATTTTATATAGGTAAATCAAACTCGGATGGAGAAATGACCAAAACAAAATTGGTAGATCTCAACGAATTCTACAACTTTGTTTTCGGTAACTTTTTCATATGAGTTCATTTATTATCATAAAATTTGATTTGAAGTTCTCATATTTTTAAATTAATATTTTAATAACTATTTTCGCATGCAGTCCACTTAAGGAGCCGCATGCAAAAATCTATTTTCGCATGCGGCTCCTTAAGTAGTCCGCATGCAAAAATACCACCCCAATTTTTTCATCTCCCTCTACTCTCTTTTCCCTCCCACCATTTCAATTTTTTTCTACTCATCTCCTCTCTCCCCCTATTAATTTATTACTCTCCCCCTCTCTCTATTTCTCTCCTCTCTCTCCCTCTCCCTCTCTCAAAGCAGCCGGGCAGCGAATGGTGAAGGCGTCGATGGCGTCGGCGGGTGGCGGATCCGGCGGCGCGTCTACGGCTACAGCGGCGGCGGGCGGCGCGTCTACGGCGGTGGCTCGGCGTAGCGGCTACGGCCCCTGCTCCGTACGTCGATGGCATCGGTGGGCGGCGCGGCTACGGCGCCAGCGGGCGGCGTGGCTATAGCGGCGGCTCGGCGGCCCGCCACCCCCTCACCGCCGCCGATAACGACGACGATGAGGCGACCCTCCCCCTCCTCAACGCCACGGCGGCGGGGGCGGCTTGGCCGCCTCGGGTGGCGCCGCCACACCACGTGGATCCGGCGGGGGCGATGACGGCGGGTGGCGGGGGAGACGGATCCGCCGCCGGCGACGACGCCGGGCGGCTGGGGCAACGGATCCGGTGCAGCCGACGACGGATCCGGCGGGTGCAACAACGGCGGGCGACGGGGTGCGGCGGGGGCAACGGATCCGCCGCCGGCGACAGCGTGCGGCGTGGATGCGGCGCTCCGGTGGCGGGCTAGGGTTTGGGATTTTTTGGATTTTTATTTTTTTGGGGTGTTTTGGATTTAACTTTTTTTTTTGCTGAATTTATTTTCGCATGGCCGGTATAAGCGACCGCATGCGAAAATCCCATCTTCACATGCGGATGCGCCGGCCGCATGCAAAAAGAGTGGTTTTTGCAGACGATTTCGTCCATGGGTTGGGGCAACCGTATGTAAAGATACTTCCTAACCGCATAGAAAGATCTTTTGTGTAGTAGTGGCGATGACGACTCAGCACTGGACGGGAAGGGATTGTGCCTCTTTTCCCTATTCGCTGCTTGGGCAGTGCCAACCCAGAGGCCTAATCAGCGAATACCTCTTTTTTTTTCTATCGTGTCCTTGCCAAATAAATGGTTAGATTTGATTGGTACCTTATTATTATATCTCATGGTATCTTTTTAAGGATGGGAAAAGAGCTCTAATATCAATGTTTTGCACAGGGTAAACAGTGAGCGTGCCAACGTGTGCGCTGACTTTCTAGTATGGACCCAATTTTAGGCCTAGAAACACACACAAGCATGTACACAGCCCCCACACACTGACACACATATACACAGCCCAACATAGAGTAACGTACGTAACCATGCATGAACGAACACCAAATCACTCGAGGTTGAAGACAACTAGCTAGCCACCTAAGAAACGAGAAACGAGAAACAAGAAAGATGACACTATATATACTTAGCGGCAACCGCACAACGGCTCAAACCAACCCAGCAACCAATCCTCCTCTCCAAAACCCCCCACTTCCTTCCTCTCCTCCTCACGGCCTCACAGCAAGCAGCCAAGCACACGACCGATCGCGATCCCACCACCACCGGCTGCCGGCGGGAAGAAAGCTAGCTAGCAAAGCAAACCAAACTAAAGCCATATATATGGCGGAGGAGGCCCGCGGCGGTCAGCGCGACGTCGTGGACGACGATCGCGAGGACGCGTCGTCGGTGGCGTCGTCGACGGAGCGGGCGTTCGAGGGGGAGCCGCTGCCGTCGCTGGGGGAGACGGTGACGGCGCGGTCGGCGGCGGTGAGCGGGGTGCTCGGGGCGGTGGTGAGCGTGGTGGCGATGAGGCTGAACCTCACGTCGGGCCTCCTGCCGTCGCTGGGCGTCCCCGCGGGGCTCCTGGGCTTCTTCCTGGCGAGGGTGTGGATCCGCGCGCTGGACGTGGTGGGGGTGTCGCACCTGCCCTTCACCCGCCAGGAGAACACCCTCATCCAGATCGCCGTCGTCTCCTGCTCCACCATCGCCTTCAGCGGTATTCCCTCCATTTCATATAACTACGAGAGTAATTTTGACTTTTTTCTATAGTCGTTTAAGTAAATTTATAGAAAAATTTAGCAACGTATGTAGCACCAAATTAATTTCATTAAAATCAATATTTAATATATTTTAATAATATGTTTATTTTATATTTAAAATGTTGTTATATTTTCATACAAACTAGCATGGTGGCCCGTGCAGATTGCGCGGCTAGCATCATTAAATTTTCTCTCATATAATAGCATATATGTTTTCTCATTATATTACTCAAATATATTAAAATGACAACATAATTTTAAATTTTGCAATAACTTTATAAAACTACTAATGTGTAATATTTATATCGTATTTTATATACGTGTTAGTTATTAATTATTTTTAATATCAAATTTTAGTTATTTGTAAATTATATATATTCCTATATGGACTCTAGACTCGTCTTTTAATATTTCTTTTTTTAGTTCTGAATTTTCTGTAAATTGTATTTCTATATAGACTCTAAGCTCTTCTTCCAATATTATTTATTTTTATTTCTGAATTTTTATTATTTCTAATTATATTTCTATGTGGACTCTAAACTTATATTTCAATATTCTTTAATTTTTAATTTCGAATTTCAGTTACTTCTAAATTGTATTCCTATATTGACTTTAAACTCTTCTTCCCATGTTTTCTTAATTTCGAATTTTAGTTATTTGTAAATTGTATTTTTATACGGACTCTAAACTCTACTTTTAATTTTATTATGTTTATTCCAAATTTTAGTTAGTTTTAAATTCCTATATGGACTCTATATTCTACTTCTAATATTCCTTTTTTTTAATTCCGAATTTATTTTTTTTCTTAATTGTATTTCTATATGGACTCTATACTCTACTTCTAAAATTCCTTATTTTTAATTCCGAATTTCAGTTATTTCTTAATTGTATTTCTATATGGACTCTATACTCCACTTCTAATATTTCTTATTTTTAATTCCGAATTTCAATTATTTCCTGATTGTGTTTCTATATAGACTCTATACTCCACTTCTAATATTTCTTATTTTTAATTCCAAATTTCAATTATTTCCTGATTGTATTTCTATATGGACTCTATACTCCACTTCTAATATTCCTTATTTTAAATTCCGAATTTCAGTTATTTCCTAATTTTATTTCTATATGGACTCTATACTCCACTTCTAATATTCCTTATTTTTAATTCCGAATTTCAGTTATTTCCTAATTGTATTTCTATATGGACTCTATACTCCACTTCTAATATTCCTTATTTTTTAATTCCGAATTTCAGCTATTTCTAAATTGTATTTCTATATGGACTCTGCTTTTTCTTTTTGTCCGATTAATGTGAGAATTTCTAGACCATGAGAGTGAACGTAGATGCTCCTTTATTCCTTATTTTTAATTCCGAATTTCAGTAATTTCCTGATTGTATTTCTATATGTACTCTATACTCTACTTCTAATATTTCTTATTTTTAATTCCGAATTTCAATTATTTCCTGATTGTATTTCTATACTCTACTTCTAATATTTCTTATTTTTAATTCCGAATTTCAATTATTTCCTGATTGTATTTCTATATGGACTCTATACCCCACTTCTAATATTCCTTATTTTTAATTCCAAATTTCAGTTATTTCCTGATTGTATTTCTATATGGACTCTATACTCTACTTCTAATATTTCTTATTTTTAATTCCGAATTTCAGTAATTTCCTGATTGTATTTCTATATGTACTCTATACTCTACTTCTAATATTTGTTATTTTTAATTCCGAATTTCAATTATTTCCTGATTGTATTTATATACTCTACTTCTAATATTTCTTATTTTTAATTCCGAATTTCAATTATTTCCTGATTGTATTTCTATATGGACTCTATACCCCACTTCTAATATTCCTTATTTTTAATTCCAAATTTCAGTTATTTCCTGATTGTATTTCTATATGGACTCTATACTCTACTTCTAATATTTCTTATTTTTAATTTCGAATTTCAATTATTTCCTGATTGTATTTCTATATGGACTCTA
Source organism: Oryza glaberrima (assembly GCF_000147395.1). NCBI lineage: Eukaryota > Viridiplantae > Streptophyta > Magnoliopsida > Poales > Poaceae > Oryza > Oryza glaberrima. Next base: position 9,095,839 of record NC_068333.1, read on the forward strand.
TACCCCACTTCTAATATTCCTTATTTTTAATTCCGAATTTCAGTTATTTCCTGATTGTATTTCTATATGGACTCTATACTCTACTTCTAATATTCCTTATTTTTAATTCCGGATTTCAGTTATTTCCTAATTGTATTTCTATATGGACTCTATACTCCACTTCTAATATTCCTTATTTTTAATTCCGAATTTCAGTTATTTCCTAATTGTATTTCTATTTGGATTCTAGTCTCCTCTTCTAATATTCCTTATTTTTTAATTCCGAATTTCAGCTATTTCTAAATTGTATTTCTATATGGACTCTGCTTTTTCTTTTTCTCCGATTAATGTGAGAATTTCTAGACCATGAGAGCGAACGTGGATGCTCCTTTTTCTATTCCTTTAATAATATAACTAGCTGGGTGGCCCGCGCAATTGCGCGGCTAGCAACAAAACAATATTTTTCGGTATGATTTTACTTAAATTTTATTAAATATCTATTTCATTGTCTTAAGACTTTGAAAAACCAAACATTATCATCCACGTATTTCTAATTATATAATTTCTAAAAGTCGCACCAGCTGCTACCCCTTACTTCTATCATATCCTTCTTTATTTGCTTGCTCGATCTACCACTATTTTTATTCATTCTCTTTGAAACCTTTAAAAATTTGATCTTAGTTTTTAGAGGTTATTGTCTCGCTGGGTTTTATTTTTATGATCTCTAGAAGTCCCGTCAAAGGCTGCCATTATACTTCTCTACGGCCCGTCCACTGTCTTTTTCTTTATTGTCATTGGGATTTTAAAAATCGAACATAATTATCATTCGGGTTCATTTTTTTTACTTTCTAAAAGTCCCACCAAACCGTCAGCGGCTTTGCCATTGTACTCCTTTATGGCTCGCCCGTTGTCTCCATTCTTTATTGTCATTGAGATTTTAAAATTGAACATGATTATCATTAGGTTTTTTTTTTACTTTTTAGAAGTTCTGAACCTTAATTGGACCTTGTAGTTTTTAGAGTTTATTGTCTTGTTGGGTTTCATTTTTTGTAACTTTTAGAAGTCCCGTCAAACGATGCCAGTATACTCCTCTACGGCCCATACGCCGCCCACTCTTTATTGTCATTGGAATTCTAAAAATCGAACATAACTATAGTTGGAATTCATTTTTTTAATTTTCTAGTGGTCCTGCCAACCATCGGGGGCTCTGCAACTATACTCTTATACACCCCGCCCGCTGCTTCTACTTTTTATTATTATTGAGATTTTAAAATCAAATATGATTATAAATGGGGTTTATTTTTTAACTTTCTAGAAGTCCCGGCAATCGCCTTGCTCGTTTGCTTCACGGCCTGCCTGTCGTCCCTCCTTTTAATCATCATTAGGATTCTATTTGGTGTTTTATTAACAATTTTTATATGTAGTATCAACCGCTACCACTCTACTCCTTTATAGGCTTGATACTTATTTTGTCTCGTCATGTATTTTAAATGGTCTTTTCTTTCAATAGTCTTTATTTTTTATCACCAATTTTAGTTATTTATAAATTGTATTCCTAATTAAAATCTTTTTTCTTTTTATAATTTCAGAATTTATTTTTTAAAAATCTTTTCTTATTTTAATATTTTAATATTTTTATTTTTGAATTTCATGTGTTTCAAAATTGTATTCCTACTTGAATTCTCTTTTCATTTTCTAATTTTGGATATTATTTATTTTTATTCTGAATTTTAATTAATCTTGTATTGGGTTCTTATATGGATTCTTCTTTCAATATTGCTTATTTTTAATTCCAAATTTTAGTTCATTTTAAATTATATTCCTACTTGAACTGTTCTTTTCTTCTTTTTGCTAATTTCAGATTTTATTTTTATTTTTATTTCGAATATTAATTAATCTCGTATATGGACTCTTCTCTCAATATTCCTTATTTTTGATTCCGAATTTCAGTTATTTTAAATTGTATTCCTACTTGGACTCTCCTTTTCTTTTCTAATTTCAGATTTTATTTTATTTTTATTCTATATTTTGATTAATCTCGTATTAGGTTCTTATACGGACTCTTCTTTCCATATTGTGTTTTTTAATTCCGAATTTCAGCTATTTTTAAACTGTATTTCTATTTGGACTTTCCTTTTCTTTTTTTCTGATTAATGTGAGAATTTCTAGCCCTTACAGCGAACGTGGTGCCTCCTTTCAAGACTGTTTTAATAATATAATAGATAGATTTGGTCAAACCTTAATCAAACATAATTAAATTTGACTAGAAAAACTCATAATATGTGGAACGGAGATGGTATCTCCATTAATTTGCTGCAATTAAGCCTCATTTGAATTATACTCCCTCTGCTATTAATTTTATTTATCGAAATAGGTTTGTAAAGTCTAATTATTTTATGATATTATTATTATAGCATTTTTCAAGAAAAATCTACGCATACCAAATTTATAAAAAGAAAATTAACATAAGATATTTATGACGAGAGAAAGTACTAATTAAGCGGTTATATGCGGTTAGTATAAGAGATTAATTTGCTAAGCTTCAAACATGGAATCAATGAAAAATGATATGTGATTACATTTTCATTTAATTGCTCCAACTAGACTTCGAACTGGGAAAACTAGCAAAAACGTACACAGACAAACTTAATAAGATAACAAAAGAAATGGAGAGAATTCACTTGCTTTGACAAGTGTAAATAGCTAGGGTACCAAATGTTTTTTATATATATCGTTGACGTCTTACCGCTTGGAATTTACAATTTATTGTTTTTTATAATTGTGCAAATTTTAGGTGGATTTGGGACGTACATACTTGGGATGAGCAGCAAGTCGGCCAACGAGGGGCACATCGGCAGTCATGGGAGGAACGTGGAGGAGCCCAACATAGGGCGGGTCATCGCCTTCCTCTTCCTCGTCAACTTCTCCGGGCTGTTTATCATCGTGCCCCTCAGGAAGATGATGATCATCCGCCACCGGCTCACGTTCCCCAGCGGCACCGCCACCGCTCACCTCATCAACAGCTTCCATACCCCACATGGAGCCAAGCAAGCAAGGTACCTAACCAATAATAATAATAATAATAATAATAATAATAATAATAATAATAATAATAATAATAATAATCAGCCAAGATGATCATGGTCAATTAATAGTGCTTTGATCATCATCTCTTTCAAGAAATAATGCTTTCTTTGAGAAATAATGCTTTGATCATGGCAAATAATTTGTCATGGAGAAATTCATGAGTTGTGATTTATTTGATTCTGTGTTGTCTGCAGGCTGCAGGTGGTGACGCTGTTCAAGTCCCTCGGTGCAACAGTGCTGTGGCCTATTTTCCAGTGGTTCTTCGCCGGAGGGAAGAACTGTGGTTTCCAGATCTTCCCCACGTTTGGCATGGCGGCATATCGCCGCGGGTAAGTGAGAAGTTTGAAGTTTGAAACCTCACTATTGTCCAGAGATTTACAAAATTTCGTTCAGTCCGGCCCCAAAATTGTTTGGCATATTTCAAAATGTAAAACTCCTTACTGCCATAGTAAAGCAACCAAAATAGATCACATTTCCATTATTGTTACCAACATTTTACAACAGGTTCTACTTCGACTTCTCGACGACCAACGTCGGCAACGGCATGATCTGCCCGCCGATGATCACTGCCTCGATGCTCGCCGGCTCCATCGTGTCGTGGGGCATCCTGTGGCCGTACATCGAGACGAAGGCCGGGAGGTGGTTCCCGGAGAACCTCGACGCCAACGACCTCGGCGGCATCATGGGCTACCGGGTGTTCGTCGGCGTGTCCATGATCCTCGCTGACGGCCTCTTCACCATCCTCTCCGCGCTGGTCAGGACTGCCTGCGCCATGCGCAAGCGCCGCCGCGGAGCTTCCACGGTGACGGCGGCGGTGCCGCCGTTCCAGTGCCTCAGCGCCACGGAGCGGACCATGCAGAGCTTCGACGACCGCCGGCGGGCGCAGGTGTTCCTCCGCGACAGTTTCCCCACCTGGGTCGCCGTCGCGTCGTACGCCGCCCTGGCCGCGCTCTCCGTCGTCGCTGTGCCGCTCCTGTACCCGCAGCTCGGGCACCGCCACGTCGCGGCGGCCTACGTCGCCGCGCCGGTGTTCGCGTTCTGCAACGCGTACGGCGTGGGCGTCACCGACATGAACCTCTCGGCGACGTACGGCAAGATCGCCATGATGGTGTTCAGCTCCTGGGTCGGGATGGACGGCGGCGGCGTCGTGGCGGGGCTCGCCGCGTGCGGGGTCATCGTCAGCGCCGTCTCCGGCTCGTCCGATTTCATGCAGGACTTCAAGACGGGGTACCTGACGCTCACCTCCCCTCGCGCCATGCTCGTCGGCCAGGTCGCCGGCACGGCGCTCGGCTGCGTCGTCAACCCGGCCATCTTCTGGGTCTTCTACAAGGTGTACAACATGGCCGGCGGCGGCGGCGCCGGCGCCGACGTCGACAGCGCCAACGCCGATGTCGCGCCATACGCGAGGGCGTACCGCGGCATTGCCGTGCTCAGCGTCGGCCGGCACGGGCTGCCGGAGCACAGCGTCCTCCTCTGCAAGCTCTTCTTTGCGATGGCCCTCGCGCTGAGCGCGGCGAGGGAGGTGGCGGAGCGGAGGCGGTGGCGCGCGCTGCAGTACATCCCGAGCACGATCGGCGTGGCCGTGGCGTTCTTCGTGCCGCCGAGGATACCCGTGGGCATGGCGGTGGGGTGCCTGGCGCTGCACGTGTGGAGGAGGCACGTCGACGCCGGCGGCGCGCGGCTGCTGTTGCCGGCGGTGGCGTCGGGGCTCATCTGCGGCGACGGGCTCGGGTCGCTAGCGTCGTCGATGCTGACGCTGCTCAGGGCGCGGCCGCCGATCTGCATTAAGTTCGTTTCTCGCTTCGAGAACCAGAAGCTGGATGCTTTCCTCGCAACACGGCATGCTTAATTAGTCCTAGACTTGTACTCCCTCCGTATTGACGCCGTTGACTTTTCGACCAATGTTTGACCATTTGTTTTATTTAAATTTTTTTGATGCAAATATAAAAATATTTATGTCATGTTTAAAGAACATTTGATGACGAATCAAGTCATAATAAAATAAATGATAGTTACGTAAATTTTTTAAATAAGATGAATGGTCAAACGTTGCACAAAAAAGTCAACGGCGTCATACATTAAAATATGGAGGTAGTATATAGTTGTTTTTTCTGCGAAAGCATGTGTGTGTATATGTGTGTATATACATATACATATATATACTCTCTCCATCAAAACAACCTAACCTAATCGAGGATGTCATACAACCTAGGATAACGAATCTGTATATGTTGTCTTATCATCACATAGCTTGAGTTTTTTCTTTAAGGTAGTAGGTTGAGGTTATTTGGACGGAGTAAGTATTATTCAGTCATTTTTGCATAATTTTTATATAGGAAATGTGATGCCCACCTAGATTGAAAACGCCACCAAGGAAAATGATTTCATCGTGAGAAAGATTCGGTGGGAGCAGAGTGAAATAAATTCAACGAAACTAAAACTTAACCAATTTTGAAGGGAATAAGTTCACTTTTGGTCCCTCACAATTTATCGTCGAGTCCAAAATCCATTCCTGGACTGCAAAACCAGATACAACTTATCCCCTAACTTAGAAAACTAGTGTAAATAAGATCTCTTGACAGTATTGTCCCCGTTTTGGCTGATATGACGCCTACGTGGCTCTTTAGACTAAATCTTTGTCCCATGCGCATTGACGTGACGCTTACGTGGCAATTTGATCCGAAAAAAATAAAAGGAGAAAAATTAGAAAAAAATATGCGGGGCCATATGTCTACAAGAAGATAAAAAATAATGGGACACATATGTCAATGGGTCCCACGTAGGGATGCGACCACATGCAGCGAGGAACATGGGCGACGCCGCAGCCTCGCTCCACCGCCGGCACACCCCCCTAGACAAAAGTAGCTCGCGGCGGGAGCCGCGCCAAGGCGCTCATCTCCCCTCACCCCTCGCAGTTGCGTTTCTTGCTCCAACCACTGCCGCCACACCTCTCCACTCCTGGGGATGACAAGGATGGATATGAGATAGCAGCGAGGCTGTGTCGCACTAGCGCCGCTCTCCTCCTCGTCGTCGGTGGTCGTGGGGCTGGGAGCTCCCACAGGGCCCTCGCTGATGGTGACCACGGGCGGGGAGATGTTGGTGGCGGCCTCTGCGGTTGCGGCCTCCCATGCGGCCGGCTAGGTTTCTTCGCCGCCGGATTCTTCTGGGGATGGCTCCTCGGATGACTCGGAGAAAGGGCTTATCGCCTCCTCCGCCTCTGCGTCGGGGCGCCCTTTGGGGCCTCCTTCTCCTCTGGCTTTTTCCTCTCTTCTCACCCTTCCGCCTCTCTCTCTACCACTGAACCTAGCTGCTCTAGCCGCCGGCGGCCAGCGACGTTGACGGTGGGGTCGTACCGGTCGACAGGGAGGAGGGACACCTTCGCGGCGTCAGGTCCACCACCACGCGTGATCGCGGAGGAGGATGGGATGGAGATGAGGAGCACACCAGTCGCGGAGGGCGGCGTGAGTATGGACATAAGGAGCAAAACCAGCACCATGCAGAGCCCTCCGTGTCGCCGTGGAGGAGTTCGCCCCCGGTGGCGGGATCCATCCCGCGCCAGCGCCAACGGAGGAGACGGTGAGATTCAGGAGGAGCAGGAGAGGAGAGGGAAAGATAGGGGTGATGATGTGGGTCCCAATGTAATATTTTTTTTACTTTTATCTGAACACTCACTAACATGTGGGTCCCACAGTTTTTACGAGTCTTGAGTGCCACATCAACACCACGTAGGCGCCACAATCAGTCAAAACCGCTGTCCAAACCACCTTGATACCTAATTTGCATCAGTTTTGAGAGTTCAGAGACGTGTCATATCTGGTATTGTGGTTCAGGGACAAACTTTGAACTCGGTGACAATGAGGGACCTAAAGAAAACTTATTCTATTTTGAAGGGAAGTAGAGGTGCAGATGGGCCTGATAATGGTTTAAAGACCACTTCAACCCCAGCCCAACCAAATATAATACATAGCCCAAATCATCTCAGTCCACAGACATCTCAAACCAAACTAAACAAGCCCAAATCCCTCCTACGGCCCAATTCCCCACCTACCCTTGCTGGACGACGCCGATCCTATCCATTCAGCCATTCGTCTCGTCTCTCCGCCTCAAGCCCTCGACCACCTGTCGCCACGCCACCTTCCCTCCTCTCGCCCGTGACCTCGCGCTAGCATAGGCACGCCCATTGTGGGCTTCGTAACCTTTACCAGTGCCTCCGAGGTGCTTGCACTGTGGGATGAATGTCTTTGGACTAACTTTTTTGGCTAGGGGTACGGGCCCCATAGCTTGCCCTGTGAGAGGCCTTAGGCCTCTCACAGTAAGGCCTCTCACAGTGCTCCTAGCTGGACCGTGGCTTAGTAGCGCCACGTCTGTTTTTTGCCTGCGTGTCGCTTGGCCCCGCGCCTCTGCTTGGGCGCTCGTGACCAAACTCGGATGTGCAAAACCTGGCCTGGAAAAGGGGCCGCACGGAGGAATCGAGGGGAGGCGCGTGTGCTGTGGGCGTCGTTCCCTCGCCGCCCGGTGCTCTCGCATGGGATTCGGCCGGCGAAATCCCCTATTCACCCTCGAAAAGTCACCTGATTCCCCTCCTCCCGCCACCGATTTCGTAGCTCCCGCGCCGGATTGGAGTGCCTCCTGCCTCGGCGCCGCTGTTCTTCCACCTCGACCTCGCCGCCCTGAAGTCTCAATCCAGGGTGGCCTCGCCATCGCCTCCGACGGCGCCGGAGGTGCCACTGCCACGCTCCGCTCTAGGATCTTCAGTCATCGTCGAGGTCTCCATCGCCATCGTGAGAGGTAGGGGTCAGTAAACCCTCTCCCCAACTCATAGTTTGACCGATTTGCCAAGCCTTGGTTCGCTGATTCAATCTCTCCATGTGATGCAAACCCTAGTTGCAGATGGATCCGCGGCTAGCCGATGCTTTTGCCCGTTTCCTCCAAGATCCGGCATCAGCGGCAGCGATATTGCAGTCCCTAAGCCAGCCGTCGTCGGTCCCTCTGTAGGATCAAGGCGGCCGACTAGAGGGGGGTGAATAGGCGGTTTTTAAAACTTTTGGCTAAAACCAAGTTTTGTATGCGGAAGTGTAAATCAAAATGGTTTTGCACAATTCAAAACCTAAATCAACTAGTCTCAAGTAAGTGCACAAAGAAGCTAGCCTATGTTGAGGTTTGCAAGCCTAGGGTGATAATAGCACAAATAAACTCTAGTATGTAAACTTGCTCAAAGTAAATTTGCACAAACTAAAGGAGACAAGAGACAAGGAATTTTTCACCAAGGTTCGGAAACTTGCCGGTTTCCTAATCCCCGTTGAGGCGAGCCCAACTCCACCGCTCAACCATGAAGCCACCGCACGCCCCCTTCGTCAAGGGGTGGGCAAGGCGGGAGCCGGCCCACGGAGAGGACTACAAAAGCCTCGATCACTAGGGTAGTTCTTCCTTCACTCCGAAGGTGGTGAACCCCAAACCACTCACAACCGGCGCCGGGCCTCCTCTACAATCTCCTCGGAGAGGTCACCGAGCAACACTTCTACAAGCTGTCTAGGAGGCAGCAACCTCCAAGAGTAACAAGTCTAGGATGCTTGCCGAGGATGATCAAGTGCAACACTAGCTATAACAATGAAGCAATGCACTTGGATTGGCTTAACTCACTCTCTAACACCTCACTAGATAAACTAAGTGCACAAGGGTGTCAGAGCTCTTGCAAGGGTTCAAGATAATGCAATGGGGTGCCAAAACTTTACCCTTGCTGCTGGGGAGTGGGTATATATAACCCCAACCACCAAAACTAGCCGTTGGAGTCGAAATCCCCAACTCTGTGCTCTGCCGGTTAGACCGCCATAGAGTGACCGATCAGACCGGACTACTTTGTAACGGCTAGAAAACTAGCCGTTACAGGGCAATCATTGAGCCCACTCAACCTGGTCGGTCTGACCGCAGTGTAGTGGCCGGTCAGACCGTCCACGGCTCGGTCAGACCGCCGTCGGCTCGGTCTGACCGGTTGCGGCTCTGGCGGCTTTGTATCGCCACAAAAAACCAGACCAGTGCAACAGACCAGTGGGGCCGGTCGGACTAGCCTTACCACGCCGGTCAGACCGGCTAACAGGCCCGGTTAGACCGGCCTAAGGCCCACGGTCAGACCGCAGGTCACTTTTCAGCTCAACCGACCGTTAGTAAAATGACGATATCTCTTGACTCGGGTCTCGGAATTTGGTGTTCTTGGACTATATGGAAAGCTTATTCAAAGGGCCATCCAATCCATGAAAATACCATCCAGGAAACACAACTTAAGTCAAGGATAAAGGGCTCACACTCCAAAGGATATCCACTGGACATACCCACAAGATGTCACTCACTCCTATTGGACATGCCCACTTCTCTCTTTGTTTAGGACTTGAGAAAACTCATCACACTTGGCTAGACAAGCCCACCAAATGCACCTATATGCATATGAACTAATATGGCACAAGGTCATCCACATGCTTGCTTCATAGACCCCTCTTGATAGTACGGCGCCTATCTTGCAAATCCGGTCTACACCAAACACCAAGACCGGGAAAATACTAAGAAAACATTCTTAGTTCTATTATACCTTTGCCTTGCGCCATCCAACTTGGGGTCAATGCTTGAGCCAAGATCAACACTCATGACCATTTGCTTGAACCATGTTTATCCCGAGGTCTTGACCATCCTTTGTCAAGACTTTCTTCTCATCACAATCTTGACTTCACTATTGTCAACATGGCGATGTCCTTGTCTAGGTGACCATCAACCCATGTTGTCATCCATTAGCCTCATTATGGTGGAACCTATTCCTTTTCACATCTCAAAGGAGAACATTAGTCTCAACAAATCGGTTGTCATCCTTCACTTGATGACCAACCGGTTGCATATGAAAGATATGGATATGTTTGTTGAGTATTCATTTACACCTCAAGTGTCATATACCCGTATGCAAGCTCAAGTGCAAAGATCCGATATAAATAATGGGTAAACAACATGGATCTAGAACATGCACAATAAATGTATAGGATTTGCTCCCCCTAAGTATATGCATACAAAGAAATATACAAGAGAGACAAGTGTATGCATAAGTAAAGAAGAACCAACGGGGGTTTATCCTATACACATAGAGAATGCATATGTAGTAATGATGTAGACCAATATAAAACATATACCTTCATGATCTCCATGTTCTTAATGTAAATTAGACTAAATAAGATATGACTCGAGTAAACATTAGTCTCACACTTATATAACAATAACATGAAAATCATACATATAAACCTATCAAAAAGGAGATAAGAAGTGGTACATATCGTTTTATCTCCATGCATTTCATCCTTGTCATGATTAAGGTCCATCACCAAAGAATGCATCTCTACCACATCTCATCATCGGGAAATAACCTAGTTAACAACTTATGAAAAAGAGAGGTTAATCCCATAAACATCGATTTATCATCTATCACCAAAGCAACAATTACACAAATTGTTTAATCCAAGATCTTTCAATTTTTTCTCTCTTTTGTGATAGACAATAACCCGATATAAACAATACAAAGCGATGAGATGAAAGATAATTTCAAATCAAGGTAGAGATCTTATAATGAACAAAATATAGAATAAGCTCCCCCTCAAGATGTGCATACATATGGATATGAAGGAATGCATATCCACATAATCAATCAAGATCAATGAGGGAGCTCACACTATATTTTGGATCCACAAGAGAGACCAGATTAGAATATGTGAAGTTTAATACATACCTCTCATCATTTTTACTTTCATATCCAAATAAGACTAGTCAAAGAAAGGCTCATAAAAACGTTAGTCTCATATAATTAGAGTTTTCATTAATCACCGAAACCAAATTAAGGCACTTGAACTTACACCCTCCTCTTCTGTCGTTCCCATACCCTCCTCCACCATTCCCTCCCTTCTGCACGCAGCCACCAACAGCAGCGCCGCCGCCACCTTCGGCCCCAACGGCAAGCACTGAACCTTTGGCGGCCCAGGCAACTCGATGTTCGGCACCGGATGTAGGCTTTGCAGCGACATGCAAGCCTTCATCGACCTCAAGACCTGGACGCTGGCACCGTGTGACAGCAGAGCCTGCCCCTATCCCTGCCTCTACCCCTGCCCCTACCCCTGTCCGTGCCGATGAGTCTGTTAGCAAGGCCGGCAGGATGTTGTACAGTCATGAAGAAGACATTAGGCTGGTAAGAATTTACTTGTTGATTTTAGTAAAAAATCGATGCTAGTAGTGTGGATGATTAATCTATGCAAATAATAGAGGTACAGAGGTCTGTATAGCTGTGCTACAGCATTTTAGTTAGGCAAAATGCGAAGAAACAACATCTGAATTTTGTAGAGGACATACTTGTGTACTACACTGAACATGCAATTACATAAATAAGCATCATGTCAGTATTTGATTAGTGTTAAGCTAGAACTACAACCAGTGTAAGAGTAATTAAGGTTCGCAATTAGAAGTGCCAATAGGTTGCTTTTTTGGTTTGCTGTTCATAATTCTGTTTGCTATAAGAAGCAGAATGCTCTTCATCCTTTGTGCCGCCATGTATTTGTAATATGCTCTTCATCTTTTGGTTTGCTGCATGTACATTACTGCAAATATAGATTCATTGACCTAGTTATTTCCGGCAGGATGTATCCATTTGGTTTGAGGGTCTCAATTATTTTTGTTGTTTATCATGTATGACATTGCAGCTACCTAGGTAGGTACCATTAATTTAGGAGTAGGTTATCATGCTGCCTTTTTGTAATGGTTGTAGGCGAGTGCTTGGCTCAAATGTTCAACAGATCCTATAGAAGGAGTGAATAGGAAGGGTGAGACCTATTGAGTACATGTGGCCGAGACTTACAATGAGACAACTCCGGATGGAAGGAAGAGGGATCCCAGCTGTCTCAAAGGGCATTGGCACAAGATTACACCGAAGGTCACTTTATTCAATGAGTGTTGCGTGCAACTGAGGAATACACCTATTAGTGGGAGGAATGACGAGAAGCTCATGGATGATGCCTTGGCGCTTTACATCAAGCGTTCGAAGAAGCACAAGCCCTTCCTCTACCAATCCAGAAGTGTACCGCCGTGATGCGCATGTTGGCCTATGGGGTGTGTGCGGATCAAACCGATGAGTATGTTCGCATTGGTGGAACCACTGTGTATGAATCCCTCGAAAGGTTCTATGGAGGTGTTATTGCGGTGTTTGGTCCACAGTATTTGAGGAAACCTACCTTGGATGATGTACAACGTCTCCTATATATGCATGAAGAACGTGGGTTTCCTGGGATGTTGGGGAGCATCGACTGTATGCATTGGAGATGGATGAACTGCCCTAATGGTTGGAAAGGGATGTACACACGGGGTGATTATGGTATAGCAACAATAATCCTCGAGGCAGTTGCATCACATGACAAATGGATCTGGAATTCATTTTTTGGTGCGACGGGGTCTAACAATGATATTAACGTGCTGAACCAAAGCAATGTCTTCACGGATGTCATTATGGGTAGATCTCCCATTGTGCGATACATGGTTAACGTGAATCAGTGCGACTTGGGGTACTATCTTGCTGACGGGATATACCTAGAATGGGCAACGCTCATGAAGTCAATTCGTCATCCCCAATTGCCGAAAGATAAATTGTTCGCACAACGTCAAGAATCCGCAAGAAAGGATGTTGAGTGTGCTTTTGGGATTTTGAAGGCATGCTTCAGAGTGGTGGAAACTCCCACGCATTTGTGGCTGATAGCTGACATTAGTGATATAATGACGGCTTGTGTAATCATGCGCAACATGATCGTCGAGGACGAAGGACACGTTTGGGATACTGAAGACTTAGAGTTTGAGGGTGACTACAAGATCGAACCTCTAGAACACACTTTTGGGACACCACAACATATTGCTAGATTACTTGAGCGTGACAGCCAAGTTCAAAGTCGAACAATGCACAACCGTCTAAAAAATGATTTGGTGGAGCACATATGGGCAAGGTAGATCCTACACGTTCATGAACATTGATGTTTTAGGAAATAAGGTTATCTCGGAGGAGGATTGGTAGTTGTTCGGAAATAAGGATGATCTGTCGATCATCCAAGCTATCTAGAAGTGCATTTGGTAGTAATGTTAGGAAATAAGGATGATTTCTCAAATCATCCAAGGTATCTAGAAGTGCATTTGGTAGTAATGTTAGGAAATAAGGATGATTTCTCAAATCATCCAAGTTATCTAGGTGTAGGTGTAGTTTTAAGAAAGAAGGAAGATTTCTCAAATCATCCAAATTATACAGGAGTAGGGGTAGTTTTAGGAAGTAAGGATGATTTCTCAAATCATCAAAGTTATCTAGGAGTAGGGGTAGTTTTAACAAAGGATGATTTCTCAAATGTAGGCATTTACAAATATGAATGACCATTGTAAATAAATAAAGGTGTTGTATCCCCAATTTGTGAATGCCATGTATATAAATAAATGAATTGCAATCGGTGCCATATAAAGTGCACAGGACAAAACAATCAGGAGATAATCAGCAACGGACCGACTAAGTTCAGCAAGCCAACACAAAATAGGTCAGGTACATACACCATCAACTAACCGAAACCCACAGACATATTGCTTTGACACATGCCATCATCCACCTTACAGACACCATACATAACCCATATCACAACATTACACAGTTCACAGTCCTAGCTAAATATATAAGCATGTTATATATCTGTTGCTTCCATACTATCCATGTTGGCACGCCATGAACCTAATCCTGCAGGGAAAAAATACAGCATGTCAAAAATGGTTGTGAATTTTAAATAGAGGGGGACATTATATGCAGCCATTATATTTGTGTCGTATAGTTAGGCTCAAGCATTGGCATCAATACTTAGTTACAAACATAACTCATGCTTCAATTACAGTGACCTAATCATGCAGATTAGGCACATTGCAACTCATAATAGCACAGATTTGAGATCCCAGAGCAATCGCGGCTTTCAATTTTGCTAGTTAGAATTCACATGTTACTTCTTGCACATATCTGCATTACAACATCTACTTCAGTCAACCAGTTCTGAAGTACAAACACTCTGTCCATCGCCCAATGATCATCTCTACGGGAAGTATCAAGAACCATGCACTAAACTAATCATACAGCCAATAACTAAACTTTATGAATTTGAGCAAACAGGGCACATCCAACCTGTCCATAAATTTTTATCAAAGGAGCAGAGCCCTCCATTCCAATATCTCAAATGACAACAAAATCATCCCACATCTCAAATTACAATAAAATCATGAAACAGCTCAAATGACAAACAAATTTGAAATGACATTCGAGTGAGATCCAAAACTTCTTGGCTGCTGCAGTAGATGGAGAAGCCACTGGCGCGGGTGTAGCTGGAGCCGGCGCCGCATTCACCTTCTCAAAACCTGGTGGCACCTCCGGGAAGCCTAAACCTCCCTGCGCCGCATCTGCCTCCCCCTCCACAGCGATGACCCCAAGATAGATCGACGAGCCGACGCTCTCCGCCCTCACCGGCGCCGGTGTAGATCACAGGCGCGAGGTACCTGCCCCTACTGCCGTTCCCCTATTCTTCTTCCCGCCATCCCTAGCCACTGTGGACGGGGTATAGCCCGGCGGGAGCAGCACAAGGCCACTACGGAGCTCGATCTGTGTGAACTTGGGGCGGTCGTCCATGGTTTCGGGCGGATCAGAGGAGCGGCGGAGTGGGAGGATGCAACGACGACCGACGGGAGTGAAGCGCGGCGAGAGGCGGGCGAGGCGGACAGACTAGAGAGAGGGGATGGAATGGTCGAATGGTTACAGTCGGTGGCGAGGGGAGGGCAACGGCTTGTGTGGCGGAGTGGGAGGAGGCGGTAACGAGAGGAGGGAAGGAGGCGTGGCGACAGGTGGTCGAGGGCTCGAGGCGGAGAGATGAGAGGAATGGCCGAATGGATAGGATCGGCATCGTCCAGCAAGGGTAGGTGGGGAAAAATTTTTGGGGGCGGCCCATGACCTCGTGCTAGCATAGGCACGCCCACTGTGGGCTTCGTACCCTTTACCAGTGCCTCCATTGAATTAAGCCACACAACTAGAAGTGCTTGCACTGTGGAATAAGTGTCTCTGGACCAACTTTTTGGGCTAGGGGTACGGGCCCCATAGCTTGCACTGTGAGAGGCCTTATTCTACTATGGCCAGGCCACTGTACATTGGGCTAAGACATGCCTCTACATGGTGAGAATGCATTGCTCTACATGGGGTTTGAGGCTTATGCCCTGGGATGTCGCAACCTGAGTCCGCCATGCTCGTGTGTTTGATTTCCGAACATGCACTATTTTAGCCTCATCGATTGGCTTATTTTGATTATCAATGATAAAAAAAATTATTGGTAAAACTTTTACATATGTGTTTTTAGAGATTTAAAAGTCACGGTAAAATATAAACTACAACGAGAAAACCTTGAAATCAACTTTAAAATTAAGCAAACTTTGCTACAGGAGTGTAACTTCGTGATTTTAGCTGTAGAACATCGCACAAAATAACTTTTGAATCGTGAAAATTAGCTCTTGGATACCACACTTATTAGAATATTCAATTTTGATTCAATAGGAGAGAGAAACCGTGTGAAAGTTTTAAAATACCCCTGGGCCCATATGTAAGGTCTCCCATCTCTCTCTCATGCACACAAGGCATGCATATAAAGCCTTAAAGTTCTGAAATGTCGTCGCACACCCTAGCCTCCACATCTTTGACGACACCAGCCTTCTCAAGCTGCCCTGTCACGCCAGCAGCTCCACATCACTTCCGTGTGGGTTTGCCCTCAACTTTCCCATCCATTACTTTGCCATGGATGGCCACCCTTTCTCCTAGATTCCACCTCTGCTCCACATCTGTCACCAAAGTTCCAGGAAAAAACCTCCTCATCTGGCAACACGTTTTGACGCGCTCAGTCGGTCACGTTCACCACTGGAGCTTGCCACCGACGTCTCTCTCTCCTCTGGGACCATGTGTTTATTGTTCGTGTTCCTAAATCTTTAATCCTCCTCATTGCTGGTTGCCGCCACCTACGGAAGAGTCACAGCATAGGATGTGCTCGCCTGGTCACATTCACCACTAGGGCTTGCCACCGGCGTTTCTCTCTACTCTGGGACCGTGTGTTTGTTGTTCGCATTACTATATCTTAAATCCTTCTCGTTGCTAGCTGCCACCACCTAGGGAAGAGTCATGGCATGGGACGCACTCAGCCGCCGCCATCACGTTCATTCACTCGCGGGAGTCCTAATGCCCTCACACATTCTCCATTGCTTGTTCTGTAATTGACATGAGAAAGAAGATGAAAAGTGCCAAGTGTACTGTTTAGACTGAACTAGTGAAATAGTAACCAAACCATAATGATGGGTAGGGGTGGAGATATTTAGACTGAACCGAAGAACCTAACCGAAAAGACCGAGACCGAGAAATTCGGTTATCTTTTCGATCCTAGCCCTCAAAAGACCGAATTTATTTCGGTCATTTCGGTTATTGGGCTCGGTTAACCGAATTAACTGAAATTTTAGCCCAATAGACCTAGGAAGCCCAATAAAAGCACTAAAACAAACCCTACCACCACTGCCGCATAGCGCACTGCCACAAGCCACAGCGCTGACTCCTCCTCCAGCCCCCACCGCGCCGCCGCCGCCACCGCCACCTCCTCCAGCCTCCCCTGTGTAACGTCTCGCCTCTCCCAGGCCGAGCCCGCTTACATCTGATAGCTTTCATAAGTCATAGACTGCCCTCACAGACCAACACATGTCTTTTCTGCACACTTTGTCCTCACTCATGTGCACCCGGGAAGAATTTCCTGGTCGGTCACCCATCCCAAATTGCTCTAGGCCAAGCACGCTTAACCCTGGAGTTCTTTGGAGATTGGCTTCCGAAAAAGAAGTTGCAACTTGTTGATATGAGTATTCTATTAATCCTATTAAGCCCTAGGCCGGGATGTTACACCCTCACCCCCTTAAGAGAGATCGACGCCCCCGTCGATCAACCCCAGGCCAGGAACGTCCTCTCTTGGCCACGTCCATGTGTCCAGTGCCAGCGCATGTGCCATGCTGTGTAACCACTCCCGGTCTACACCAGCCATGCGCACCATGCCTGCGCAACTGCGACACACGCGCCCGTGAATCCGAAAAAGAAGTTGCAACTTGTTGATATGAGTATTCTATTAATCCTATTAAGCCCTAGGCCGGGATGTTACACCCTCACCCCCTTAAGAGAGATCGACGACCCCGTCGATCAACCCCAGGCCAGGAACGTCCTCTCTTGGCCACGTCCATGTGTCCAGTGCCAGCGCATGTGCCATGCCGTGTAACCACTCCCGGTTGCGCAACTGCGACACACGCGCCCGTGAAACCGCGAGAGTCGGCTCTGATACCATTTTGTAACGTCCCGCCTCTCCCAGGCCGGGCCCGCTTACATCTGATAGCTTTCATAGGTCATAAACTGCCCTCACAGACCAACACATGTCTTTTCTGCACACTTTGTCCTCACTCGTGTGCACCCGGGACTGATAGCTTTCATAGGTCATAAACTGCCCTCACAGGGCAACACATGTCTTTTCTGCACACTTTGTCCTCACTTGTGTGCACCCGGGAAGAATTTCCCGGTCGGTCACCCATCCCAAGCACGCTTAACCCTGGAGTTCTTTGGAGATTGGCTTCCGGAAAAGAAGTTGCAACTTGTTGATATGAGTATTCTATTAATCCTATTAAGCCCTAGGCCGGGATGTTACATATGCATAAAATTTCGTTCTTACTCGCTTTTCTTATTTGAGTCCTTTATTGCTTTATTTAAATTTGGATTTGAGCATGCATTGATCCTACTCCTTTGTCTTCTCTAGATGGCCGACCACCCACCCAACCACCGCGGAGAAGGCATGATTGACTTTGTGGCAGAGTTAGCACGTATGACGCTGGTGGTGGGCTACCCCAATGCACCAGAGTACACGACTGTCCTACTGCTCAGTGGCGAGCTTCCTCACCGTGTCCGCCTGGAGGTCCATGGCTACGTGGGTACTTGCCTCGCTAACATGGTGGTTGAGGCATCCGGAGGCACAGCAGATCACGCCTGTCAGGAGGCAGCATACCTGATGATGGCCAGACTACGGGAGCGCCACAACTACATCTTCCACGACACGGCGTACCGATTTCACCCTCGTCAAGCCAGTGGTGATGATGTCAGTACTTTCCGTCCGACAGCCGGCGAGAACGACACCACCTTTGGTCACATGTGTGCTGTGATGAGGGGATAGGATAGGATGCACTCGGATCTACACAAGGCGTCCAAGGCCTTGAACGATGGGAAGCTAGTGAGGATCATAGCTCTGAAGGATGAGATAGCACGCCTGAAGAAGGAGAATACCCAGTTGAAGGGTCTCCCAGCGCCAGGAGGAGTCCGGATCCGCACCACGCCCCGCAAGACGACGACTGCACCCGTGCGCATCCAGCTTGCGCCCAGGAACCCACCTCCATCAGCAGCTCCCGCAGCACCTCCAATCCCGCCCGCAGCTCTAGCCCCCGTTCCCGTGTCAGCTCCTGCATCCGCTCTCTCCTTCGCGCCTGCATCAGCCGTCAGGGGCCCCGCCAGTGGCAATGGAGGTTAGTTGCCAGCTACTCCCAGTGGCAGTCGCGACCACAGCAGCAGCAGCTCCAGTGGCTTAGAGCCGGGCAGCGGCGAGACTTATCTGCCAGGCTCCAGGAGTCGCTCAGAGGGACCTGGTGACGAGCAGGAGGACGCCTTCGACTCCACTGACCGCAGGAACCGTTCCGAGCATTAGGCTCGCTTTCCATTAGTTTATCGACTGTCTAGCTTCTGCTTGTTAGTTTGTGTGTTTAGGTTGCTTGCTTAGGGTCATTCGACGGTCGATATCATGTGCCTATGATATGGCTCTCTTAATAAGGATTTTCGCTTGCTTTTTAAGTATTTTAATTCAGATCAGAACAATTGCAATTTAAATTCTTATATAATAAAACTTAGTTCTTGAGCATCTGTTTTTCTTCTTTTCCCCGTCTGCTCTTCCTCCAGATGGTCTACACCAGGAATGGTAGCCGCACAACCGGCGAGGGCAGCAACAGCGAAGAGCGCACTGATGGTGTGCATCCCAACAGCGATTCCGGCAATAGTCCGCCACCACTCCCCGAGAATCCGACCCTTGCCCAAGTAATGGCTCATCAGACACTGATGATGACAGCTATGATGCAGCAGATGCAGCAGCAGCACCAGCAGATGTACCAGAGGATGCAGCAGCAAGCCGAGCAGCAGCAGCAGCAGTTTGGTCCCCCTCCCCCTCAGTCCAAACTGCCGGAGTTTCTACGCGTCAGACCACCCACCTTCTCCAGCACCACCAACCCTATGGAGGCGAATGACTGGCTCCATGCCATAGAGAAGAAGCTAAATCTCCTGCAGTGCAATGATCAGGAAAAGGTCGCCTTCGCCACACACCAGCTCCAAGGCCCCGCATCAGCTTGGTGGGACAATCACATGGCCACACGCCCGTCAGGCACTGAAGTCACTTGGGCAGAGTTCTGTCGCAGCTTCAGGAAGGCGCAAGTGCCAGATGGGGTCGTGGCACAAAAGAAGAGAGAATTCCGGACACTCCACCAAGGCAACAGGACAGTGACGGAGTATCTCCATGAGTTCAATCGCGTCGCGCGATATGCACCGGAGGATGTCCGTACTGACGCTGAGAAGCAGGAGAAATTCCTAGCAGGTCTGGATGATGAGCTAACCAATCAGTTGATATCTGGAGATTACGCCGACTTTGAGAGGCTGGTTGACAAGGCAATCCGTCAGGAGGATCAACGCAACAAGATGGACAGGAAGAGGAAGGCCGCTCAGTTCAGGGCACATCAGGGAAGTCACTAGAGGCCGCGCTTCACTCCCGGACAGCAGGGTGGACCTTCCACCATGATTGTCCGCCAGCACCGCCCTTACAACCCAAGCAACTTCCACCCCGGCAGCAGTGGCAATCAACACAGCCAAGGTCAGCACAACCGCGGCGTAGCTCCACGCCCGCCAATGGCGCCAGTTCAGCCAACTGCATCCGCTACCTCAAAGAAGGAGCACCAGTTATACGCCAAGTTCAGCAAGTGTGACTTTTGGTTGTCTGAAGTCAAATTTCTGGGTCACGTTATTACAGCTCAGGGCGTGGCAGTTGATCCATCGAATGTGGAGTCAGTTACCAAATGGACCCCACCTAAGACCGTGTCGCAAATTCAGAGTTTTCTTGGACTTGCGGGTTATTACCGCCGATTCATCGAAAACTTCTCCAGGATCACCCGACCCATGACTCAGTTGCTTAAGAAAGATGAGAAGTTTAAATGGACCGCTGAGTGCGACAAGAGTTTTGAGGAGCTCAAGAAGAAATTAGTATCCGCACCAGTTTTCATTCTGCCCGACCAGATGAAAGACTTCCAAGTCTATTGCGACGCATCCCGCCACGGGCTTGGGTGTGTTCTAATGCAGGAGTGGTTGCGTATGCCTCGCGACAGTTGCGTCCACACGAAGGGAATTATCCAACTCATGACCTAGAATTGGCAGCAGTGGTTCATGCTTTGAAGATCTGGAGGCACTATCTGATTGGCAACCGCTGCGAAGTATATACGGACCATAAGAGTCTGAAATACATCTTCACCCAACCGAACCTAAATCTCCGACAACGAAGATGGTTGGAACTAATCAAAGACCACATGAGCATTCACTACCACCCGGGTAAAGCCAATGTGGTGGCAGACGCATTAAGCAGGAAAAGTTACTGCACTGCTCTATGCATCGAGGGCATGTGTGAGGAATTGCAGCAGGAGTTTAAGCGTCTCAACGTGGGAATTGTTGAGCACGGGTTCGTAGCCGCTCTGGAAGCATGGCCTACGCTCGTCGATCAAGTTAGAGCCGCTCAAGTGAATGATCCTGAAATAGCAGAGCTGAAAAAGAACATGAGAGCCGGAAAGGCTCAGGATTTCCTTGAGGATGAACACGGCACAATCTGGTTGGGAGAAAGATTATGTGTACCTGACGACAAGGAACTGAAGGATCTGATACTCACCGAGGCTCATCAGACTCAGTACTCCATTCATCCAGGCAGCACCAAAATGTATCAAGACCTCAAAGAAAAGTTTTGGTAGGTCAGCATGAGAAGGGAAATAGCTGAATTTGTCGCACTCTGCGACGTTTGCCAATGAGTGAAGGCAGAGCACCAAAGGCCAGCAGGTTTACTCCAACCTCTTCAAACCCCGGAATGGAAATGGGAGGAGATTGGAATGGACTTTATAACAGGACTGCCCCGGACATCATCGGGTCACGATGCAATCTGGGTAGTCGTGGATCGACTCACTAAGGTTGCTCACTTCATACCAGCACATACCACGTATACGGGCAAAAGGTTGGCAGAGCTCTACCTCTCGAGAATCATGTGTCTACATGGAGTACCCAAAAAGATAGTATCTGATCGAGGGAGCCAATTCACTTCAAAGTTCTAGCAGAAATTGCAAGAGGAATTGGGAACCGGGTTGAATTTCAGCACAGCCTACCATCCGCAGACCGATGGTCAGACCGAGCGAGTCAATCAAATATTGGAGGACATGTTAAGGGCCTGCGCACTTGATTTTGGTGGAGCTTGGGACAAAAGCTTGCCGTATGCGGAGTTCTCTTACAACAACAGTTACCAGGCTAGTCTTCAAATGGCACCGTTCGAAGCATTATACGGCCGGAAGTGTCGCACACCTCTCTTCTGGGATCAGACAGGCGAACGTCAACTGTTCGGAACAGAAGTGTTAGCGGAAGCAGAGGAGAAAGTCAGGACTGTCAGAGAGAGGCTGAGGATTGCCCAGCCTCGACAGAAAAGTTACGCGGACAACCGCCGATGAGAGCTCACTTTTGAAGCAGGGGATTACGTGTATCTTCGTGTTACTCCGCTCCACGGGTACACCGTTTTCAAACCAAAGGCAAGTTGGCACCACGCTTCGTGGGACCATACAAAATCTTGGAACGAAGAGGAGAAGTTGCGTATCAGCTAGAACTTCCATCCAATATGATCGGCATCCATGACGTGTTCCACGTGTCCCAATTAAAGAAGTGCTTAAGGGTACCCGAAGAACAGGCCGATTCGGAGCACATCGATCTCCAAGAGGACCTGACATATGTGGAGAAGCCGGTTCGTATACTGGATACCAGCGAAAGAAGAACCAGAAACAAGGTCACCAGGTTTTGCCGAGTACAGTGGAGTCACCATTCAGAGGAGGAAGCAACCTGGGAAAGGGAAGATGAGTTGAAAGCCGCCCATCCGCACCTCTTCGCCAACTCCTCCGAATCTCGGGGCCGAGATTCCGTTTAACGGGGGTAGGTTTGTCACACCCTGAAGTTCTCCTCCTAAGCCTAAAATTGAATTTATAAATCACCCTAAGAAAATGCCGGTGCAAATCAAGAGAAAACCTTAATAAATTAATGCAAATAATAATCGGAATTGGCATGTGGAATTTTTCTTGAGTTCTACATGTCGAAATACGCTAACAAGATTTTTAGTGGAATTTTCAGAGCTCTCGAAATAATTTTAACCAATTAAAATTGAGCACATGCAATTTTAATCCCAGGAAAAATCCTTTTTCCTACTTTTTCCTTTTTCTTTCTTTTCTTTTCTCTTTTTTCCTGTGAATGGGTCGCCGGCCCATTCCTCCTTTTTCTCCCCCTCCTCCTGCTGGGCCGGCCGAAGGCCAAGGCCCAGCTAGGCCGCGCGGGCCGGGCACCCGCCTCCTCTCACCCGGGTCGCCGACAGGTGGGGCCCACCTGTCGGACCCGTCTCCCACCTCGCGCCGCGCCGCCGCGCCCGCAACCGCCGCCGCGCCCACGGCACCTCCCGCGCCCACTCCCCTCTCTCTCCCGCCCGCGCTCGCGCCCGAGATGGCCGGGATTCGATTTTCGAATCCCGCCTCTCTCTCCTCCCCCACTCCCCGCGTTGGCCGGCGGAATTCCGCCCCTACCGGCCACGTCCGGGATTCCCCTCCCCTATTTAAGCTCCGCCGTCGCCCCCTCTCTCTTTTTCCCCATTTCGCCGAACTCCCTCGTGCTCCCCATCGCTCCCGCGCCGTGCAACCACCTACCGTCGCTGCTTCCGTTACTCCGGTCGCCGCTAGCCACCGCTAGGGTCACCGCCGCACCGCGCCGTCGCCGCCGTTGGGTTCGCGAGGCCAAACTCCACCTCATCCGCCCCTTCCCCGTCGGGATTCGTCGCCGGAATTCGCATCCCCTCGCGCTCCGGTGAGTTCTACCTCTACCGCCGCCTTCGGCCATGGATGCCGGCCGCCGTGGTTCATCTCCCTCTCTCTAATCTCTCTCTCCTCCTTCCTTGGGGCACCCCGAAGCCCGTCCGCCAGTTGCCGTCGTCCTCCCGTGGCTCGCCGTCGCCGTTCGCCGTCATCTTCCTCCACGCCGGCCACCCTCGGTGAGGCGTCCTCTCCTCTTTACTCCCCTCCCTCTCCCTCCTAGTGCCGCGCCGTCGCCTTCGGCCGCCGCTGCCGCCTCTCGTGCCGCCGGTCGCCGTCGCCGTCGGCCGCGTGTCGTCGCCGCTAGCCCTGGCCGGCCGGCCGGCTTTGATGCCGAGCCGAGCCCAGTGGCCACCTCTATCGCCACCGCCCGATCGGCTCGGGGCCGATCTGGGCCGTCGGTCCCGTGGACCGGCGGTGGATCACCCGCGTGGTCCCGGTCCACGGTGGACCGGCAGCCTTGGGCCGCTGACTCGGGGGCCCCACTTGCCGGCGCCCCTCTCCCCCCTTTGAGCCGCTGACCAGTGGCCCCACCCGTCGGCGCCACCCCCCTTGATGACGTCAGCCCTGGGAGTTATTGCGCAATAAATTATTTAAGGACTTTTTGTCATAGTAATAAACACAGTGAATCTTCTAAAATTCATAACTAATTCATCCGAGCTCCGTTTAAGCCCATTCAAGTCTCAGTAAATCAAGAAAAATGTGTAGAATCCATTAAAAATGGTTTTGTTCTCTGTTTCAGTAGTCTTATAGCCTGTTTGTATTGTTTGCTTTGTATGTCGCTTAGATTCCGGTTCTTCTGACGCTCCGGTGTACTTTGAGATAGTCGCCGAGGTTCCTCCAGCAGCAGAGCAAGGCAAGTCATGCTTGTCACTTGAACATGTTGATCCTATATTGCAAATGCTCTATTGTTTTTCTTCAAATATTGCTTTGTTTTATAATGTTACTATGGGATGTTTACCTATTGCAACAGTCATGCTATTTTGGTACCATGTTCCTTTGTTAGCTTGGGTTATAACATGAATAGACTTTGGACTAGGGATTGCTTAGCCATGCTTAGTTCAACTAGTACACAATGGGGAAAATCCTATTAATGTTTAGACTGTTGGTTCTAATGGTATTGTTGGATTAGTGCTATCGCTTTGGTATTGGTTAATTAAAATGAATCACATGGTGGGTTGTGGGTGCATGGTTTTGCTGGTCGCACCCATGGCAGTTAAGGACCGGTTCGCGGGATGCCCTGGAAGAACTTATCATACTTACCACAAGCCAGCGTGGGCAACGGCGGGCTTGTAGTGTAGCTTTCCTCTAGCTGACGCATCCAGGTAAGGGTGGGCGTGATGGAGCGGGGCGGGCCCTGCGACGGCCTCTGTCGCTTCCGGATTCACCTAGGCACGAGAGGGGACTGTCCGCTGCCTTGCAAGGAGTGGGGGTGAAACCTGAGGTGTGGTTTGCTTGGTTAGAGGGGGTTATGCGAAGGGTCCTGTCACGGCCTCTTTCCGGTATGTCGTGGTGGCATGTCGGCGCACGGAAACGTGTCGTGGGGCTGTGTCTTGTGGGTACAGTTGTACACCTCTGATCAGAGTAAAACTATTCGAATAGCCGTGCCCGCGGTTATGGGCGGTCAACCAGATTCACCGTGATTAGTCTCACCCTAGTTTAGTCTAATGAAATTGGATAGTATAGGTGGATGGTTGGGCCTGTTGCAACGTGGTATAGCGTTGGACAGTGGAAGAATAATATTGATTAATTATTACAACTGTTTAATTCTTTCAACTTCTGTTTATAAATGCTCGCTTTATGCAAATGAACCACTCTATCTCTCCTTTGATAATTCCCTACATCATACCCCTATTCCGGTATGACTTGCTGAGTACAGTGGGTAGTACTCAGTCTTGCTCTATTTTCCCCAACCCCAGAGTACGAGTATGTGTCAGATGGTGGTTTCTCCGAGGAGTAGGCTTCGTCCGTGCCGTCGAGGATGCCTGTGGAGTGGTGTTCCCGCTGCAGTTCAAGTCAAGGCTTAGCTCCTGTTATCTTTCGTTTTTCCGCTGCATTAATGTAAGACTTTTATGATGTTTGTAAGACGTGGATCTGAATGACAACATTGTCGTTTGTGTACCCTGGCCGGTCCTGGACAGGGATTTTAATGCACATTCTGCTTGGAATTCTATTCGGGAATTTCTGGGCGTGACACCCTGCGCCGCGGCCCGCCTCCGCCCTCCACCGCGCCGCGGCCGCCGCCTCCGCCCTCCACTGCGCCGCGGCCAACGCCTCCGTCCTCCACCGGCGGCGCCTGTATCAAATTTTTTCGTTCCAAACATTCTCCTCAAAAATTTCAGTCAGAACAAGACCGAGACCAAAAAGACCGAGACCGAATTTGCCGGTCCTGAGTTTTTTTTATGAAATTCGGTTCTGAGTTTGCAAAGACCAAACTGACCGAAAAACTGAAAACCGAGACCGAATTTTTCGGTCTGACCGAACGCCCACCCCTAATTATGGGAGATAGGACAAGTGATCTCAGAGGTATTTTTGAAGTTTCACGTGATTTCTCTCTCCTGCTTAACTAGAAACGAATATTGTAACTGATGTGATGTATATGAACTAATTTCCACGTTTATATAGTGTATTCCCCGTAAGTCATTGCATGGTGTCGCATAACTAAAACCGCAAAGTCACGTTTGTCATGTACCAAAATTTATGTTAAAATGGTCAATGAGCTTTTTTTTTTCCACATGAAACATGACCAACGAGCTTGAGCCGTCCGATCTGCGCAGCCAGCTCCCATCGGACGTTCCCCACCCGCCCTCGACAACGGTGAAACGTCGTCTCCACGCCTCACGCATGCACCCACCCATACAGATACCGAATTGATGTGCACACGAGGCAGGCAAGACAGGGGAGAGGCAGCCCGTGGGCCGTGGCGGAGGCGAGGTGGCCATTGGACGCAGTCACATGACCAAAGTGGAATGCAACCCACACACGCACGGAAACAAATGCAATCCACCACCATCGTCGTCTTCTCTCTCCTTACCAACCAAACGCAGTGGCAGTACTAGTAGCATCCAAGATCCCCATCAACCAGAGCAGCAGCAGCGGAGCGGCAGAGGATCGGAGGCAGGCAGGGAGCTCACCCACCTCCACCGCCAAAAGCTTTCCCTTCCTCCATCCATCAGGATTCAGGCATCAGCCCCCACCACCTCAAAAAACAACCTCAGATTCGTTTGTTCACTTCACTCACCCAGTTAACTCTGCGAGGAGAGAGAGAGAGGCAGTTTGAGTGCAACGCAAGCCAAGCCGGTGTCAGGCTCAGACCCCGCCCAGGAGGAGCAGCAGCTGACACAGCTTTCTTCTTCCTTCCTGCTTCCTCCTCCAGTCTCCAGAGCAGTGGTGTCGTGGTGGGAGCGCACCCGCACCCGCACCCGCATCACAAGGCGGCAAACGCAAGCGACCAACAAATTAAGGAGAATGCAGCAGCAGACCACGGGTGGGGTCGCCACCAGGAGGCGGCTGTCGGTGCCGAGGGGTGCCGGTGCGGCGGCGGCGGCGGCATCGGCGGCGTCGGTGTGGGAGACGAGGATGAAGATGGACGAGGTGAAGGGAGGGGTCAAGGTGTTCAGCGCCGGCGGGGACGACGCCGACGAGGAAGGGCTCAGGGTCTACCGCCGCCTCAGGCGCAACCAGAGCGACGGCGGCGGTGGCGCGTCGGGGTCGACGAATGCGGCGGCCGCGGCTAAGAAGAGGCGGAACTGGAAGGCGTCCGAGCCCGTCACCGCCATCGGGGACCTGCGCAAGTCGCGCTCCGACGTCGCCGTTGCCGCCGCGGCGCCGGCGGTCGGGATCGTCACCACCGCCAAGCGCTCCGTCACCAGGGTCACCACGCCGGAGAAGAAAGTGGCCGCCTCCGCCGCTGCCGCCGAGGTCAAGGAGGTGGTTGTGGTGGAAGTGCCGGAAACCAACAATTTGGATGAGGAAACAGAGGAGGAGGAGGACGAGGAGGAATTGGAAGAAGAGCTCGAAGCAGAGGATGAGGAGGAGGAGGAGGAGAAGGAGGTGCTCGACCAAGATCACATGGCCATTGACGACGACGAAGCTGCAAAATCAACAGCTCCGCATCAAGGCAAGTATCAACTCCTCCAGTGTTGCCATCACCAGGATTTCTTGATGAATTTGGTATTGATTCTTTTTTTCCCCCACAATTTCTCAGTGGATGACCAAGATCTTGAGCCACCGACAAAAAGTGAGACGCCAATTCAGCCAAATTTGCAAATTCCATTCTCATTTTCTGTTTGTTTTTTGCATGGCGCTCTAATTGTGCGATCATTTGGGTGAAAATTAAATTAGGAGGGGTTAAGATTGTCCCAACTTCAGTGGAGGATGAGAGAGCGGCAAATCCGGAGCCAGTCAAGCCTCCAGGTAGAACTCGGCCTAGTTCTTGGCCACTTTAATTTTACCTTTATTTGTCTTTTTTTTCTTTTGTTTCATCGTGCCAAGAATTTTCCGGTGATCCAGTAAAGAAGCTTGCCGCAACAATTGATCTCCGGGCGGTGAACCCAGAGCCAGTGACTATTCCACCAGGTGAATTCCTCCTCCGTGGATGCAAAACCTGTACCAATTTTAGGTGAATTTCGTTCTGTTTCACCATTCATCTCGAATATTTCCAAAATGCAGTGGAGAAGAAGGCTATGCCAGTGATAATTCACCGGATGACGAACGCAGAGCCAGCTAAATCTTCTCCAGGTAACCTTGACGAAATCATTTGTCTTCTTTTGGAGAACTTTTGGGGGGAAAGAAGAGATCAACTCGAAAGCAATCTTGTCATCTCCTGCGTCATGTGACTCCAATTTTTGTGGTTTCTCGGTTTCTTCAGAGAAAAAAGCGTCGCCACTGAACGGCCGCCGGATTCCCAAGCAAGATCCAATCAGTGCTCCTCCTGGTTAGTGCCATTTGTTTCTGCTATTCCTTGAATTGCTTTCTCCTACCATTTTGGTATATTCTGAATATGGAAGTTGATTTCTTCCCCTGAAGTCGAAGAAGAGTACGAGGAGATTCAGGGCAGGCCATCAGTACCCAGCAGAAGCAATGGAAGAATGCAGAATATTGGTCAGTTATTTTTCCTTTTGTAGGAAAGATGCTTCTAGTTAATGAAATTGGAATTGATGGTTTTCTTTCTTCTTCTTGTTTCGCGTTGTTTTTTTAGTGGATTTGGTCATGTGGAGAGATGTCTCCAAGTCTACACTTGTCTTTGGATTAGGGACTTTTTTACTGATCTCCTCCTCCTATGCCAAAGACCTAAACTATAAGTAAGCCACTGTTCAGTATTTATTACTGCACTGTCACTTTGTTAAGTCTGAATTCTCAAAGCTGTTTAACTGTCAAAATTTGTTGACCTTTCCCTTCAAATTTATAAATCTTGCAGCACAATCACAGCAGCTTCATATCTTGGCCTAGTCTACCTTGGTCTAAGGTTCCTTAGCAAGTCCATACTTAACAGGTAGTAATGATTGTTATCCAGATTATCTGAATAATAATCACATAATTAACCAGCTTGTTGAAAGTGAGCTAATCTTTTATTTGATCATCAATTCAGGGGAGAGAATGTGGACTGTGATGATGCTGAGAGGAGTGGTGAAAGGTACCTGGTGGGGGAGGAGGAGGCCATCTGGCTGCTCAGGCTTGTTCTGCCTTACATCAATGAGGTGCTCCTGAATCTAAGGTCCCTCTTCTCTGGTGAGCCTGCAACAACCATGAAGGTAAAAAAGGGGCCATTGTCTGCTTCTGTAAATGCTACAGAGTTTGGCAAAATCACTGGAGTAGTAGATGCATGCATATGGACACATCTCTAGCTAGATTTGTACTGACAGAGGGACTCTACATGTGCTCTGCAGCTGGCACTCCTGCTGTTTGCAATGGCCCGGTGTGGCAACTTTGTCACCCTCTGGACACTGGCAAAACTGGGTAAGTACCAATGGAACAATGCACACATGCAAAGTGTTTTATGTCTGTAGCCTGTACATATCCTCCTGTCTCTACAGCCTCATCTCTTTCTTCATTTCAACAACCTCATGGTGCTTTAAATCACAGCCAAACTAATGTTCATATGAACAATTTTGAGGAAATAGGTGTGATGAAATAGTATCTTCTGCACAATCTTAGCTTAAAAAACCTTGTATGATGCTAGGACCACAGGCATCAAGAAGTGCTGTTGCTTGTACAGATAAAGGTTAAAGATCTATAGCAATACTGGTCACACTGACATTTTTGTACCTTTGATCTGGCCTTGTTTGCAGTGTTCTTTGGGGTCTTCATCATTCCGAAGGTGTGCTCATCTTACTCCACCCAGCTTGCAAGATATGGTAAGTCCAAGCGCTCTCTTGTTTTAACCGCAATTTCTTTGTATTCTTCTGCATCACCAAAGTACCATGCACAGAAAGACAACATGCAAGAATAACCTAACTCAGTCACCGACAAAGCGGCCCCACTGAATTCTACCATTAGTGGGGCCCTATTTCCAGTGACTCATCACTTTCACACCTTCTGTTCACTTTCAACATGCAAGAATACCATTTTTTATTTTTTATTTTTAGAGTTGAGGTTGTTGGATCTGGTAACATTGGTCACTGCTTTTACTGGTCCCCCGAGGCACTTGGGCATGTGCACGGGTAGGACTAGCTAGAGAGACTGTAAATTACTGAGCTAGGTAAATTATGGAGAAGGGTAGAAGAATTTTGTTGAGCTAAGGACAATGGTATTTGGGAGAGTACATTGAGACATATATGTACTATAAGTAGCAGTACTCCACTGTACCAGTACATCAGGGTTGTGAATCAACCCTTCTCTGAAGATTAGTCCTTTTCTGCATCTTCTGGGTTATGATCTGCAATAGAGCCAAATAAGATTGTTCCAAAACTAGTCCATCAGGCTGTCACCATGCTTGATTAACTGTTTCTCACATGCCATCTAAATTCATGTTGATTGGAAACAAACTGCAAATACTTGAATTGACCTTTACTTACTCTTTACCACTTCCAAGGAGAACCAAGACTAATTTGTACTACTACTATTTAACCTACATTTAGGTAATAGTAAACTAAGAAATCACTCGGGGGGCGAAAACTAAGAATGGGAATGTGGTTAGTCCTAGGGCTTTGTTACTGATGGTAAAAAGGTAAACCGGTGACTTCTGTTTTGGAACAAAGTATTAGTACTAATAATACATTAGCTAATAAACAAAGCTACAATTGGACCTAGGTTTTGTGACTGATGGTAGAAAGTGAGAGTAAGCCGGTAACTTGTAGCTTTGAAGGAAAGGTAAATTAGCAGAGGTGACTTTTGCATTGGAGGGAGAGCATGCACGGTTATTCCTCCTACCTTTTGCACGTGCGAGCTGTCGCGTGGTCAACATGGGCTTGATTGTCATTGAGATGCTTTGGCTGTCAAAGGATATTTACAACACTGATTGATGCTGTCTCAAGTGACCCACGCCTCCTTTGTTCCCTTTTTCTTTTCAAGGGCAAAGTTAAGAAGAATCTTTACCAACGGCTAAGGATTGTCTTACA
The DNA here is from genome assembly GCF_000147395.1 of Oryza glaberrima. Taxonomy (NCBI): domain Eukaryota; kingdom Viridiplantae; phylum Streptophyta; class Magnoliopsida; order Poales; family Poaceae; genus Oryza; species Oryza glaberrima. Next base: position 9,126,759 of record NC_068333.1, read on the forward strand.
ATGCTATCATGAGGTAATAGTTCATTGTTAAAATTTTCACTAGTACTAACAATACATTAGCAAACATAAAGCTTATTTCGAAATATCTAATATGTTGCATTTTACCTTTATTTCATTATCTATATGATCACCATAGCGTGCCTTTAATATATCTGAAAAGATAAAGAAATTCCAAAAATATTGTCTGGGGAGAAAGGCATATTAGCATGAAAAGCAAAAGCAAGTGATTGTGGATTAGTGGGCCACTATTCTGGCCACCAACTCTGTCATAGTAGCTGATGTTATAGAGTTTTACTGTTTGGTTAGTGTCCTAAAATTATACTACGGAGTAGAACGTATGCACTGTCACCTTGTGATATATGACAACAAAATTAATTTGAACCAGAGCTCCAGCTTTAACTACTCTTGACCTCTCTGCTTGGACCATAGATTTGTCTCTTTGTTGACCAAATTAAACATAAACTGATGGTAGTACGTGCTAGAGTAGACATCAAGCCTAGCTTGCCCACTGTCAAGTGCCTTTAATCACCATTTAATTAGTCACATTTTTTTTCTAGTAGTCACATCACTAGGGTAGCTGGTTAAGAGTATCAATTTCTCCATTACAGCCAGAAAATGACAGGTATAGTCCTGTGAGGACCTCTACTCTTCTTTTACTCATGGAACTTATAAAATGGTTACATAGCTCAGTACCTTCAAATATACTCATTTTAATTTTCCCCTTCCATATGATACTTGAGAACCTTGTAGTTAACCATGAGAACCATCCTAGGCAGAGGACGCTTCATGGTCATCATGTGTACCAGTAACCCTGGCAGGATGAAATTGCACTGTTACACAAAAAAATGTTGGTGTCTGCTTGCATTGGGATTCTTTGATCTAGGCATGTACCCGTCAGTACTGAAGCTTCCTAGCTTTGCTCTTTTGCATGTGAAGTGTTGGGCATTTGGTCACTCCCCCTCCACAAGCACCACATACATGACTGTTTTGTGGGGTCCTAATATTTGTTTGTTTACCAACCCACCACCAACCCATGCCAGATGCAGCTCTGAAAATTAATCAGGGACGCTCTAAACAAAATGATGATGTTCTGCTGCCATATCTGACACTTGTTTAATTTGATTAGAACTTGAGGTGATTTTCTGGTACCTGTACCAATTAAAAACCATAATGAGGTGGGGGAACAACATTTCATGATGTTGATTGTGATCAAAAGGTGCACCACATATAATAAATTTACTATATATACCAAATCCATGAATTTCTCACGACTGTATAGTGACTAGTGAAGCCGGTAGATAGCTTGTCACTCTCCAAAGGTTAATGTCCACGTCTTTTTTTCCCATTTCTAAAGGTTCCTCATTTCATTTGATAGCACAAAATTTCCTGTTGATAACGGAAATCAGACATATATGACAAAATGGAAGAAATACATCTCTCTCATAGGTTAGGCTACGGAGTATGGAGCAACAGCGGCACCAATCCATTTTGCTTTCCAAAGGAAAAGAAAGCTCAAAAGGAGGGATAAAAAGCATGGCTATCTTTATCCTCGGTTATATCTCCATCTTTTGTTTTTCGGGACATTGATTAGGTTACTTAATTAAACCCAACTTTACTTACCCTTAATCATAATGTCTAGTCCGTTCTGATGAATAAAGCGATACTCAAAAAAAGGTAAGATGTCAGGAATCCGACAAACAGGGCAGTAAGCAAACTGCAATTAGTTGAACATGATACTACCCCCTAGGCTGAAGGCCTGGATTACCATAATGCAAAAAGAACTTGAGCTTAACTAATATTTCTTTTCTCTTTTTTGTGTGTGATTTTCTTATTGTACAAATTGAAATGTGTTTATTGGAACGAAATTAAAGTGTCTTTTCCTGTCCATGGCAGGGAGGTTTTGGCTGGAGAGGTTCAGGGATGGATGGGAGTCCTGCTCCCACAAGAAGGCGGTCGTGGCAGCCGTCTTCACCCTTGTCTGGAACGTCTCATCCACGGTTGCTCGTGTCTGGGCTGGTAACTACCTTCTGCCTGTAAAAGCATCCACGATCCATCCTGCACTCACAACAGTTTCCACAGTCTCAGTGCTCCACCTCACCTAGTATGAATAGAATTAAATGTGTTTGTTTCCAGATTCGTAGTAACCTAAAATCATTTATACTTTAGGACGGATTTGAGTAAGAGAGAGTGATGTGACAAATGAGTTCACAAAGAGTTGCAGATAGTATCTCCCGTAAGACACTAATAATTGAGAAATCTAATAGAAATGTGAGAGTGAGAAATAATGGTCTTACAATTTGTACTAGAAACTATAAGATAGTTGATTGTTGGCACCAATCTGTAACTCCCAAACTCTAGAAAAAACTTCCTACACTGTGTGGTATTTTGGAGTGCTGATCACCATCAACCTCTGCTGTGTATGTGCAGTGTTCATGCTGGTGGTGGCCATGAAGTGCTACCAGCAGCGGATGATGGAGTACGGCTGGAGCAGCACGGTGGAGGACTCACAGGAGGCCACCGCCGCCGCCACCGGCGACGATGAGTCACCGCAGGAAGAAACTCCTGCTAGATCAAGCCCGGCCAAGGCGCACGACCACGAGCCGGCACAGGGATTTGGGGCAGCGGCGCCGGCGCGGCATCGCCGGACGCCAGTCTCCGGCGAGTTTGCAAGGGAGAGGCTGAGAGTGAGGGGTGGCATCCAGCCTAGGTGACAGGACAAATCTGTGGATGCCGTATGTTTTTTTTTTCTTTCATTTTTTTTACATTGTGGTAGTTTTGGGTTGAGAGGACGTAATGTCACGAAATGGTTCACGGAAATAATGAGTATGATCCACACATAGGAGTTCCATATAATAGAATGGCTATAGAAATTAATATATTTCTCCACACATCTCACTTCCTCCATTTCAGAAATTTTAATTTCTGCTACAAATCTACAGCCTACACTAGCCATGCATAACACAAAACGTACATGCAAAAATTGATGTTTTTTTTTCAAACAGCTAATCAGATTGACTGGTGTTATATTAATGGGGCAATTTCGTTTCCGCCCCTATTTTGATGTCTAATATTGATTTTACCCCTACTTTTTAGGGTTTTCGTTTTTATCCTCATTTTTTTAACCAAACGCTTGTTTTGCCCGTACTTTGGATGGTAAAGTTAACGGCGTTAAGTAATTGACAAAATGACATTTATACCCTCTCATGTATGTTCATTAATTGTGTTTTTGCCCCCATTTTATACATATAGCTTTGGAACTTTATTTTTGGGAGTATATTTAAAACTAGATGACGCACATTGACTAGTATAACAATTTGGCCAAATTCTGAATTTGATGGAATTTTGACAAAATTTCAGCATTTTGATAGAACTTAAACAAAATTTTGACAACATTTTGTAAAATGTAATTATCTCTTCCCTTTAGATATTAGTCAATGTGTTTCATTTAATTTTAAATATACTCACAAAATAAAGTGCTAAAGCTACATGTATAAAATAGGGGCAAAGATATAATTAATGAACAGGTATATATGAGAGGGCATAAATGTCATTTTGCCAATTACTTAACACCGTTAACTTTACCATCCAAAGTAGGGGCAAAACAATAGTTCGGTTAAAAAAAGTGGGGGCAAAAAACGAAAACCCTAAAAGTAGGGGTAAAATCAATATTAGACAACAAAGCAGGGTTAGAAACGAAATTGTCCCTATATTGATAGAGGGAAGTTGAGTTACACAGCTAAAGGCTCAAAGAAAGTAAAAACTGCACACGCCTGATTGCAAACATGTTTGCACGTTATGCAAAAAAAATGATGTGAAGACCTCATCTTTGAGATCCATTAGGGCTTCCAAAATATTCCGACTACAAACTGACTCATGTGGACTGAAACCGTACGGATCACAATTGTGAATAAAAAGATATTGGTAGTTAAGACATTGTAGTGAAGCCCAAGTCTCTTTCAAATGCTCAATTCAGTCCAATTAAGACTATGTATTTCCAAATTATGCCAAGGACAAAACAATTTTGGCATATCATGCATGGAACATTTAAAGAAAATTCTCAGGCATTCATTTTTCTACGCTCCACCTTTAAAAAACTTTGCAAATACAAAAAATAAAACAAGGGTGCAAACAACATTAGCACTCTTCAAAACCTATTGTTGAAACGGATTGTTTGCCCCATGCTAAAAAAAAACATTTTAGAAACAACTTTCTCCAACTACTTGTTGTAGCTACTTGTTAAGTTTATTTCTTAAAATGTTTAAGCAATGTTTATAATATAAATAGACAATCTACACAATAATCCGTTCAATAAGCTAAACTAAATGGGACCTTACCGTAGACTGCTACCACAACATGCACATAGATTATAGATAGCAGGCATGTCATAAAGCTAAAGAGAAGAGGAGACTCGAACAATCACCAATGGAACAAATCATGGACATCCCAAAAAAATCTAGCATTTTCATTCGTCCATCAAATTTGGCCATGTATATGTAAACTGATCAGCTTGGGATTTGGTTTGGTCATAGGCCCAGGCCGACCCATGGAATCTTGGACCAAGATCACATATACTTCGTGAAAAATTGTTGATCTATTGGGCTTTGTTTCCTACGCTTCTGTGTCTACCCATGTGATGAGTGTATCATCTCTTAATATAAATTTAGAGCCTAATAAATCCTAAAGTTTAACATGCAAAGATGACACCTCATCATTCACTAACAATTATTACATTTAAACATCATACAAGCATGTTATATTATTAATAATTTTATAGTTTATTATATTTTATAGCTTTTCAAATATAAGCATGTTAAATCATCATCTCACATAATTCACATAATATTTCAATATGTCTCTTCATCTTTTTTTATAATATCATATATACCTATATTGTCCATCCTAACTCCTAACTTAGTTAATGTGCTCTCTCTCTTCTCTCATTAAGCCATATCACATCAATTGTTTTGTCCTTAGATGATTATCTATGGTTCAAATTATCTCCCTCCTTTTCTTCTCTTAAGAAGTCATATCACCTCAATCGTTTTTAGCCTTTAGATGACTAATCTATGATCCAAACTATCTCCCTCCTTTTCTTCTCTCATAAAGCCACATCAGCTTAGTTTTACATTTGAATCATCATTGTGTATACTATTTAAATTTAAACTAACATAAACCCAATAAACATACAAATCACATCAACTTAAATAAGTTTATATTGTCTGGCTATCTTGTACATTAATTTTAATTAGTGCTATCATAATAAATTCTTGCAGCAATGCACGGGGTTTCACCTAGTATTTAAAATAGTAAATGCACTGCATTTAGATTAGCTAGGTTCTTTTGTCTAAGACTCAGCCTTTGGCACCAGCCTAAATATTGCCATACTTGCTTGTTACTTGCTGGCAAAATTTGCTATAGGACATAAAAAATATGTAATTAGCTAGGGGACACCACAAGAACATGTATCTGCTATATGACACCGCAAAAAACTGGTAATTAGTTGCTGGACACCCACGATATTATTTTATAGGCAAATTTTGCTATAGGACACTTCGACTTCGTGGTTTTAGCCGTAGGACACCGCCCGAACTCACTTTTGGGGGAAAACACTCCATAAATGTGGTAATTTGCCAATGGACATCACGCCAATTAGAATAATAATTTCTGGTTGAAGAGGAGAGAGAAATCATGTGAAATGTCAAAAATGCCCTTGGGCCCACATGTCAGCTCTCCTATCTCTCTTCTCTTCTCTCTCTATCTTCTCCTAGGCGATGCTGGTCACCCCCGCGCCACTGCCGCGTGGCACCTTCTTGAACCGCACCCACATCTGCTTCAGGTCGCTCGTCGACAGCACGTCCTCCTGCCCATAGCTCGCCCGCCACTTGCTCTCCTCCGGCAAGATTGGGTACAGCAGCAACGGGAGCCGCAACAGTAGCCGCACCCCGTCCTGCACCGTCCCGAGCACCGCACCGTCCTGGATGCGCGGTGGATCCCCATCACGACCTGTCCCACCTCTCCGATCTCTCTTGATCTCCTCTGGCCGGCCGTCACCACCGTCCGTCTTCGCGCCATCGTCGTCGTCGTCGTCGCCATCGCCACTGCCGCACTCGCCGTCGCCATGCCGACGCGGCTGCCATGGCCGACGGCGGCCATCACCTGCACATAGTGCTACCGTCGTCGTCAAAGCCGCCGCAGCTGTCGCCGCCGCGCGCCAGGATCTTGATCTCGAGGCCATCCGCCGCCGCCTCCTCATCGTGGTCCTCACCCTCGCCACCGCCGCCCCACGCGGCGAAGGCGTAGTCACCACCGCGCCGCAGTTGCCATAGCCGCCATCGCCGTGCGTCGTCGTTGGCGTCGCCGCCGCCACAACCGGGACAGCTACCGCCGCACGACTGTCGGTGCTCCTGGCGCTCAACTCCGCAGATGACGGCGCTCCCGGTTGAAGAAAGATGGAAGATATGACATGTGGGCCCAAGGACATTTTAGAACTTTCACGCGATTTCTCCTTCCTCTTCAACCGGAAATTATTATTTTAATTGGTGCAGTGTCCATTGGCAAATTACCATATTTATGGAGTGTTTTCCCCCTAAAAGTGAGTTCAGTTGGTGTCCTATGGCTAAAACCATGAAGTCGAAGTGTCCTGTAACAAAATTTCCCTATTTTATAATATCCAAAAGGAAATGGAGAGAGAAACAGTTGCCAAAATACGATTTTGCTTATGGAGAAGTTTCTATATGCTGCTTGGAATATTTGGAAGCAAATGAATGGTTTCATTTTTGATAAAAAAAAATTCCTTCTTTGTCTTCTTGGAGGCAACTCTTGAAGAGTGATCTCCTTCTAGGACTAATGCGAGATATCACGATGTAATTATAAGCTGGATCAATCTGTTGTAATTTGTACCCTTTCTTTTTAATAAAAATTTCTTAACAGCAGGGGCCTCCCCTGCTGTGTTCTCTTTCAAAAAAACGATTTTGCCCCTGCCTACCAAGTCTAGCTCGCATACAGCTCCGACGCTGCCACCGCTGTCGCTGCCGTTGTTGGCGAGGCAGCTCTCTGGGTGTTCAAGAGGGCCCACGCGCCTGGGCCTGTGGCTCCGCATCATTCCCACGCTCGTCGTTGCTGCAACATGAGGACCACGCCGGTGCTGAACATGTGGCCACTGCGACGTCGGAGCTATATGCGAGCCGCAAAATCGTACATTCACGGCTATTTTTCTCTCTATTTACTCTAGATATAATAAAATAATACTACGGGTGTCCAACAGCTAATTACCAGTTTTTTTTTGTGTTCCGCAGCTGATATGCATTTTTGCAGTGTCTCCTAGCTAATTACACTTTTTTTTTGGATATCTTGTAGCAAATTTTGCCATTAAATGGCTTAACTGTAGCTATAAGGCTTAGCCTGAGATTTGAAGCATTGGGTAGCTCCCTTCATGTTAGCAACGGGCGCATATTGGCTCGACTGGGAGCTCCTAATGAATAACAACCCCTTGCAACCTGCCCACCTAGGGGGTACAGAGGACATGAAGCTTTGATCAAGCTATGGTACGAAGTTCGAAGAACACGCGCGACTTGAGGTTGGCGGTGAGCTAGAGTGACTTATCGGGGGTCGAGTTGCCAGCGAGGGCCTGCCGACCTGCGCGACGGCTACGACGTGAAGCGCATGTGTTGTGTTGGCCGTCAGATAGCCTCGCCTTCCGTGCAGAGGTCCATCCCCATGGACGATGCCGGTAGGACCAGCCGCTGCGGCAACAACACATATTGGTGCAAGCAGTTAAATTATTATAGGTTTTATAAGGAATTTGGCCGACTCGTCATGTCCATCACGGCCTCCGTCTCATCTGATCATCTCCCTCTCCAACACCACATAGAATTCGAGTTTTACTCTTCCCTGCGATTCAAAATTTTGGCATCTGCGTACGACGCGATGTCGTCATATATCCGGTGATAGGACTCTACCTTCACTGGATGTCCGACACGACGGTGGCGGCACTCCTTCCGACCACAACAATAGTTTTGTCATCGTGCCACCAGAGGAAACCTCAATGGACGTAGAATTTGCCCCTCTGGTTCTACTTGGACAAAAGACTAGGGGTGGAAAAAAAGCTCTGTCTCGCGAGCTTAGCTCGGGCTTGGCTCGAGCTCACTTAGCTCGGCTCGTCTCGATTGCTAAACGAGCCAATCCCAAGCCTTCTTTTTAGCTCGTTCTTGAAATGAGCTAAGACCAAGCTGGCTCGCGAGCCGCTTGTTTGGCTCGTGAGCCTAGGCCATCATGTACTTATATGGATGATTTTATTTTCTAGTGAAGTTATTATTTGTCAATATGCAATTTATCATCTAGATTTTGATGAATTGAATAATATAAAATTATTTTAATTTTGCATGTCGATGATTTGTTATTGTTTTTCTTAATGATTACAAATTATATATAAAGAGGTGCTTCAATGGGAAGGCTCGCAAGCCAGCTCGATCTTGCTCGAACCTGGAAATGAGCCGAGCCGAGCTCATGTTTTAGCTCGTTTCCCCAACCAAACCGAGCCAAGCCAAGCCTAGCTTGTTGTGAGCCGTTGCAAGCCGAGCCAAACTCGACCTGGCTCATTTCCACCCCTACAAAAGACCACCCAAGGACATAAATACAACACACCAAGAGGAGAGGGGACATGGAATACAAACCAATACGACAAGACAACTCCAATCTTGCTGAGTTCATATTCGAGAGAGTAGACTATGCTAGTCGTCGACCACATGTGAGAGCTTCATGTCGCTAGACGGACAGAGAGTAGATTAGGTCATCCCAAATATTGTACTCGTGAGATATTGATATATAAAGGCAACATCAGCTTCGGCCAGTAGGAGTAGGGCTATTACTCGTTAACAAGGGGGCATGAACCTCTATAAAAAATCCTTCTCTCTCGTCTCTTTTAACTCAATCTCTCGCATACCTTGACGCCAACGATTCTCTTACTCTACAAATACCGTAGGCGGGTATAACCCTAGTGTCAAATGGCCTCTCCGGCCGTGCGGAGATCTGTCCCCACAGATGACACGTATTGGTAGGGAACAATCATAGGGAATTACCCAACTCGTCGTTTCTATCTCGGTCTCGCCGTCTCTATCTCTATCTCTGTCTGATCGTCTCCCTCTCGAACACTACACATGGAATCCTGAGTTAGCCAATACATGAACAAATACCGTAGGAGGGTATAGCCCGTCGACAATACAATTGTACCCCCATTCTCAACAAGCAAATTGTTAATGACCAAATTTGGTAATTTCAGCATCAGAGGTGGAGATAAAACTGAAACAGAATTCAAGATGGAAATCGTTCCGGAAACAGAGCAAGGATCGGCTAAAGTCCGAATCAACTGCGACCGGGATCGGCAGAATCCGAGTTGGACAAGGTTAGCCAATTGAGCCGAGTCCAACAATGCGACGCAGTACACGTTGTCGGGTTGAGTTAATGTGCTTCATGAGGATTGTCATGCACGGATTGAGTCCTGAGAAGGCAATTGTATCTATTAATTAGGATATTTTATATAATTTCCTTAGAGATATGTTTGCGCAAAATTCTGCCGCAAAGACTTATGGTATCTTAGAGTTTGTTAAAGATAAGAGTCGTGTCCGACATGGACATATTTTGTAATCTCGGGTATAAATAGACCCCGAGCCCCATGTAATACAACAATACACATTCAATACAATCTCAGCGCATCGCCACCCTTTTACTTTCGTTTTGTTTTGACGAGTTCTTGCTTTCGGGTTGAGCTGCATCGGTTTCAATCTTCAACTAGAGGTAAAACTTGTTATGGTGGCTTGCGTTCTCGGGATTAGTGCTTCCATCTGTATGATACTCTAATCTTGTTTATGTAATTCGTTGAGTTATCATATATTCTATATAATCTTTGGCAATATTGTTATCTAACCTCCAGGCAGCTGATTAGGTTAAATACCAACGTTGACTTAGAAGATTATATAGGATATCTACCACCCTATGAAACAATCAGCGGCTTGATTGTCTAGATATTGTCCTTCTTTTCATACTTATATTTGCATCAGTTGAGTTTGATCTTATAAGTCGTGCTTAGAATCTCAATCTTTAGCCTGCTTTTGGTTGCCGATTATAGTAGTATCAGAGTTTCAGCCGATCTTATCTGATTTAGCCTTATATTTCATGTACTTAATTGATATGCTAGATCTACCCTTTATGTTAAGATCTTGTTGCATCTAGATATCTTACACTTCTGTTTGATATATTTCACTTGCTTTAATATCTTAACATAGAGTGGTATCGGAGTATTAGCCGATACATGCTAGATCTATCTGATCGGCTATGCTATGAACATATATAGTCTCATTGTTAGTATAAATTTCAATCTAAGTGATTTATACTGTCTCAGCATGGCGACCGATCTATCCCAATCACTTGATTTAAGTATATATCGACATAAGGACTACATATTTTAATATCTACAGCCGATCGAGTAGATTTAGTTCTTTTTCATTTTATTCATGATTGCCAATCGATTCACAGATGACATCGTCTTGGAGATAAATGATATGTCATCGGCAACTAGCCGATCGGCTATCGTTTATGGATTTAACCGCGGTTTCTTTGTCTTTATTTCTTGTTGATTGCAGGATCAAATCAATGCACGCTCACAAACCTAAAGGCAAGATTTTTGGACCTGCACTGAAGTTCAGTAGATCTTCCAGGCCTCGTGTTTTCACATTAACACGCTTTTGGCACGCCCGGTGGGACCATTAGAAGTCAGATATGTCAGGAGACAAGCAAGCTTCGAAGTCAACAGATCCTCAACACAAGCCTCCGAATCCAACTGGGTCTGAAGTTCATGATGGAAATATTGTTCCAGTCACACTAGATAAATTGTCGGCTAAACACAGGCAAGAGCTTGAGCAGATGATGAGTAGCGTTAAGGACAAGTTCATGAATTCATTCCAACAAACCCGTAAAGGGACAATTGTGCAGAAATACAAGCTGAAAGTGGTTGCTGCCGATGAAGTTGGTCCAAGCTCAGCTCAAGGCGATAAAGGCATCGCTGGTGAACCAGGCGACAAAGGTGGTAGTTTTCAGGAGGGCATGGTTGAAGATCTTGGTCCAAATGGCAGTGGATTACAACAACAGTTTTACAACTTCCAAGATCGGATTGACTATGTTGTGCAACATGCTTTGATCAATCAGTCAGGAGTCTTAGTCAATACTTTAACCAACATGGTGAAAACAGTGGTTGATGGCACAGTAGCTGAGCATCAAGCTACACGACCAGTGTATTTGCCAGGTGGCGTTTTTTCCAAATTATAGGCCTTTGGTTACAGGCAATCAACAGGGTTCTTCCAACCCACCATCAACTCAGCCAATGGCACAGGCTATAGCTTCTGCTCCAACTGCACCGGCTGTAACATCATCGGGACAAAGGCAAATGATAAATCCTCGATTGCTAACCTGGGAACAGCCGCAGCATAGTGGGCAAAATATCAATCGGTTGACTCAGGAACAGGTGGCTGCTATGTTCTTGCCAAATCCACGAGCTGTCGATCCAGCATTGCCGAGCCAGCAAACTCCACCAAGGCAGCAAATTACTCAGCCGATTCAACAGCAAAGTTTGCTAAATACATCGTCTAGGTTGAGGACACCTGATAATCAGCAAAGGCATCATGTTGCTACTCAAGTTGTCCCCGAGCATTTGGTTCATAATGTGCAACCAGATCAGTCGGTTATACCCCAAATTATTCCTGAACATTTGGTGCGCAACATCCAGCCGAATACTCAGAATTATCATGGGGGCCACTTGAATTATCATTACCAGCCTCCTTCACCTCATGTCCACCAAGGGGGGTCTCCTCAACCTCAATTTGCTCCTTAGTTCAATCACTTTGAGCTGATACAGCAGCAGACGCAGGGGGCACCTCAGCAGAGATAGTGGGCCGACATGATCGCAGATGTGATGAGGGAGCAATTTGGGCTGAAGCCAAAGGATACTGGGAACTTATATCGGCATCCATACCCTGAGTGGTTTGAGAGGGTTCCATTGCCTGCCCGATACAAAGTTCCAGACTTCTCAAAATTTTCAGGGCAAGACAATGTTTCGACTTATGAGCATGTCAGCCGATTCCTGGCTCAGTGTGGTGAAGCATCGGTTGTTGACGCCCTGAGAGTTATGCTATTTCCTTTGTCCTTGTCCGAATCGGCTTTTACTTGGTTTTATTCTCTACCATACAATTATGTCAATGGTTGGGCCGATTTGGAGAAACAATTTCATAGCTATTTTACAGTGGAATTCATGAGATGAAACTTTCTGACTTGACAGCAATTCGGCAAAGGCATGATGAATCTGTGCAAGATTACATTCAGAGATTTAGAGAGACAAGGAATAGGTGCTACAGCTTGGCTCTAACAGATTCTCAGCTAGCCGATTTGGCTTTTCAAGGTTTGATAGCTCCGATTAAAGAGAAATTCTCATCCCAAGAGTTTGAAAGCTTATCTCACCTTGCACAAAAGGTGACTCTGCATGAGCAAAGGTTTGCAGAAGCTAAGAAGAATTTCAAGAAGATCAATCATGTGTATCCTTACATGTATGGTTCTGACAAAGAGGATGACACCGAAGTAGCAGCAGCCGAGTGGGTTAGAAGCAAAAAGGTTGTGCCATGCCCATGGTGAGGAGTTCTGGGAAAGAGGAAAGATTTGACTTTGATATCACCAAGGCTGATAAGATTTTCGACTTGTTACTTCGGGAGAAACAGATTCAACTTCCTGCTAGTCATATTATACCATCGGCTGAGGAACTAGGCAAGAGGAGGTATTGCAAATGGCATAACTCTGGTTCTCATTCTACTAATGACTGAAAAGTTTTCAGGCAGCAGATCCAGGTGACCATTGAAGGGGGAAAGATTAAATTTGATGATTCGAAGAAGCCGATGATGGTTGATGGTAATCCTTTCCCGGTGAACATGGTACATACATCTGGGAGGACAGCCGATGGAGGCAAAAATAGAAACTTTCAGATGAGTTCGGCTAGAATTATCAACAAGTATCAGAGGAAATACGACAAGCAGCAGCAGGAAAGGTATTGTGAAGAAGATGATGGTGGTTTTAATCCTCAATGGGACTGCGAGTTTTTCAGATTCTGTTGGAATGAAGGTATGAGGCTGCCATCTATCGCAGATTGTCCTGGATGCAATGATGTTGCAGAAAGTTCAAGCCGATCTTACAATAGAAGCAATCGGCCGAGGCAAACAAGAATTCCTGTTCATCAGAGGTTGGGCCCAGTGAACGAAGATCATGATCAAGAAGACGATGAGGACAGAAAAACTCAATGGTGTCCTTATGGTATTTTTACAAAGAATCAGAAGAGAAGGGTTCAAAGGTTGAGGAATAGAGAATGTTTTCGTGAGGTAGAGCAAGAGATCAACCATCGGCTGAAGAAAGCAAAGCCCAGGCAAGAATGGTGTGTTAAAAGGCAGGATCCAACAGCCGATGAGGCTAAAGCCAATGAAGCAAAGAGGTTGGTCAAAGGAAAGAGTGTCGTGACTGCATCGGTTAACATGGTTTTTACACTGCCTGGGGAATTTGGAGCTAAACAAGCCGATGTTGATGAAGTTGAGGAAGCTTCGGCTAAATTGGTTTTGTCACCAGAGCAAGCAGTTTTTGAAAAGCCAGAAGGGACAGAGAATCGGCATCTCAAACCATTGTACATTAACGGTTATGTCAATGGGAAGCCGATGTCTAAAATGATGGTTGATGGTGGGGCCGCTGTGAATTTGATGCCATATACTACGTTCAGGAAGTTGGGCAGAAGTGCTGAAGATCTCATCAAGACAAACATGGTTCTCAAAGACTTTGGTGGCAATCCATCGGAAACAAAAGGAGTTTTGAATGTGGAACTAACAGTCGGCAGCAAAACCGTCCCTACAACATTCTTTGTCATCGATGGGAAGGGTTCCTATAGCTTGTTGCTTGGAAGGGATTGGATTCATGCCAATTGTTGTATTCCTTCGACCATGCATCAATGCTTGATTCAATGGCAAGGCGACAAGATTGAAATCGTGCCAGCTGACAGGTCAGTTAACAATGCCAGTGCCGATTTAGCTCTTTGGGAGATGGACGGTATTGATTGCTTGTCTGGAAAGGTTTGGGATGGAGATTTTCTAAAAGTGTCCGATTGTGATATACATCCAATTGAAGATGGAGAGCCCAAATTATTGTTTTGAGGGCGTCGTGGAGGGTTCAAGCGTCTACACCAAGGATACAGTAGATGATCTCGATGACAAGCAAGGACAAGGTTGCATGTCGGCTGACGATTTGGAAGAAATTGATATAGGTCCAGGTGATCGACCTAGGCCGAAATTTATCAGTAAGAATTTATCTCCTGGATTCAGAACCAAGTTGATAGAGCTTTTAAAAGAATATAGAGATTGCTTTGCTTGGGAGTATTATGAGATGCCAGGACTCAGCCGATCGATTGTTGAACATCGGCTTCCTATAAAACCGAGGGCTAGACCATACCAGCAGCCGCCGAGGAGAAGCAAAGCCGATATGCTCGAACCAGTCAAAGCTGAGGTTAAACATTTATATGATGCTGGTGTTATTCGTCCATGCCAATATGCTGAGTGGGTTTCAAACATAGTTCTAGTTATCAAGAAAAATGGCAAAGTCAGGGTGTGCATTGATTTTCGAGATCTAAACAAAGCTACCCCAAAGGACGAGTACCCAATGCCGATTGCTGGTCAATTGGTTGATGCCACCTCAGGGCATAAGATATTGAGTTTTATGGATGGTAATGCTGATTACAATCAGATCTTTATGGCAGAAGAAGACATTTATAAGACAGCTTTTAGATGTCCTGGTGCAATCGGCTTGTTTGAGTGGGTTGTAATGACTTTCGGCTTGAAGAGTGCTGGGGCTACATATCAAAGAGCCATGAATTGTATATTCCATGATCTGATCGGCTGGTTGGTTGAAGTTTACATTGATGATGTGGTGGTCAAGTCAAAAGAAATAGAAAACCATATAGCCGATTTGAGGAAGGTTTTCGAGAGAACCAGGAAATATTGCCTGCAGATGAATCCGACAAAGTGTGCTTTCAGCGTATCGGCTGGTCAGTTTTTGGGATTTCTTGTTCATGAAAGGGGGATTGAGATAACTCAGAGGAGTGTTAATGCAATTAAGAAGATTCAACCTCCAGAGGACAAGACAGAGTTGCAGGAGTTGATCGGCAAGATAAATTTTGTTAGATGGTATATATCTAATTTGTCTGGAAGATTAAAACCTGTTACACCTCTGTTGATATTGAAAGCCGATCAAGAATTTACTTGGGGGGGGCAGAGCAGCAGAAGACTTTGGATAATATTAAGAAATATCTTAGCTCTCCTCCAGTTTTGATCCCTCCACAAAAGGGGATACCTTTTAGATTATATCTGTCAGCTGATGAGAAGTCAATCGGCTCGGTCTTGATTCAGGAGCTTGAAAGGGAAAGAGAGAGTTGTGTTTGTGCTTATATTTCTCTTGCACAAGGTTAAGGCGTTATCTATTCTCCAATGAATGCACTGTGATATGTAAAGCCGATGTGGTTAAGTATATGTTACCGGCTCCAATTCTGAAAGGAAGGGTTGGAAAGTGGATATTTGCTTTGACAGAATTTGATCTTCGGTATGAATCACCGAAGGCGATTAAGGGGCAAGCTATAGCCGATTTTATTGTTGATCATCGTGATGACTCAATCGGCTCGGTTGAAATTGTGCCATGGACTTTGTTCTTTGATGGATCAGTATGCACTCATGGCTGTGGTATCGGCTTGGTTATAATTTCTCCTCGGGGGGCAAGTTTCGAGTTTGCCTGTACTATTAAGCCCTATGCAACCAATAATCAGGTTGAGTACGAAGCGGTTCTCAAAGGGTTGTAATTACTTAAGGAAGTTGAAGCCGATACTATCAAGATTATGGGCGATTCCTTGTAGGTGATTAGCCAATTGGCAGGGGAATATGAGTGCAAGAATGATACATTGATCGTCTACAATGAGAAGTGCCGAGAGTTAATGAAAGGATTTCAGCTGGTGACTTTGAAGCATGTATCTCAAGAACTAAATATCAAAGCTAATGACTTGGCTCAAGGGGCATTGGGTTACAACCCGATGATGAAGGATGTCAAAATAGAAGTTGCCACGATAACAGCCGATGATTGGAGGTATGATGTGTATCATTATTTGCAGAATCCATCTCAATCAGCTTCTCAGAAATTGCGCTGTAAGGCTTTGAAGTACACCTTGTTGGATGATGAGTTGCATTATTGGACGATTGATGGAGTGTTGCTTAAATGTTTGAGTGCCGATCAAGCCAAGGTTGCAATAGGTGAGGTACATGAAGGAATTTGTGGAACTCATCAATCGGCTCATAAGATGAAGTGGTTGCTTCGACGTGCAGGGTATTTTTGGCCGACAATGTTGGAGGATTGCTTCAAATATTACAAGGGATGTCAAGATTGTCAGAAGTTCGGAGCAATTCAAAGCCGTGGCCATTCAAAGGTTGGGGAATCGATATGATCGGTATGATTAATCCACCATCGAGCAAAGGACATAAGTTTACATTGGTGGCAACCGATTACTTTACCAAGTGGGTAGAGGCGATTCCTTTGAAGAAAGTTGATTCGGGGGATGCTATACAATTTGTTTAAGAGCATATTATTTATCGATTTGGTATTCCTCAAACAATTACAACCGATCAAGGCTCGATCTTTGTGTCCGATGAGTTTGTTCAATTTGCTGATAGCATGGGTATCACATTGTTGAATTCTTCACCATATTATGCACAAGCTAACGGGCAGGCCGAGGCGTCTAACAAGAGTTTGATCAAATTGATTAAGAGAAAGATTTTCGATTATCCTCGGCAATGGCATACTAGATTGGCCAAAGCATTGTGGTCCTATTGGATGGCTTGTCACGGTTCGATCCAAGTTCCTCCTTATAAACTTGTTTATGAACATGAGGCAGTTTTACCATGGGAAGTGCGAATCGGTTCAAGGAGGACAGACTTACAAAATGAGTTGACAGCCGATGAATATTACAATCTCATGGCCGATGAGAGGGAGGACTTGGTTCAATCAAGATTGAGAGCCCTTGTAGAAGTTACTAAGGATAAGGAACGCATTGCTCGACATTACACCAAGAAAGTGGTGTTTTCTGTAGGTGAACTTGTTTGGAAATGGATTTTGCCGATAGGAACTCGAGATAGCAAATTCGGCAAGTGGTCACTGAATTGGGAAAGACCGTTTCAAATCCATAAGGTTGTGTCCAAAGGGGCTTATATGTTGCAAGGACTTGATTGAGAAGTTTATGGACGAGCCCTCAATGGCAAATACTTGAAGAAATATTACCCAAGTGTTTGGGTTAATGCATGATCGGCTGGATAGTGCCGATGCATGATAGCCGATGTATTTACATCGCCTTGAGATGGCCGATATGTTTATATCGCCCTTAGTCGTTTTCATACTGTAATCGGTTGTGTTTTGCCGATGTACAAATGGCCAATATGTTTATATCGCCCTTAGTCGTTTTCATACCGTAATCGGTTGTGTTTTACCGATGTACAATGGCCGATATGGCTATGTCCTCTTTAGTCCAAATTATAATTTTTTCAATGCCTTCATCATTATAAAATTAGGGGGGCACATATATACGAACGGTTGCAAATTTTTGCGAATTTTTGAACAAGTTAAGATTTATTAATCGGCACAGCAGTTCAGTGACAAAAGGGGGTACAAAAGTTTCTTAGCCGATTACAAAAATAAGTTATCCTATTACAAGACCAATTATCCAGACAAGTAACGCTGGATAGCCAACACAGCCCGTTGTCTAATTTGATCTACTTCTTCGATGGCTTGGATGTCTTGGGCGTCGGTTCCAGAGATGACTTTGAGGGACTTGGTCATGTCAGCCACATTTTTAATAGCCGATCTCAATCTAGACTCTGTTCTTCAACAGCACTTGGAAGATTGTCACGCCCAGAAATTCACGAACCAGAATTTCTAAGCTGAATGTGTATTAAACCCCTGTCCAGGACCAGCCAGGGTACACAAATGACAATTGTTGACATACAGATCCACGTTTTACAAAAATATAAAAGATTACAAATGCAGCAGAAAGATAAAACGAGCTAGACTTGGAAACTTGACTTCTGCAGCGAGGCGACTCCACTCCACAGGCAATCCTTGACGGCAACGACGAAACCAACTTCGACAAGACAGCTCCCACTAGGAAGATCTTCAGCTCTGGTGTGGGGGAAAGAGAGCAAGACTGAGTACTACCCACTGTACTCAGCAAGTCATACCGGAAGAGAAGGTATGATGCAGGATATATCCAAAGGAGGCTAAAGGCTCATTTGCATAAAGCTAGCATTTAAAAGCAGTAGTTGAAAGCAGTAAAACAGCTGTAGTGATTTATCAATATTAACCAACCACTGTCCAACGCTACACCACGTTACAACAGGCCCAAACCACCTCCTGAACTAACCAGTTCCATTAGCTAACTAGGGGTGAGACTAATCACGGTGAATCTGGTCGACCACCCATAATCGCGGACACGGCTATTCGAATAGTTTTACTCTGATCCGAGGTGTACAACTGTACCCACAAGACACAGCCCCACGACACGTTCCCGTGCGCCGACATGCCACCACGACATACCGGAAAGAGGCCGTGACAGGACCCTTCGCATAACCCCCTCTAACCGATCGCACCACACCTTAGGGTTCGCCCCCGTCCCCAACAGGCAACGGGCAGCCCCCCTTTCGTGCCGCGGTGAATCCGGAAGCCGATCAACCGGACACCCCGGCCGACCCAACTCCATCACGCCCACCCTCGCCTGGGTACGTCGACTAGAGGAAAGCTACACTATAAGCCCAGCCGTTGCCCACGCTGGCTTGTGGTAAGTACGGTAAGTTCTTCCAGGGCATCCCGTGAACCAGTCCTTAATCGCCATGGGCACGACTAGCAAAACCATGCACCCACAGCCCACCGTGTAGTGTATTTTAATTAACCAACACCATTGCGGTGGCACTAATCCAAAGCTATGCCAATAATCAAAGTCTATGCTTTAATGTAATCCCCCTTTGTGCACTAGTTGAACTAAGCATAGCTAAGCAATCCCTAATCCAACATCTAATCATCTTAAGACCCAAGTTATCAATGGCATAAGGTAAACAAGATATGGCTGAGTAGTAGGACCCATCCCACATGATATTGTAAAACAATGCAATATTTAATAGAAATGCGGGACATTTGTAAATTGGGTACAATATGATCAATCGTAATGCATGACTTGCCTTACTCTCGCATTGATGGAACCACAGCAACGTCTTCGAGAAACCGCGGATCGACGAAACGGCCGAAATCTACGCGACAAACAAAGCACACAAGCAAAACAGGCTATAAGACTACTGAAACAGGAAACAAAACCATTTTTAATGGATTCTATGCATTTTTATGAATTTAGTGAGACTTGAATGGACTTAATCGGAGCTCGGATGAATTAGATATGATTTTTAGAAGATTATCTGTGTTTTTACTAATAAAGAAAAGGCCTTAATTAATTACTGCGCAATAAATCCCCAGGGCTGACGTCATCAAGGGAGGGGGCGCTGACATGCGGGCCCCACTCGGCAGCGGCTCAAGGGGCCGGTCCACCGTGGACCGGGACCACGCGGGTGGTCCACCGCCGGTCCACAGGACCGACGGCCCGGATCGGCCCGGGGCCGATCGGACGGTGCAGGCGGCGGTCTGGCACGGCTCGGCTCAGCACAAAGCCGGCCGACCGGCCATGGGGGTGCGGCGGCGGCGCACGCGACCACCGGCGACGGCAAGCGGCGGCGCGAGCGGCGGCGGCGGATGGCGCACAGGCCGACGGCGGCGGCCGAAGGTGATGGCGAGCGCGCGGAGAGCGGCGGCGCGCGGGGAAAAGTGGGAAGGAGGGAGAAGAGGGGCTCCTCACCGGAGGGCGGCGACCGGAGCGGGGATAAAGGTGGCGGCGATGACCCGGCGACGAGGAGGGGTGGACGGGCGGCGGCGGCACCTAAGGAGGGAGTGGAGAGGGGTTAGGGGTTTGGAGGAAACCCGCGGCGACAAAAATGGCCGGCCGAAGTTGAAGGGAATGGAGGGGCTCACCGACGTGCGAGGAAACCGGAGCTCCCGAGGGGATCGGGCGATGTGAGGCGGTGACCGAGGTGCTCCAAGCGGCGGCGAAGCTAACGGCGGCGGCGGCTTGGCGCGGTGGCGGCTCTAGTGGCGGCGGCGCGCAGTTGGAGGTGGCGGCGAGCGGCGCGAGCTCGGTAGGAGTCACGGGAGGGAGCGGCGAGAGCGGAAAGGGGAAGAGGAGGGCACGGGGAACGTTTTATAGGCGGAGGGGGAAGCGGACGTGGCCGGGAGGACCTCCGATTTCCCCGGCGATGCGGGGAGGAGAGAGAGAGAGGAAATGGGGGGATTCAAAATGCGAATCCCACCTCTTTCGAGCGCACGCGTGGACCGGGAGATGCGGGGAGAGGGCGGCGACGTGGGGAGGACGCGTGGGCGACGCGGCGTGGGCGCGGGAGGAGCGGCGGAGGTGGGCGCGGCGGTTTCGGCGGTGGTTGCCGACGTGGGGCGGGCGGCCGGAGGAAGGGGACGACCCCGACAGGTGGGACCCACCTGTCGGCGTCCCGAGGAGAGAGGGAGGGAGGGAGGACTTTGGGGAGGGGAGGAGAAGCGGGCCGGCGCGAGAAGGAATGGGCCGACGGCACAAGAAAAGGAAAAAGGAGGAAAAAGAAAAGAGAAAAGGGAAAAAGGATTTTCCCAGGGATTTAATATTGCACTTTACTTATTTTAATTGGTTAAAATTATTTCCAAGGCTCTGAAAATTCCACTAAAAATCCTGTTAGCATATTTTGACATGTAGAACCCAAGAAAAATTCCACATGTCCGTTCCGATTATTATTTGCATTTATTAATTAAGGATTCAACTCTAGGTTAATTCAACAATTTCTTTAGGTGATTTATTTAACAAATTTTAAAGCTAAAAAGGGGAACTTCAGGGCGTGACAAAGATTGGCTAGCTTTTGCTTTTCAAGATCTAATTCGGCATTGCATTCTTAAAGTTAAGCTATAAGATCAATCTTGTGGGCTTCAAGCCGATCTATGTTCGACTGAATCGCCCCAACAGAGAGTTGATCAAGCTTGGCTTTCTCCTGATGCACAAGTTGCCGATTGGCTTGGATAGTGGCTTCAATATCTTTTCGCACCTGCTGATCGGCAATCCGTTGCTTAGCCTTCTCCAGCTTGAATTGATGTTGCTCGAGGTACACAGCTGGAGTAATGGTATTCGCCAGATCATCCGGGATTAAGGCTTGGATTTCAGCAAACCGTGCCCGGATGGAACCGCAGTCGGCCACCAAGTTGTCTAATGATGACTCTAGCCGAAGGGATATATCTTCAAGTGTTTTCTTGACATTTTCATCCAGAGGGGCTAGAGCCTTGCTTGTGGATTCTTCTTCTGCTTCTTCATCAAAGTAATCTTTGATGTCAAAGGAGAATAGATCGGCTAAGGTCTGTAAAAGAGAAATTTAAAGATAGTTAAATAGCAAACAGTTTCAGCCGATCTAAGATCTTATGTCAATGAAAGACTTTCTAGGATGGCAGGAGCAGCTGGTTGTTCCTCTTCTTCAACATGATGACTTCCTGTAGCCGATAGGGTACGGTCAATTGACATTTGCTGCACAGGTAGTGAAGGAGGAGGAGGCAACAAAAAGACAAGTGTGAAGTAAATATCAGCTATGATCAGATTAGAGAAAGAATTTGTATAAGAAAATCTTACTGGTGGAGCTGGTTTAAGTGTTGTTGCTGTCGATTTCTTCCTCACAGCAGTCTTCTTTTTTTGCCAAAACGAGATTTATGAGTGATCGGCTATGAATAAAACGATTATAAGAGGGAGTCAAGGTGAGTGGTTTACCCTTGAGAAGTGAGTCGGGGCAGCAGGAATTGGAGGAGTTTGCTTGGGTGAAGCTAATGGTGTTTTTTTCTCCTTCATCGCTCAGTTCGGCTGCCGCTTGATCGACGTCTTCCTCAATTTCTTCTTCATCCAGAGCTTGCTCGGTGGATGGATCTAAGGCAGGCAAGTCGTCGGCTGGCTTGGGCTTATGCTTCTTGGCTTTCTTTTTGGGAACCAGAGCTGATGGATCAACTGCCGGTGCCTTGGTCTTTCTCTTCCTGCCGACATCGGCTGGCTCTCTCATCTGCTCTTGAAGCAGACTTGAGGTCCTAGGGGCATGATAGTCGAGGACCGGAGGAGCTAATCCACCTCCATTTGGTAAAAGGCCTGGAGCATATTCTATGTCCCTTCCACTGTTACTCTTGCGAGGAGGGGAAGATTATGTTGTCTGCAAGGTAAAGAGAGAAGGTAGTCAAGATTCAAGTCGGCTGACAATTATTCAAGCAGAATTGACAAAGTAAAGATGTACCTGAGGGACAACATCAGGAAACAGAACTGTCATGTACGTAGAGGCTGGCTAATGGAATATATGTTGCTTCCATTCACCCCACCATCTGTCAAAGTTTCTGCTCCTAAACCTTGCCAACTCTATGTTATCAATGCTACCCAGAGAGGGTCCTGGGATATTGAGTAGCCAATCCATCATCAGTGTGGATGAGATCTCCCCTCTGCATTGGATTTTATCGGCAAAGAATAAGCAAAGAATAAGCTAATTGGCATCTGTCCCATTCCAAATTGCCTAGCTGAGCTCATCGGATGGTAGAACTCATAGGAAACTTGTATATTTCTCCCTTGGTGGATGCCAACAGGAAGAATGCATGGACTAATGGCAGCCGAGAAGACTTCTGTGGATTTTTTATACTTTTCAGAGTTGATATCCTTAAACCTGAAGTCTGCCGGGTGATCAAAATTCACTGAGTCCTCATAAGGGAACCAAACTCAAGCATCTCTCTGGAAGCCTTCATAGAAACTGCAGAACTAATCTTTGAGCAGTTCGGCCGATAGCTTTGCTCCAGAATCGGTTGGTGTCGATGCAGCTTCTCCATATGATATGCATCGGCGGTGGGTGACCTCTTCCCCATCATCATTAGTAGTGGGTTCCAGCCTCGGGAATTCAGCTTCTGTCAGGGGTGGCCAATTCACAACTCTCATAACAATGAGATTGAGCCATGTTTGCAACAACCACCATGGTCCACCCGTACCCACTACTGAACCGGTGGCTATCTTGGCCGATGCATTACTCAACATCTGATACAGATAGTCGAGGAGGATTTTGCCCAAAGGAAATTGCCTCTTAGTTTCAAGGGCTTCGGCTAAGAATTGCCAATTAGTAGCCGGACCACAG
The DNA here is from genome assembly GCF_000147395.1 of Oryza glaberrima. Classification (NCBI taxonomy): domain Eukaryota; kingdom Viridiplantae; phylum Streptophyta; class Magnoliopsida; order Poales; family Poaceae; genus Oryza; species Oryza glaberrima. Next base: position 9,150,125 of record NC_068333.1, read on the forward strand.
CTCGATCCATAAAAGAGAAACTTCTCGAGCCACATCATGAGAAAGGTAGTGTGTTCTCGAGGGGTGACAGATCCCTTGCCCATGTATGCTGCTACATAGCCAGACCAGCCCCCTATGCTTTTGGTCCTGAAGTCAAACTGGTTCTTGTTGTTCAAGCTCATGGGGTTAGCCGATGAAATTACATCTAATCCGGTAATCATAGTGATGTCGATCAGAGTTGGGGTCATTGGCCCTTGGTTTAACAGAAAAGCATTGAGGGTATTGGACCAAAAATAAGCGGCAGAGGCCATCAGGGGTTCATTCTTAGCCGAATTTGCCAAAGTAAGAGCAAGCGCTTGGCCGATTCCTAGTTCATCCCAATGGACCTGATTGCTAGCCGATACGCGCTTATACCACACAGCCCAACTTTTCTCAGGAGAAGTTTTCTCAAGAGAAGGCCAAGATTTGAAGGTATTCTTCCAGTGACCTAGATTTGGATTGGCCAATCTAAAAGGGATCCTATTGGTTTTGGCGATGATGAACTCAGTGGGATCAAGATTGCCGATCGGACCAAGAAAATAGTGGTGCTCATGTGACAAGGATCGCGACCAGATTGGACAAGTGCTACAGATGTAAACAAGAACAGAGAAGAAGAAAACAAGATAAGGCAAGGAAGAACCAATCTATTGCGAAAAGAGAGGATCTAGCCGATGGATACTTACCTCTGCGTATTCGGCCGATGGCGCGACGGACGGACTGGCGGAGGACGACATCTCCGCGGGCGGAAGATTTGTCCGGAGGGGATATTGCCTTGGGGTCGTAAGGTGCGCCAAGGGGATCACCAGAGAGAGAAGACAAAGTTGGCTTAAGCGGTGAAAACGGAGCTAGCGGTGTGAAATTTCTCGGGGACGACGGTTAGTATTTAAAGCGATGCGGTAACGGTCGGAAAAACGGCAATGACAGATACTCTCAGAGACACGAATATGGAAAATCCGAAACATTACCAAATATTCTGGACTTGGGGGGGCATGTGTTAACGACCAAATTTGGTAATTTCAACATCGGAGGTGGAGATAAAACTGAAACGGAATTCAAGATGGAAATCGTTCCAAAAACAGAGCAAGGATCGGCTAAAGTCCGAATCAGCTGTGACCGGGATCGACAGAATCCGAGTTGGACAAGGTTAGACGATTGAGCCGAGTCCGACAATGTGACGCAGTACACGTTGTCGGGTTGAGTTAATGTGCTTCATGAGGATTATCATGCACGGATTGAGTCCTGAGAAGGCAATTGTATCTATTAATTAGGATATTTTATGTAATTTCCGTAGAGATATGTTTGGGCAAAAGTCTATCGCAAAGGTATCTTAGAGTTTGTTAAAGATAAGAGCCGTGTCCGACATGGACATATTTTGTAATCTCGGGTATAAATAGACCCCGAGCCCCATGTAATACAACAACACACGTTCAATACAATCTCGGCGCATCGCCACCCTTTTACTTTCGTTTTGTTTCGACGAGCTCTTGCTTTCGGGTTGAGCTGCATCGGTTTCGATCTTCAACTAGAGGTAAAACTTCTTATGGCGGCTTGCGTTCTTGGGATTAGTGCTTCCATCTTTATGATACTCTAATCTTGTTTATGTAATTTGTCGAGTTATCATATATTCTATATAATCTTTGGCAATATTGTTATCTAACCTCCAGTCGGCTAACTTCTGTTGCTAGCAGGCAGCCGATTAGGTTAAATACCAACGTTGACTTAGATTATATAGGATATCTACCACCCTATGAAACAATCAGCGGCTTGATTGTCTAGATATTGTCCTTCTTTTCATACTTATAGCTGCATCAGTTGAGTTTGATCTTATAATTCGTGCTTAGAATCTCAATCTCTAGCCTACTTTTGGTTCCCGGTTATAGTAATATCAGAGTTTCAGGCGATCTTATCTGATTTAGCCTTATATTTCATGTACTTAATTGATATGCTAGATCTGCCCTTTATGTTATGATCTTGTTGCATCTAGATATATTACGCTTCTGTTTGATATATTTTACTTGCTTTAATATCTTAATATATAGTGGTATCGGAGTATTAGCCGATACATGCTAGATCTATCTGATCAGCTATGCTATGAACATATATAGTCTCATTGTTAGTATATATTTCGATCTGAGTGATTTATACTATCTCAGCGTGGCGACCGATATATCCCAATCATTTGATTTAAGTATATATCGACATAAGGACTACATATTGTTAATATCTACAGCCGATAGAGTAGATTTAGTTCTTTTTCATTTTATTCATGATTGCTGATCGATTCACATATGACATCGGCTTGGAGATAAATGATATATCATCGGCAACTAGCCGATCGGCTTTTGTTTATGGATTTAACCGCGGTTTCTTTGTCTTTATTTCTTGTTGATTGCAGGATCAAATCAACTGGCACGCTCACGAACCTAAAGACAAGATTTTTGGACCTGCACTGAAATTAAGCAGATCTTCCAGGCCTCGTTTTTTCGCATCAACACAAATGTGATTTAACATGTATAGTTTGTGTGTGCATGATCAGCAATGTGAAAACAGTTGCTCTTAAGCAAATCATCCCTTTTCAAGAGTATTTTCCTTTTTTTCTTAGCCATTTTACAATTTTGTGTACTGATGATTTTTATTCACACTAATAACACATATTAGCACTTCATTTATTTTCTCATTGGATTATGATTCACTAACTTTGTACCCCGTCACCAAAATCCTGCGTCCACCACTGTTATGAACCTGTTAATGGATTATGTGTGTTGATATTTGTATGAGATCCTCTGATGATTTTACCCATTGTTTCCTGATTTTGAAAAAAAAAGGACTAGGTTCGATCTTCGGAATTTCCAAATTTCATCCATTTAGATGAGGCCCAAGATTTCTCTGCAATTGAATCCCAGAACCCTATTGTCGGATGGCCTCTCCGACGTGCGGAGATCTGTCCCCATGGATGACACGTATTGGTACAGAACGGTCATAGGGATTTACCCAACTCGTCATTTCTATCTCGGTCTCGCCGTCTCTATCTCTATCTCTGTCTGATCGTCTCCCTCTCAAACACTACACTTGGAATCCTGAGTTAGCCAATACCTGAACAAATACCGTAGGCGGGTATAGCCCGTCGACAATACAATTGTACCCCCATTTTGAACAAACTAATTTGATTTAACATGTATAGTTTGTGTGTGCACGATCAGCTATGTTAAAACAGCTGCTCTTAAGCAAATCATCCCTTTTCAAGACTATTTTCATTTTTTTCTTAGCCATTTTACAATTTTGTGTAGTGATGGTTTTTATTCACACTAATAACACATATTAGCACTTTATTTATTTTCTCATTGGATTATGCTTCACTAACTCTATACCCCCGTCACCAAAATCCTACATCCACCACTGTTATGAACCTGTTAATGGATTGTGTGTGTTGATATTTGTATGAAATCCTCTAATGATTTTACCAATTGTTTCTAGATTTTGAAAAAAAAGGACTAAGTTCAATCTTCGGAATTTCCAAATTCAGAATGATCTGAAGCCTCCTGGACTCTGACCTGTCAAACCGAGCAATCATAGAACCATAATCCGAGAATAATCCATACAATACGGTGCAGCCGAACTGGAAGCCATAGAGCACGAACTAGGGGGCACCAAAGGAGACTTCTCACAAGTCCAAAAGAACTCACAAGAACAAAGAGGTAAGACACTTATGCAGTCTTCAGCAATTTCTCATACATGAGGTTTTCAATTGAACAAAAATTGTCTAATGAATGTAGTAGGGGGCTATTTATAATAGGAACATCCCTCCTAGATGAGGTGTGAACATAAGAAGCCACGTTTTGGTGGTCAAGCCTAACATAAATGAGAATGCAAACAGTTTTCTTGGGTTCGCGCACAGCCCTTTAGCTCCTGCGCAAGGTTCAGTAAAAGTGCCATAACTTCTTCTTGGAAAATGATATTGAGGTAGGATTTGATGCGTTGGAATCTAGACTTGTCCCTCTTTCCAACCATGTATGCTATGCAACCATCCCATGACTGGATGGGTCGCACAAGCCTTGGAAATTGAGCCTTTGCAGTGTAAATCATCTTCTTGTTGGCGTAGACGGCTACTCGTTGGGCATGGGCTGATTCCTCCTTGACGTAACCCTTGTCGTCCTCAACATAACCCATCCTTCTTGGCATAGTGATGATGTCCTCGGGCGTAAAACTAGCAATACAAAGGTAGAGCATTTAGGTGGTATAAAATTCTTATTAAAATTTGGGTTAAGTTGAGCAAAGAGCGAGTTCACCTCTTGTTATATTTTCCTAGCACGGTTGCACGTAATTGACCATGATATGCTGAATCGTTCTTGCTGAGATGTAATCCATCAACTTGGTTTATGTCATCTTCAATTTCTTCATGTGACTTATGACGTAAACCATCACCCTTGTTTACGTCAAGTGTAGCTGGGATGTCCTCATCATTTACCCAACTCGTCGTTTCTATCTCGGTCTCGACGTCTCTATCTCTATCTTTGTCTGATCGTCTCCCTCTCAAACACTACACATGAAATCCTGAGTTAGCCAATACCTAAACAAATACCGTAGGCGGGTATAGCCCGTCGACAGTACAATTGTCCCCCATTTTCAACAAACAAATGTGATTTAACATGTATAGTTTGTGTGTGCACGATCAGCTATGTCAAAACAGCTGCTCTTAAGTAAATCATCCCTTTTCAAGTGTATTTTCATTTTCTTTCATAACCATTTTACAATTTGTGTAGTGATGATTTTTATTCACACTAATAACAGATATTAGCACTTCATTTTTTTCTCATTGGATTATGCTTCACTAACTATGTACCCCCGACACCAAAATCATGCGTCCACCACTGTTATGAACCTATTAATGGATTGTGTGTGTTGATATTTATATGAGATCCTCTGATGATTTTACCCATTGTTTCCTGATTTTGAAAGAAAAGGACTGCATTCGATCTTCGGAATTTCCAAATTTTGTCCATTTAGATGAGGCCCAAGATTTCTATGCAATTGAATCCCAGAACCCTGGTGTCGGATGGCCTCTACGACCGTGCGGAGGTATGTCCCCATGGATGACACGTATTTGTATGGAACATTCATAGGGATTTACCCAACTCATCGCTTCTATTTCAGTCTCGCCGTCTCTATCTCTATCTCTGTATGATCGTCTCCCTCTCACAAACTACACTTGGAATCCAGAGTTAGCCAATACCTGAACAAATACCGTAGGCAGGTATAGCCCGTCGACAATACAATTGTACCCCATTTTCAACAAACAAATGTGATTTAACAAGTATAGTTTGTGTGTTCATGATCAGCTATGTTAAAACAGCTGATCATGCACACACAAGACTGCCGGTGCTCCTGGCGCTCCACTCCACGGACGACGACGCTTTCCGTTGAAGAGAGATGGAAGATATGACAAGTGGGCCCACGGGCATTTTAGAACTTTCACGCGATTTCTCTCTCCTCTTCAACCGGAAATTATTATTTTAATCGACGCGGTGTCCATTGGTAAATTACCATGTTTATGGAGTGTTTTCCCCCAAAAGTGAGTTCGGGCGGTGTCCTATGGCTAAAACCACGCAGTCGAAGTGTCTTGTAGCAAAATTTCCTTATTTTATAATATCCAAAAGCAAATGGAGAGAGAAACAGTCGCAAAAATACGATTTTGCCCCTGCCTACCAAGTCCAGCTCGCATACAACTCCGACGCCGCCACCGCTGCCGCTGCCGTTGTTTGGCGAGGCAGCTCTCTAGGGGTTCAAGAGGGCCCACGCACCTGGGCCTGTGGCTCCGCATCGTTCCCATGCTTGTCGTTGCTGCAACATGAGGACCACACCGGTGCCGGACATATTGTGGCCACCGCGATGTCGGAGCTATATGCGAGCCGCAAAATCGTACTTCCGCGGCTATTTTTCTCTCTATTTGCTCTAGATATAATAAAATAATACCGTGAGTGTCCAACAGCTAATTACCAGTTTTTTTGTCTTCCACAATAGATATGCATTCTTGCATTGTCTTCTAGCTAATTACACTTTTTGTAGATATCTTGTAGTAAATTTTGCCATTAAATGGCTTAACTGTAACTATAAGGCTTAGCCTGAGATTTGAAGCATTGGGTAGCTCCCTTCATGTCAGCAACGGGCGCGCATATTGGCTCGGCTGGGAGCTCCTAATGAATAACGACCCCTTCCAACCTGCCCACCTAGGGGTACAAAGGAAATGAATCTTTGATCAAGCTATGGTATGAAGTTCGAAGGACACGCGCCACTTGAGGTTGGCAGCGAGCTAGAGTGACTTATTGGGGCCGAGTTGCCAGCGAGGACCTGCCGACCTGCGCGACGGCTATGACGTGAAGCGCATGTGTTGTGTTGGCCATCGGATGGCCTCGTCTTCCATGTGGAGGTCCATCACCATGGACGATGCCGGTAGGACCAGCCGCTGCGGCAACAACATGTATTGGTGCAAACAGTTATATTATATATAGGTTTTATAAGGAATTTGGCCGACTCGTCATGTCCATCTCGGCCTCCGTCTCATCTGATCATCTCCCTCTCCAACACCACATATAATTCGAGTTTTACTCTTCCCTATGATTCAAAATTTTGGCATCTGCATACGATGCGATATCGTCATATATCCGGTGATACGACTCTACCTTTGTTGGATCTCCGACATGACGGTGCCGGCACTCCTTCCGACCACAACAATAGTTTTGTCATCTGCCAACAGAGGAAACCTCGATGGACGTAGAATTTGCCTCTCTGGTTCTACTTGGACAAAAGACCACCCAAGGACACAAATACAGCACTCCAAGAGGAGAGGGGACATGGAATACAAACCAATACAGATCAAGACAACTCCAATCTTGCTGAGTTCATATTCGAGAAAGTAGACTACGCTAGCCGTCGACCACATGTGAGAGATTCATATCGCTAGATGGGCAGAGAGTAGATTAGGTCATCCTAAATATTGTACTCGTGAGATATTGATATATAAAGGCAACATCGGCTTCGGCTAATATGAGTGGGCTATTACCCATTAACAAGGGGGCATGAACCTCTATAAAAATCCTTTGTCTCTCGTCCCTTTTTACTCAATCTCTCATATACCTAACGCCAACGATTCTCTTACTCTACAAATACCGTAGGCGGGTACAGCCAGTCGACAATACAATTGTACCCCCATTTTCAACAAACAAATATGATTTAACATGTGTAGTTTGTGTGTGCACGATCAGCTATGTTAAAACAGCTGCTCTTCCCCACAAAAAAAAAATTGCAGCGGGCCTGCGCCATGGGACAAAAAAAAACAGCTGCTCTTAAGCACAAAATCATCCCTTTTCAAGGGTATTTTCATTTTTTCTTAGCCATTGTACAATTTTGTATAGTGATGATTTTTATTCACACTAATAACACATATTAGCACTTCATTTATTTTGTCATTGGATTATGCTTCACAAACTCTGTACCCCCGTCACCAAAATCCTGCGTCCACCACTATTATGAACCTGTTAATGGACTAGAAAAAATACCCGTGCATTGCAACGGGTAAATACTATTTTAATTTTATTATTGTTATATGGTTTAGTTAGGGTAAAATTCATTATGGGAATTCGCATGAATATTCTTTTAAAGAAAATCATGGACTGCAATCAGGAGTTCGTGTTTCATCTCAGTTAGCATACGAATTTTTTTAAAGAGATTTCTTATATGACTCCTCGTGTATTTCCAAAAGCAAACAAATATAAAATCCAACTCACATACGGATTTGTATTTTCAAAAGCGGACGAACTTAAAAACTGACTCAAACATATATAACGTACCAAAATACGGGCAAAAACATCTTCAATTTTTGCTCATTGTCAAGGAAAACCACATTCGAATCCTACGCGCACAGGTTTTCACTTATGTTTGCTCATAACCAATATGCGTGTGGACCAAAAGTGTACATGTGGATAGTGGTGAACGCAGGACTAAACTTGGGTTGCTTGTGAAAATAACTTACACAAAACTTTTGGGTAAAATGGATGGTTTATTTTGGTGTTTTCCTTATCACGATGAAATCATCCAGATTAAAATCCACCCGAGCCTTTAAGGGCAACCACAATGTATGAAAAAGATGACCTTAAGACAATGATTGCACTTGTAAAGTGAGCCATATACATTGTGAAAAGTAGCATTAGCTTAGGGTGCACCTTATGTTTAAGGTCTACCACAAGCAAAAAGAAAATATTTTTTCTCTCTCATTCACTTCATGAACAAGAGATGAAACAATTATTTTTCCATTCTATGTGGGCCCATCTTGTGGCTAAATTCTAACCATAGCATTATGGGTATGGCTTTAACAATGGCTCACTATTCATAGAATGGAAAAATAATTTTACACTACACCACAAATATTGAGGATGCCCTAAGGCCTCGTTGGTTGGCCTAATGCTGAAAATAAGTCAAGCTCGTTAACAATAAAAAGTTAGATACAACTTTTATATATTCTTACCGATATAATATTCAAGTGCTGAAAAATAAACTTAGACAAAAAAAAAATCAAATCAGCTTCAGAATTTAGTGCTAAAATTCAATTTTTTGCAGCAGCTTGCATGTAAGCCATATGGCAAAAGATGTGAACCGTTGGCATTTATACATGAAATTACCACTTGTAGCATTGAAAATAATTCCCTACTTACTGCGCGTACACCATCTTGTACAAATCTATAAAAATCAATGAAAAATGCGATAGTACTAATCAATATATGAATCTGACAGAACTCTTCTGTACCGGCTGCTGATATAGCTTGACCATTCGGTCAATGCCTCTAGCACCTTGATTCTCCTGCCGCAATGCCGCACGAGCACGTCACGACCAGCGCAGGCAGCTTCCGAGCGGTCTTTGATTTAGGCCTTGTTCGGCAGGGTAGGCACTAATCAAACCACCTGTGGATTGATCCGGCCAGGATTGCATCCTACCAGGAGCAGCAACAGCAGTTCAACAACAGCAGCAGCAACGCCTCCTAGTAGTCACATATTGACTCAATTTGTTCATCATGTATCATAACAATAATATCATAAAATTTCCTGCTGCTATTGTTGATCAAACATTAATATTTCAGTCATCAAAAAATATGAAATATAATCCTATTCCCAACAAAAATAAGGAATAAATAGAACAGCTGATTGACTGACTACTCCAGTTACTAACACAATCAGACTCAATAAGGAACAATAGATTATCTTAAATTTTCTCTCAAGCTTTTTTTTGCGGATAGTGCTAAAACTAGAAAAGACAATCTCCATCCTCTCTTAATTTGGCATCAGACTTCTTTTCTCCTAACTTGACAATCTCCATCCTCTGCGTTATCATAGACTCTGCTGCCTGAATAGCTTCTGATGTTCCAGTTATCGTCGCTTTCCTGCACCAGTCAGTAAAATTTGGGATATCAATATGTAGGTAGTGGTGCTATTTCAGTAAAAACACACCAACGTGATCACATTGGAAGACAACCATCAGTTGGGAAAAAAAATTATCAAACCCGTATCCCAAGACCATACAAACCCGTTACATGAAATGCGCCAAAGCCAAAGCAAGCCACCCCTGCAAGAAATAAATGAATTCCAAAAATCTTGGGCAAATCCAAAGAAGGCTTTCCCGTCCGCTCATCACAAAATATTTTGAGGTTCCAATATACCCAATGCCAGATAGCTACCAAGAAACACAAGCTAGAAAACACAATATGCGCCCCTGCCACACCTTCATAACTCCAAATACCTGGATTCGTTGCAGTTCCTTCTGAAACACTCCAACCACCCCACGAATTGGTTATTCCTAAACGAGTCATGAAAGGAATGACGAACATACCTTGTCTCCACATTGGATCCAGAACAGGATCAGAGGGATCAAAAACCACTAATTCGTATAAAGCCATTGAGCCAACCCAACCAAAAACTAGAGCTGTGTGCATTATACGCACTGAAAGCAATCGACCCGGATCATTCAATACGACAGTATGAACACGATACTAAGACAAACCCATGAAATACCCCTTTAGCAAAGAAAAATAGACACGATGTCACTTTATTTTGACCTAATCACATTATAATGACCTAGAGGGAAATACAGACCTGCCTAGGAATGTTAGCATATGCATGCATGAGGCCAGTATCTAGCATATATAGGACAAGAATTATAGTCTTCCAATAGTACAACTAAAATATTTTTTTTAGAAAAATATAGTACAACTAAAATAATCCGTATAGATGATTCAATTCCTAGCTAAGGCCTAAGGGTGTGTTTAGTTGAGGAAATGAAAATTTTCGTGTGTCACATCGGACGTTTGACCGGATGTCGGGAGGGGTTTTTGGACACGAATGAAAAAACTAATTTCATAACTCGCCTGGAAACCGCGAGACGAATCTTTTGAGCCTAATTAACCCGTCATTAGCACATGTGGGTTACTGTAGCACTTATAGCTAATCATGGACTAATTAGACTCAAAAGATTTGTCTCGCGATTTCCTCCCTAACTGTGTAATTAGTTTTTTTCATTTATTTACATCTAATGCTTCATGTATGTGTCCAAAGATTTGATGTGATGTTTTTGGAAAAAAAAATTAGCGAACTAAACGGGGCCTAATTGATTCCTTCCTGTTTGGCACCATTTGTAACTTTTCTGAAGTATTCGGTCTCTGAATATGTAGTAAGTAAGCATTCATTTATTCAGGCATAGGAGTAGAAACAAGCAATAATTTGATGCAAGGTACTAAGTTTGCAACAATGTTACCTAAAGGCAAAAAATTCATGTGCCAGACAAGTATAATTTCAAATAATTGCTTATTAGTATCAAAGTGCAGATATGAGAAGAACTGGACAGATGGCATCTGTACATGTGAGGCCCCCTAGTTGACAAATGTATGAACAGAATAGCAAAAGAAAAATGTAAGGGTCAGCCTAGTTTCAGAAAATAATTACTCCCTCCGTTTTTTAATAGATGACGTCGTTGACTTTTTCTCACATGTTTCACCATTCGTCTTATTCAAAAAATTTACGTAATTATAATTTATTTTTTATGAGTTGTTTTATCACTTATAGTACTTTAAGTGTGATTTATATCTTATACATTTGTATAAAATTTTTGAATAAGATGAATGGTCAAACATGTGAGAAAAAGCCAATGGCGTCATCTATTAAAAAACGGAGGTAGTACTTATTATCGAAGCATGATAATATGAAAATAAACTGATAGAGGGCATCTCTCCATGTGAGTCAGCCTAGTTTCAGAAATGCATTAGCAGAGCAACTTTTTGTGAGTAAAGCAATTCTTTGATGCAAGCTATGATAATTGATAACTAATACAGTTACAAATGAGTAGCAGCATCATGAAACTGAAGATAATTTACCTCCCTGATAAAAAAGCCAGTGCATTTGTCTCACTGTACATCATCACCAAACTGAAGTTAATTACCCCCGAATAAAAAAAAGGCAGTGAATTTGTTTCATTCTATTCTTCAGACAAAGTATGGCTGTTTGCATATGTGTACAAAATTTACAACAACAAAGCTGTAAATCTACCAGCGGCAGCTGGCCATCCAACCTTTGACAGTGAAGTTACTGCCTTTTACTGATGCTGAGGCTTTAGCTGAGATGAGATCTCAAGAGATATGGAGTATATATACATACAGCTCCTATCATTGCAGACAAACACAGAGCAGAGACAACCAGAGTGACAGAGCAGGGTGAGGTGAGGTGAGGTCCCCTTCATCTTCAAGACAAGGAGCTCAGCTCAGCTTAGAGCTCAGATCGATCGATCTGCCATTGGAGATGATGTGCCACCGGATGCTGCCGTTGCTAGTGGTGGCGGTGCTGCTGCCGGCGGCGGCGGTGGCGACCAACAAACAAGTATGGTCCAGCAGACCCCATAAACTCAGGGTGTTCAATCGTATTATAGGTTTTAAGTTACGAAATTGGTAAGAGAGAAAAATCCCTAGAAATCAAGAACCGAGTTCACCTAGGACACCCGCTATCAACCATCAGAAATTCACCTAATCAAGAAATCAAATCAAGAAACCTAATGTTTCCCCGCAAAAAAAAAAGAAACCTAATGTTCGGCTCCCCTCGCCGCCGAGCCGGAGCAGCGCGAGCGCCGCCTCGAGCGCGGCGGCGAGCGGCGCCAGCGCCCGCTCCTCCTCCTCCTCCCCCTCCCCCTCCGCTCCCGGAGCTCCTCCACGAAGAACCCTAGCCTAGCGCCGATGCAAACCCTAGCGCCGGAGAGAGAAAGGAAGAAAACGATGTGTTAACGGCGAGAAGGCAGCGGAGAGCGCGGACGTAGGATGGGAAGAGGTCGCCATCACCGTCGACGTCGATGCGCCACCAGGATTTAGATGAGGCCCAAGATTTCTCTGCAATTGAATCCCACAACCCTGGTGTCGGATTGCCTCTCCGGCCGTGCGGAGGTTCGTCCCCGCGGATGATACGTACAGAACAGGGATTTACCTAATTCGCCTTCTCTATCTCTGTCTCGCCTTTTCTACTCTGTCTCTGTCTCATCGTCTCCCTCTCTACACATGGAATCCTGACGATTCAAAATTTTGGCAGGTACGAGACACGATGATGTCGTCCCGCGATACTCTGCCTCCGCCGGATCTCCGACATGGTGGCGGCGGCGCTTCCGACCAAACCAACAGTGCCGTTCCCGTCTCAGAAACTCCAATGGAAGACGGCGGCGGAGCTCCGGCCGCAGCAGGTAGTAGTAATACGGCAGCACCACCGCAACCACCACGTCTTGACGGCCCTACCCTGGAAAGGGAATTACGTCGGTGCAACATCAAGCTTGGGAAGCAGAAAGTCTCCGGTGAAGCATCAACGGCGACCACCGAACCGCCGCGAAAGAAGCTCATGCACGACGGGATTCGTGCCGCCGCCGCCGCCGCACCACCACCCAGATCACCGCCGACGAGGAGGATCATCAGTTACATGGTCACCGCGGAAGCACCGCCGGAGAGGAAGAAGACGGCGGCGGACGACCGGTTCCGCAACCTAGGCACCTGCAGCGCGCAGCTACGCAGGCGCCTCTCGGAGCTCGACGCGACGGAGCCGGAGTTCGTCTGCGAGAAGACGCTGCGTATGAGCGACGTCCACCGCAACCAGAACCGGCTGCTCTTCTCCTGCAAGCGCAAGGAGGACCTCGACCAATGCCCGATCACCCATCTCTTCACCGACAAGGAGACGCAAATCGTCCACAAGAAGGACGAGATCGCAGTGGAGAAGAAGAAGAAGAAGAAGAAGAAGATCAAAAGGGATGAGAAGAAGAAGGAGATTAAAAAGGAGGAAGAGAAGCAGATCAGGGAGAAGCTGGGGCTGAAGGTGACGGTGTTCGACCAGGGCGGCAACGAGTACGGGATGACCTGCAGGTACCTCGAGTCCAATGGCGGCTACCGGTTCATCGAGGGGTGGGGCAAGTTCGTCGAGACCAACGGCATGGCCATCTCCGACAGCCAGAGATGGACACGGGACGTCGTCGTCAAGCTGCTGGCGTTCCGGTCGCGGAGACTGGCCAGAGGCGCCGAGCAGTCCGACCACCCCGACGGCCCCATCGGCTTCATCGTGCTGCACCACGAGAACGGGAGCCGCGGCCGCGGCGACAACGACAACGACAACGAGGAGGAGGAGGAGGAAGAATACCAAGGCAAAGCGCCGCCGGCCAACCCGAAGATGGAGAAGAGCAACGGCAAGGAGGAGCATGTAGTAAGGGCATCGACGTCATCGTCCTCGTCGTCGGCGGAGGCGGCCGTGGGCGTGGTGGCGCCAATGCACGAGGTGTCGGCGGCGCCGCGGAATATGTTAGAAGAGGATGCGTGCCTGGGGATGGTGAAGCTATGGAGCGACACAGGCTCGTCGTCGTCCTCGTCGAAATATAATGGGCCCGAATCATCAGAAGAAAAAAGAAAAAAAGACTGACGGCTGAGATGGGTACGAACAGACAAACTCTGTTCCATGCAAAAACTTAGATAGATTAAGGTAAATTTACCACTTTCAACTATTGTAGAAACACAGATAAATGATATTCTCTCCAACTCAAAATATAGCTACATTTATAAGACGAATAATCAAATTTGAACTAGAAGGATAGCTAAATATTTTAGGATGGAAGGAATACTTACATATAGTTATTTTTTTATAAAATGAATGATAAAAGTCAGTTTTAAAAGTTAACAACATTATATATTTTAAAACAAATGAAGTAACTTTTTTTGATATATTTTGAAAAAAGGGGCCGGATAAACTGTCATTTTTTTCAGTAGTGAAAAGGCCAGACACATTGCATGGTCAGTTGATCACACGTACAACGATATGAAGTATGTTAGTATTTCAATCTGCAGTAATAATTTAATGATCTTTTCTGAATTTATAAAAAATAAGTGAGAGAAATAACTACTTTAATTTACTGTGATTCTTGTTTTCTTAACTCCTAGATGACAAATTAGATATCATTAAGCGGGGAAGACAGGTATAGTAAAGGTACATGTCACGTCTATTTTATGGAACTATCTATGTATATGGCAGCACATTTTTCTACTATTTTCAGTCGATTTTAAAGTTTAAACCAACCATTCTAAAGATGGCTATGCAATCCATAATTCCATATAGCTGGAAGAAAGTTTATTACAAGTAGAAACAAAATGAAAGAAGACCTATATAGCTAAGAGTTAAAACCTCAACAAATGTAAGGGACTCAGATCCCTCATCCTGTTAGTTGTCTGGGAAATTTGGAAAGAGAGGAATCGGAGGATCTTTGACCATAAAGAGATGGCAACGAGCTCCGTGCTAACAAAAATCAAAGATGAGGTTGGCCTATGGGTTCTGGCGGGGACCAAGCGTCTACGAGAGTTCGCCCCACACCTTGTATAGTGTACATATTACGTGTAACAGCTTTTCTTTTTACCCTTAGGGGTTGTATTTTCTCCTGTTCTATTCAATGAAAAGGCACTACCTTGTGCCGCTTTTCCGTTCCAAAAAAAAAACCTCAACAAATGTCTCTATTGCTTCTATTTTTGCATACCGTTGATTCATTCCATCAGGATGTCAGGTTATTACCACTTGAATCATAGATCTTGAGCTATACTTGTTTGGAGAGAATAGTCATTGAATTGAAGAAGCAAATATTTATGTAGTTTCCTGTACTTGATCACAGAATAAATATCACCATTCAGCCATCCTCTAGCTTGTAGTTCATCGGCTGTTAATATTTTCTCCTGCAATAATAGCCACAAAGAACTTGCATATTTGCTCTGTTTTTAGCTTGCAGACAGTAGATAGGCATGTTTGCGAAACAGACTAGCATATAAATCCCAGATGATGCCAAATGACCCATGAAACTTATGTTTTGCAATTTTGTCCACAATGGAAGATTGCCAGGAAATCACCAAACATTTGTTACTTCTATATGATCTCCTTATCCATTTGTTCCTTGTAAATTGCCTCTCTAACAGTTCGCTTCTTCCTACATGAAAGAAGAGACAAGTTTGGTTCTAGTTCATTTGGTGATTGACATTCTTGAATCCATCTGTCTGTCCAAAAGCATATGCATGTTCACCATTTCGAATTATGAATTTGTGATGCTAGTGCTTGCAGAGAACAAGTAACTTGTTACAAGGAACTATCAAATTGCATCACATGGGCACCGGGACCCCACCCATGGTGTCTTCTGGGTTCTGAAAATTCAAACCACTACCATCTAAGTTGCAAGGCTCTACTGAAAAACTTCGGATTGGCAATGTCCAGATCGCCTAGATCTTTTGGACAACAAACCATGTTCTAGCACAGTGACCATTCCAATTAATTCCAGTTATTTAGCGTTCCTACATTATGTTGGCAACGCTTATATGGCACAGAATAGAGCAGCCAGCTTCAGATAGCAGTTCGCAAGACCTGATCAAACAAAGTTAGTTTTCTTCCCAGTCTGCTAGTCTTTTCTCCTATTATGTCAATTAACATCTCAAAGGAAGTCCCAAATATTTGCAAGGTAGTGGCTTTTGTTTGCAAGGAAAATTACTTAGAATTTCTAACATATCAAAGCCAGTACATCGATCGGATTGGGTAAATTGCTATATTCAGAAAATTTCTTTAGGCCAGATATATTATCACTCTTACTTCCTGCCAGAGTGGATTCAGAAAAATAGTTGCATCATTGGTCTTGCTCGATTGGGGGATTTTTCAGGGTGGGTTGCTTCTCCTGCACACCCCCTTCTTCTCTATTCTATTCTCTGAACATTTTACAAATAGGTCCTAGACACATCACATATTTACATCAACACTCCCTCTCAAGATGGGCAAAAGATATCAATCATGTCCATTTTATTACATATTGACTGAATTTCACTAGGATGTAACCCCTTTGTTAGACAATCAACTAGTTGTTCACATGCATGACTTAACATACTCTAGCCTAAGCCAATTTCCGTGTTTCCTCCAAGCCTGGCTCCGAGGTGTGATTTGCACAAGCTGGACCTAGATCGGATGGGCGTGCAGGCAACCAAATACGCCATTGCCTGCACCCACAATGTGTCCATAGATCACGGGCTAAGCCCATATTACTAGGAATTAGTTGTGTATACTAAGAAGAAAGTAGGATCCTACAGTTGTTAGCACACGGTGGTGATGGTGATAAAAGGATGGAAGGAGAATGACTGTGTTTTTAAAGTGGTAGATATATACTCCAATCATTTGTTCTTTTACCATCAAATATATATAATTGATTATAAATTTCAATCCGAAAATTTTCTCCTCTAAATAAATTCTATAGGAATATACAATTTAGGGTTTTAGGGTGGATTTTTTTTAGCGCGTTGATTTTTTTTTAAAAAAAAGGTTTTGAAATAGAGATGTGATGGATGCATAGGGATCATGTAATGTAGGTTTTGTCTCACTTTGTGGCCTCTCCATCATATGTTCAAAATGCTTGCTAAAAGCATCAAATTTATTGGCTACACCAGCGTTGACGGATGCATCTATCGTATGAGCAATTTTTCGTTCAAGATCGAGACAAAACCACTTACCTCTGGTTTTACCTCTTGAGGCATGGTGATCGTCGAGACTGCCGTATCCTTCTTGTTGAAGCGTGAGAGCATTCCCCAACTCTGTCTCCTAGCGATCTTTCTGGACAACTCTTGCATGGTAGATATACAGATCTTGTTACATTTTTGTTCATCATTGGTAGAGAATCCTTTTTGTTCCTCAGCTTAGTCGCAAAAAGTGCGTGGATGCAAAGCAGCAAAGCAGCACGATACTGTATAAGTATGAGGATAAATTTTGGTGGCAATTACTTATTTGACTCTGTTTTGAGATCTAACTATTAATTTACCTTTTTTTTGTTTTCTCATTTAACCACATTTTTCAAAATTGAAACCGCCGTCTGACCAAATTGCTAGCGTGAACTGACCAAAATACCTATGGTTATACGAACCCTATCCAAACATATAAATCGGCGACGCGGCCGGCCGGCGCAGAGAGGAGCGGTGGCGCTTGGAAGGGACGGTGGCAGCTGCTCCGCGTGGAGGAGCGGTGGCAGCAGCGACGCTTGAAGGGGATAACGGCGGCTGCTACGTACGGAGGAGCGGCGGCGCCGATCGACGCGCGAAGGGAGGGACGGCAATGGCTGCGGGCCTGCGGCAACGCGGCTGGCCAGCGCACAGAGGAGCGTCGACGCTCGGAGGGGACAGCGGCGGACCGGCGGTTGCTGCGCGCGGAGGATCGACGGCGCCAGCGAGAGAATGGTGGGATGGCGATGGCTGCGGCACATGGAGAAAGGAGAAGCGGCGATGGTTGCTGCTCTGTGTGCACCATCACTACCGCTGGACAGAGCTCTCTTCTGTTGGATTTATCGGTGTTGTCACATGCTGTTGGGCATCCGTTTAGACTTGAATTTGCTGTTGGATAAATATGTGGTCAAATTTTGTAAAAAAAAAAATATGTTAAATTGAATCAAACTTGTCAAATTGAAGACAATTCCGTTAAACTTATTCAAAATTATCAAAGCTATGCCAAATTCATTACAAACATTTCAAAATGTTCTTAATAAAAAAAAGCGTTGATATAACATGATCAAATGAGGTGGGGCAAAAAAAAAAAAGGACAATTCGCCCCTTAGTTAACACTATCATTTGGTTTTCACAATATAAGGTCAATTTTGATATTCAAATGAGCAAACCTAAAGTAGTGTCATTGGTAGTTAGACTTCAAAACAGGATCAAATGAGTAATTGTCCCTAAATTTTTAGGTCTCCACTGGCAAATCAAATCCAACAGATACAAGGCAAGCGTTGTTCAGCATCTAATAGTGTTTGATATGCATTTCCTTGAGAGATGTTGCATTCGCACGGAACATATTTCCCAACATGGCGGCCCTTGCATCACCTTCCGCGCAACAGATTGTTACCTTCTTAAGATTTTCGGCTGAAAATGATCTTCCCACCATCAAGCGAATCTCATCCTCTCCATTGTGGTCTTGACGTTCCACCTGAAGTTCGGAAAAGTGCTACTTAAAAACATTTCACCAAGACTTTGCGTAATGTGCTAAGAGAAAAGTATCTTATAGCCAGAATATACATCTATGATATTGTTCACCTCAAGCTTAAGAGTAAGCTCCTTAAGTTCAGGTGAGTGTCGAAGGAGGCAAAATAATCGAGAGAACTTGTCAGAAAGACACCATTCACCAAGAGAGATGCTTGTTAATTTGCCATACATCGGGAACTTTTGAATTTCTCTGCCAAATGTAACCTTGCAAACATACAAAAAATATACAACAGATAAATGCAGTTTTCACGGATATAATTCAGGCGAAAAGAATGTAAAGAGGGTGAAAACACCATCACAATCATACCTGTCTCCCAGAACATGACAAGTCTATGTTCTCGGCATTCGGAAGATCACATAGAGTCACTGCTGCTGTAATTACAGGATACCTACTGCATGAAGAACATTTGTATTGAAGACACCTGAAGCGTAAAGAGACCAAGCGAGGGGTCTGAATTTGAAGATTCATCAAAAGAGAACACTCCATAATATCCAACTTCTTCAATGAAGCCGAACAAATCTCAGGCACCTCAAGGAAGCACTGTGACAACTGAAGGTTTTCCAAAGCTGGGCATGCATGGTTTAGCGGTTCAAACGCATTGGAGTCTAGAGTAACATTGGTGAGCTTCAAACATTTCAGGTATTGAGATGCAAAAGCCATAAGCTGTGGATCCAAGTAAAAAGGTTCCCATCTTATATATTCGGTGAATTCAAGCACTTGTGCCTTGAGCTCAATTGCACGATTGATCCAAGAGCTGGCATGGTCGATTGCAAAAGAGTGAAGACGAAATGTATGCAGTGAATTAGGAGCCCGGGATAGCAGCAAATGTGCTACAAACTCACTGAACCGCACCCTGTCCATTCCAAACTTATCTACACAGATATCAAGGCATGGTGCTGAGGCCGAAAGCTCCTTCCATCTCTTGGACAGGATACATGTACGTGCAACCTCCTGTGCTGATAAGAGAGACATAATATGGTGTAGAATTGTATCAGGAAGGTCACTTAGCCTGTCATCCATGCAGAGCTTCTTCTGGCTTCGTGGAGGAACTTGGTCGAGCAAGTGTTCTGCAATAAAGACATCCATCAAAGTTCTGTTTTCAGTAAGAACAAGTGTTCAATTTTCAGGATAAAAGACTAAAGCAATTAGATGTTATGCCAATATTAGGTCTTAACCTGTAATCTGGGTATATGTGATTCCCTATGTAAATATACATTCCAGCGATAATACTACAACCATACCAGCCAGTTATTAGATGGTTGTGGCTTCAATAACAATAAATATAAAGGACTCCAAATGATCGATTATTAACCTTAGCCAGATTTATGTTTCTTTATGCAATCAGACAATATAAACAGAACAAACAACCTTGTGTTATGTGCACGCAGCACGGTATTATCTACCACAAGTACTATTCATGTTTGGTGAGTTTCCTTCCAACACATCAATGTGCTTATCTTGGGATCGTTAGTTTCTTTAGGTTAGATATTACTTCTATTTCTTATGGATCAAATGGTCCCTATAAACTAGAAATTCAAATGTAACTTACCGTTCGGTGGCATCTCCTGGAGCTTGGTATCTACCTGAATGCATAGACTCGGCTGATCACAACTGGTCTGTTGTTGAAGCATTGAGGTTGGGTACTGACCAACTTTGGACTCGGAAGATTGATCAACTGCCTGCTGATGCCCTAGTTGAATAGGCTCAGTCTCCAACTTGAGCATTCTGAGAGAGAGCCTCCTCAGATAGTCACTCTGAACATATAGGAACAAAATTTATCAAATTTTAGCATGTCATGCTGATACATATGAAATCAACACTAGGCATTAACGCTACCACCCTTTGACGAAAGACGAGTGCTTGTTTATGAAAACTGACGACATCCAAGGAATCTCCCATTCTGCTATTGGGCCTTCTCAGTTATCACCCACTTATGCTAAAAACTAATCCCAGCCACTTCATGACCAATGTTGGACCACTTTAATAACCTCCTCCTATACCATGGGAATTAAAAATATGATTTTCTCACATACAGACATACTACCAACTTTATACAAACAATAAAGGTAAAAGGTCTTCTAAGTCTGAACCACAATGAAATACATATGTGCAAATGTGAAACTAAGAATGGATAACGAACGGGTCTATAGCCTAGTGGTTGCAGCACTCTACTAGCACCTACCAGTGTCTGGGTTCGACTCTACTCGGGAGCGAATTTTCAGAGTTGGTTTAAGAAACATCACACGCTGGCCCCTTGGTTTAAACACTTGTTAAGAAACGACCTATGGTGGGTGGGCCCTCGTGTATGGGACAGGGGCCTCAAAGCATTTGTTAAGGCCTGAACCATGGGGTGTGGATCCGCGTGTCAAGGGGCCAGGGTTCGTGGCCTTTCTCGGCTGGCTTTGGCTGAGGTTTCTTCTTAGTGAAAAGTCATGGGAGCCAGTTTTTCCCCTGCAAATTCTTTTTAAAGCTGAGACTGAATATTAGGCAAACACCTGCTTAACATGCATAGAATAAAAAGATCAGAGATATATCTGAACGATGCAAAACAATGTTACTCATTTTGGACTTGGAAGCTTTGCCAAAGACCAGAACTTGTGGTTTAGGTTAACAACAGACATCCATGCATCACGCATAATGGACTTAAAAAACAAGTTGCATAATAAAAAGACCGCACCTGTGTACAAGAGATTGAAAAAAATCTCCCCTCAATTCTGGCAGAAACTCTTTGTAGATCCACTAATCCCTTGGCAAAATCTGCTCCGAGTTTCTTATTTAGTGACTCCAATCTATGCATCAAACATAGGAAAGGTAATGATTTGGTACAATATAACTTCCAAACTCTCAATGATGGGCATTCCACATTTTTAAGAAACTTGTAAAACACGGTGAGCGGCTATCAAGCAGTAAAACATGGCACAAGCATACTTGTGTCTAGGAGAACACTATAGATGTTGTTGGTCAACTATGTGTACAGATGTGCGTTAGTAACATGGCACAGGCTACTTGTATTTATGTTTGGCAAAGATCCAAAGTACGGTTCTAGCAAGCAGGTTTGCACCCTTCCTAGATTCCTAAGTTTCAAGAATCAGAGCTATTTGACTTTCATTACCATGTATTTGAGCCTTTTTCAGATTTTTAATTTGACAGCCATCGATCCTCTCTAAGGGCGCATGTTCAAAGGTATAGCCCATACAAACTCTTACATAATGCATATTTATCTAGAGACTGTGCCCTTACAATGGTGGAGACAACAAAGACACTAAATCATTAATCCACAAAAATATTTTCTATTACTATTCTTTCCTCGTGCAGCAAAGTTTCCATTTTATAGAGGTTAAAAGTCGTGGCTAAGCAGCTGTTAACTGTAGCGGTGTTTTTGTCTCTCCTTTCCTCGTTTCTCTCTCCTCCATATCAGCAAACATAGGCCCGACTAGTTGATTGTTAGGCTACCAAATATAGGCCATACAGAAAGTGACCCAACAGATTCCCTGATAACCATGGAGATTGGGGAAATTGATGACGCAACCAAACATCCCCTGGAAATGGCTGAAACTGCTCGAAGGTTCAGATCGATGCCGAAGAAACAGCCCTTAATCGCAAATTCATGCCTACCTAGCGCCAAGAACCATCAACCTGCTACCGCCATGTAGCAATTTGGGAGGAAAAAAAGCCGGATCGGAAGATATTGCAGCGAGGAAGTAACACACATCAAATATTGTGTTGGGGGGAAAGGAAACAGGAAAGGGGCAGCGCTCACATCTTGGCAGTGATCCTCCCTCGGGCTTCCGGTTGTAGCTGGGATCTCCAGTCGCGGCCTCCGCTGCCCTCCATAGCGAGGACGATGATGTTTTGCTTCTCCTGCGACAAGAAAGCTTTGCCCCCAAGGAGGTTTGAGACCATATGTACGGCTCCCGGATAGCGGATTCTCGAACGCCGCTTTTATGAACAAGGTTCTCTTCAAACTTCCCAAAAAATCCGTCATATTAAATGTTTGGACATATGCATAGAGCATTAAATATAGACAAAAAAATCAATTACACAGTTTACAGGTAAATTACGAGACGAATCTTTTAAGCCTAATTGCGCCATGATTTGACAATGTGGTGCTACATTAAACATTTGCTAATGACGGATTAATTAGGCTTAATAGATTCATTTCGCAGTTTACAGGCGGAATCTGTAATTTGGTTTATTATTAGTCTATGTTTAATACTTTAAATATTGTGACCAATCTGTGACAACTGCAAGCCCCTCTCGCGTCGCTCTCCCTAGGGACGGCACAGGAGGCGACGACCCGACCGCCCCTTCTCTCTCACCTCCCTCTTCTGCCTCGCCGCCGCTCGAGTGGCCGCCGGCAAAGCCGCGCGGCCACAAGGACGGTGGCGGTGGAGCCCCTCTCTCTCGCGCGCTCGGGTGACCTAGGGAGTCACCCAGGAAGGCGGCGGCGAAAACAGGCAGATCCGCGCCGCTCCGGCTAGATCTGGCAGGGATAGGAACGGCGTTGGCGGAGGGGAGGGCGATGGCGGTGGGGATGGCGACGGTGGTGGTGGAGTTCCGCGGATCCAACGACGACGCGGCGTTTGGCAATGGTTTAGGGCGCGCTGCTCCAAGCGGCGGTAGTCGATGGCGGCAGGGAGGGTGAGGGCGGCGGGGACGGTGAAGGCGGTGGCGTTGTTCGCGGATCCGGCGATGGCACGGTGTCCGGCGGTGGAAGGATCGTGCGGCGCTGGCGGCCTCCATCGCCCGACGTCGCCCTTGGCGTCGGTTGGCAATGGTGGTGCAAGGAGGATGGCTGAATCGGGCTCCTAGGTCCAGATCTAGCGCATCCTCAGTCGGGGTCGAGTGGTGTGGAGTCCGGTCGCCGTGCAGGTGGTGTGAATATTGCAGGTACCGTTCGGTGTGCAGGTGGCATTTGGGAGCTTTCGCTGTGGATGCTTTGGTTGACTGGGGCTCCGAGGTGAAAATCTTGCTCCGCTCTGGTGCTAGCAACGACGACGCCCTCGGGCACCGTTCACCTTCTCGAAGGCGTTGCTTTTGGATCCCTCGTTTCAACTCCACCTCAAGGGAATTCTCCGGGTGAAAACCTTAGATTCATTAGGATCGGACATTGTCGCCGTTCTGTCGGCATTACCTTCTTGAAAGCTTCGTTTCAGGAGTTTCTTCCCTTGTTGGACTACTGTTATTTTTGCGTTCAGTTTATCAATGCCAGGTTTTCGCCGCTTTTCCTGAAATTAACTGTGCCGTTGTAAGGTTTTTGGGTCCGGTTTTTCTTGTAAACTGGATCAACTCTCTTCTATAGTGAAATTGCAGGAGCTCACTGACTGTCCCCTCGAAAAAAAATACTTTAAATATGTGTCCGTATACGTAAAAAAAATTGACAAGGAATTAAACACGGCCTAATTCATGTGTCATTTTTCAGCCAATGAGATGCCACTTCATCATTCCATCGTGACTGACACGGGAGCAGTGTTGTGGAAAACGCTTGATACGGCCGTTAATACGATGACGGTGATTAGTCCGTCACGTTTTTGCAAAACGGTTTTCACTAATCATCTTAGAACGAAAAAATCCCGTCACTACCGATTAATCTTCCCGTTTGCGTCTTATCGGCCGCATAATTGGCCTGATCAAAAGGCTGAACCAGCCCACAACGACTACCCTATCCCATTTGTTGTTTTCCAGCATGTGAATTCCTCTAGTTTATCTGATGCCGCTGCAACCTGCAAGTCTAGGATGTGCAAGCCTAAAGTTTCTCTCCGAAGAACAGAAGATAATCCATGCAAAATATTTTTCCAATGCACTGATACTAGACAGATTTCTATATCTGTATAATAGCTATCATGGTTTTCACCTTTTCCTAATTGTAGCATATTATGTAGTGAATTTCTAATATATGAATCTACAATATGCATAACAATATTTGCATATTCACAAACGTTAAATTTCTGTCATAT
This sequence comes from Oryza glaberrima, assembly GCF_000147395.1. NCBI lineage: Eukaryota > Viridiplantae > Streptophyta > Magnoliopsida > Poales > Poaceae > Oryza > Oryza glaberrima. Next base: position 9,174,682 of record NC_068333.1, read on the forward strand.
TCCGATTAATCGTTTGGCGATACCCGCTCCGTCCAACATCCGCATTCCGTCTTCCACAACACCGCACGGGAGAGAAAAAGACGAGTTTGCCCTTCTACTTCCTTTTTCCTCCCTCTCGCTCAGTCTCCCTCATCCCTTCCCTACCCCTAGCCAATGAGTTGCTCAGCTCTGGCAAGGATCTCCATGTCGACGAGCTCCCTGGCTAGCGAGTCGTCCCCTTCACTCCGTTTCTCAACTGCTCCGCCAAGCGCGCAGAACGCAAGGATGAGCAGCAGTAGCGACGTCTCTGCCACCATGCCATGCTCCAGATCTGCCCCGCAAGGACGAGGTCAGCAAGGAAGAGGCAAGACCGTAGGAGTGGCCGACACCGGCAGTAGCGACGAAAGTGGGGCCCTCAATGACAGGCCGGCTATGGCTCTAGTGGAAGAGTATCTCGCGGCCATGGCAATGGACGTGGGGCAGGTATCCCTTGACGATGAGCTGACGGTGGCAACGAGGCGCTGGTGGAATGTGAGCCGCTGGCTACATCGCATGTTGATTTGCTTATTGCTGCTACCTTGTCGGCCGCGGTCCTCGTCCACCGACGACCAGCACATCATGGCGCCTTGTGACTTGTCACCAATATCATCGCACTCCTTTGCACCCTCAGAGTGAAGCCCACGTGGCTCCGCTGAGCTCATATGCCTTCATCTTCACCAGGCTAGGAGCTGGCTAGCGGATAAGGAGGGGATGAGAGAGACAAAGTGATGTATGAGAAAGGAATAATCTCTCCATTGATATGCTAAAATAGTGGCATGGCGTCTCGTGGGCTGAAAAATATCATACAACTGTACAAGCAAGAAATATTCTCTCTCCGGTGAAAAAATCAAATTCATCCAAGAGTGATATTTGAGAATACGTTATCTGGGAGAGTAGCAAATATTCCCTTTACCAGGAACCAGGTGAGCATTGAGCAGGGCAGTCACCTGATGATGCACTTGGAGAAATGATCATGACACAGGACGAATGAATTTTGTGTGCAATTGGAGAGTAGATTAAAGTGGAAGGTTCCTAGTGGCCCAAGGTTTTAGAGCCCATAAGAGCATATCTAATACCAGCCTTAGATTATGAGAAGCAGCAAATGAGAATCAAGTTTGTGAGAATCAATAGAAGCTAGGAAAAATAGCTTATGGTTTCTAGTTCATTTTTTGGATTTTATAACTACACCTCTTCATGGAAGCTTTTAATTTAGGGTAAGTTGTAGCTGCCATAAGCTTCTAAATGGGATCCCAATCCTAAATGTTAGGAGCTTTCTAGAAAAATACCAATAATTGAAATCTCCAACGTCAGACTTTTTGCTCTCCACTTATGTGGGAGTGCGCTTGCTTCCAATCCCCAGATGTATGGAGGGAGGGCCACAAAGATCATGTGAGAGGAAGAGAGAAATCAGACGAGAGAACGCCGGACTTACTACTCTCCACTTATGTGGAAGTGTGCTCATTCCCAATCCGAACTGTGCAGAGATCACACGGTAGAACATCAGACTTCTTGCTCTCCACAACAGTGCACTTGCCAATCCCCGATCATGCGAAGGAAGAAGGGCCACAAGATCACGCGAGAGGAGAGGATCATTAGAACGCCCGACTTCTTGCTCTCCACAATAGTGCACTTGCTCTCAACCCCAGATCGTGCGGAGGAAGGGCCACGAGATCACGTGAGAGGAGGGTAGAGATCATAGCAAAATCACACAGGCGTGAAGAGATCGCACAGGAGGTTAGAAAGAGATTGAAGATGGCCTACTTTTTTTCATTTTAGAAAGTTAAATTTAAAATATCTTTTTAGAAAGGCGCATCTTTTAATTCTTCAATCCTCGTTAGAGGTTTTAAAAAGAAATAAATTTAAAAAAATAGATGGGCTACGATTTTGGGGTACTGTTAGCCGTGCTCTACGTGCACACATAACCCTGTAACTCACGTCAGAGATCATGCAGGGCCTTGGCTTCCGATTTTACCAGCATTGACAGCATGTCTCTCCGAACATTGCTTCGACTTGAGATTGTCCAGTCAATGCATCCGTCGAGCGAGCCCAATGGTTTTTTTTTAATCAATAAATACAATAGAAAACAAAAAGAATACTGGCCTTCATAGCACAAACCAACCACCACAAACATGATTATAACGCCAAACTGAATACAACGGCTGTACAATGAGGAATTGAGGATGAAAGCTAGTCGAGAGAAAAATACGAAAAGATACACCCAAAAACAGGCAAATAAAATGGCGTATCTAATAGCAGCTTCTCCACATGAGAAGATTTACCGGTGCATAGAACATTCAGAGAACACATCAATATGTCAAAACGACAATGCAATAGCCCTCTTTACACACGACACTCTGAATAATTAATTACTCGGTGCAACCAACTGCACAAGCCTGCCCATGAAAAAAACACCATACCGGAGTACGTCATGGAGTAATTTTTCACAGTATAACACAACGGTTCCTTTCTTCAGCTGGAGGGGCACCATTTTGCTGATATCTGCTTGGGTCTGACGGATTGTAGGTGAACTGGCTTGTGTCCAGACCATACTGCATTAGACAGAAATACAGTGTTTAGTTAGTATGATAATGATTAGCGTTGTTGAGGCCAGTCCACGATGCACGTACCTTCTCACGCATCCTCTGGCTCCATGCATCGTTTCTGCTAGCGCGTTGCTCAAGGGTTGCAACAGGAACACCAGTAGCAGGAACATTTTGTGAATGAATTAGTGGCTGCCGGATGCTAGTGCTTCTAGAAGTTGCGATGATCTCATCATCGCTGTCATATTCAGCAGGTTTGTTCATTGCCCTGACAACAAGTGCTAAAAGGAAAAGCAATACCTGCACATAGGCCAGCGTTATATAACTACTCTACTATCACTCTACTAACCAGCTGTCGAAGAAAACATAAGCACTTTTTCAATAAGAATCCAGAGCTATAATCATCACCAAATTCCAGACCACCTGATTCTAAGGGAAACGCGTGGATCAACCTGTGGATACTTCTCGACCCACCCTAGTTCAACTTAAATAAAGTAAATTTCATTTCTGAACTTTAAAATTTAAACTGCATGTGTTTCTACATTTCAAACATAGCAGCAACCAGACCAGCCAAATCATAGTTTTGCTCCTTCAACCCCATTGTGAGCTAATGACTACTGAAACCAGACAATCTACACTTACAAAAATACCAAATAAAACACATTTAATATTCAAACCCCATCAGTCAAACCATATTCCAATTAAAAACATCTCATATTCCTACAGAAAACTGCAATATCAACCAGGTAAATTATCTTAAGTTTTACTTGACAATATGTTTAGCAAAACAAAATCACTTCACCTCGGAGCTAATCAAATTATATTTAACTTAGCCCCAGAATAGTTTACGAGTTCAATTCAATGCAGCTAAGGTTCATCTGAGCATGGGTGGTGTCATTGTGATCACAAGAGCACTCCATGGTAATGGCAAGCAATAAACGTGAACATATGTGCATTGCAAGGGCAGTTGCTGGCTTGGGTCACACAAGCTTGTGAGCACATTACAGCTGGGTAAGTTGTTCTGTGCACAGGACCACCAGGATATGTTGCCTCTCATTGTTTCATGTACAAGACATCTGGACTGTGGGCTTCTCACTGCTTCTGACTGAGCGATAAAGGGCATCATTGTGTCCCTTACGTGGACCGGTATGATACGTGCCTAATCAGTGTGGAGTTTGTGAAGCGGCTACAGACCATTGGGTTAGGGTTAAGTGAAACCTATTTTGATTGGCATAAAGGCAAATCCTTTTCTACACTTCTGAGATATGAGACGATTTACATCTGTTCCTAAATTCTTGATTACCTTCTAGCATTTTTTGTTCGTTTATTTGAATTTCTTTTGGTTCCATTCTGTTCTCTTTGCTTTTTGTTTTTTTCTGCTATGATTCGTGCACAGTACAGGAGTTCTTAATCAAAGGAGGACAGCAAGTCTTCAGGACTTCAAACAGGGCAAGCTATGTTCTTTGATCAAATTGCACATTTGCACCCATCTTTTAAATTATTTTTCTTTAAGTTAATGGTTTTTATTAGAAATTATTCCAGGGTGATTGTTAATTCTCATTTGGAACACAGGAACTTCTTGAGAAATAATTAACTACCTGCCAGAAATAGGAAAAAAAATCCTGCATTCCAAATGGGAAGGTACATTCAGATCCTTGGTACAGCTTGCCTAGCCAAGCAAAACTAATGTCTATGCTATGACTAAGAAAGCAAGGTAAGCAGCTTGGATAATAAGGAATCAAAATCACATCAAGAATGAATAAAGGAACGACAGAGCCATTTGCAGCAACACCCAGTGGCCAGTCAGAGATTAGTTATGGTATCATGCTACATGTCCATATGCCCATATGAACACATGTAAGTTGATGCCATTACAAGAACATGGCTTAATCTGCAGCATCACGGAAGAACCAATTCGGCTCCCCTGGCGCAGCAAGAACTTTCTAGCTCAACCAAGCTAAATCATCTGGCAAAGTCAGTTCTTTTTCTGCATACCCAATGCCAAGTCTTATTGAACAAGGCTATGCAAAGGACACCATACCAGCCCCAGCCCCTAAATACTGCTGCCCTTATTATCCCACCAAAGGACACCAGTTTGTCTGGAAGCTAATTAGGAACTCGGGAGTCAGGACGTGACACAAATGAGTAAGGGTTGATGTAAATTAGAATAATTGATCAGACCACAAGCTATTTCAGTGGAAACAAAAAACGTAAAAGGAGTAAGTTAAAGGAATAAGGTTTTGGTTCAGGCATTCAGCGCAGCCCAAAAGACCATTAACTGATGGGCACTATGGCTTACCTGCCCTTTCACCACAAGGCAGGCATCACACATGCACGTAGACACAATGGGCGATAGAGAGCCATCACTGTCATCATCCACCATCTTATCAAGCAATTAATCTCTACTCTGTTGTCTCATACACCATCCACTCAAGCACCTTTGCAGGCAATGAACGGGGCAGTGGAGGCGACAGACAGCAAAGTGGGCAGCGATGGAGAGGGCAAGTGATAGCTTGGCTGCTTAGTTCAATCTCATCTGTGTAGTCATGCAGCAATCTGGAGCGTGACTGTTGTTGGTCCAAGCAGCGATCCAGATCATATGCGACTTGAGATCGTAACTAGTGAGCAGCACCTTTGCAGGCAATGAATAGAGAGGCAGTGGAGGCCACAAGCAGCAAAGTTGGCAGCATGGAGATGGCAAGTGATAGTCTGGCTGCTTAGTTCGCCTTTTTCTCTATAGTCACGCAGCGAACTGGAACATGACTATGTTGTTGATCCAAGCAGCGATCCATATGATATGTGACTATGAACCCAGTGACCCTGATCCTGCCTTGTATATGCATTAACCCTAAACATTATATACCCTAGTTGGTTACAATTAATTGGTAGTTACATTGTCAATATAAGTTAGTGCAGACTTATGAGTAGACGCTTAGACCAGCAGGGAATATTTTTGCAAAGCAACTTTACAATCAACTACTCCCTCCGTCCCATAATATAAGGGATTTTGAGTTTTTGCTTGCACTGTTTGACCACTCGTCTTATTCAAAAAATTTGTGCAAATATAAAAAACGAAAAGTTGTGCTTAAAGTACTTTGGATAATAAAGTAACAAAAAAATAAAATAATAATTCCAAAATTTTTTGAACAAGACGAGTGGTTAAACAGTGCAAACAAAAACTCAAAATCCCTTTTATATTATGGGACAGAGGGAGTACTCCAGTATTCAATGATCTCATATTGTGTGTGGTTGTACACAAAAATAATATCATCCACCAGTTGATTACTATGTGAACCTAGAGATCTACACATAGGTTAAGGGCTCTGTGCATCTATATTATTGGCCTGTTTGGCACAGCTCCAGCTCCAACTCCACCCCTCCTGGAGCTGGAGCTCAGCCAAACAGTTTCAACTCCACCAAAACTGGGAGTGGAGTTGGGTGGAGCTCTCTCACAAAATGTACTAGAGTTGTGGAGCTGGGTTTAGGCAGCTCCACAACTCCACTCCAGACTCAACTCCTAGAGTTATATTTAGGAGTTGGAGCTGTACCAAACAAGCCCTATATCAGTCCATAAAAACTGGTGGATCACCATAATCATTCATCAACTTAACATTGTAAGACATCGAGCCAAGCCATAATATCAAAACCAAAAGTTCTGTATGGCTGGTTAAGCTGAGTATGTTAATTAGTCCTAAGACTAGCTGATCAGGTTTATATGGCAGGAGGATGAGGTTCCACGAATCTGTTTATGCTCCCTTGTGAGGAATAAAGTAACTTGTGAAGAGGGTCTGTGCATGACGATTTTGTTATGCTCATACTTGTCATACACCTAAGGAAGGGGCATATAGCTTGCACAGTATACAACAAATATATATTTGTGTAAAGTTGAACAACAACGAGAGTGTAAGACTATCTGATCAGTTCTGCAATACATAGTAAGGTTACCTGCAGCTAGATTTGTGAAGATCAAAACTGGAAGATTTGTTGAAACAGTTTGTTTAGCTATTTGGTCAAATCCATTTTGAATGATAATTTATTTATAGTTTTAAATTATTAGTCTACTTATTACGTTTCAAATTACAACCACTATTTTATGCCCAAAAAAAAACTAGTTAAGCCTTTCATTTGTACTGGACTGCATGATATAATTGCATTTTCTCTTTGAGTGAAAATTCCAATTAACATTTTCTATCATAAACGTCAGTCACCTAAGGAGTGGCAACCAATTTGGAGTACACAGACAAACATTATCTAGGAGTTATTACAGCTTCTATTCTTCAAAATCTTTTATTATTTACTCATGATAGGCTGCGAGTGTTGTAAACTCGAAAAGAAGGATCACTGCATTTATTAACAATCTGCGACTTATTAATTTATATGTGCATGTGTTTATGTATTCTGCTAACCCTGAGAATGCTAGTGTAATCCTTAAAAACAGAGAATATCAGATTTGGATGTTTGTCACAAAAAGGATGGCTGCTGAACAATGATGATGGAATCCACACAGCACGAGTTAAGGGGTACACCAGTTCAGAAAATAAAATGTCTAATGCAATTGAAGAACTTATGGTCTGTAAAACAATTAGATTTTGTTCTTACCTCGAAAATGACACTACCAAGAGCAACCCATCTTACAATCTCCCAGTTTTCCTTGAGAAAGTCATACATTACATCAAAATTCTCAGTCTTGTCCACCGGAATTACCTGCACAGAAGTTACAGCAAGTACAGTGAACAAGAAAAGGACAAGTCAATTATTTAGTTGATTATTCCAAAACTAGCAGCAAACAAGAGCCTCACGTCTTTCCAGCTTTCGTCGAAGAATATGAATGCAGCAGCTCCAGCCTCAACAAGGATCAACAATATGACCAAGAAAGCGTACTTATAGAGTTAAAGAAAAGAAATTTACTAAATTGTTGTTAGGGATCGCAATAAACATAATTAAGCATTGAGATATAAATCCTTTTTACTCATCTACCTCTTTCAAAGTACTACTTGCAACTGCAAATATAAGTTTTAGAAATCGACACAGTGTGCAATATACTACTGTTATTGGTTATTTATATGACAATATATAATGCTGAACGCAAGATATAAGTTCTATGTTTTCCAAGTACATTCTATATTCAATCTGGCAAAACATATTTTGCATGGTCACTTTAAACATCCTTTATGTACCAATATTTAAAAAGGGTTAATACATTACAAATTCTAGACTGACCTACATTTTTAGTGGGTAGCCATGTTTTTATCCAACCACATGATGGTCGGATTAATAATAAATCTTTCCTCATGGTAATATTGACTATAGTGTTTAATGATGTATGCCAATTCAACGTTGAAATGAAATTTTCAGTGGGGGATTCCTTTTTTCTCTGCACAAAAAGGTAGTTGCACACATGTATTTTGAAGAGGAGAGAGGTGATGACTTAGAACAACACTATCAGGATACACAACACAAGCAGCAGGTGTTCCTTGTTGCAGCTCCAATGCAACCAAACAGAGAGATCACAAAGATAATTGCACCAACACCAATGAACAAATAGATGAACCTGCATGGAGAAGATGAATGGTATATAAACTCATTAATAACAACCACAGTAGAATGCAGAACTTACTATTATTATTGCTGAATCTAAAAAGGAAAAATTCAAAGTGCCTACAGAACTTCTAACAAAATCTACTCTTAGCTTCAAGAAAGAGATGGATCAATTGGGATAATAATCTATCATAAATTCATCACACTAGAGTATAAATCTTCGAGACCACAAATTTTGCTAATTATCTTGTTCCAAAGGTATTCATCATCAGAGGTATAGTTCACCTAATCGTTGCTATCCCTTTATCAAATAAAGCTTCTGATTTGGAGGTAGTGTGAGAATTTGCGAATCCTAATAATTTGAATGGAGAAAACAATCAAGCGCAACCAAATGCATCGATTAACACATGTTAACAGGAAGAAAAAGAAAAAAAAGGAGAGGTACAATACTGAATTCCCCATACCATGCTTTAGGGAGCTTGTCGAAGAAACTGCCACCGTCACCTAGGGCAACAGCCGTGAGCATCGGGCGGCCAAACATAAGCAACTCAGCAGGCGGCGCGGGCGACGGTGGTGCCCCGCCGCCGCCGCCGGAAATCCTCATCCACTCGACGAGCAGGTAAATCCCATATCCGACCATGGCGAGGCCGGCGACCGTGAGCACAAAGTTGAGCAGCTTCAGTAGGCATTCGAAGAAGCCCCGGCACGCCATCACGATTCACGAATCAATAAAAGCCGCAGCAAGGTGTAATAATGATATAATCTGACAAAAAAAAAACAGGGCCAAAATTTTGAGATGGATTCGCAGATTTCATCGGGATAGGATCGAATTGGACTTGTGGGTAGGGAGCGATGACAAAGAGGATCGAGATGCTCACCGGGCAGCGAGGCGGGGATGTGGCGGGACGTCGGCGGCGGCGGCGGCGGCGGCGCTCGACGGATGGGGATCGGCGGAGGCGGCGGGCGAGGGGGGTCGAGGGCGATCGAGGGGATGGACGGGGAGAGATCTATTGGAGAAGGGCGTCAGATCATAGGGTCAATTAAGCTGGGATTTTTTTTTTCTATTTTACACGATTATGGTGCGACTTTTGTTTGGGCCTAGTTTACACATGGAATTTAGGATGTTGGCTGGCGGTAGGGACGGCAACGGCAACCTTTTTAATGGGTGGGTTGTTTTTTTTTATAGAGCACTGCTACACGTATTAAATTTTTGGAGAATGATTAGGATCGGTCGACCGGAGAGGTGGGAAAATCGGTCGCTCCCCCTCCCCCACATGCGCATCCCATTGGACCCACCCACTTGTTCCTCCTATTGTTTCACAAAAGATGTTTAAGCTAGTATACTTACAATATTTCACTATGTATAGATCTAATGTTGCAGTGAATTAAAATATTCTTTTACAACAAATCATCCATATATTTTGGAAACACTATATTAAGGGAATTTGATTTATTTTTTTAATTTACCAAAAATATTTCACCTAGTGTACTCACAATGTTTCACTATATATATATCTAATGTTACAGTGAACTGAAATATTCCATTGCAATAAAAAAACCCACATATTTTGGAAACCCTAATAAGGGAATTCGTTTCATTTTTTGTTCCACTGAAAAATATTTTACCTAGTGCACTTATAATGTTTCATTATGTATGAATCAAAAATCAAATGTTGCAGTGAATCGAAACATTATTTTGCTATTTGCTGAAATATTGTTTTTATATAAGGTGAAACAACACCCGATTTAAATGAGCGAAACATTTTCGATCTACTTAGTGAAACAATTCCGATATACCTGGTGAAACATCGTGCAACATTTAAAAATAATTCAATAATAAGCTAATTTTTTTCATCGGAATATATCCATGTGTGGTCTTGTTTTGAAGATTTAATTGCAATGAATTTAAGGGTGCAATCGGATCATGATTTGGATAAGTAATTTAAGAGAAAAATCAGTTTAAAGTAGTTTTGCATGTAAATCGGGCGATGACGTTACGCTAACGTCAACGCCTGATTTTAACCTCCTCCCATCGGACGCCCGAGTCAGAGTCGCGTCCTAAATTTTTCTTACTAAACTTTTACAAGCAATTATCTCGACCGTGTAATTTAAATATATAGAAGTTATAAAAAATCTAGACGCACTCATAACATGACACATCAATTAGTATGTATGGGTTTAGAATTCACTTGTTTTCTTGGGAACTATTTTGATTTCTCTCAGGAATATCTCTTATTTATTTAAAAACCATCCAAACGGTTATGAAAAATCCTAAAAAAATTTAACAACACCCATACAACTTTCTATACAACTTCACAAACATTTAGGTTCAATTTCAACTCACCCGTTGAGATATAAAAAGACAAATTTAGCGTATTAATAGTAACATATTGTTTACAGGTAATTTTGTCTTTTCTATTTCTCAATGTGTAGGTTGAATTTGAATTTGATTTTGATTTTAGGTGAATCTATAGATATCACTATATTCTATATTGTCAATTTTTTCAGAACTTTTCATAACTAGTATCGAATTTGAAAGAAAAGGCATGGCCTTTTCTTTTATACTTATGCATTCGCTAAAATAAATGTACATATGTATAATTAAAATCATCCATACTCATCACAATGCACAGACAATTCTCTAAAGAGATGAAAAATAAGGGGATATTTTCATAAGGATGAAAAGATCAGTTTTCCGATTCTTCTCTGCAAGCCGGACTCGTTACGATTCCGGTTCCATACGGAACGAACCAAACTATCTTCGCATCCCTGCCAGACTCGGCCTCTCTGTCGCCGTCCGTCTCTGTCTTGATCTCTCAATCTCTCTTCTGACCGTCCTATATACGACTAGTGCTACCTACGTGCTCTCGTGATCAACTCACGCGCTCCCCCCATATCTATCTCCTTAATTTCGTCCCCCACGTACTAATGTATAAATATTCAGCACCTACGTGACGTGCTCGCCGTCGCTGCCTCGCTGGCGCCCATACCTGGAGCGAGCTCAGATTGAATCCCCATGTCGCCGCCTCAGGACCCTCCATGCGACGTCGCCGCCGCCGCCGTGGTCGTGTCACCACCGGATCCTAAAAGCCATCACGGCGGCGGCGGTGACGAAGACGTGGGCAGGCCAGCGCAGCCGCCGTCCGCCGCCGTGCCCGCCAATAATCCGAGACGCCCCGTCGATACCGAAACCTCGTACTACGTCTTGATGCCAGTGCACGAGCTCGATGGTGGCGCCGGCGGCAGCGGCGATCGACCACCACCGAAGAAGAGGCCGGCAACGAACGGCAGCTGCTCCGGCGCCGTGGACGACGATTCCTCGCCGCCGTCTCTTCCACCCAAGAAGAGGAAGGTGGCGGTGGATTATCGCGTCGATTCATTCGGGGGTAGCGGAAGCAGGAACCGCGAGACACCACCGGCCGTAACACGGCATGGCGGCGGCGGCGGCGCTCCAGCGGGTAGCACGGCCATGGACCCTGCCTTGGCCAATGAATTACGCCGGCGCGAGATCAAGTTCGGGAAGCGGAAAGTCACGGCGGAAGCAGCACTGACGGCGCCCATCACCACCAAATTACCTCCCAGGGAGAAGCTCATGCACGACGGCATTCGCGCCGCCGCCGCCGCCGCCGCCACGCCCAGATTGCTGCCGCCGCCGCCGCCACCGCCGCCGGCGATGAACGGCCAGCTGCACAACGACATAGTAGACAACCTGAGCGCGGAGCTGCGGGAACGCCTCAACGCGCTCGGCGCGACGGCGCCGAGGTACGTGTGCACGAAGTCGCTGAAGCGGAGCGACGTGGACCTCAACCAGAACCGGCTCCTCATCTCCTGCAAGCAAGGGGAGGTCTTCAACTGCCCGATAACCCATCTCTTCACCGGAGAGGAGACCATCATCGTCAACAAAAATCCGGACGAGACGAAGGAGACGAAGAAGAAGAAGAAGAAGAAGAGGAGGAAGAACAACGACGACGACGACGACGAGGAGCCCGGGCTGAAGGTGAAGAAGAAGAAGAATAAAAACGAGGAGAAGGAGAGGCCCGGGCTGAAGGTGACGATGCTGGACCATGGCGGCGACACGTACGCGACGACGTGCAGGTACCTCACCTCCAATGGCGGCTACCGGTTCATCGGCGAGTGGGGCAAGTTCCTACGGAACAACGGCCTCGCCGTCTGCGTCAACAAAGGAGAGGAATGGACCCGGAGCGTCCACGTCAAGCTGCTGGAGTTCCGGTCGCGGAGGCTGCCGCAGGCCGACAAGTCCGGCCACCCGGACGGCGCCCTCGGCTTCGTCGTGCTGCACGGCGACGACAGCGACAGCGACGACGGCGAGGACGATCCGTGCAAGGGCAAGGCACCACCACCGGCCAACGCGAAGAAGAATAAGAAGAAGAAGAGCAACAGCAAGGAGCACGTAAACGCGACTTCGTCGTCGGCGGCGGCGTCGGCGTCGGTGGCGGTGGAGCGCGTGACGAGGAGTGTGGAACAGGAAGCAGACGACGAAGATGAGAGGATCCAACGGGCGGTGAATGGAATGCTGAAGCTACACGACGAGGGGTCGCAAGGGGAGCAACAGGCTCTTCTTGCGTCGAAGGAGGAAGCAGGCTCGAAACCCTCGTCGGATGAAGAAGAGAAGGCTGAAGCGAAATGCTAATTTTAAGTGGTTACCCTCTTAACTACGAAGTTAGATTTTGTTTGAAAAACTTATATAACTGGAATATTAACTGTATGACATCTTATTTTCTATAAATTTTCTTTATTGGTATTGCTTACACATTTTTTTCTCAACTATTTGTTAGCTTTAAATTTAAAATATGTAATATTGAAAAATGTGGAGTTAGATTTAGCTTGTTTGGAAAACTTGTGTAACAAATTAAGTACAAATAAAAGTAAGGTGTTTTGTCTAGTTTAATTGTAGTAACTATTTTAACAAATCCTAAATATTAGTATTATTAGTAAACATGTTTTATTTGTACCATCGGTTAATCCTCCTTATAGTTAGTTGAGAAGACTCTTCGTGACATGTATGATCCATATCACATATAAGATATCACTTCCTTCCTTGTATATGTATTATCCTAGTATCTTTTTTTTTAAAAAAAATACCTTATCGACATGAGTCCAAAAAATCAAATTTAATTTGAACAAATAGAACTTTTAAAACAACTATATACTGCTCTTTGTTTGGCTAATATATCCAGTAATATGCAGGGAAACATCCAATACTATAGTACCATTAATATCTAAGCATTTAAAAGTTATTATGAAAATGGAACATGCAATGGTTGGTCCAATTTTAGCGAAAAGAAAAACCATTTTTTACGAACTTATTAGATTTTCTCCAAATATTTAATTTAGTCTCTATTCACATTTTCTCTTTCAAAATATAGGCGCTATGGATCTCAAGTCATAAAAAAAATAGGGAGGGGTGGAGGGGAGAGTGGACATCTCAAGCCGAGAGACGAAGGAATGGGTAGTGTTGTGGTGGCGCATAAGAGGTGTTTTTTTCCTATTATTTTCCAAGTGAAAACTGATGATCCCATTTTTCCCCAAAATTTCTAATATATTTTTTTCTAATTTAATATATAACACATTGCGGCTTAAGATTTTTCTAAAAGTATACCTATTGGCTAAAAATAATGGATCCACCTATTTAAGTGGAAACGAATGATCAGATGGCTTTTCTTCCAATTTCTAAGGTTTTACTTTTTATTAAGACGTAACATATGATGCATTAAGTGCACTACATAGGATATATGCTTTTTTCTAATTTAAGATATAACACATGGCGGCTTAAGATCTTTCTAAAAGTATATCTATTGGCTAAAAATAATGGATACACCTATTTAAGTGGAAACGAATGATCAGATGGCTTTTCTTACAATTTCTAAGGTTTTACTTTTTATTAAGATGTAACATATGATGCATTAAGTACACTACAGAGGATATATGCTAGTATTTGGTTACCATCCAAAGGTTAGGTATCCATGTTCAGATGGCGTATTTTTATTTTTATAGTGAAATATGGGTAATATTTTTATTTATTTAATTATAAATGAAACAACCTTTCAAATGAACTAAAAATAAGGTATAACTTAAAAATTATAATCATTTAGCTTTCTAATTATTGATCTTTTTATATCAAATTGTTAATTAGTTAAAAATTAGAAGAGAAAGGAATTGAATGAGAGAGAAGAGGAAGAGAAAGTGGAAGGGGAGACAGTATGACTGCAAATGATTATAATATATCCTGGTAAAAAATGATTATAATATATATTTTTTATATATTATAGTGTCTTAGTTACTATTACTTTATTTACTAAATATAAGAAAAGATTGAGTTTCCCCCTTCTTCTTTCTTTAAAAGTTGGTTGAATAAATCGTCCGAAGAAATTGTTCTAATTAACCTAAAGCTAATTCCTTAATTAATCAATGCAATTAATAATTGGAAATGATATTGTGGGATTTTTCTTGGGTTCCACATGTCGCAATACATTAACAGGATTTTTAGTAAAATTTTCAGAGCCCTATAAGTAATTTTAACCAATTAAAATCATCAAAGTGCAATTTTAATCCCAGGAAAAATCCTTTTTCTTATTCTCGTGATGGGCCGTCGGCCCATCTCTCTCCCGCGCCCCTCCTCTTTGCTGGGCCGGCCCGTTCCCACCTCCCTCCTATCCCCGGGTCACCGACAAGTGGGGCCCACCTGTCGGCCCCGTCTTCCTCCTCTAGCCGGCGGCAACCGTCGCTGCCGCTGAAACCGCCCACGCTGCCGCTGTTTCCCGCCCTTCTTCGCGCCCCCACTCCGCCCGCCCCTCGCCGCCCATGTCGCCACCCACCTCCCCACCTCTTCCCGCTCTCGCGCGCGCCCAAAAATGGGCGGGATTCGCATTCGAATCCACCCCTCTCTCTCTCCCTCCACTCCCCATGTCGCCGGCTAAATAGGGGCCATTCCCGACCGTTTCCACCCCCTCAAGCGCCCATAAAAACACTTCCCCGAGCCCCCACTCGTGTTTTCCCCATTCGCCGCACTCTCCCGTGTCTTCTACCGCGCTCGTGCCGCGCACCCGAGCTCCGCCGCCTGCCACCCACCTCCGGCCACACGCTGCACCACTGCCGCCTATAGCTTCGCCACCGCGAGAGCTACATCGGCCACCGCTCGCTTGCCATGCGCAGTCGCCGTACCGCTCTCCCCACGCGTCGCCGCCTACCGCCGCCTTCGGCAGCCGCTAGCCGCCGCTAGGGCCGTCATATAGCCTCGCCACTGCCGCCTTCGTGATCCCCGGTGCCGGCCGCTCCTCGTCCACCGCTCGGTTGCCGCAAATTGCTGTCGGAGCTCCGTTCCCCACGTTCGCCGGTGAGCTCGCCATTTTCATCCATCTCCGATCGGCCATTTTGGTCGTCACGGTCGTACCCTCCATTCATAACCCCTCCCCGCTCACCCCGTAGGTATCGCCGCTGCCCGTTCGCCCTCCGCGTCGCCGGGCCGTCGCTGCCGCTTCCATCCTCCGCTTCGGTCGCCATACTTGCCAGTGAGGATCCCTTTTCTTCCCTCCTTTCCTCTCTCCCATGAGCGCCGCCGCCCTCCGCGCGTGCGCCGTCGCCTTCGGCCGCCATCGCCGGCCTGTGCGCCGCCCGCCGCCGCCTCGCCGACCGCCGGCCGCCGCTGGTGGCTGCGCGTCGCCGTCGCCGCTCCATGGCCGGTCGGCTTGAGCCGTGCCGAGCCGCCAGCCGCACATCCCCTCCCCTTTGAGCCACTGCCCATGGGGCCCGCATGCCGGCGCTCCCTCCCTCTCTCCCTCAAGCCGCTGACGTGTGGGGCCCACCTGTCGCCCCCCTTGATGATGTCAGCCCTGGGTAATATTGCGCAATAAATTGTTTAAGGACTTTTCTTTATTAGTAAAAACATAGATTATCTTCTAAAATTCATAAATAATTCATCCGAGCTCCATTTAAGTCCATTCAAGTCTCAGTAAATTCATAAAATTCCCTAGAATCCATTAAAAATGGTTTTGTTTCCTGTTTCAGAAGTCTTATAGCATGTTTTGCTTGTGTGTTTTGTTTGTCGCGTAGATTTCGGCCGTTTCGTCGATCCGCGGTTTCTCGAAGACGTTGCTAAGATCTTATCAGTGCGAGAGCAAGGCAAGTCATGCATTACAATTGATCATATTGTACCCAATTTCAAATATCCCGCATTTCTATTAAATGTTGCATTCTTTTACAATGTCATGTGTGATGGGTCCTATTACTCAGCCATATATTGTTTACCTTATACCATTGATAACTTGGGTATCAAAATGACTAGAGGTTGGTTTAGGAAATGCTTAGTCATGCTTAGCTCAACTAGTACACAAAGGGGGATCACATTATTACATAGACTTTGACTATGAGCATAGGTTTGGATTGGTGCCACCGCAATGGGGTTAGTTAATTAAAATGCACTGAATGGTGGGCTGTGGGTGCATGGTTTTGCTGGTCGCACCCATGGCAATTAAGGACCGGTTCACGGAAAACCCTGGGAGACTTACCGTGCTTACCACAAGCGGGAGTGGGTAACTGCTTGATCTGAAGTATAGCTCGACCCTTTCCTAGGCACCGGTGGCGAGGGTAAGCGTGATGGAGTTGGGTCGGCCGGGGTGTCCGGTTGTCCAGCTGCCGGATTCACCGCGGTGCACGAGGGGACTGCCCATTACCTGTTGGGGGTGGGGGTGAAACCTTAGCGTGGTGTGGATGGTTAGGGGCGGGTTATGCGGAGGGTCTTGTCACGATTTCCCCCTTTGCAGTATCATGGTGATACTTCGGGGCATGGCGACATGTGTGGAATCGTGTCTTGTGGGTACAGTTGTACACCTATGGCTAGAGTAAAACTATTCGAATAGCCGTGCCCGCGATTATGGGCGATCAACCAGATTCACCGTGATTCGTCTCACCCCTAGTTTAGCTTAATGAACTGGTGTAGTACAGGTGGTTGGTTGAGCCTATTGCAACGTGGTGTAGCGTTAGACAGTGATTGGTTAATATTGATTAATTACTACAACTGTTTTACTGCTTTCAACTACTATTTTTAAATGCCTCCTTTATTGCAAGTGAACCCTTTAGCCTCCTTTGGAGATACCCTGCATCATACCTCCTCTTCCGGTATGACTTGCTGAGTACAGTGGGTAGTACTCAGTCTTGCTCTCTTTTCCCCCACCCCAGAGCTGAAGATTTTCCTAGTTGGAGCTGTCTTGTTGAAGTTGGTTTCGTCGCTGCCATCAAGGATTGCCTATGGAGTGGAGTCGCCCCGCTATAGAAGTCAAGCTTCCAAGTTTAGCTCGTTTTTCCCTTTTCCGCTGCATTTGTAATCTTTTATATTTTTGTAAGACGTGGATCTGTATGTCAACAATTGTCGTTTGTGTACCCTGGCTGGTTCTGGACAGGAGTTTTATGCACATTCAGCTTAGAAATTCTGGTTCGTGAATTTCTGGGCATGAAGTTTGTCACGCCCTGAAGTTTCCCTTTCTAGCTTTAAAACTCGTTAAATAAATCGCATGAAGAAATTGTTGAATTAACCTAGAGCTAATTCCTTAATTAATAAATACAATTAATAGTTGGAATCGGCGTGGTGGAATTTTTCTTGAGTTCCCCATGCTCTAATATACTAACAGAATTTTTAGTGGAATTTTCAGAGCCTAAGAAATAATTTTAACCAATTAAAATGCATTTATCCGCAATAATAATCCCTGGGAAAATCCTTTTTCCCTCTTCTCTTTTCTTTTTCCTCCTTTTTCCTTTTCTTGTGCCGTCAGCCCACTTCCTCCCGCGCCCTTACTCCTTGCTGGGCCGGCCCACTCCCTCCCTCCTCTCTCCAGGTCACCGAAAGGTGGGGCCCACCTGTCGGCCCCGTCTTCCTCCCTCAGCCAGCGGCAACCGCCGCCGAAACCACCGCCCACGCCGCCACTTTCGCCGCTACTCTCGCGCCCCACTCCGCACCTGCGCCCGCGCCCACGTCGCCGCACCCACGCCCCGCCTTCTCCCGCCCATGCGCGCGCGCCCGCAAGGGCGGGATTCAATTCGAATTCCCCCCACTCTCTCTCTCCATCCCCCACGTCGGTGAGAAATCCGGCCGCCTCCCGACCTCGTCCGCCCCTTCCTCACCCATAAAAAGCAACCCCGCGTCCCCCTCTCCATTTTCCCCTTTTTGCCGCGCTCTCCCGAGCCCTCTATCGCCACCGCACCGTTTTCCCCTAGCGCCGCCGCCAACCACCGCCTCCGGTCGCCGCTCACCGCCGCTAGGGCTGCCGCCGTCAGGTTCGCAAGCCTGAGGGCCGCCTCGTCCACCCCTTGTCCGTCGCAATCCATCGCCGGAGAGTGCCGTCCACCTCGTGCCGGTGAGCACCACCATTGCCGCGCCTTTAGCCATGGTTTCCGCTCACAGTAAACCTTTTCTCTCTCTCTCTCTAATCCTCCTCATTATGCTCCTTAGGCCCATCCGGAGTTCGTTCGCCACTCGTCGCCGCGATGCGCCGCCGCCCGCGCCGCCGGCCGCCTGTGCCGTCGGTGGCCGCTTGCCACTGCTGCATCGCCTAACCGGCTGGCCGGTTTGAAGCCGAGCCGAGCCGACCGGGCGTCTCCTCCTCTCCTTGAGCCACTGCCCGGTGGGGCCCACCCACCAGCCGGTGCCACCTCCTCCCCCTTGAGCCACTGACATGTGGAGCCCGCTTGCCGGCGCCGCCCCCCTCCTTGATGACGTCAGCCCTGGGATGTGTTATTGCGTAATAAATAATTAAGGGTTTTTCTTTATAGTAATAAACACATAGAATCTTCTAAAATTTATAACTAATTCATCCGAGCTCCGATTAAGTCCATTCAAGTCTCAGTAAATTCATAAAAATCCCTAGAATCCATTAAAAATGGTTTTGTTCCCTGTTTCAGTAGACTTATAGCATGTTTTGCTTGTGTGCTTTGTTTGTCGCGTAGATTTCGGCCGTTTCGTCGATCCGCAGTTTCTCGAAGACGTTGCTGTGGCCTCATCAATGCAAGAGCAAGGCAAGTCATACATTACAATTGATCATATTGTACCCAATATACAAATGTCCCGCATTTCTATTAAATGTTGCATTGTTTTATAATATCATGTGGGATGGGTCCTACTACTCAGCCATATATTGTTTACCTTATGCCATTGATAACTTGGGTATCAAAATGATTAGATGTTGGTTTAGGGAATGCTTAGCCATGCTTAGTTCAACTAGTACACAAAGGGGGATCACATTAATGCATAGACTTTGATTATTGGTATAGCTTTGGATTAGTGCCACCGTAATGGTGTTAGTTAATTAAAATACACTACATGGTGGGCTGTGGGTACATGGTTTTGCTAGTCGTGCGCATGGCGATTAAGGACCGGTTCGCGCGATGCCCTGGAAGAACTTATTGTACTTACCACAAGCCAGCGTGGGCAACGGCTGGGCTTGTAGTGTAGCTTTCCTCTAGCTGACGTACCCAAACAAGGTTGGGCGTGATGGGGTTGGGTAGGCCGGGGTGTCCGGTTGATCGGCTTCCGGATTCACCGCGGCACGAGAGGGGGGCTGCCCGTTGCCTGCTGGGGACTGGGGCGAACCCTAAGGTGTGGTGCGATCGGTTAGAGTGGGTTATGCGAAGGGTCCTATCACGGCCTCTTTCCGGTATGCCGTGGTGGTATGTCGGCGCACAGAAACGTGTCGTGGAGCTATGTCTTGTGGGTACAGTTGTACACCTCTAATCAGAGTAAAACTATTCGAATAGCCGTGCCCGCGGTTATGGACGGTCGACCAGATTCACCGTGATTTGTCTCACCCCTAGTTAGCTAATGAACTAGTTAGTTCAGGTGGTGTTTAGGGTCTAACTCAATGTGGTGTAGTGTTGAGTAGTGATTGGTTAATATTGATTAATTACTACAGTTGTTTTACTGCTTTCAACTACTGCTTTTAAATGCTAGCTCTATGCAAAAGAATCGTTAGCCTTCTTTGGATATATCCTGCATCATACCTCCTCTTCCGGTATGACTTGCTGAGTACAGTGGGTAGTACTCAGTCTTGCTCTCTTTTTCCCCACACCAGAGTTGAAGTTCTTCTCAGTTGGAGATGTCTCGAAGAAGTTGGTTTCGTCGCTGCCGTCAAGGATGCCTGTGGAATGGAGTCGCCCACTGCAGGAGTCAAGTCTTCAGGCTTAGCTCGCTTTTATCTTTTCCGCTGCATTTGTAATCTTTTATATTTTTGTAAGACGTGGATCTATATGTCAACAATTGTCGTTTGTATACCCTGGCTGGTCCTGGACAGGGGTTTAATGCACATTCAACTTAGAACTTCTGGTTCATGAATTTCTGGGCGTGACAAGACAGTCTGACTGCAAATGATTATAATATATTTTTTTATATATTATAGTGTCTTAGTTACTATTACTTTATTAACTAAATATAAGAAAAGATTGATTAAGATACATCTTTTTACTCGTCTTTTCTTCAATATATTCATTGTAGAATGGGGGAGTAATTTTTTGGAACATTACTCAGAGTTAGGTTCATTGTACTTTTATCATTATAGATTTAATTTAATTATTGTGAAGTTATACACGATAATAAAATATATAGCATTATTAATTCTAATAATCTTATAATTGTTTGAATGGCACACAAAAATCAGAAAATATAACCCTAAAGTGATGTATTTCTTTTCAAAGTTGAATTAGAGTGAATATATGTCTTTAGATTTGAAATAATCTAAAGAAATAAGCGGATCAAAATTGGTTGTTTGATTTAGATGTTATTGCTTATTTTTTAGCACAACTATTGCTTTTTAATATATTTTGGGAGCATTAACTGTAAAGTTATGTTCATTTTACTTTTTATGATTGTAGATCTAATTTAATTATTTTGAAGTTATGTACGATGATAAAAAATCTATAATAATATTATTTTTTCATATTTTTTTTATAATTTCTTTAGGGGCACACAAAAGTCAGAAAATATAACCCAAATTAACATTTTTTACCAAAGTGGAATTACAGTGAAATTTAGGCTTTAACTTTAAATTTAGTTATAAATAATTGAAAGATATAAGAGCATCAGAAATTAGATGTATGATTTAAATGTTATAGGTTTAACACAATTTTTTTTCTTTTCTAACTAATAAAACATAAAAATAGAAGAAGGAACATGTTGAAAAAGAGGAAGGAATTGAGACGAGGACCACGTTACCAATAACGTACGCACGTACGTTCCTAGTGGCCCAGGTGGACCCCGGTTTGGGTGGTGGATTATTTTGTTTAAGATAAATCTAATGGTTATAGATAAAGTTCACCAATTTAATAAAAATCAACGGTTACATGTTTTGTTTTTTTTATAATTTTTAGGAATTTTTTTAATTTATTAGAGTATCGTAGGATGGCTTAAAAGCGTTTTGTAGGATGTCAAGTGGTAGCTTAAGAACGTTTATGGATATTTAGTATACAGTGATAGATAGACAGGCCAAATGATGATTTGCCATCGGCTCGTCGCTTTGCACCGGCGGCCGGATGCAGAACCTACATATAAAACATAATAATGGGGATTAAAATTATCTAAAAATAATAATAATGGGGATTAAAACACATCCTGCAGTGAAGATTTCAGGCAAGAGTCAGACGTCATATACTCGTATGGGCGTACATAATGGGGATTAAAACACATCCTGTATATTTGTTTACCTAAACGCCATAGGATCGGTGAAAAGTTAGCTTGCCACGTCATCGATTTTTATAGAAAACACCCTGAGTTCTGGTTAATTGCATTTTGATTCCAGCTATCGTGATCCGTTCGATCTCGGGCTAGGAGCGATCCAGCTATCCACGTGGCCAGCTTGGCTGCTCTTTCGGAGCCGTAGGATCGGCAAAGCGAGATTATTTGTTTACCTAAACGCCATAGGATAGGTGAAAAATTAGCTTGCCACATCATCGATTTTTATAGAAAACACCTTGAGCTCTGGTTAATTGCATTCTGATTCTAGCTATCGTGACCCATTCGATCTCGGGCTAGGAGCGATCCAGTTATCCACGTGGCCAGCTTGGCTGCTCTTTCGGAGCCGTAGGATCGGCAAAGCGAGATTGGACGGTCCAGATCTCTGAAGTACGTCAGCACACAAAAACCCTAGCCGCACTCCCGACCCAGCCGACCACACCGTCTCCTCGCGTTTTCTCTCACGAGAGGAGGAATCAGCGAAGAAAGCGCCGCTGCTTCACCCGCGTCGCCTCCTCCGCTGCCATCCCTTTTCCTCCCTCTAACTCCCTAATTCTGCCGAGCTTCTTCGCCGCAACCACCGTTCATCGTCCAAGTTTCACCGGCTGTTGGATCCAACGCCTCACAGCTGAGGAGGTACGCGTGCTCTCCCTCCCGGTTTGGACCATCCGCCGCCCTTTTTCCCTTCCCCTCCCCTGTAGTCATGTCCTTGCGCTGGCATGGATTTGGGCCTTGCCAGCACTCCGACCTCTTCGGCATCTCCGCCTCGACCGTGGGCTAGGTGTCATCGCAAGCTGCCGGCGCTGGTTCATCTCCGCCTGACGATCACGACCTTCTAGTCGTCTATGGTGAGGTGAGGTCTACACTCCCTTCCCCTTCCCTCCCTTTCCGGAGTCCTAATTTTCCGCTCCATATGTTCATGCTGACGCAGGTTCTGATCGATTCCGCTGGCCACCAGTGCTTCCTCCACATCTAGCAGACCATGACCCATCAACTCTTGGACTGATCCCATATCGGTATGCACAACGCTGCTATCCCCCCTGTTCATACCTTCCTGTCCATTCAGTTTCACATGGATGATGTGGAAAGACAACCCCATCTTCTTGCAGTTTTCACTTGCTAATTGTAGTGCTTATAGCTGTGTTTCTATTTTGAGACATAGATGCTCTTTTCCTGTCTTCACTAGGGTGGTGTTATATGTGGTCATTAGATTTCTCATCAGATTACTTAGGTTTAGCTTAATGGCAATGTACTATGTTTATGCTATGAGCAGATGATGCGTCTCTTCAGTTTCCTCAGCTTCCTTCCATTTCCAACAAATTATATTTAAAATTTGTGAATTTATTGCCCATCATTTTTTTGGTAGAATTGACAGAGTACCAGTGCATTAATGGTGTTCATTGGGACAATCTTTAGCAATTTTGATGCATACACCATCAAGCATTATTTGTAAACCTGACAAGTTACAATCCTGGCATATTACCAGTTAACCAAATCCAACCATTGAATTTGGATAGGTACCATTCTTATACATCCAAATCTTAGTTGACTTAATCTATTTAACTCAATATGCATTTTGAATAGAGGTTACTCTAGGTCCATAGATTTATATTTCTCTGTTTGTTTTTCTACTGATTTTTGCAAAATGTTACCTCCGGTTCCTAAATATGTAACCTGTTATCTTTGGCTATTTCTTTATGATAGAATCTACAATATTTATGTGGTCTTTCTTACGCAATTACTATTATATGTGATTTTGGAACTTATTGATAGTGATGGTGCCCATCCTCACATTAAAACATATGTTCCTAATTTCAGGTTTGCCATTTATAATAGTAGTTGACATCAACAACTCGATGCATTGTGGCAAACAAGAGCAATTGTTTCTTTCGGATGAAAATGTTTTGTGGTACCTTTATACAGATCTGCACAACAAGGTAATTATCTGCATTCCACTGTATGGAATAGTACACTTTCCCAGTTTTTATTTGCAGGTGCAATAGATGGATCTAGACTTCATACTATATTTTGATGCATGAGACAATTGCTTATGTTCTATCCATGCCCTGCTTATGTTCTTTTTTCAGCAAAACAGGGGAGGTTAGTGCTTTTCTTTTCCAGCCTCAAAATTCTGAAATGAAGGATATTCAGATAGATCATTTGTGTAAAAATAAACTAGATGGCTTTTATTGTTTTGGTGCAAACCTGTCGGCAATCGTATCTAGATCAAGCTGTATAATTATGTGTGAATCATGCATATTGTAACAGCTGCAGTAGTTTAAAACTGGGTTTTTGTAGGTCACAACAATCCCAAACCCAAAAAAGGATATATCTGATATCTGATATCTGTCAGAACTTTATTAGACCAAAATAACCATGTTTTCATTTCATGGCATAGTTTACTCATACCTTAGTTTTCTTTCAATATGGTGTTTCAATAAAACATTACATCCAGTGCTCAGTCCAGAGGTTCTTTCCATGGTGTTTCAATAAGTTATTACATCAAGTGGTCACCCCAAAGGATCAATGCTTGCATTTCCCATAGGTACTTTTATGCTAGAAAAGTATCAACCTTAGTTGATTTGTATTAATGACCATGATTTATTGAACTTCTTATCAGCGTTCACATCAAGAGTATATGTTATACCTGAATTGATCATGCCTCCATATCTCTAGCTATACTGCGTGGATCTCTTGTGCTTTGCAAATGAAGTTCTACTTCAGTATATTATGGCATGTGACATTCAATTCGTTGAAATCCCTTCTTAGTTCAAACCATTCTAGATAGGTCCTGCCATATGCTCCAATGGGTGTAGTTGGGACAGTTAATATTTCTTTCCCTCTAAAGTAATATTCCTGCTTTGATTTTTTTTTTGGCCTTGCACTGCATGTTATTGGAATTTTAGAAGATCGATCCTTTTGGATTGAATTTTTTTTGTTTTCACAAATATGATTATGAAGCCTTCATTATAAGTTGACTTCATGCAATGATTTCATTAATCATTTTTTTGTTTTATAGATTCAATGTTTTGTTCCCCTTTTCGTGAGCTGAAAATATTTCTTGAGAATACTTATGAATGCCCATCTAATATGAAATTTTTGGACATAATGTAGGGGATAGCTTTAGCAGCATCCAGTACCAGTTCATGTGCAAAATTGCTATGGATAAACGTTATGATGTGATGTTTTTATCGAGCTAAAGCACTACATTTCTTTGCAATGCAAGTTCTATTGAAGAGATCCGTTTGTACATATGTCAGACCATCTTCTAATTACGGTTTGTAACCACTTAGTTTCCCTAATATAATCCACTGTACGCATGCGCCACTTTTCTGTGGTTGCTATTTTTGCTCAAGTGTACATGATCATACAGATAGCACTCCAAACAAATCGATCAAAACAACTCATATTTGAACTTTGGTGGCATGGTTCGAATGTAATGTTGGCTATATCTACCGTCTGTTGCTTTTATTATGACAAACCTTCTAATGTCAGCACCAACACACGCAGCGTAGCGCGTGGCTCTTTCTAGTTCACATCATACGACATACGGTATCCTGAATCATCGACTATTCTCTTGCATGAAGAAGTAGCAATCAGAAATCAGAATGCACTGCATGTTTTTTTCTAAAAAAAAAAGCACCGCAGAATAATCCACTTCATTATGTGTTCTTTTTCGCCGGAAACTTTATTAGGTCCTTCACAGTGCTCCTACCTGATGTGTTAACTTACTCACCCACATAAGATACTAGCTCGAGTGGATGAAAAAGTTAGTGGGGCCGATGACCTCAATTTGGTTCTTGCGTCCTCTTTGGGCAACGAAGCCTCACCTACGAAGTGTCAGGCGTCAGGGCCACTCGATGTGGATACCAACAACAGTGTTGGTATTTCTTACTACCACAGATAAAATCCATAAGCGCATGGAATATCATTGCAGCACTTTACTTTCGGGTGACTCCAAAAGGATATCGTACTCAGGGAACGTGTGTAATGTACCTAAGACTAAAACTATCCAAGGACACTGACTATTGGTAGGCTAGCTAGGCTAGAGAGGACTTTCTATGTGTTTTAATTATTCTAAGCTAAGTAAAGCTAATTTCCTATCTGTTGCTTCGGGCACCGACCCCTGCTGATCTGCCAGCGTGGTTCCGGCTCTCTATGATGTATCCGAATATGGGAATTTAGGGCTGTCACCACCTGCTGTCTACCTTTGACAAATCCGTGGGATGCACAACAAACATATGTAATCTCTAACCTAGGCACCACGTCTAAGTTATTAATTACTACTCTAATACTTGCGCATGTACTTCCTTCTTTATCCAGAGTCCTAGTACTATAGCACTTAGTACGAATACTAAACAATGAACCCGCAAAGATGGACATCTATCTTACTTATACTAAGTAATTAAATGACATAAGAAAAGATGCAGAATGCTTACTTAATAGAAGAAGTTTTAGAGTGTACTAATAGCTCCGGTACTCCTCTATAATTCCTCCTAGAAAGCTATACTCATCGAGGTAGAAGTCGGAAAGTGCGCCAAACTTCTAGGCACTCCTACAGAGCTTCCCCTCACTCTCTACCTATTTTCTAGGGTTAATTGGATCCATGCCATTACAAATTTGCCTATTCAGAAAAATGCTATTACAATTTATCTATTCGTAACTGTGCCATTGAAATTTTACAAAATTAAAACCATGCCACTGCTATCACGTTTTCCATCCATTCCTTCATTTTCCGTCTTCTTCCTTCCTTCTCCCGTCTTCTTCTTAATCCGGCAGCGAAGACGAGCACGTCTGCGACAGCTGCGGCAGCGAGCACGGCGTCCGCACAGCTTCACGCGTCAGCGTGAGTCACGGCGGCGGCGCTGTGCCCGCCCGCGGGGAGTCCCATCCTCGGCGGATGTTGAGCACCTGGAACGCGGCGGCGTCGTCGAGGAGCAGTCGCGGCGGGTCGCTGCTCCGGTCGCAAGTGAGGTTGAACCCGGGCGAGTGGTAGCAGTCGGCGCCGATGCTGAATGGGAACGGCACGGCCACGTCGCCGCAGGTGGTCGGGCAGTCTCCGGTCGTGGCGCCGGCGATAGCTTGCTCCAGCGCCAGCACGGCGGCGAACAAATCCAGCCGCGACATTGACCACGCCATGAAAATGAATCCTCCTGCCTGCGTTTGCATCGATCGATCATCAAGGCAGCATGGCCGACTAAAGTGAGAAGAAAGTCAGAAACAGTGGGTGTATGTATCTGCAGGTGAAGTGTCCTCATTCTCCTCTCCCGCCGGCGGCGGCAGCAGCAGCAGCACGCCATCCCCACACGAGCGGCAGCAGCAACCGGCAACCGCAGCAGAACGCTCTTCCGGCGGCGGCGGCGGCAGCAGTGATAGCCGACAGCAGCAACACGGTCTCCCGGCGGCGACAGTCGGCAGCAGCAGCACAGGCGCTTCTTCCTATGGTTCCCAATCCGTGGCCGGTAGAAGTGGCGTTGGGGGTGGCTGTGACGGTGAGATTGGCGGCGTGAGGGAGAAGGAGGGAAATAGTGACGGGAGTGGCATGGTTCCAATATTAGAAATTTTCAGTGGCATCTAACCGATAACGCGAATTGTAATGGTATTTTTTTAATATGCTACATTTGTAATGGCATGGATCAAATTAACCCTATTTTCTAATGTACAAAAGATACAATAGAGCATCTTGTAAATTCAGCTCAAAGTTGTGTGTTGTGAAATGTGATGGAGTCCTCCTTTTATAGCATCCATATGACGGTTACAGCCATAAGAAATGTCAAACTACTCTACAATCATCATCGGGAAGTAATCAGGAGCGTACACTGAAAGATGGCGATCAGCGGCCTCAGGATGGGTTCGGCCGAACTGGTGGTTTGGCTAAACCCAAAAACCCACCTCCCGGCCTCTTCTTCGGCCGAAAGGTTGCTTAATGGGGCCCTAACATCCTATGCTATGATTTGGCTTAATTCTAAGTGATTTTGATTGACATATGGGCCCTCCAATCCATGTAAAACGCGTCCTGATTTTTCGGAGGTGTATTTCGTCACATGACGAGTGGTTTTCATCCATAAAATACCTGCATATACATATTTCATCAACACTAGTGGAAATGATTAGTAATAATCCCTACCACTAAGCTGGATACCATATTTTTTACTTCATTATATGCAAGCATTGATGGTTAAATATTATGATTTAAGGACCGTCAACAGGCGGCACTATGCGTCATCGTCGTCGTCGCTGAAGGTCACCAGGAGCTGCCGTCATCGCTGAAGGCCAAGGGTGTTTTGGACACAGCCACCAGCGTCAAGTTGTGCTCGCCGTCGTTGTGGGTTTGAAATAAAATGAACTAGAAGGTACCCCGTGCGTTGCTGCGGAACCTTGTAGAAAAAATTTAGAAGAATAGTTTATAGTGAAAGCAAAAGGACTGTAAAGTAAGACAATATGTGAATATTACTTTGATTATATGATAGGGTACACGAAAGTTTTGTTAGAATGAAAGGAAACTGGGATGGATCAATAACAAGAAAGCAGTAATCAATGTATATGATTATTTGGAAGCACTTAGAGTATTTAGTTTGGACATAGTCTGACAACGAAAACAAATTACAATAGATGATGATTGCGGAAATAGTAACCAACAGAGATGATTATTTGGAAGCATCTGCAGGCTTTAAGTTGTATACGATGTATTGACCTGCAAATTTTGTTGGACAATGTATTAGAATGAATCATAATAAGATTTGCTTGTATGATGATGTATTGTATCTGAAGTACTGTGAAGAGCAAGTACCATGCATATCATGTAGATTTCTGTGTGAGCTTATCCTTCTTTGCTGGTTGGAGCTTTTTGCTGTTTGAAATGGTTCATAAGAAATTGGAATTAGCATTATAGTTTAACTTTGCAATTTGGAAGGTGGGTTAGAAGTACGTACTCTTCCTTCTGACGTTTGATAGCAGGTATATCAAGTTGTTTGATACTGCCATGAAGAAGAAAATTATTGCAAGGGATAAACTGTAACTGAGAAATTTAAATAACTAAATGAGCTTTGTGCATGTCGAAACATGAATTCGGCAATAATAAAAGGGGGTAGCGCACGAGACCTAAAAGTGGATGGATGCGGAGACAAAGGATTTAGACAAGTTCAGGCCCTCTCGATGAGAGGTAATACCCTACTCCTGTTTGGGGATTTGAATCCGCCGGGTATAGTATAGATCTGATGATCATATGTGTCATGCCCCCTAGAGGGCCTCCTGCCCACCTTATATAGGATGGGGGGCAGGAATACAAGATAGAAACCTTAACCAATACGGTATCGGTTTCCTAAATTTATTTTACAATATTATCAAATCAGGACTTTAGGCCGCTCCATAATATAAAAGGAAACGTGGAATACCCAAGTCATGATCTGTTACATATTCCACAGATATAAGCTATCCCCTATGACTAGTCGATAACCATGCCGTGTGAGTATGGGGTACCCATAATCTCCACAGTAGCCCCTGAGACCTTCACAGTCGGAAAGATAATCTTCTCTCGAACTAGATTACTCCAAAGCCGAATGCTTCAATCATCTTCGCCATGATCTCCCGAGTACTTTTACCAAATATGAAGACTGTGGATGGCTGAAAAATAAAGTCAGGTGCATCGAATAGATGCACCTAATAGGTGTAGCCCCCGACTATGTGGTTAGCTGAACAAACTAAGCATATAGTCAAGGAATAAATAATCCAACCAACTGAGTGGTTTTTGACAATTATAGTCAACCAGGTGACTTGATACCAATATATAGCATATGCGGTGTGAATCCCCGAATAATATGATCCAGGTGATATACCGACTGCTTTGGAGAATATGATGCGTGCAACCTAAAGTTGACAACATCTTTGAAAATTCACATAGCAAAACAGCTATAAAGAAGAGCTTGATGTTGTGAATAAAGAAATTTTCAAAGTATTGGGCATACACTATGCGCACACTGCTTTAACAGATGTGCTTAATTCCCTAAAAGACACATGGTTTCACCACACTTGGAAATATATGGCATATGTGGTGTAACATCCGAGTAAATAAACTCATAAGGATTTATCAACCGTCTGGAAAATGACCAAAATATACAATCAGCCTAAGCCATAATATTGGTAAATAAAAATGCACACTTACGTGGCAAAAAGCAATGATATTGTATTCAATCAATCGCTTTATAAACCCAAACAGTGCCTTGACTATATATAAAAAAGTCAGTGAGGCAGCTATGAAAAACTTCACTGTTGGGCACCTTTTAAAATGCATTGTACCAACTCCTAAAAAGTTGAGTAACTGCGGTATAAAAGGATTTTAAGGTATTGGGCACTTGATCACGCGCACTTTGGCCTAAGCAAAAAGTGCCTAAGTCCCTAAAAGAACGTGATAGGCCACACCTGAAAATATGGGCTGCAGACATATTAGGCCTAGGCCAAAAAATATGCCTTCGACACCCTTTAAAGGATGACGCATGTAACATGCTCCCGAGTAATAAATCTTCCGGGTGATATAAACCAAATGTAGCTCATATGAATAGCTTCTGGTCTGAGTGATTATCCCTTATGGGATACTCCAAAATAGATATAATAATTGAATCCCGACTGGCGCAAGTATTCGGTTGATAGCCCTTACGGGGAATAATAAATAGTCCAGTCTTTGAGCATAGAAAATAGACTCATGACTATGAATCCATATTGAATGTATCCGGAACAAGTCCAAATTGGAGATATAATCCTCACGCTTGAGTTGATGAGCCCCTGAGCATATAGCTTGTCCTTCTGTCATAGTCAAAATTGTCCATTGGCAATAGCTGATGCAGTCAATATGAAAGCAAGATGACTAACATGGAGATGATATCACCCATCAAAGCTGATGAAGATGTTGGTGGTGGTAAAGACAATGACACCAATCAAAGGTGATGAAGTCGCATAGCCGTGGAGGCGAAGAAAACAGTCGGCAGCAGACAAGTCAGCCAGCAGTGAAGATGAAGGCGTCCAACAACAGTGACAGAATCGTGCAGCCATGGTGGCGAAATAATCAGTCGGTGACAGACGAGCCAACAGTCGGTGACGATGAGAACAAGCCAATGATGAAGGTGTAGACGCGCATCAACGACGATGGCGAAATCCTCCAATCATGAAAATACAAGAAATAGTCGACGACAACAAATGCAACCGGTGGTAATGATGATTGGCAGCAATAGAGATGATCAAATATGATGACGAAGTTGCCCATCAATAGCAGTGTAGCAGCCAATGATAACGATGAAGTCCTCTATTGGCAGTTGCATAGTAGGCCCACCGTGAAGATGAAATAACAAGTCGGTGATAACAAAAGCAACCGAAGGTGAAGACGTAGTCACCCCTTAGCAACGGTGGAGACGTCAGGGCCGATGAAGCAGAGGTGTTGGTGATGATGTCAGTGATAATAATCCATCAAACTGTTGAGAAGATATCAAAGCTCGAGTAATTTCCTTGATGCGAAGATTGATGCAACGCCCCTTGATTTGTAAAGATGGCAATAGAACTTGGTGCTATAGCTGTTGCAGATGCTTCACTTGAAGGAAAGTAGATGTTGTTGACCAACTCGTCGAATCTGAGTTGATTGGTTGATAACTCTAAACTCCCGGACATGTAGATTAAATCTCAAACTTGAGAAATTTGGAGTAGATTGTGGCGGCATGAAGAAGCCAAAATTGTCGGTGTAATAATTGGAGTCGCTGAAATTAAATGTCGGTTCTGAAGCGAAGATGAAGATAATGACTCCCCGAGTTGACTCGTTGATTGATTGATTGCTTCATCTTGACATAAAGCTTGTCGAATTTTGAGAGTCTTTTATTTGTTTAGCCCCCGACTCTTTGGTTAGTTGAGAAACAACTGAACATAGAGTCGAGAACTGTCACTTGTCGTCGAGTGGCTATCACTTGAGTGAAGATACATGTTGAAGATGTCCGAGTAGAAATCGGTGCCGAAGACAATGAAGATGAAGTAGCTCCACCATGGTAACAAAGTTGCATAGCCATGATGAAGTGAACACGAGTCGGCGGCAATGGAAGCAAACCGGTAGCGAAGACGCGTAGTTGTGAAGATAAAAACATCAGTCGGCGGCGACTTAACCAGTCGGCGACGGAAGACGATGACGTCCATCAATAGTGGTAGTGGTATAAACCAAACGTAGAGGCGAGTGCACTAGTCAGCAGTCGGCAGCAGATGTAGACAGCTTGTGTTGAAGATGATGACGCCTATTAGCGATGGCGGCGACGTGGCCAGCCGTGAAGACGATAGCGCCAATTGGCGTCATACGAAGTGGCCGGTCGGTGAAGATGTAGACGTCCAACAACGGCGGCATAATAGGCCAGTCGTGCAGCGGAGACACCAGTCGGCGGCGGACAAGGCGGCCGGTTGGTGAAGGTGTAGACGCCCAACAACAGCGGCATAGTAGGCCAGCCGTGCAAGCGGAGACACCAGTTGGCGGCGGCGAAGGGAAGCCGGTCGCCGTATAAGCGAGGACACCAGTCAGTGGTGGACAAGGCGGCCAGTTGGTGAAGGTGTAGACGCCCAACAACAACGGTGTGACCACCCAACTATATAGGCGAGGACACCAGTCGGCGGCAATGACAGCAAGCCGATGGTGATGTTCTGACTGATCCATTCATGGAGCGTAAGAGATAAGCTTATAGCCATGAATCCCTTTTATGCATATCTGGATCTGGATCCTGCAGAACAAACATATAGGATGAGTAGTATCTGATGTAAATAAAGTACTTGAGAAAAATACAAGTATTTTAAAATATTTATAAATATGTATTTCTCCTCTTGTCAATTTTGATTTCCCCGAGCAGATGACTCCGTACGTTTAAACACTCTGTCCGACTAGTTATAGCCCTCAAGCATCGGGAGTCGGCCTAGGCACTTCCCAAACATGCATATGAGTGACATGAGTTCGTCATTTATGGAACAAAGTTTCACGAATCAGAATTTACTACTCGGGTACTTTTGCAATTGTTAAGAGTAGAAAATAAATTATCTTATCTCTATGCTTTTGATTTCTTCCGAGTAATACTTAGCACCTTGCATCACTCGGTCCATCCAACGAGCCTCCGGGTGCTAGGAATCGGCCCAAAGGCAACTATCCATTGGCAAACCAAACGGAAAGCATAGGAAGATGGAACTCTATGACTCGATAGGCACTTTTGTACTCAGATTATGTCGCAGGCAATCAAGATAAATATTTTATAAAAATTGTTTAAAAAATGTGATATAACATCTGTAGGCCCCGACTCACTAGTCAACAGTGAACCAGTTGACATAGTGAGGCAGAGGAAAAAGAAAATATCATATAAAGAAAATTAATGATGACTTAGCTTTCTGGTCTTTCCCTTGGTGACAGCCGAGGTGGCCGATGTGGGAACAAAGTCGTCCATCAATGGCAATAAAAACACCAGCCATAGAAGCAACTTGAGGCGACTGACGTTGAAAGTGAAGACGCCCATCAATGGCGGCATAATAGGCCAGCCGTCTAGGCAGAAACACCAGTCGGCGGTAACGAAGGCGAGCCGGCGGTGAAAATGCAGACACCCATCAACGGTGGCATAATAGGCCAGCCGTGCAGGCGGAAACACCAGTCGACGGCGGCGAAGGCAGGCCGGCGGTGAAGTCATAGACGCCCAACAACAGCGGCATAATAGGCCAGCCGTGCAGGCGGAAACACCAGTCGGCGGCGGCGAAGGCCAGCTGGTCGGTGAAGATGTGGACGCCTATGAACGGTGGTGTGACCAACCAACCGTATAGGCGAGGACACCAGTCGGCGGCGACGGAGGCAGGCCGGCGGTGAAGTCGTAGACGCCCAACAGCGCCGGCATAATAGGCCAGCCGTGCAGGCGGAAACACCAGTCGGCGGCGGCAAAGGCCAGCCGGTAAGTGATGGAGTACAGGCGATGATACATGCAAAGACAAGAAATTGCACATCAACCTGTGGTTAGATATTTGTAAAAAGAAAATAATTTATATAATAACTAATAGATCCAAACACATGGTTTGATTTGTGCTTGATGAAGAGGCTTGCATGACCAACAACGGTGGTGTGACCATCCAACCGTGAAAGTGAGGAAAACCAGTCGGTGGCGACGAGGCTGCCGGTCGGTGAAGATCAAGACGACCGTCAGCAACGGCATACCAGGCCAGCCGTGAGGACGAAGGCACCAGTCGGCAACAGTAGTGCCGCGGTATTACATGTAAACATCAGAAAATACCAAGAGATTAATCTGATATTTAGAGATCAATATAATAAATGATGCTAGATTAGAAGGAAAAAACTCTGGTGATGTCAGGATTCTAATGCCCGCAAGCAACTAGAAACTCCACAGAACTTGGCGACCATGTGTGCGACGATCGAAACGCGGCTGACGACAGCAACAAACGCGGCCAATGCGGGGATGAGGTCGCCGCCGTTGACATGTAGGCCAGGTGTCCGTGTCGTGTCGATGGGCGGCGAACAGCGTGAGGACGACGATGGCTTCGACCAGTGGTCCCGCCGACAACCAGCAAACACCCCAGCCGGCAGTACATGTAACCGAAGGGAAAACATATCAGAGAATCAACTGTGATTATAGATCAATCTGTTAATAATATATTGAAACGACAAACCGATTGATGTTTTGGGTCGTTGAACTCGTTGAGATTAATCTCAACGCTTCTTTTGGAATTGATTCCATCGCGCTCGTCGACGGGAAACTCGACGCAACCCCTACCTGGCGTGCCAACTATCGAAACATGAATTCGGCAATAATAAAAGGGGGTAACGCACGAGACCTAAAAGTGGATGGATGCGGAGACAAAGGATTTAGACAGGTTCAGGCCCTCTCGATGAGAGGTAATACCCTACTCCTGTTTGGGGATTTGAATCCGCCGAGTGTAGTATAGATCTGACGATCATATGTGTCATGCCCCCTAGAGGGCCTCCTGCCCACCTTATATAGGATGGGGGGCAGGAATACAAGATAGAAACCTTAACCAATACGGTATCGGTTTCCTAAATCTATTTTACAATATTATCAAATCAGGACTTTAGGCCGCTCCATAATATAAAAGGAAACGTGGAATACCCAAGTCATGATCTGTTACATATTCCACAGATATAAGCTATCCCCTATGACTAGTCGATAACCATGCCGTGTGGGTATGGGGTACCCATAATCTCCACTGTGCAGTAGAGGTATACCTTTTAGTTTTGTCAGTGGAGTCCTCACTGAAATCAATGCTTCGTTTTGTAGATGTGCTGCTGAAATATATAATAGATTTAATGAATAGATGCATGTATTTAATTAAGTAGTTAGAATATGTAATTCTGACATGTTCTTTTCTGTGGATATGTTGACAGCTGCAGATGATTCTGGAGGTGTACTATCTTTGGATAATCCTGT
This sequence comes from Oryza glaberrima, assembly GCF_000147395.1. Lineage (NCBI taxonomy): Eukaryota > Viridiplantae > Streptophyta > Magnoliopsida > Poales > Poaceae > Oryza > Oryza glaberrima. The sequence continues at coordinate 9,209,949 of NC_068333.1, forward strand.
ATTATCAATAGTTGTGCTGAAATGAATTTGCCATTAGCAGTTAGTAAGTATAGTTTTATATGGATATGGTGAATTGAAAAAATTGAGAGAACAGTAAACCTTGGGCTACTTGTATATGTCATAGGTGGTGGGAATTGGAGTTGATCTTTGTTCTTGGAGAGCTGAATTAGTTAGATAGTTAAAGCTAATTCAGTTGAAATATTGAACCAATGATAAATAGCATCTTCAGATGATATTTACTAACCTTTTCAGATGTCAGCAGTGGATTTGGCATAGTATCATCAATTGAGAAACTCCTTTTGAGCACATAGCTGATAGGAAACTTAGAAGATGAATCAGTATTCATTCCTATAGTAAAAATCTTGTTTTTCCAATGGCTTTATTAAGAGTTATTGGATGTTCAACTAAGTCTATCTTCATGTTCTGAGAAGCTTGGGCTGCATCAAGCTCAACTAAATCTTCAGCATCAAAAGAAAATGCCACTGCATCTAAACTCCCTGATTTATCTGTGATTGTCACGGGGAGTTTATACCTAAAGCATTGTAAAATAGTCAGTGGCATATATGTTATTTATATCATATTATTTTTAATTGTTGGAATGTAAGGTGAGAAACTGACATTGGTTTGGGGAATGAAACCGCACAATCACATCTTGGGGAGTCAGAACTATTGTTGTACCCTTTGTCACAACGATGACATCCTATGTAGTACCACTTAATTGATGACAGTATTGAAGACACTTTTGCAACTGCACTATAAGTAACTCCTCCCTTAAGTGAAGAAAATTATAAGAGTTATATGTTGTCTGAAGAAAAATATGGAATTCCAATAAGAATATAGATGGTTGTTTATGTGTTCAGTTTTACCTGAAAAGCTGAAACAGGCATAGCAGATATTTCTTCTAAGTTGTAAATTTTTCCTGCTGCTTGAACTGGGGATAAACGTACAATCTTAGGGAGCTGTTATTGAAGGCTTGGAGATCCCAGTTTATAGCTTAAAATTGCAACAATATAGGTTGGCATCATAATTGATACGAAAAAGAAAACTATTGAACATGAAACTTGAACTTTAAGTAGTTTTAAGGGATTAAATTGAAATTACCTGGAGCGAAATTGTTCCACCTGTGGTATATCGAGGTCAATATGAATTTGAGTAGCGGAGCTTGAAGATGCTTCTGTTTTACCTGCAATTGTATGTGGTAAATGATAAGTTTAAATTTTGTAGGTATGTTATGTGAGGAGGCATATTCTTTTCATGGAATGAACCTGCAAAATTGCCTGCAGTAAGACCAGCAAAGATGACTACTACAATTCCTTACTTTGATTTTTCAAGTGTCACAGCTTCATTAAATGATTCTCCATATTGTCCCCAGAGAAGTACTTCTTGAGTCTGTTCTCTACAAAGGTAGAGCATAAAAACAATTAGTGAAATATTGAATTATCAGTTTAATGTTTGAAAAAGACATATACTCTTGGTTCTGAATTTGAATTCTTCTGAGTTTTTTGTCTGATGTTGGGCTCGCGAAATCATATGGACCAATACGGCTGACTACCCCAATTAAATCTGAAGGAAAAAGTTAAAAGAATGTCAAGTATAATAGGAAGTGTTTAGGGGTAAATTAAAAAGCAAGGATTACCTATGAGGGGTTTAGAGGTAATGGTTTTTCCTGGAATTTGATCAAATGGGCAAAAGCTGAAAGAGAATTTTGGTATGGTTGATCCTTTAGATTCCAGATGATTCACTTTTGTTTCGTGTTTGAACTGGATCATGTAGTTTTGGTGCTGATAGATATAAGTCTTTCTTCTAGCATCAACAGCAGTAGTATTAGTAATCAGGTAGACTGATCCTTCATTTAGCAAGGGGTGAAATTGTTTTTCAAGCTTTTTTGGTACACTGATTTGTGCCATGGAACCCTGCAAGATTGTGATGCATAAGATTGTTATGGTTAATATTGAGTAGACCAACGAAATGTAAATGAATGGTTAATATTTGGTGTAAGACAAAAGAGATTGACACACATGTTCATCTAATAGGATTCCATCAATGCTGATCAATGGATCTGCTGATTTTGATCTCATGTTTAGAGCATCCCATAATCTTATTAGACGGCCAAAAACCTTGTAGTTTTGCTGGCCAATAGTTACATCTTTGAGTGCTGTAGCTGAGCTTGCCATCGAAATAAATCTGAAACAATAACAAATAATATTAGATAACTAAGTTATTATTTTTATTGAGCAGAGTATGTAGATAAAAGTAGAATGAAACAAAACATTGTATAAGATAGGGCATGCACAAATGCACAATATACCTAGATATTTAGTTCCTGTGTCTAGATATTTGGCTGAATACCTCAGCATATACCACATTTTGTGTGCAGTTTTCATAAGAAGCAGGGCTATTTTCTATTAGAACTTTCAAACCCTTGGGGGAAGTAACTCTTGAGAATGCAACATATAATTGACCATGGGAGAAAACAGGAGAAGGCAGATACAGACCAACTCTGCTCAAGGTCTGTCCTTGGCTCTTGTTTATTGTCATAGCATATGAAAGACGTATTGGAAATTGCCGGCGTCTCAATTTGAAGGGCCACTTGGACTGAGCTGATGTTGTAATGATGCGAGGAATATATGCTTTTGTACCTTTTGCCTTTCCTGTGATTATCTCTCCCTCAATGACACGATTTGTTAGCTGTGTGACACAGCCTAGTTCCATTGCAAAGTCCTCTTGATGCATCAAGATTACGCAAGAGCATTATAGGCACACCAATTTTCAAGTGTAACACATGTTCTAGAAGTCCATTTATAGAAATTGTGTTTAGAAACTCTGTTGATATAGTGCCTCTAAAGTGGTATGGTTGGAACAACTATCATCAATTGAATTTGAGCTATAGTATGGCATTTCAGTGGTTGCTAGCTGAGCAATCATTTTGTTGTTTATTTCTGAAACTACATCATTTGTAGGTGCTAAAATTGCACGCTCGCATAAGTACGATCTAAGATCTGTTGTTTGACAACCCGAGTCGTACACAAAAGAAATCAACCCATCCAAATTCCTACAATCTGGAGATAGAAGGAGAGACTGAGGGATCTCTATAAACATGCCCTTTGGTTGGTCTGGGACATCAACATAAGGTTCTGCACCATTGCCTACTCTCAAAAGCCATTCAGCAAAATTTTTGAGGTCTTCTCTTTCCGATGCAGAAAGACACGCAGAGTTAAGTCTCATATTTTCAGTTAAAAGAAGTAGTATGCACTGATTCCATAAATAAGAATTAACAATACAAGATTTCAAAATCTTTTGCTTTGTTGCATTTTGGATGACTGGAAGTGTTTGGCGAAAATCTCCACCAAGAACTACTGTTATACCACCAAATTGCTTGTGTGTTGAATGTGGGCTGGTATCAGATAATATATCCCGTAGAGTCCGGTCTAATGCTTCAAAGCAGTACTTATGATTAACAGGAGACTCATCCCAAATAATGAGGGATGTTTTTTGGATCAATTCAGCAAGATTCATATTTTTCTTTATACTGCACATTGAATTCTGTAAAATCTCCAAAGGGATTTTGAAACGCGAATGAGGTGTGCGTCCACCTGGAAGCAGCAAGGATGCAATTCCTGAGGATGCAACAGCCAATGCTATCTTTCCTTGCCTTCTTATAGAATTGAGCAAAGTAGTCCATAAGAATGTTTTCCCAGTTCCTCCATATCCATAAACAAAAAATGTTTTCCCTTCATTATTCACCACAGAATTATAGATAGCATTGAAAACTTCCTTCTGGCTATTATTTAAACATGACACTTCTTCATCTATGGTGTATCCCATGTTACAAACATCATAGCTAAGCTCATCTAGTAGAAGCCTATTCTGTGCAGACACACTTGCAATATCATCTGGCATTGGCAAATTAAAATGAGATAAACTATACCCAGCGTCTCTTAGTAGCTTGTCTAACTCAAGAAGGAGAGAAAATGTAACAAAAGTATTGTTGGAGCTGCTGGCCTGAAAAGTGTTATGGGTTGTACGATATGCTATGTCCTCACTCATACATGACATATGTTCATTGAAAAGTCTAGTAGGATTTGTTACCTCACAAAAGAGTAACATTGTAACAAAAAGCTGGCGTAGTTGGAATGGTAAGGCCCATTGAGCTGCATCCTTTATAGCATTTGACCATTCTTGGTCATCACCAAGGAGACCTAATGCTTCACATGCTGCTCGAAATGTAGGATATTCAACACCTGATACAGTTCTGATTTCAGCAAAGGATCTTGGGCCCCTAACAATGTGCAGTAGCATCCGTAGGTAGTAAGCTTCTCCTTGTAAAGGGCTGACATGAGCAATGCGGCCAATTCTGCGAGAAGCACCACGACGGCCATCCCAATATTTTTCTTTATTGTGCCATGTCCAATATTCAGGAAATTCTATATATGTTAGTTGTCGGGCTGAAGGGTTCTCCATATTGGCTTCTAACCATGCAGTCAGCTTTGATTTAGAGTTGTTTGGATCATCAATGACCTCTTCAAGATCATCATCTTCTGTGAAAACAACATTATTCTCGAAGGGAAGATGTACAGGGAGGCGTTCTACAGAGGGATCTGTGTGGCAAATGTCAATTTGCAGCAATTGCCAAGCAGCATCATTTGGAGTGACACAACGACAATCCAAATAATTATTTATTTCATTTATAGTTTCACTTGATGATTCTGAGTTTGATGAATTAGAGTGGGATCCAACTCTTGAGCAATCAAATCCTTTTGTAACATACTTGAAAAGATATTTGTGCATACCATCATAATTAACTTTTCCACATTTATGTGAGCCTGAAATTTGACAACTAAGTCGACATTATGAGGAACCACAAATCTGTTGTCAATTTCTACCTCATTTCTTTTAAAAGTTATTCCATTGTTTGGTCGTGCATACTGTGTAAAACCATTTTCTAATATAGTAGTTTCCTCACAGAATTCTTTGGGGTAGAATTTGGTGCATTTTCCTTCAGACATACATACTGAGGAAGGGTTGTGAGGACCACAAGGGCCATGCACCATATAGTTACAAATAGCATCATAACCAATCTTGTCAACTGCAGGGTCCGGAAACTGAGCTGAAATATAGCTATCGACCTTTTTTGCATCTAGGGGTTCTTTTTTGGCCAGCCATATGATGATGTGGACATGAGGTAACCACGTTTCTGAAATTCAATTGTGTGGATAACTGTGTAAAAAGAAAATTTTGAAGGGACATGTAAGGCATGATTAGAGTTGCACAGGGAAGTTTAAGGGAAAATTATTGTTTGGAAAAAAAAACAAAGGGAGAAAAGTATTACCAGCATTAATAGGGCCAAAGAATTCACGTTTTTTAATATCATCCATTAAAATATTGAGCTTCATTTTGAAAACCCTATTGACAATATCAGCACAGTCAGATGGTTGCTGACCTGGAATTCATGCTAAAGCCTCCCTGACCTCAGGCCAAGCCGGATTTGATGTGAATGTGACAAATAGATCAGGACAACCATACTTTCTACAAATAGCAATGGAATCTTGATAATTTTGATACAAATACCAAGGCCCACCGGTAAATGAAGCCGGCAATATTACCCTTTGACCAACAGAAGAACCGGATGTAAGACCTCTTGAGACAGAATTAATCAATAAGTTGAATGGCGATGATCTGTATTTAGACTGGAAGCTTGGATTGCGATAATGTGATATGCGGCTCCCTTCAACACAACAGTAAGAATCTACCACATAAGATTGAGTTAGCCTTTTGCACCTTAATGGAGTATTGAAGTCTCTTGGCCTATCATGTAGCCTATATGCAAAGTACTCCAATGGGATCATTTTGGTGCGTTTAATGGCTTGACTACGTGCTGTTGTATTGTAGGTCAGTTTCTCATGATAACCATCCTCTCCATATGGGAATAAAAGAGGATATTGCATTGACATAAACTTGCAATGGTTTTCATTTATCTGCTGCAAATTTGAAGAACGGTCTTGTATTATAATATCCCGTCCTATATCACTTGATCCAATATCAACCACAATTAGACCAACAACTTCAGAAGCAACCGGAGCACTGTAAATATATCCATGTGCATCCCTTTTGCCAAATAATCTTATCTGAATCTGATCAGATGTGTCTACAGATAATCGCTCACGTGCTGTCCTGAATAGCTGAACAATTGGATTATTTGTATTGAACATTTCTATCAAGTTGGCAACAATTTCTTGGTTTGCATGAAAGGGTGCACGGGAAGATGAAGCAACGTTGATTCGGTTTGAGACCTCATGTTCCGTGTCAAAAATATATAATTGTGCATATTCTGGGCGACAACCCTCTAATGGCAGCAAAGAGCCCATTCTTTGACAGACCTGACCAATTATCTTGAAAACATACGGTGCCCTTCCATCATTTATGGACTCATTTACTTTAGCTTCCATAGATGTCATTGCAAACATGCTATTATATTGACGAATATGATCAAAGAAGTGGTTAGAAAGAGTTCTGTCCTGTGAAGTCAACAAATTCAATAATGGTTGTGGAGGAGGTTGGTATGGTGGTAGCAAGATACTTCCACCCTTACAACACAAATTATATGAAGGATTTGAAGTGTGCCTCTCTCTACGTATGCGTTCTTCATACCAAAAGAAGGCACCGCAGTGCACGCAAGAATGGTGTGGGCCACCAAGGTTTAATGGTTCATATATAGTGCCTGAAAGGTTTGCATAAATGTAATGATTTTTTTAAGATAAAATTATTCATGACAGTAAGATTTGAGGAGCCCAAAAAAACCTTACGTCTGTGATTGAATGATTGATTTGATGGAATGGAACCAATATGAATATGGGGTTCATTTTGCTCTGTAAGATTAGAAATAGAGGATTCTCCAATGAACCGTTGGCGCACTGGACGTTGATTTGCAGAGGTTGATGCTAGATAAAAAGGAAGAGATTTATAATGCGAGCTACTTGGCCATTATGTATAAATTAATTTCAAGGAATTATGATATTCTAACCAACCTCTGTTCCTATTTGCATCGATAACTTGCCTACGCCTGCGCCGAGACTCAGCAGCAGCAGTTGGGTTAGGCTGTGGCATGGGAGTAATAAAGGCACTTCGGCGTGGCCGACCACGACGGCGTACAATAGGATGAGAAGTACCTGGTGCATTATCCATTCTACCCGGCAATACAAACAAAGAATCCCTATAACCAGGGATACAAAATCATTGGATTTTTCCCGGACAAAGAGGATAGAGCAAACATAGGGGATATAGTGACCATCCAGGGGGTATAACTAAAGTGTATATTCAGGTGGACATATAAGGTATTCATATTCACACAAAAGAAATTGCTTGAACTGAATATAAACTGAACAGTAAAAAAATAGGGGGGAAGTAAGAAATGCTGGAAGTGTAACATACCAGAATTATCTCTGCAGATTGAATATCGACAGGAGCAGCAAAATACAGTCAAGAGGAAGGCCGTTGGTGACACATCAAGGAATACCGTTCTGGACATATAAAAAACGAAGAGATGAAAATGAACCTAAGAAGAATATAAGTATATAACACTCAACCAATCAAATAATAACTGGAAGCATTTTGAGTAGTACCTATGGACCCCGTGGGAGAACGCACAATCTCGTAGAGGCGAAAACTCGGATGAAACAAAGATGGCGGAGAAGAACGAAGGAACTGAGCTTTTGTGGATTGAAGGCACATCATAATAAGTGAATGACGATGATGATTTCGCGTAACGGACACCGGGAGTAACTGTGTTAATGGCAGCCATCAAGGACCTCGTTGGTGAGCGTGGAGAAAGAATTGCCGGGGAGGGGGAGGCAGAGGAGAAGCGGCGCACGCAGGGGGTGGGGAAACTTGGGGCGCCCCCGGGGTGTGTGTGTGTGTGGGAGGGGGGAGGAGTGGAGGGGTGTGGGGCGGAGGAGAAGCAGCGCTGGCAGAGGTGGAGGAGAAGCGGCGCCGGTAGAGTGCGCCAGAGATTGGGGAAACGCGGCACGGCGATGACGCGATCTCGGCCCGGGAGAGGAAGCGAGGGCGTCGGCGGCGGGCCCGCGCCTGGCGCGTGCGCGATGGAGGAAGCGAGGGCGTTCGGCAGCGGGCCCGCGCTGGCGTGCGCGCGATGGGGAGAGGAAGCGAGCACGCGCGATGGGGAGAGGAAGAAGCACGCGTGCGTGATGGGGAGACCCGGCGGCGGCGGGGACAACAAATCGGTGGTGGAGGGATGTGCGTGATGGATTGCGATCCAACGGCTGGTGAGGATTCGATCGAACGGCTGAAAAAAAAGGGTGACGTGGCTTAACTACAGCTCAGGAAAATCCCTAATAACTACACTAAGTGGGGATCAATTGTATAGTATTATAGGATACCTAGGTGTGGCCTCCGCTGTGGTTTGTATGGTATAAATGTCTTGTTCTTACATTGCATCTAGGGCTTCTGAAATGATGAATCCACATTGTAATGGCCTAAGGCCATGGTCAACGCTCCACGCTAGAGCATGGTCTCACCTTGTCCGAGGCGAATACTTGCACCAGCTCCGCTAGGACTGCATCCTAGTAGAGCTGCGTGACCCCTAGCAGAATATCGTGTGGTTTTGTCAGACCTGTGGCGAGGAAAGGGCGAGGAGCCGCGTTGGGGAGAGGCCTCCCCCAGAGCCGTCGCCTTGCGCCGTTGTGGAAAACTAACTCCCGCACTAGGGAAGAAGATGGTGAGAGGGTGGACGCGGGAGAAGAGGACCTACTCGGAAAGCTTCGCCACCTTGAGCACCGCCGCGTCGATCTGCCACCGCCGCCCCGTCGATCCATCGTTGCCACGTCGATCCGCACCTCCGTCACCCCCCGCGTTGATCCGCACCTCCGCCGCCTCACCTCGAGCCGGCGCCGCCGAAGAGAGAGGAGAGTGGCGGCGCCGCCGGGAAGGGGAGAGGCCGCGTCGGGGAGGATAGTGGCGGCTCCGCTAGAGAGGGGACGCGCCGGGAAGGGAGAGGGAGAGAGGAGTCGGGGGGAGAAGTGAGGGAGAAGGAAAGGGAGGAGGTGGCTTCTGATTTTGAGGGTCTATTAGTAAAATGTTGAACTTACATGTGAATAAAGAAAACATGAGGATTTAAATACAAAAGCAACTAACTGACAGGGGCTGACACACAAAAATACCATGTTGCCGTAGCTTGCTTTGGGGTGAAGATCCTTCACAGGTATGGTTTCATCTGGCATCTTCTTTACTGTGGCTATAGGTTCCATGACTCGGCCATGCCCTAGCCGATCCTCCACGTGTGCTCCCCTCCCCACTTGTCACCCGCACGACCGGCGGTGGGCCCCACAGGCACCGACCCGGCCCGGCCCAATAAACCGGAGAACTCACCAGGAAGGCATCCACAACCTCCTCTCCTCTTCTCGCCTTCTCCGCTTCTCCCTTCCCATCTGCTGCTCGCGAATCTCCTCGTCGTCGTCGTCGTCGTCTCCTCGCCGCCGGGAGAAGCGCAGGGCGGAGCGCGGAGGCGGAGGCGGAGGCGATGGGGGACCACGAGGCCCGCGGGGATGACTTCGAGAAGAAGGCGGAGAAGAAGCTCTCCGGGTGGGGGATCTTCGGCTCCAAGTACGAGGACGCCGCCGACCTCTTCGACAAGGGGGCCAACTCCTTCAAGCTCGCCAAGAACTGTGAGTCCCCCCACTCCCAGACGGGTTCCTTCCTCCCCAATCCAACCCCCCCTCGCGCGCTGCTCCGATCGATCGGCGTAGGGGTGATTTGTGGTTCGTTTTCCTGTGAGATCTGCGGCTCGATCGGGCGATGGGGTCGCCGGGTTTGGCATCATCCTGCTTGGTGTGGGGTTAGGACTGGATCTTTGGCTGCGGATCTAGCAACCTGCCGCGTAATTTGGCGCGATCCTTTGATGCGCGAGGCGTGGTTGGATTAGTGAGGCGCGGTTTTAGGGGATCTTTTGTAATCGCAAAGGAGTAGGTTGATTGTTGTTTTGTCAGCGGATGTTATCGGATTTGATCCCAAAATATACGCAGATGGTGGCGTCTTATCGGTTACTGTTAAGACACTATTTGGCAATGATGCAAGATGAACTGAAAATTATATGCTGAACTTAATTCCATGAATCAATCGATATATGCAACTGTTGTTTAATCCATTGTTTCAAACTAACAATAGGGTGTGTTCATTAGACTTAAGGTTCTTGCATGGGATGCAACTCAAACTAACAATAAACTCTTAACTGGTATCTAATCCAAATACAAGTCTCTATGTCTTAATGTGCATTGTTGGACGTTAGAAACGATGTAGCGGTCTGGTCTAACATGATGGATATATAGTGTTGTTATAGTACATCATGACTCTTTTGCTTACATTCGACCTGCATCTTTCCAGTTTGTTCTTTTAGCATTTGCATGTCTGATAATTTTTTGTCGTGATAAACTCAAGCATTTATTTCACTATATTGTAGTAAGATGGTTTAGTTACTACTTTTGTCTTTGAGAGAACACACCCTTATTCTTGCAATAATTATAACCTTTTTTTTTGTTGCAGGGAGCAGAGCTGCACAAGTGTACATCAAGATTGCTAACTGCCATTTGAAGGTTGCCTTTTATTTGGTCTATCAGTTTGTCAACTTCATTGCACGGCAATCGTTTATTTGGTCTATCAGTTTGTCAACTTCATTGCACGGCAATCAAATATGATACTTATTCTGCTTGTTCCTTTTCTGAACAGGGTGACAGTAAGCATGAAGCTGCCTCAGCTTATGTCGAGGCGGCAAATTGCTATAAAAAGTTCTCTCCTCAAGGTACTTTCTACAACTTCAAGCATGAGCGCATCTTTAATTTCTGTGATTTTTTATCCTTCTCTCTACAATCACCATTCAGTTGCACATTGCTAAATTAAAATCTGTTAGATTAAAGTTGTATTTGACATAGAATTCTTGCTTCTGTTTCATATACAACTTTAGCGGTTAATTGGCGCTGTTATAATAATCTAGACACCTATGACATAGATCTATCATTTTTCCTCCAATTAACATGTAATTTATAGTTCCTGAGAGTGAACGAAGTTGCTCCTTCTAGCATTCTCTTAGTAAGATAGTTAGATAGACGTGAAACAGTATGTTGCACTGTTTCTCTTCTCATTTGAGTACGGAACATGTGGTTCACTTATGTTGTACTTACAAGATGGGTACCCCGCGTGTTACTGTGGGAGAATTGTGTGATAATATAATATATATGAATTCTAAAATTTTCTTTCTTATCTACTATATAATTTTTTTTTCATGTTTTTATATATTTTTGTACCTTTATCAAATATCCGAAAGTTATAAATGATTGGGTTGTAAGGTGTGCCTTCTGGGGGAAAGAGATGTAATTTGCACCTTGATGAATCATCCAAATGCTAAAATAAATTGAGGTGATGTGAATAGAAGCAATTTACACCCTTGATGAATCATCCAAAGGCTAAAAACAAGTGAGGTGATGTGGTTTCATGAGAGAAGAGAGAATTAGCATATTAACTACATTTAGTGGGGATGAACTTTATAGATCTATAGGATTCTGATCTGATAAGAACTGTTCCCTTTCAACCTGTGTTAGCAATAGAATTTTTTAATTCTGTATTCATAATGACAAGTAAAATTTTTGTTGAATTTAAATCTATGGAATGGAGATTTATTTGTTGCATTCTAATCTGACTAACTCAAAACATGTAGTCTACTTTTCATGGTTCTAAAATTTCACTGGGCATTTGTGATGATATAGCAAAAACTAGACTTTTTGCTATTACTTGCTATTGAGACCTGTTGAAAACTTGCTATGCCCCATAAAACAGGGAGATTAAAGGACTAATAAGGTGATTAAGCATAAATACCAGCATATCTAGTTTGAATCTAAAATTTAATGTAGTGACAGTGTGTTTGTTTTGAAGGACTACAGTTTGGGAGATTCAAATTGATTATTTTTAATGAGCCTATATTGCTTCTCTAACATTAAGTCATTTAAACAATTAAAAATAGTGAAATTTAATAGTACAATTTCATTTCAGTTACATATCCTTGACCACCTATGCTTCTTAGTCTTTCTGTGATTTGATTTGTGTTTGATTTCTCCCTGTAAAAATATATTTACGTCAGAATGGTAGATAGCTTCCTTTATTAACATCGAGTCCATTCTATGCAGAGGCTGCACAAGCGCTAAACCAGGCTGTTGATCTTTTCTTGGAAATTGGTAGATTGAACATGGCTGCAAGATATTGTAAGGTGAAGTATCATTTCATTTTTCTATGCAAAAAGATTATTATTTCAATAATGATTGGTATGCCTGGATGATGACTTGTTTCAAAATGAAGCACCATTTTTTTCCATTTGGAATCTGTCATGCTGATGGTGGTGACAACTTTATGCATCTTCAGGACATTGGTGAGATATATCATCAAGAACAAGATTTAGAGAAGGCTTCAGATTACCTGGAAAAATCGGCTGATCTTTTTGACAGTGAGGGGCAATCATCTCAATCAAACAGTATCAAGCAGAAAGTTGCAGAAATTGCTGCTCAGTTGGAACAGTAAGATCCAACTTAATTAGGTTCATAGCAATTTTCTAATTTTTAATCTATTATACGAGGATTTGATTCAAACATGGTATGTTAATTAAGCTGCCAAAGTTGATATGAATGCTTTATCTCAATGAAGCCTGCAACCCTGCACCATGCCCCTTCCTTTTCATTACTTTAACAACAAATAAACAGCTAGTTTGACTTGTACATTAGTCTTGCGTATTGCGTGGTCTATATTTCCTGTGGGTGATGTGATAGCATTTTCTTGTTTATCGACCTCTTCAGTGTTTTGTTGTATCTCTTGACTTTTTTATTTTTTTATTGCTGTATTCATACGGTGGTAGTTGCTGAATATTTTATTAACATCTGAGTCATCCCAGTTAGATTGAGGGTGAAATACTGCAGAATAGCTGGTCAAAAGAAAGACCACATTGGTACTTCAGGAACTATAGGAATTGGTTTATTCTGCATTGCAGGCAGAAGAAACTCTTACCTCACCCATTAAATCTAATCTCCTTAAGTATAGTGTTTTGCCACTAACGAACTTGATAATACTGCATGTAGTCTGGACTAAGTGATCTTATGCATGAATAGTGAACTACTTGATGCTGAATAAAACAACTAATCTTATCCCTAGGCGAGCCTGTAGGTGTTGGCCAGCTTCTGGTGGTGTTGTTATGCACAAAGTTTCAATGTGACAGGGTTCAATACATGGTTGGAACAGATTAGCACAGTATAGGAGACATGGTTTCTGGGATGTGTTCTGAGAGGAAATAAAGCGCTCTTCAAATTACTATTTTATTGTCTCATCTAACCCCACTACCACTCAAGTTGCAATTCATATGACACCAACTTGCATTCCATTTATGGTGCAAAATTAGGCAGAAATTCTGTACTCCATGGAAAACTACACATCCTAAAGCTTGATTTCCTTGTTTTCTAACGGATTGATGCAGATGTGGGCTTTGACTCTACTGACGGATTGGTGCAGATCTTCCCATTCTCTGTTGTAGTTCTTTTTCCTTGTTTTGGTTTCTGTTAGTAACTTCTGTTCTTAATATGTGTTTGTTAGGCAAATTAACATCATGAAATAATTAACATGAAACAAGTAAATCTTTGTTTTTGAGATGGTAACTCGTTCATATTTTATTTCAGATACCAGAAGGCAAATGAGATATTTGAAGCAATTGCTCGCCAACAAATCAACAATAATCTTCTTAAGTACAGTGTCAGAGGTATTCTCCTCAACGCAGGCATTTGTCAGCTATGCAGAGGTGATGTTGTTGCTATCACAAATTCAATGGAGCGATATCAGGTGTGTACTATTTTGTTAAATCTTAGTGGTATTATCATTGTCATCTTTCTAATGATGTTTAACTATGTTGCAGGATATTGACCCAACATTCTCGGGGACACGAGAATACAAGCTTTTATCTGTATGATACAGTGCTTATTCCTTCTCTTTGCACACTTTTTTCACTCCTTGTATTCATTGCATGCCAGGCTTTATAAGCAATATTTTTCCACTAGTGATCATGAAATGTTAGGTCATTACTCTATATAGTAAACGTAACTATATTCTTTGAAGGAGCTTCTGGGTCTGAATATTTTTTTCTGCAGGATCTTGCTGCAGCTATGGAGGAAGGAGATGTTGCCAAGTTCACTGATGCCATTAAGGAATTTGACAGCATGACACGTCTGGTATGTTCAGTTGGTGGATGACTTGTCTATGATATTGCAATCCAGTAAGCCCGTGCTACATAAAAGTATAAAAATAAGCAACCTAAACCACATTCGCTAGGCTCAAGCTGCACCAACTGATGTATGGATATTCAGCCATGTTGATAACATTTTCTATGATGAGTCATGTATTGCTTCTGCTGTACAAGTTTGCATATATCTTTTCACTGGTTGCTGTTGGCATTGTTATTTCAAATAGTGCTTCAGAAGTGATATTGTGCACGAGATCTGCTTATGTGTTATCTAGTTTCTCATTTATATACCTGATACTTATTTCAGGACCCCTGGAAAACAACCCTCCTCCTCAGGGCAAAGAATGAGCTGAAGAAAAAGGAGGATGACGAGGATGATCTAACCTAAGTTTTGTTGTAAAGCTCGTTTCATGCTTAATATGGTTGCCTCCTTTGCATTCTGGAGGCTCCATGTTCCATATGATGAGCATGAGAGCTGTCGTTTGCCCTGTTGTATAGAACTCCTTCCAGCTATCATATTGGATGTTTGGTTGCCCTGGTTCTTTTCTGGCCACCACCTGATTTGCCGTCAGTGTTTAAACTAGTACCCTACGTGTGTTGCTGATACCTTATATTATAACATGTTTGTTTCACCTGCTTTCGTCATGATATTTATTCATGCACTTTACACGCCAACGTCGTTGAATTCATGGTGGAACTGGCAGTAATTGGTACCTTACCCAACTAATTCCGCTCTTTTTTTACTTTGCTGACAGTAATTGGTAGCCTCCTAATGCATATATCGTTGCTTTTTTAACTATATATTTTTTAAAAATACTTAGCTTCCGTTTCAAGATATACTGCAATTTCTAGCCATCTATCTGGATACACCTTCTATTAAGAATGAAAATATATGAAAGTATTTTTAATGAGAAATCTACATATTAAATCATATTGTGTTTAAACAATCTAAGTTTTTGAGATTTCACTGCATGTATTATTGAAAGTCATCTATTTGACCTCCAGGAAGACTGTTACCACGTAGTAAGGTTAAATGACGTTCGAAGATGGTGTTGCATACTTATGTTTCGAAACAATCGGAGTGTCTGATGACCTGAACTTCAGAAGTACACGAGGGAGATAATAAAGGTGAACAATTTTTCTCGCTAAATAACACATTGCTGGTAAATGACACTCTAAATTTCACAATCCGCAAAGAAAGCACTATGGAAATATTTCAATTTCAGTAACATGTAACTTACGGATTTGTTCCAACGGAGTCGAAACATTTTTTTTTTCAAAAATTCGTACGTAGGGCTAACAATTGCGGATGGGGAAAATGAAAACAAACTGATGTTGGTCAGCAGCAATTTTGCATTTTCAAGCAACGATCTGCTCATCGACACACCATCTTTGAAGGAACAATGCTACTATATATTATGATTATCTCCATAGCTTCCAATCATACTAAACAAACTTTCCCTAGAGGGATACATGAAAGCTCCAAGAGCTCAAACGTCAGAAAACAGAAGGCAAGAACAGACTAACTACTACTATTATACATTTCATCATGAGGGGTCATGAAACAAGGCTTAGGTGTTGCAACCGTCAAAATTAACACCTTACCAAGAGCTGGGTCAAAAGAACCAGCCACTGGAGATCTTGCTGCTTCATGCTCTGGTCCAAAGAAACACCTTGCCACCAGAGCTTGCACAGGCAAGATGGCCAACTTTATATGGGTGTGCAGAGAACCGGCCCGGAATGGCCGTCATGTGTTCGCTCTTGAGACGTGCGTTGTTCATAGCTAAGAGGCTACTGCCATTCAGATCAACCAAAATGATATCTATTGCCCGCGCCATGTTTCCAATAAACAGGTCAGTGTCATTCCAGCCCCAGATTGCCCTGCAACATTGGTATAATAGATTAGTCAGAAATATTCTTCAGATATGGGATTAAAGAACTACAAAGATAGAAGAGCTCTCATACTTGAAAGTAGAAAGCCATCTCCCGGTCTTGTTATTGTGCTTCATTATGCTCGAGTTGCCGAAGTCATCCACACTAAAAATTCGGACAGTATCATCCAGGCTGCACTCAATAAAAATAGAGTTATTTCTGTGCAAAAGAACCTAATGAAAATACATTTATTGGTGCTCACTTGAAATATGAGTGAAAAAACTTGGGCTAGAGTAAGATGATACTTGTGAGTAAAACTCTTAGCTAACAGCTCTAAAACAACATTCTCAGCCAAAGCTTCAATTTCACAAAGTTCTTCAAACTTCGTAAACTAATTCTAATTGAACAAAGCTATTTCACTTACAATTGAGTTTAGGTACATTTTTGTAAATATATGTAGCAAATATGCAGCATTCACTATTGCTGCAACCCCCTATCTTGTATAAAAGGGGATTATATTGCTAGCTAATGCTACACAGAGCTACTGTTATACTCCCTTCGTCCCTAAATATTTGACGCCGTTGACTTTTTTAAACATGTTTGTCCGTTCATCTTATTCAAAAACTTCTGTGAATATTATTAAAAAACTTGAGTAGTAGTAGTATATTTAACAATGAATCAAATGATAGGAAAAGAATTAATAATTACTTAAATTTTTTGAATAAGACGAACGGTCAAACATGTTTAAAAAAGTCAACGGCGTCAAATATTTAGGGACGGAGGGAGTATTTATCACTATGCAACATATGGATAATATGTGAAAGTAGTAGCTCATTGATTCCGTTGTAAATTATACATGAGATTTTGAGTGAAATGAGTGCCTTGAGAAGTTAAGATCAGAAGGTGATAACAATGATAATTATTCCTAATATTTTGTTACACGAAATAAATCTACCATCACCTTGATAGTGAGTTGTGCTAAAACATCTCGAAAAAAAATATTGTGCTAAAAGATGCGAATAATACCAAAATAAGGTGCAAGAATGGAGTTAGTACTACCTGCACTAACAAAGCTGCAAGCACTCAGACAGTGTCTCTATAAGTGCCAAAATAAATTGGATTCAACAGAGCATATATTAGAAGGCACAACTGCAACTAGACAAACTATTAAAGCAGTCTCATTAAAAGACTGAATCACATCATAATATGCAGAACAATTTGATGGTGACTCTTGTTATCCTATGGACCTGGATGTGATATAATGTTATTGAAGATTAAAGAAGCACTCCCTCCGTCCCAAAAAAACTCAATCTAGGATAGGATGTGACCTAGGATGTGACCTATCCTAGAACAACGAATTTGGACAAAGGCTTGTTCAGATTCGTTGTTCTAAAATATGTCACATCGAGTTTTCTTGGGACGGAGGGAGTATGTTTATTATTCAATCATCGCATACATTAAGGCAACTTAAGAAGTGTAGGAAATAGCCTAGGAAAAGGATCACCTTGTAGTTGCAACCATGCGGCCACTAGGTGAAAAATAAGCAGACTGAACAGATCTCCCATGTTCAAGGACCTTCAAGCTCTCTGGTTCCTTCTCTTTCATGTTTCTCAAATCCCACATACAAGCAGTTCCATCCGTTGAACTTGTGGCAAGCATATATGTGTTCTCTGGATGAAAATCTATTGAGTTGATTCTATTATCATGTAAATTCCATGTGGCTGACACCTTACCCATCCTCTCATCAAAAAGTTTCAGATCATTTCCTTCAGCAAGATATAGAGAGCTGGGGCTATTTGGCGCTTGACAAAGTGAGAAAATAGGATAGTCAGTCAGATAGATCATATTAAAGTTCTCTTTCTCAAGGTCCATAAGACAAATTTCACCCTCATAGCAACAGCTGTAAATCTGCAACGCAAATTTATCACAGAAAATCAATAAAAATAACAGTAGAATAGGAAGAAAAATTAACAAGACATGAGAATAAGCGAATAACTTTTTATGAGATGCACATCTATATTTATTGGGTCCGCTTTATATAAAGTAAGTGCCGAAATTATCTCATCATAAGGATGACTGGCTGATTAGCTGAGCTGCGAAAGAAAATACTACTAACATTAGGCCATCCCTTGTATCCCTTAACCCTTCCTTTCCCATGCAGCCCCTCTCACCCTATATTGTAAAGTCACCACCACTTGATCATACATCACTCACCTCA
Organism: Oryza glaberrima; assembly: GCF_000147395.1. Taxonomy (NCBI): domain Eukaryota; kingdom Viridiplantae; phylum Streptophyta; class Magnoliopsida; order Poales; family Poaceae; genus Oryza; species Oryza glaberrima. The sequence continues at coordinate 9,228,311 of NC_068333.1, forward strand.
TTTAGACTCGTATAATGAACCCCTAGTATTAATCAACCATCCAGTTATCTAAGGGGATCCAAGTTAACTTAATGTTTGATTCTCAGAAGCCAAGAAAGTTCAACAAATTCCTTCAATCAATTGATTTTCATCTCTTACGAATTCTCAACTTATTATTCGAGACCTCTAGCAATGAGAAAAGAGTGCTAAAAATTTATCGTTCTCAAAGCGCCAAACGTCAATTATCCCTATAAACAATTAACTAATGCCTGTACTAAAACATAGTTGCAAGTTTTTCACTGATACAATCGAATACTCCTATTTCAGATACACCAATTTGCATACTAGGAAATATTCAGTTACTCTCAAGAACATATGCCATGCACGTCTGCACGAGTAGAAGAGAGAAAAAAACATCACCTTCTGCGGCGTAGCTGGGTGTGAGACGATTGCCCCCACAGGGCCCCTGTGAGGTAAATACTCGAACACCCCATCTGCACCCGCCACGGCGCCGCCGTCCACGTCCCAGAACCCAACGTTCCCCAGCTTGTTCCCCGCCGCCACCACGGTCCGGTCCACCAGCGGCAGGACCCGCACCGACAGTATCCTGTCCGGCACCACCCTCCTCACGTGCGAGGGCCTCAGCACCAGCTCCGCCCCGGCATCGAAGCCGTCGTCACGGACGGTAGGCGGCGCGGCTGGCGAGGCGGACGCGGCCGCGAGGATGGCGGAGGCGAGGGAGGAGGAGAGCCGGGTGCTGCAGGGCGCCTCCGGAGGGGACTCGGGCGCGGGCGGGGAGGCGGCGGAGGAGGAAGAGGTGGAGGTGGAGGGGGGGAGGCCCCTGGTGCGGAGGGAGCGGCGGAGGACGACGGGGATCGGGGTCGCGCGCGGCGGCGGCGGCTGCTTCTTGGGGCGCTTCGACGAGGAGGAGGACTGGATGGCGGCGGAGAGCTCGGAGGCCTTGCGGCGGAGGGAGGCGAGGATGGCGTCGTTGCGGCGGATGTTCTCCTCCCGGAGGCGCTCGTAGTCGGTGAGGGCGGCGTCCGGCGGCGATGCCATTGTTGAAGTGGGTGGATTCTTGTGGAAGCTTTGGGAGGAAGGGAAGGGACGGGAAAAGGGGACGCGTGGATTGGGAGAGAGAGAGAGGGAGGCGGCTGCTTTTTGGCGATGGAACGACGTGAAAGGAAATGGCGGGAAGTTTTGCGGCGAGGCGAGAGTGTGGCGGGAAAGGAAATCCCGACTCCAGAGGCTGTGCCATCTCAGAGACAATTAACTCTCGGCAGTAGAAAACATCTAGTCACATCCTATATTGGCTTTTTTATTGGACAGAGGTAGCACTCTGTATCTCATAAATTATTAATAACATTAACAGTTTAAAAAATAATATAAAGTCATCTGGTCTTGTTTGGACCTTGTCACATCGGATGTTTGACACTAATTACAAGTATTAAACATAGACTATTGATAAAACACATTCCATAAATCAGGACTAATTTATGAGACGAATCTATTGGGCCTAATTAATTCATGATTAGCCTATGTGATGCTACAATAAACATAGATTAATTAGGCTTAAAAAATTTGTCACACGAATTAGCTCTCATTTATGTAATTAGTTTTTGTAAGTAGTCTATGTTTAATACTCTAAATTAGTGTCCAAATATCATATGTGACATGGAGTAAAGTTTAGTCCCTGATCCAAACACCACCCTAGTCACGTAAAAAGAAGATTAAACTATGTCAGAAAAATAAAAAAAACTCTGGAGTGATATCATTGAACTATATCCAGACTGCTCAGAAGACTATCGCAAAATGCATCAAGTGAGATGAGTTTGAGACCCACTTGAGTTACATAGTAGTGGTAACATGTCCTACGTGGTCAAAGATATCGTGAATTATGATGATTAAACAAACTTTTGGGCAAATAGGAGGAAAGAGCCTTAAAAGGGCTCATCGCTTTGATTTATTTCTCTCCTATATGGCAAGTTGGTGTATACCTTAAAGCAGAAATGTTGGCCTATAGAACATATTATAAGAAACACATATATGAGTTTGATTGTTAGTCACAGTTTATGAGATTTAGGTGATCTCTAGATACTCATGAAAAGGCCTAGAGTATGACTTATACACTCCAAACAGATGAAATGCTAATGGCAACCTAGTATCAGTTAAATAATTGAGTAAAGCCTGAATACACAGGACTAACAATTTAAGGCATAGTCCATTGTTCAATTGTGGTCAGGTGTACCTCCTTTTCTAGATGGAAGTTCAACTTAACCGTAACCACCACAAAACAAAGAGAAAATCCCTCGTATACCCCTAAAAATCTAACTAATACTTTCTATGCCCGTGAATTTTGCTTGCTTTCTTATATACCTCCAAATTTTGATTTTGATCCCTTCCATGCCTCTCCCGTCAGTTGACCATCTAATTTCTATAAAAATGACCATTTTACCTTTAGATGAACACATAAATTTATGAATTGCATTACTAAAAATATAAAAGTTTGTCCTATGAGATTATTAATAGTTATGATCGCTATGCGATATATTAGTTATGACAATTTATTTTTAGATAATGAAATAAAAAATATATATTTATTTATTTTTTGAAAGTCATAAAAATGAGGAGCTTTCATACAAAGATAGGATTACTAATGCACATGATATTTTTTAAGAATGTTCCTGATAAAAAATATATTGTCCTATTAAATTTCAAATAAAAATTTAATTTATTACTTAGTCTCATTAGTTATATAAAATGCACATACCGTGCACTCTAACAAAATTTTCAATTGTTTTTTAAGCTTATATTCAAACCTAAATCATCAAGGGCATCAAAGACATTTGCCACTAAACTTAACGGTGAAATGAAGGAAAATGTAATGGAAGGGATCAAGTTGAAATTTCAGGGGAGTATAGAAAGCATCGGTTAAATTTCAAGGGTATAAAAGGGATTGAGTGAGTTTTCAAGGGTACTGTTGGCCCCCGGTTTTAAAACACAGGAGACCACTTGTGTTAACAATACCAAGTCACTGGATCAATAGGTTGGTATACAAATAATACATTATTAGTACAGAATCGTCTGCAACGTAAGGTTTACAATACTTAATATTACAAGGGATGTCCGACTGGATCCCCAAATAGGCCAAGGGCCGATATATTACCCACATAAGAGCTTAAGGTAGAGTAGCAGAAGCGAGGCTGTGGCGGTACGACTTTATTACCACAGGCAACGGCTGGGAATTAGTCCCTGTGGCGTCACCACGTGTTCTTCTTCTTCGGGGAGGGTCTCAGTTGGGTCATCCACAAACTCTGACTCTAGAAGGTAGGGGTAAAGCAAGAGTGAGCACAGAAGTACTCAACAAGTTACTACTAGCAAGACATGCATATAATGTACGGGGAAATTCCAAGGGCGGTGTATTTCCCAAATCTTTTCTCAAACCTAAGACATAGCAATTTTGACTGGAAAACACATTAGATTAATGTTATCATTTAGCGAGGGTTCATCCACCTCTATAGGCCTTGCCTGGTTCGGTTTACCCTCACAAGTTTATTTACTCCAACTAACTTAGCTAACCTTCATAACCGTTAGGCAAGGTTACCATGTCACTTCATAACCTAAGCAAGATTAAAATCTATTAGTCTAATCAAGAGTAGTACAAGTCCTGACGCTCAGATCATTAACCGTGAGCACGGCTATTCGAATAGATTGGTTTACTCACATTGCAGTGGATTACGCTTTTAAACCCGCACTCCGCGGCATGCCCAACAAATGAGCCTAGTCCCAACACATGAGACTTGCCACAGCCCGGCTTTTCAGTCGCTCTCGCATTTTGGCACCCGCTCCAAGGACTATGAGCCCCAATTGCACCCCGGCACTCCAACCTACCTACTGTCGGATGGTGAGGGGAGTCCTGGAGCTCCCGGGAAAAGGGATATTTACTACATATACTCATAGGGTGTATTTTAAGTTATAGACATCATTTACCAAACCGACATTGCACTATCCTCGACATTCTCATACAGAACCTACCATGACTGAGGTGCCACCCCACGAGAGCTTCCTAATCCATCGGGTCTATCCATACGTGAAATACAGTCGTACTTGGTCTGTATGATAGTGGGGTGGGCAGCGCACATATCTCCACCCATAAATCAATGATCACCCCTATCGGGCGATCCTCCATCCGTAGTCTTATTGTTCATAAGTATGGGATGTATAGACGTCAAGAGCAATGCTAAGCAGTTGTCGGTAATCAACTACGTGTAAGTAATGGACTCAGGCGACAAGGAAGTGCAATACACGTAAGGCTAAACAATATCAAGGCAGGCATCATTCAAGTGTAGGTATGTAATTTATGAATAGCATGCAAGTTTATTTGCAAACAACACATTTGTAAATAGGCTCAATATGTTCAAGAATGGGGCGTAGGAACTTGCCTTGATCAATTAAGGTCTCAACCTCAACTGGCTCGCACTCCTCACACACGTAACCTGTTTAATCGAACGCGGAAAATAACGTCTAAACACGAAGGCTAAAACTATCGTCGGCATTGCTTACTCTGACTTATGACTTGTTCACCCTACCCACACCCCCTAACCATAAATCCTGTCTTCGCCCCTGCTTCCTACTCAATGCTCATCCGCTCCACCACCCCACTCAAGTGTACAGGCTGTCGTATCTCCGCTTGCTCCGCCGCGGTCGGCTCCGGCTGGGCCTCAGTCGAGCAAGGGGACGGATAGGCCGCCGCGCCATTAACTAACCCGAAAACGGCTAACGATCGAACAACTAACCCCTAACATCTAACCCTTGACACTCTAACCGCTGACCTTGTACTTTTCTATCGCACTAACCCCCAACCCCTAACAATCGCTAACTCGCTAACACCTAACCATATATCACTATGTGTTCGCTTGTGCCGACGATCGAACACCTGGTGAGCGAGGACGATCCGCGAACTCGACTGTCCCCAGGTTGTACCTCGACGACCGTAGTTTCGTGCGAGGATCACCGCCCGGTGTGCCGCTACCCGGCTACCGCAAGGTTTGTGCCGCTGCCTTCCCTCCCCTTGCCTTTGGCCGCCGCCCTCCCTCCTCCTCAGCTCTGTCACCGCCAACAAGGCGCGATGCTACCCGAAGGGTGAAACGCCGCACCCGGCCTCCCTGCTAGCCGCCGCGTCGCCAACCTCTACATCTTCCCCCTAGAAACCCTTCCCCGCCGGCCCTGCCGGCTGTCTAAATCCCAAACCGTCGAGCCGCCCTCATCACAGAGCGTGCGCGTGCACGCCGTGCACGGGCATGCTCTGTTCAAGCCCACTCCCACCCGGCCAAACACCAAGTCGCCACAAAAGGCCACCCGAGCTCCAAATCACCCAGCATCGGTACCCACCGTGCACGTCGCATCCCATCCCCCTCCCGATCCCCTCCGGCCGAGCCCCGCCATGGACCCCGTGCGCCCGCCCCGTGACTGCGTCCGGGACATCGCCGCCACACCCCTAGCCAACGCTATCAACCACAACCATAAGTGGAGATGACTTCCCTAGGGTCGTACATGCTCCCAAAACCTGCACGTCGCCCAGCTCGACACTGACCAAGCCTACCGCCGCCGTGCGCCATTCCGGTCGCCGCCGCTCCCAACCACACCGCCGCCCCGCCTCACTTGTCCATCCCCGTTGAAACACTCGGCTCCGCTCGCCTTAGGGTACCTACCCACAGCTCACCCCGAGCCATGCATGCCCTTCCCTGTGCTAAACCGCCGCCACACCATCATTGGCGCAACACCGTGCTAGGCCGCTGCTGCACCTGACCACCCCGGCCGCCACATACCCCCCCGGGCCGCGCGCCGCCTCCCTAACCTAACTCTACCTCCCACCGTGCACGCCTTCTCAGCCGCAACCACTTCCACCCCTGATTGCCGCTGCCAGCCCCAACCCTAGCCGCCGTTGGCCGTTGCTACGCGCGTGCACGAGAGAGAGAGTGCCAAAGAGAGAGGGAGCGAAGCGAGAAGAATACAGAGACTGACATATGGGCCCCGCTCTTTTTAAAAAAATCCATTGAACCGGTCAGCCGAACCCTCTCCCGGTCCCACCTGTCAACCTTTTACCTTTTATTCAATTTATTCAAAACCCAATCTTTCAAAGCTCATATCTCCCTCATTTCAACTCAGATTTCGATGAAACCTTTGCCAAAATTCTTCTAAAATCAAGATCTTTCAAATGACTCTAGACTCGAGACACCATGCTCGAAGCAATGAAGACGAGGAGTTGATTTGCGTTGTCTCTCCGTCTTTCTTATTAATTAATTTTCTATATCATGTTTATTAATAATAGACTAATTAACATGCTAACTAATGCACTAGTTAGTACAGCAGGGAGGGGGGTGTTGGCCCCTCCGGCACCCTCCGTAGCTGCGCCCCTTACTAGGGAGGACAGTGGGGAAAGAGGTTGCTCGTTGCATGCATGCCGGGTTTTTATAGGTGCCAAGAGGGGAAGGGACGGCTACAACACGCATTCAAGTCCTCCCGTCATTTGTGCGTGTATTGGTGAGGTAGCGAGCGGGCTGGCGGCACGGCGTTCCCGACCGTGTTCAGGCGTGGCGGCATGGGATTGCAGGAAGGGGCACCTGACTGCGACCGACTCATGGTGCCCGCGACCGACTCATGGCACCGTGTGTGCGGCGCCTAACCCGGCCGGGTCCACCGCCATTTCCGGCATGACGGCGGTCGGCGGCTAATTCCACAGGTGTTCGGCCGACGGTCGCGCATGGCGCGTCGCGACGCGTGGCGGAGCGGTCGTAATCTCCTCCGTGGTTAGCGCGGCGGCGTGCGGTAGGGGTTGCAGGGAAGGATGGCGGGCAAGGGGGGGTGGTGGGTGGCGGCGACGGCGACGGCGGCCGACCGGCGCATCTCGCGGCGGTGCGCGGCCGAGCGGCGCGTCTCGCGGTGATGCGCGGCTGACCCCCGCATTTAAAGGCGGAAAACCGAATGGAGAGTGAGGGAGCAGACATAGACTAATGATCAGTCGAGGGGGAAAATGGGCGAAGGGAGGTAAACTAGACTTTTTCCTTAAGCAATGACTCAGGCAGGGAGTTCGGCATAGGGAGCATTACTAGACTTTTGCAGAGAATACAAATAGCAGTTCGAAAAGGAGAAAAAGATTCGTATGTCCAAGAAAAGGAAACCCGATTCGAAAATTCGGCAAGATGCAAATTGTTGGCAAAGATTTCTGGGAGACGGATTTTAGTTAAAGGATGTTTAAGTAGCGTATTTTTCAGGGTGTTACGGAATTTACTCTATAACAAACAGGTGCAGAACTGAGAACATTTCTTATGAGACTCGAAATTTAGTTTGGATTGTTAGAATTAAATAGGTTAGGACCAATTTAACCATAGTAAATTTTATGGGCTTACAAATTAATGTTAAGAGATTAATACCATCTTAAAAACTAACAAGAAAGGATCTATTTAAATAGGCTACTAATTGAGAGCACCTGTGGTTGAGATGGTGATGGGGCTGCTAAGCGCGCGCTCACCGAATCTGTTGGAATTAATGGATGGGCTAAGGCCCATTCGAAGATTAATTCTTTATCACAAAAGCCCACCTCATGAGATGGCATGCATGTGGAGTTTAGTACCACCTTGCTTATTCTAGGAGAGGGTGGCCTCCTTAAAGTGAGGATGCCCTCCTAGCCACAGCATGTGTGGTGGAGAAAAGAGGGGGAACACACGCGCGCTCTCGCTCGCCTCGCCTGGCAGGGAAGGCGGCGCGCGTGCACGACGTACGGCGTCGAATGGTCCGCAAAATTGGCTCCTCACCCTTGTGCAGATGCAGCCTCCTTTTGCTGTGGGAAATTCGGATTTGTTTTGTTTTGGAACATTCCGAAAAATCCGGTGCGTGAAAACGGCGTGGAGTCCGGATAAGTTACGCGCAACTTATCCGGTTCGGTTACACGGAGTGGAGATCATGCGGGCACCCTGATCAAGCGACCTATCTCTATATAAACCGAGCTGTCGCCTTCACGCAACACACGCGAAATCAATCTAGGGTTTGCCTCCTATTCTGTGCTGCGCCGTCGCTCGTAGACTACTCCATCCCGCTCGCCGGCGTGCACCGGCGATCGGGAGAGCAGGTCTCCGGAACCTCTGCCTTCGACGTCCTGCATCGGGAGAAAGCGGCAATAAGGTTTTTGGGAAGCGCTTCGCTCGACTGCTCCCTGTTCGTCCGTGACGGCTCGCCTTCCTCTCCGCTCGCGTGCTGCGCGCCTTCGTCGATGCCCGCAACTGCGAGTAGTTCCTGCCGAGCAACCGGTCTTTCTGCCACCTCAGTACGTGTTCGACACGTTGCGCATATTTGATCTGTTTATGTTTTACTGCTTAGTTTACATGTGTAGATCTAATGATGTGTTCATGCTAGTTTATATCTGCAATGTCATGATTTATTTATAGAATAAATTAAATCATTATGGGTGACAAGTAACAGCTAATCAGTCGATAATCAGTTAATAATCACTGATGTCGGAGGCGAGGATGACGGCCCGGGCGCCCGGCCGGAGTGGACGGCGCCGGTGACGTAGGCCGAGAAGCCAGCCAGGTCGAGGACGACCACGACGGTCTCACCGTCGCCGGTGGCCGTCAGCTCCGGTAGGTTTGTCGAGGCACGGTAAGCAGAGCAGATCGGCGGTGGTGGCTAGGGATGAAAACGGATCGGAAACGGACGGAAACTAGCTTTATCATATTTGTTTTCATATTTTTTTTGGGAATCGAAATCGAAATGAAATCGAATATTATCGAATACAAGTACAGAGCAAATACGAGACGGAACGAATACGGTAGCGAATATTTACCGATATATAAAAAGCCCCTCAAATTGAGTTTCTTGATCAAGGAAGAGATATCACATATTATTTTAGTTCAATATCGCCAACATTTATATCATCAATTTTGTAGACGGTCTCACAACCGTATGTGAAAAATCGATTTTTATGGTTGTTCTTCTAAGAGATCCATATGCAAATATGATTACCATTTTCTATTCTCAAGACCTAAGACCTTGTACTAGATGTATAACTTACTTGCCATTGTATAAATTGGAGATGTTATTTATTTTACTTCACATCTTCGAAACTTGCAATATTTGTTTTATGCTTTAAATGCTTTCAAATACAAATGTTATAAGCTACAAAGTGGTAGATCCCGTTGAGCTCTACAACTTTGATATGGAACACATCTCCATCAGATATCATTTGATTTGTAGATCTGAGATTTTGTAAAAATTAATATGGTATATTATAATGAATATTTAGACCCTTAAATAACCTCAAATAATAAAATAATCAATACGAAAGTTGTAGATCTCATCGAGCTCTACAATAGATATAAAGTTTGTCCTCATCTGATTCCGTATGAAAAAAGTTATGTATATGTACGTGTTTTTTCTAAAATTTACTCAATGTTTGCGGATATCCGAAAAAAATTCCGGATAGTTTATGATCGTTTTCCAATTCCGACGGATAGTACCCTTACTGTATTCGTTTTTGTTTCCGAGAAAAAAAAATCCGAATTCGCTTCCGAATCCGAGAATTTCTGGATAGTTTCGACCGAAAATATTCGAATCCGAAAAATGGTCCGGACGGACGGAAACTATCCGAACCAGTTTCATCCCTAATGGTGGCAGGCGCGGCGAGGCAGAGGTGTCTCCAGCAGAGCAGCAACGAAGTTGGTTTTTTTCTATGAAGGGAGTACGTGATTAGCAATAAGTTTTATAATAAAATAAAAAATAAATAATTGAATTGAAAGTTAAAAAGTTAGAATCGAAAGTTTTAAGATCTGTACATAATTATTTTTTAAAAAATATCAAGTTAAAAGTTTTTAAATTTAATTTGGATGTTTAAATTTTAAGTTGAAAATTTTAAAAGTTGGATAAAAGAGTAAATTGTATTGGTGGTACACAAACTTGTTAGGTGGGTGCAATTTAGTACATGAACTTATAAAATGCTCGTTTTGGTACACGAACTTATCTAATCCGTACGAACTAGGGGTGAAAACGGTCACGGAAATTTCCGATCGACCAAGCGCCGTTTCCATATAAGGGGTACCGTTTCCAACCATACCGTTTTTTTTGGCTATTTTTAAATTTTGTTTTTCACAATTCTTTCTACATCGTATTAATATCGATACTGAGTAGTTAAATGGTAAATATGGTCAATTACTGGTCGATCGAGCATCGTTTCCTAAGAGGTGCTACCGATTCCGAAGAGGTACTACAAACTAGGTCCAAAATGGCTTGGCAAGGATAATTCCACCTGGCTGATGTTGATTAGGATGTGGCGTGCATATGTATAGTGAGTATGCATAAAACATGCCATATTTATAAATTTGTTCTCTACTTTATCTTGAATTTTGTATGTTTCTAACCCTGGTATCATAGCTCAGTTTTTATATCTTTCTCTACAATCACTATATCTCATTCTATCTTTTTATTGGATAGGCGTATGTCTAAGTAGCAACCTTCTCATATATATGTTTACGTAGTATCCTAACCAGCACATAAATCAACAAAATTAGTCATGTAATGTCCTTTTGATCTTATTTCGCACGCACAAGATAAGTTCACGTACGAAAATGAGCATTTTACAAGTTCATACACTAGATTGCACCTACCTGACAAATTCGTGTATCGCCAATGCAATTTATTCTTGGATAAAATGTTTTAGAATTTTGAGTCGAAAGTTTTAAAATTTAGCACAAAGGTTTATTCTAATTTGAATTTAAACTTTCTATTAAAAAGTATAGACAAATTTATATGTGCTATATGCAGACTTGCATACGCTGGGGCAAATTGCAATTTGGCAACTAATCCTAATTAACTATTTTGGTCAACATATATACTCCCTCCCTCCCATAATACAAGGGATTTTTAAAGGAACGTGATATATCTTAGTACTAAAATATGGACAGTAGTAGAACACATCACATCCCTCCATAATCTCTTATATTCTAGGACGAAGTTAATACAATACTAACAATTTTAGGTGCATGCACACACATGGAGTGTAGCAGGCCCATCTGTAGGGATGCAAGTGGGTAGTCCCGCTACCCGCATAAAAACCCGCTTGCTAGTCTATTTTTGTATGATAGTATAAAATTTAGAAGAAAAAATTAACTAGAAATGGGATAAGCGGGACAAAAAAAAAACCCGCTTGCCCGCCCCGCTTGCATCCCTACCCATCCGGCCAGTTCACGCAGGAGGTGCAATTGCGCCAGCCCACGTGCCCGTGTGTGTTGGCTGTGCTGACTGTTTGCCACTGCTGCCGTTGCAAGAGTTCACACCTCAGCATAGGAAATATAGGAGAGAAGACGAAGAGGAAAGATAGTAGTCATGGGCGTAGGCAACACACAGTCATGGCAACAGACCGGGGATGCCTAGGCGGTAGCGGTGGCTAGGGGAAGCGCGGGCGGCGACAATAATGGAGAGTCTAGGGAGCACAATGTTACCTTCTTCTGGCTCATTTCCATTAGCCTTGTCGTCGCAGGACTCGCCTACCTTCTTGTTTGCCTCGCTGCTCCTCCACCGCCCGACAACGTCGACAACCAGTGGCAATCGACCCTGATCCTCACTAGCTTGCAATCGACAAGCTGTAACTTGCCAAACTCCACTGGGCCTCGCCATCCTCTGACGACATTGGGATTCATGAGGAGTTCCATCGTCGTTGTCTTCCGCTCCTCGAGATCAATGGGAAAGCGGGGATTTGCGCCACTCCGGCTAGCTCAAGATCATTGGAGCTTCACTAGAGATGGGCTTTACGGGCATATCCGGCACCCCGGTGTAGTTCCTATGTCAGCATCGACCATTCAATGTTCTCGGCCTCCACTTTTGCCTCTACTGTCATGAGGTCATTGCCGCCTCAACCTTCACCTCCACTGTTTTCACTGCTGCTCTCGCCGACAAGGTTGCCACCACACCTCAGACAACCAGGAGGAGCCGTCAATAAAAGAGATGGAGATTAGAATTATGAGGAAGAAGAGAGTGGGGAGGCTGGAGGAAGAAGATAGTGGCATTGTAATATGAGTCCCACATGGTTCATTTATTTTTATCTTTTCTTTTACTGACTATAATTTTATATAGGTGGCATGTCTGATGAAGAGCGGGTCCATATGTCACGTAGGCATCAAATCAGCTGAAACCACTATTTAAACTGAGAGACTCGACTTATGCTGGTTTTGATAGTTAGAAAATACTGCATAACCGATGCTAGTTTTAATAGTTAGAAAATACTGCATAGCCGATGCTAGTTTTAATAGTTAGAAAATACTGCATAGCCGATGCTAGTTTTAATAGTTAGAAAATACTGCATAGCCGTTTTTGTTGTTGAAGTACGCAAATGAAATTTTTAATAGTGGGAATAATTGACTATTTGCCACTTTTACAAGTGGTGATAAAGGATTTGCCACCCACATGTCATGGACAACGAGCGACAAATTCTTCATTTCCACATCTTAAAAATGGCAACAAAGTTAAATATCCCTTAGTAGTGGTGTAGGGTAGTGGTGTAGGGACGTAAACTGGATTATTTTATCTCTTCTATTATAAAATCTTTATCTATTATAAAAGTTTAAGATGTTTTTTTTGCCAGAAACTTTTGTACGTCACCCTTCTCGAGTCGGTTTCATATTCTGCAGACGCTGCGCCCCTCACGTACATGAGCGAACGAGTGAGGGACATCGGATTTCCGTGGGCGTGAGGCGTGTAACTTCCGGTTTCTTTAGAGGAAAAAATGGTGTCCGATTCAGAAAGAAAAACAGACAACCGGAAATTTCGTCACTTGATATATGCATATGAAATTTCCAAATTAATTGGCTCGATCATATCCAAATAACAACTTCTAGGCCCTTCAAAATTTAAGATCTTGAACTCCAATAATATTCTGATTGGAAGCGGTAAAACTGAGATTGTCGCTCATAGGAGTCGAGTCCAAGTCCATAAAAATTCCCCCCTTGATCGCCAAATAAATCAAACAATGAGACAACCAAAAATAGCACAAAAAACCAATTAGCTCAGGAACTTGCTACATCAATATCCCAAATCACAAAATCCTCAAAAATATTCACAAATCAAACTGCCACCACGCCGGAGAGAACCGCCGTCGGCTCAACTTCGGGGAGGTGAGGGGGCAACCGTGGAGGGAAGCTGTCGCCGCCGCTGCGGCCACGCCGGGGAGGGGGAGTAGCAGCCGCCGTTGGCTCCACGTCGGAAGGGGAGGGGGCAGCCGCTGCCACCACGCCGGGAGGGGAGGAGCAGCTGCCGCCACGCCAGGGAGGGGAGTAGCTGCCGCCGCTTAGGATTTGAAGAGACGGAGAGGAGGCGAGAGAGAGGATTGTGGCGAGAGAGGAGGCGTAGAAAAAAAGGGTACCCGCGGCCAGGGGAGGCGCCGTGGGTGGTGGGGGAGCGGTGGAGAGGGACGGTGTTGCTGGATGAGGGGAGGCGCAGTGGAGAAGGAGAGAAGAAGATACGGGTGGGCGGAGGAGAGAAAAAAGAGGAAAAAGGCAGAGAGGAAAAACCGAAAAAGAAGAGATAAGGCGGGCGGAAAGATCGAGACACGCCCGCGCGCCGCTCTCTCGCATTGTAGGCTCCGCCCGGGTCCACGCTCTGATGGGCGATTTTTTTTTATCCGTGCGAAAATAACCGGAAAAAAAACCGGGCGAAAAAAAACAGGCGAAAAAAACGAATCTGATTCCCGTGGTAAAAAAGAAGGGGAAAAAAATCTGTCCGATCCATAACTGGGCAGAAAAAATCAAGCGAAAAAAAAACAATCCAATCCCGTCGACAGTAAAAAAAGCGCAAAAAAAAAACGAATATGTCCGATTCAAAAAAAGGAATTATATGTGATGCGGTAAGAAAAAATCGAATCCTATTATATGTGATACGGTAAAAAATTAAAGATAATTATCTTTATACCTATATTATAAAAATTAAAGATGATTCCGTACTCACGTTTTTTTTTTCGTCATCTGAGTTAAACACGTATAAAACTTGGATCGGACCGGAAAAAACCATCTACTAACAACCGGATTCTCGGTCGGATGAAAAATCTCTACTATTATAAAAATTAAATATGTTTTTTCGGGCACTTAGTTTATAATTCCGTTTACTATAGAAATACATAAAGAAACGTATGAGAAATCTCTATACATGTTAACGTAAGACAATCGAAATACTAACTGCAGCTCATGATTTTCTCATGTGATCAAAATCCTAAGCCTTCACCCGTTACAACGCACGGGCATTTTTTCTAGTCTATTATAAAAGTTTAAGATGTTTTTGTCGAATTATTGGTACGTCGCTCTGAGTCCGTATCGATTTCGTTCATGGCTGTCCATCGGTACCGATGGTTTTTGTTTCGTCCGTCTTCGTTTTCGCTCCTAATCACTGCACGTTGTGGGTCCAGGTGCACGCGTAGTGTCGTGACGTCCCCACATCTCCTGCTGTTTCCCGGACTGTACATACACGCACATTGGCACGTCTCCTGGATGGGCACATCGGCACATCTCCTGGACGGACCGAGGAAACTGTAAAAGGACCGAACTTAAGTTAAGATAGGCTTATGTTTTGTACTAGAACAAATTATTAATTCGTAGGTAAAACTTTCATATTTTCTCTTGCTGACTTAAAAGCTATTTCTTGGAAATAAACTATGATAAAAAAAATCAAAATTAACTCTGAAATTAAATTTGAAATCAACTTTTTTTATGGAAGGGGTTGGATCATGAAAATTAAACCGTGATCATCTAAATGCTAATGCAATATTAATTTTTCCGTTGCAACGCAGGGGCTTTTTTCGGAAAAATCAAAACAAAACAAATCAGCCGAGGTGCAAACTGGATCCTCTGCAGTTTATACTGCGAATGCACGGTGCTACAGTATTTTGCAGTAGCACTTGTGCACTTAGATTAAAAATGAAGGGTTCAGATCATCCGGATACAGTAGCAACAATATTTTACGTTTTAGCTAGTACTATCGCATTCATACCATGGAGGTTGATAACAGGCATAGGATTACGAATGCATGGTGCAGATTTCTTCTAATTCAATTTACTGTAGCATCTCTGCATTTTGTACTCCAATGCAGAGGACCCCAATCCGCAAACGGGGCCTGGAAAAGCTTCGGCTCGGGCCCTAAACTACTGGAGAAGAGGTCTTTGGAGGGTCGGCCGATTTTCACAATAGTCCCGGTTACAAAACGAACCGGGACTAAAGTGGCTTATTAGTCTCGGTTTATTACTTCAACGGGACGAAGGGATTTTTAGCCCCGGTTGGTGATTATCTTTAGTCCCGGTTCGCCTCCTGACAGGGCATGTCAGACCTCTGTCGGAGGCTTGGGATCTTTAGTCCCGGTTCGTGTTACCAACCGATGATCATATCTTTAGTCCCGGTTGGTAATAAAAACCGGGACTAAAATGATTTGAGATCTTTATGCCCGGTTGGTGTTACCAACCGGGACTAAAGTTGCACAGCTTTATATACCCCTTCTTCCTCCTCCAACCCGAGCCATTGCTTCAGAATTAAGCTTTGAGGGAGGGAGGTGCTGTCAAAATTTTAAGCAAATTTTTTTGGTGGTAATATACAAATTTGAGGTCTTCAAAAGGTTAGCAACTTCATCCTACTCTTTGTTTTGCTTAGCATCTACATTTGGAGCTATTTTTTTTTACATATTTTTCCCTCTAGAAAATATGATGGAAGATGATGAGAGAGAAAGTGTGTGTAGGGAATAAAGAAGATTATAAATACTTGTTTCAATAATTACATATAATTTTGTATGAAATTATAAAACTAAGCTAATTTAATATTAAAATAAGAAAAACATATTAAATATTTGTTTATAATGTAATTAAAACATGAAAAATATGTACAATGAATTTAATAATAATGATTAATTGTATGAATAATTATATTCAATTATTGTATTATTATGTAATTACCTTGTAAATCTTGGATTTTGTATAATTACGATTTATACGTATTTCATATAGATGGATCGGCAATGGATGTACGCGGATCGGCGGTCGAAAGAGTTTATTGACGGCGTGCATTATTTTTTGGGTGTGGCCAATGATAACAAGCGTAACGGTTTTATAAGTTGTCCATGCGACAAGTGCAAAAACCAAAAGGAGTATTCCACCACACGAACTATTCATGCCCACCTGTTTCAGTGGGGGTTCATGCGTAGCTACAATTGTTGGACCTCGCACGGAGAGGTTGGGGTTGCAATGGAAGAAGATGAAGTAGAAGATGAGAACATTCCGGACTGGGCTCAGTATGGCGGATTTGAAGAAAACACAATGGGCGAGGCGGAGCTGGATGTTGAAGGGAATGACGGTGCTGATGAACTTGGTCAAATATTGTGGGACTTACAGGAGGACTGCGAAAGTGAAAAGGAGGTGCAGAAACTGGAGCGCATGTTAGCGGACCACAGAACAGCGTTGTACCTAGGTTGCGAGAAGGGCTACAAAAAGTTGAGTACCATCCTAGAATTCTTGCAATGGAAGGCTAAAAATGGTGTGAGTGACAAGGCATTCGGCGAGTTATTGAAACTCGTAAAGAACATTCTTCCGGAGGGGAACAAATTGCCCGAAAGTACGTACGAAGCTAAGAAGATAGTCTGCCCTCTAGGTCTGGAAGTACAGAAGATTCACGCGTGTCCGAACGACTGTATCCTGTATCGCGGTGAGTACGAAAACCTGGAAGCATGCCCTGTTTGCAAAGCACTATGATACAAGATAAGACGAGATGATCCAGGTGAAGTTGACGGACAGCCTTTGAAGAAGAGAATTCCTGCTAAGGTGATGTGGTATTTCCCTATAATACCAAGGCTGAAGCGGTTTTTCAGGAACAAATCACATGCTAGAATGATGCAGTGGCACGCAGAAGAACGTAAACAAGATGGGATGCTGAGACACCCCGCTGACGGGTCGCAGTGGCGAAATATCGACAGAACATTTAAAGACTTCGGCGAGGATGCACGAAACGTGAGGTTCGGTTTAAGCACGGATGGAATGAATCCGTTTGGAGAGATGAGGAGTGGCCGTAGCACCTAGCCAGTCACCATGTGCATCTACAATCTTCCCCCTTGGCTATGCATGAAGCGGAAGTACATCATGATGCCGATTATTATTCAAGGCCTGAAGCAACCTGGTAACGACATTGATGTGTACCTAAGACCATTGGTTGAAGATCTGAAAGTGCTGTGAAGGAAAGAGGGCGTCCCCGTGTGGGATGAGGACAAGCAGGAGCAATTTAACCTACGAGCGTTGCTATTCGTTACAATTAACGATTGGCCTGCACTTACTAACCTATCCGGACAATCAAACAAGGGGTACAACGCTTGCACTTACTGTTTGGA
This sequence comes from Oryza glaberrima, assembly GCF_000147395.1. Classification (NCBI taxonomy): domain Eukaryota; kingdom Viridiplantae; phylum Streptophyta; class Magnoliopsida; order Poales; family Poaceae; genus Oryza; species Oryza glaberrima. The sequence continues at coordinate 9,245,684 of NC_068333.1, forward strand.
TGAAACTGAAAGTACTTATCTGAAGCATTGCAGGAAGGTTGTGTACATGGGCCATCATCGATTCCTTGCTGCAAACCACCCTGTACGAAAAAAAGGCAAGCACTTCGAACAGAAGGCAGACCATCGTACTAAGCCTAAACATCACAACGGGAAAGCAGTGTTCGAAATGGTGAAGGATCTGAAAGTAGTATTTGGAAAGGGGCCTGGCAGCCAACCTATAGAGAGCGAAGATGGTCACGTGGAGATGTGGAAGAAAAACTCTATTTTTTGGGAGCTACCCTATTGGGAGGTCTTGGAGTTCGCCACGCAATCGACGTGATGCACCTCACTAAGAACCTTTGCGTAAACTTGCTGGGCTTCTTAGGTGTATATGGGAAGTCCAAAGATACACTCGAAGCACGCAATGATCTCAAGCATATGGAACAACGCGAGGGCCTTCATCCGGAACCGAACGAGAAAGGAAGCCATTACTTAAGTCCGGCGAGCTACACCCTAAGCAAGGAAGAGAAGGAGAGTATGTTTCAATGCCTAGAGAGCATTAAGGTACCGTCCGGATACTCCTCGAATGTAAAGAGAATAATAAGCACGAAGGATAAGAAGTTCACAAACCTAAAGTCTCATGACTGTCACGTGCTTATGACACAGCTGCTTCCTGTTATAATTCGTGGAATCCTTCCTGATAATGTGCGGGCAACGATAACGAAGCTTTGTGCTTTCATGAACGCAATTTCACAGAAAGTCATCGATCCAGAAAGTTTAGCCGCCCTTCAGCATGACGTGGTGCAATGCCTTGTCAGCTTTGAGTTGATCTTTCCACCGTCATTCTTCAATATAATGACGCATCTTCTGTGCCACCTTGTAAAAGAGATTGGTATTCTCGGTCCTGTGTACCTACACAACATGTTTCCTTTCGAGAGGTACATGGGCGTTCTAAAGAAGTACGTTCGTAACCGTTCTCGTCCGGAAGCAAGCATTGCGAAGGGGTATGGAACAGAGGAGGTCATTGAGTTCTGCGTAGATTTTATTGAAGACCTCGAGCCAATCGGGGTACCCGAATCAATCCATGAGGGGAGACTACGGGGAAAGGGCAAACTTGGAAGGAGAGCAATTATGACTGTAGACAACGATTTATTCCGTAAAGCACATTTCACGGTTTTGCAACAATCTTCGTTGGTTGCTCCTTACATCGATGAGCACCTTGCGATTGTTTGCTCAGAAAACAGTGGTAAGTCCGATGCCTGGATTACACGCCATCATATTGATACTTTCCCCGCTTGGCTGCGAGAATACCTCCTGGGTAACGAGACGATTGACCGACAACTAGCTTTCTTGGCTAGGGGACCCTCCGGCTCAGTAACTACATTCCAAGGTTATGAAATCAATGGATACACTTTTTACACAAGAGCCCAAGACAAAAAGAGCACGAACCAGAACAGTGGTATTCATATCGATGCCATAGGACACGATGGTCCAACTAGCACGTATTACGGTGTCATCGACAACATTTGGGAACTAGAGTATGGACCCCTGAAGGTCCCTCTGTTTCGGTGCCAATGGGTTAGGTTGACTGGTGGAGGCGTAACGATTGATGACAGCGGAATGACAACGGTTGACCTAAACAAGGTAGGATACTCAGATGAACCATTCGTTCTAGCCAATGATGTAACGCAAGTTTTTTATGTGAAGGACATGGATAGCAAACCAAAGAAGGGGAAAGGGCCCGATGAGCCAAGACGCCATGTTGTTCTCCCAGGCAAGAGGAAAATCGTTGGAGTCGAGGATAAAACTGATAAAAATTACGATCTGTTTGAGGGGCAACCTCCGTTTGCAGTGACGGTTGACCCGAGCATCATACTATCAAAGGAGGACACGCCGTACTCACGCAACGATCATAGCGAAGGAACAATAGTGAGTAGAAAGTACGTGAGGAAGACAGTGACCTAGGTTGTTTGATGGAAGATGTAAATTATTTGTATTGTATTGAAGGTCGAACAATTTGGATCAATATATTATTCTCAACTGCTTAATTTGTAATGTATTACTATTTTTCAACCATATGATATTTATAAATGGTTACTTCCATTTATTTACACTTTGAATACAATTAATTAGGCAATATGTTATTTATAACTGATTATTGGTATTTATTTCCACTTTGAAAACAATTAAGTAGGCCATATCTTAATTATAAATGATAATTTCTATTTATTTACACTTTGAATATAATTAAATTGGCCTTATGTTAATTATAAATGATTATTTCTATTTATTTATACTTTGAGACCATTTACTTAGGCATATCCTGTTTATTTCTATTTATTAAAATTTTGAAAACATTTAATTCGGCCATACGTAAATTACGTACGATTTTGGTATTTATTTGGACTTTGAAACCATATAAATCGGCCATGTGCTAATTATATTGGATTTATTGGTATTTATTTCGACTTGTAAGACAATTTAAGAAGGCCATAAATCGGTTTTGTGTACACATCTTTAGTCCCGGTTATTAACAGTATCCGGGACCAATACAAATTTTGGAATAGCGGGAAAACATCTTTTGTCCCGGTTCGTGGCTTCCACCGGGACTAAAGATATCTTTAGTCCCGGTTAGTAGTAACAACCGGGAGTAAACATTTGTTCTTTACTCCCGGTTGTTACTACCAACTGGGACTAAAGATATCTTTAGTCCCGGTTGAAGCCACGAACCGGGACAAAAGATTACCGGGTATAAATATCCACTGCATCGGCTTCCCTGTGCCACACTTAGACTTCTCCACGATCGATCTTCTTCCTCCCGCGCCATTACCGCCCCAGACGTCGCTGCCGCCTCCGCCGTCGTCGTCGTCGTCGTGCTCACCGCGCTCATCCGCCCTCGCGAACGCCACCGGCAATGTTGCCTCCCTCAAGGTGAGGGGCGCAAATCTTGCGCCTCCGATCTCGCATTCTCTCTCTCTCTCGATCGATCTTGACACGCGCCGGCCGACCGGACCTCGCCACCATCGTCGTCGCCAACTCCACTGCCGGCCGCCGCCGCCGCGCGCCGACTCCACCTCCACCGCCGCCGCCGCGCGCCGACACCACCGCCGCCGCGCGCCGACTCCACCTCCACCGCCGCCGTCGCCGCCGCGCGCCGACTCCACCTCCGCCGCCGCCACCGCCTCGCGCCAACTCCACCTCCACCTCCACCTCCACCGCCGCCGCCACCTTAGCGACTTTCACGAACGACGACTTAGCGACTTTCACGAACGACGACTTAACGACTTTGACGGACAACGACTTAGCGACTTAGCGAGTTTGCGACTTAGCGAGAACGACGACTTAGCGACTTTGACGGACAACGACTTAGCGACTTAGCGACTTTCACGAACGACGACTTAGCGACTTTGACAGACAACGACTTAGCGACTTAGCGACTTTCACGAATGACGACTTAGCGACTTTCACGAACGACGACTTAGCGACTTTGACGGACAACGACTTAGCGAGTTAGCGACTTAGCGAGAACGACGACTTAGCGACTTAACGACTTAACGAGAACAACGACTTAGCGAATTATACATGTATACTTGTAGGGTTTAGACGTATGAGCTGTACATGTTGATGTCCATGACCTCACTGTCTTTTTTTCTTTGCACGCACAGATTGCAGACCGCCATGACCTCAAGGGCTTGACACCTGATTTCAACGTGCATAACAAGCTTAGGGATCACTGGGATGCGTTTGTGGCATACAAGACTGGAGCGCAAGGGCAAGCACAGATAGAAAAGAACAAAGCCAATGCAGCTAAGAAGAAATACCATCACCGGCTTGGGTTAGGCGGATATGGAAAGGCAATCCCCAAGTGGGACAAGTTGGAAGCTGACTTGATAGCAAGAGGTATCGAGTCGGCCACGGCTAATTGGCCTGAGCGATCGAGGAACTAGTTCTATGCACACGGTGGATCGCTCAATCCAGGTGATGGCTCCCTCATATTCGGCGATGTGATTCGAGATGCAGCACACCGACTTGTGGATGCAATTGAAGCCTCTATGCAGGGGACTTTCTGGCCCGACAGGGAGAAGGACGAGCTCACCCTCGCACTAAAGAATCCTGAGCATCCAGGACGAACGCGAGGAAAAGGCGTCCTTCCTTGGAAATATGGATTCAAAGAGGACATCCACACGTATAGGAGTCGGATGAGGAGCAAGAGGGATACAGAGGCTAAGATTGTCGATCTTGAGTATAGGGTGTCCACCTACGAGGCAAGGATGCAAGAGGAGGTGACAAGACAGGTGGACCAACGCCTGGCCAAGCAGCGCGGAATGGAAACACAAGCGCCCATCATGGTGAGCCCCTCGGGCAACCGCAGCAGCTGCGCATCAACGGGCCAAGTTGGATCAGAGGGCATTGAGGCAGTGGCAGCTCAGGAAGCAACCCACTTCCCCGTTGATGATATCACGCAGCGAACACCCTGCGATATGCATACTCCCTTCAGGAACTTGTCTATCAAGGTATGCGAAATGCGAAATTTGTTACATATATATGTTGATTAGTAATTAATGAACTATATTTCTTGTGAAGGTCGCGTCGGGCATGGCCATACCCACGGACCCTTCGAGTACATACCATTGCAGGCCCATTCCACATGGATATGCGAAGGTCGAGATAGAGCTGGTGGAATGAACCTACGAGGATCTCGAGCTTGACATCTCCGGAGGAGACGGGGAGAAGAAACTTGGAAACACAGCCCACTCCATCATACTCTGGCGTAAGAAGTACATCGTGTTTCCCGGGCAAGAACGGCCGCCCGCTCCTCCTTCCCCGCTGCAAGCACAGTCTCCTCCGCCATCACCGCCTCGTCAGTCTCCTCCGGCTCCTTCCCCTGCACCACCACCTCCTCCGCGTGCACCAGCTGCCAGGTCTGCACCGTCGGGCCCGCGGGCAACTACTCCTCCGCGTGCACCTGCTGCCAAGTCTACACCGTCAAGGTCCCGCCCATATGAACCCGCACCATCAAGGCCGAAGAAGAAAGCCAGATCTGACGAGCCACGGCTCCCCGCTCTCAAGAAAAGGGCGTACGACTTGACTCCGGAGGAGCTCGATGAAGCCGTTAGAGCGGAAGTTAGGGAGCAGTTGAAGCCACGTAGTCCGGAAAAGAAGATCCCTATAGCCCCGGAGGTTCAGGATCACTTTATTAAGATGGCCGAACCGGGCAAACCGGTCGAAGTTTCTGACTATGATCGAACATTGAGGAAGGCTCTTAAAGCCAAGCCTTCAGCAGTGAAGTGCGGAAAGGAAGTCCCTCAGCTGGGGCAACAGCCACGACAAGAGGTTGAACCGTTAGTCGTAGAACCGGCACAACTAGAGATATGCAACTTCTTGAAAGATACGGGATTGAGTATGGAGCAGTTGCTAGAGGACGCACCTATCGAAACGGCTCCGGTCATGTACACGTTTAAACTTGGTGAACCGCTAGTCACGCCTGATAAGATCAGAGAGCTACCTACACAGATGTACCGGTTCCATCAATGGTACATGGACAAATCAGCGATGGGTAGAGAGATGTTCGGAGCTAGGGTGCGAAACTCAGATTATTACCAAGGAGAAGATGTTATTTGGATCCGCTACAAAGAAGTCTTCGACTTATACCACCTGAAGGCCCTCGATGTCTCTATTCTCAGCGCGTGTACTTTGTAAGTACTGTTTATAGTTCAATTTTGTTCCTCCTTTGAACGTTGCTCACACACATTCCTTTTCCCCGATGTAGAATGGAGATTCAGTTGTGTCGTCAACACAACAAATTCAATACTGGATTCATGGACCCACGCAAAGTGAACACGCTGATGATACAACAATACGAGAAACAAATCGAGGACAATATCGTCCATTTCCTGGTGCAGCAGCATTATAAGAGGTTCATACTACTTCCCTACAACACATCGTGAGTTCCTACAATCATAATTAACTTCAATTTTGTTCCTTCAATTTTGTTCCTACAATCATACTATGTATCATGTAATGCAAATTGCAGATTCCATTGGGTCCTTTTTCTTTTCGACCTTGAGAAATCCAAAGTTCATGTCTACGATTCAATGGATAAACCGGAGAAAACTTTCGCAAAGATTTTTGAAGTGATAGATAGGTATTGTCATATATTGCACTGTCATTATGAATCATTGTATAACTACTAGATCTCGGATAATAAATTAATCCTTCCTAACAACTCTAAATAGAGCATGGATTCGGTTCCGTACATTGGTCCGCGGGATCTGGAATGAAAAACTCACCCGGAGGTTCAATTTTCTGGTTAGTACATTCTAGCTCCAATTTTGTATTGAATCACTTCTTTGTTCTAAATCAGATATGCATACTAAATCTCTCATTGTTTCTCTTTCAGTGTGCAAAGCAGGAAAAGGGACTAACTTGTGCGGCTACTACGTATGCCATTACATGCACTGCTTAGCACACCAAATCAGGACTGGCCAGGACCTTGAAGTACGTAAATTTATTCTTCTGTCAATTATTGCTTACTGGTTTCATATATATAATCCTGTTTTTTTTCCAAATAACAGATGATTTACCTGATAGATAACATCACCCACGATGATTTCATAAGGGTTGTTCAAGAACACATAATGGGATTCATCAACAAGCATATTCTCCATCCCACAGGAGAATTCTATTACGATGGATCGACTATTCATAAAGCCGGTCCTTCTTCTTCCGATGCCACCAAGTCGTAGTAGCAGAAACAAAGATTACAACGTCCGAACGAATTGTAATATATATCTATATATTCATATATGCACACATGCATTTACTTTTGTGTACTTGGTTTGGTAATATATGTGTATATTTACTTACTTGCAAACTCATATTTTGTTAATATATATATGCATATGGCCTCTAATTACTTAAGTGCACACATATTTGTATATACATACATACATACATATATACATACATACATACATACATACATACATATATATATATATATATATATATATATATATATATATATAAATGTATATATATATAAATGTATATATTACACACATGCATATATGTATATACATTTCTATATTATGCATATATATATATATATATATATATATGTATTTAAACATATATATATATATACATGATATATATTCATATATATATATATATATATATATGTACACCAGGCAGCACAACCAAATTAAAAAAATAAAAGAAAATTCTTACACCAACCAAGACTAAAGATGGCTTTGCCGGCCACGTGGCTCAGCTATCTTTAGTCCCGGTTGGTGTCACCAACCGGGACTAAAGATGGAGATTTACTCCCAGGTATTTGAACCGGGACTAAAGACCGCCATCTTTAGTCCCGGATTCTCCCTCCCGGTTCGCTACCCGGGAGTAAAGGGGGTTGCGAACCGGGAGAGATGAGCACTTCTCCAGTAGTGCTATGTGTCCGAGGTACTCATCGTACTTAGGTCATGGCTCAGCGTACACTCAATTCGATGGGGAACTCGATCGGTGTCCTCTCCCCTTCTCGCTCGCTCTCCTCCCTCCCGACTTCTCTCCACTTCTCCAGTCTCCCCGATGGCGCCACTCCCCGAAGACCGGCGGCGAGCAGCCAACCGGGAGGATCTTCCGGCCGGCATGGTCTCCGCGGCATCAGCGACGGCGACGGCCGGGCGGCACTAAGCTTCAGCACCGGCTAGATCGACGTCGCCGCGAAGCCTCCGTGGAGACCAGGTACGCCTCGCCTCTACTCCTAAAGATCGATCTGCGCGCCGCGCTTCGGCTCTTACTGAATCCATCCGGTAATTAGTTTTGTACCATATCGCCGATTTTGAGAGCGCGCGACCTCTTTATTAACTCGGATTGATTCTATTCGATCGCCTCCTCCACGAGGCATACCCACCGATTGCTAACAGCAAAAATATCCCCTCCGTGGGCACGCCCTATCGCGTTCGGCTGTAAAAAAAAAAAGGCAGTGAAAAGATCCCCTTAACCCCGGGGCACGGCAGGCGACCCCCTGCCGGCCAGCTGCATGCATGAAAAAAAGAAGGCAGTGAAAAGATCCCCTTACCGGGGCGCACGGCAGGCGACCCCCTGCCGGCTAGCTGCAGAAAAAAAAAATTGTGAAGATGCCCATAGAGAGGCACACAGTCGGGTCTCTCGGTGGAGGCAGCGCTAGACAATAGCACTTGGCTTTTTGAAATTTCTAAGATTAGATTTTTTTTTTTCTGTTGAACTCATTGCTTAAGCTGAGAGAAGCTTGATCTCTTAAAAGAGAAAAGAATCTTGTAAGAAACACCCAACTAGACATTAAGATAGGGTAGCAGAGGAGATACATTGATGTTTTGATATGCTCTTATTGCTAGCAATGTCGCTGTGAGACGCAAAATTTCTAACCTCATTGGCAAGTTTTGACTGGATGCCAGTGAGAGATGACCTGGTAGATGAATAATTTTCTATCGTACTTTGCCGATACTATTGTTAGCATGGTAAAGCTTTGTCATTTATTCACTGAGTTTTGCCTTATATATGGTTTTTTTTAATAGTAATTCTCTGCAAAATTTGCATTATATCTGAATTACTATACTTAACAAATTAAATTCTCTGTGGATTAGGCTGATTATAAGTGGGATGCTAGAGGAGTAAGTCTATATCATTGGCAGATACACGAGCATTTTCGGACAGACAAAGTTCTGAAAGACACTCACCAGAGTAGTTCTTTTAAAGCCAACAACATGGTGAATTTATTCACGCTGCAAGACTATGACAGTAAAGGTTTGACTTAAACATCCAATATTTTTGTCTCAATATTTTTGTCTGAAGATGTGAATACCAAGCTTCCAAATGACTAGCAACAAGATCAGGTATAACCTCCAAGACTGAACCAAACCCATCCAGGAATTGAAAGGGGGAAATAGACCATAGCTCTGATCAAGTGGATTAAGAATCCAGCATTTTGAAGAGCCTTTACGATGCTCAAGGATCATGTAAGCAATAATTTCTGATCCCTAAGGCAAATGATTTTCCTCAATATTTTTTTTCTAAAATATTTTTCAATTTCCTCAGAGTACGATCAATCATGAATGCCAGCTTTGACAGGAAACTGCACCTAGAAACGGAAGCTTCTCACGCCAACCTTGGATGCTCAGAAGTTGTGATAGTTTTTCTGCACCTACATGAACTGAAAGAGCTGGTACAAATGGTAGGGGAGACGGGGGAACAGTACAACGGGCGCCCCTCTACCCTTGTCAAAAACTTATGGCAACATGAATCTCCCTTGATGGTGCCCCTTGCTGAAATCAGGTGGCGAGCTCTAGGGAACCAAAGGGGCGGCACTGGCTGCAGCAGCGCGCGGATCCAGGATGAGGTGGAGATATGCTCATGGTGGATGCCATCTTGGTCGGCCACGGATACACAGCTCCGGCCAGATCGACAGCGACCTTGCCACTGGCCTCCAGTGAGACCAGGTATGCCTAACACCATGGAGGCAACGCTGGACATTAAATCTTAGCTTTTTAAAGAAAAAAGAGAGAAGTTTTTTAACTGTTCAACCTGGCTGGATGATTTGTCATTCTTTGCACTTAGGACAATAGGAGATGAAATACTGGTAATGTTTTCTGTGTTTTGTGTGCAAATGGTTGATCACCCATCCATTTTGGTTGGAATGAGAATTCCTTGTTTCCTCTACAGCTGCTGGAGAAGTCCCCATTCTAGTTAGGGCCAGCAATTTCTTGGAAACACGACTTTCATCATCTGTCTAATTCGTGGCCATATGAAACAGTCAAGAGGTACCTGATATATACTGTGGTTAAGATGGAGAACTTTTACGGTGTTTGCATTCCAAAAAGGGTAAAGATCCAACGCTCCTCAATCACAAGTACCATGTTAAAGGTATTTAAGTATTGATATAGGTATTTAGGTACTAAGGGTAAAAATATAATTTTGCTAGTAGAGTGAAAAGGGTAGAATTGTCCTCCAAATTATAATAGGTACCGCATAGGTACGCTCTACACGGTATCAGCGTATCTTTTACGTGGTTTCTTGAAGATTTACGTTATATTCGAGTTAAGTCACCGTAGTGTTCTTTGATGTTCTCTTTTGCGTAGATTTCTCTAGATTTACATTGTATTGTTATAATACGTTTGTAGCCTAATTATGTGAATTTTTTCTACATTTACATTTTGTTCCAACGAACACATGAAAACTCATACCTTAATTCTGTTAAAAGTTATAGTTTGTTTCCAGCAAGATATTTATATTGTGTTTCAGAAACATGACCAGTTAAAATATCACCCAAGGTTAGCATCAATTTAAATTATACATTTCATCAATTTATGATACTTGCTTCCAATTGAACATGCTATGTCAAGTTAACCAACAACATATCAACACAAGTAGTCTGACTCATGGTGACCATGCTCACAAACACCAATATCATACCCGCTAGATAAATATGTCAGACAAACTTCATCAACAACAGCCTTTTTACAACAAAAGGTCATAGGTTCTTCTCCGTTTGACCTCTTTTGCGGCATTTCTTCTTTCAGCATATGATTTTCTTATGCTAAAGCCTTTATCCCAAGCGTACTTATTATAGAAGTAAATTCCTTCATCCTCACTATTGAATGTCTTGCTGACAATTTGTTGGTACTCCAACAATTCCTCAACCGATATCCCTGTATCCTCCATCAGTGCTTAAAACCTACAAGAAACAACATTTAATTTTTAGAACACCCTTTACCATCTTAAGTTAATTTATAATTTTAACTCAAATTGTACATAGCAAATTGCTTTGTATAAACAAATCCACAAAAGCTAATTTAGTGTACAACTGATTTGCATGCGGTACATACGAAAGAATAGTGCACTGCATTAACAAGAACTAAACTATGTAAATAAGAAAATTCAATATGTGTCAATTCAGGCCCTACCCAAGTAAACTTAGGGATCCATGAACTCGGTAAAAACTATAACAATTGCGTAAATAAGCATAGGAGATCTTACCTATGCACTTGTTACGTACGTGTCAATCAGATTGTGTCTCATATTCAAACACAAGACAGTGCCAATGCTTCTCCCTCAATTATGTCACCAAGCAAGTTCACCTATTCAAACCCCAATATGAAGAACATATTAGGATATCTCTTTTTGATCCCTTGTACGAAGAAATTTGTGAACTACATAAATAACTAATCAACTACGTAAATAAGCATAGGATATCTTACTTATACACACACCCGTACATGTCAATCAGATCTTGCCTCCTGTTCAAACGCTCAACCATGCCAGAGCTTCTTCCTTAACCGTGTCTCCTTGTGGGTACACCCATTAAAACACTAGAAGAACACCATTGGAGAAGATCTCGTTTAATATACCACAAATTGACAAAAATTCTAAATCCCTTATATAAGGAACTTATGAACTATACATAAATAACTAATCAACTCTGTAAATAAGCATAGGATAATTTACCGATGCGTTAGGTTGACGTCGACCAGGCGATCTAGTCTCCTCTTCAACCCTCAACCATGCCAAAACTTTTCTCTCTGTCTCCTTTCGGCGAACCTGTCTCCTTCCGGTGAAACATTCAAACCCTAGAACAAGAACGAACCCAAGGGAAAGAAGAATGGAGATGCGATCTGTTACGGATCGATCAAATTGATATCCGTGATTTACTCTTTTCTCTGATGGCTTACCGATCTGGATACTGACTTACCGATCTGAATACTGATAGATGGTTGTTAGTATTCAATTAACGTATAATGCCCATGTTTTACAAGTTAATTACTCCACTGCCATCATGTTACAATATTTTTGTTCCATACCTTGCCCCTCTCTTGATCAACGGTTCACGTTGTTCCACCTCCAAGTACCTCCAAGTACCTCGTAAACACCGTAAAAGATCTCGGTTAAGATGAGTGGTGTACAACATTTGATTGAACATATTGACTTATTAAAATGGCAACAGAGGCACACATTACTTTTGTTCTCGTACAAACAGATGTTTTAATGTGCCCATGCTAATGGTCACCTGGGAACAAAAGGAGTTTGCATTTTGCACTGCATAAAGTGCACTCTGTTTCGCTTTGCACCAGATTTAACACATGCTTTCACTTTACACCAGTCCCTATTTATATAAGTTTCACTTAGCACCAGGATATACATGGACACCGGCAATTTATTTTGATGGAAATAAGCAATTGCACTGGCCTTGCATTGCATGCATTATTAGCTATTGTCATTTCAAGTGTTTCCAAAACCAGTCAAGCATTAAGGCAAGAGATTGTTCAGCAGTTCTGACAGCAAACGGGTTGCTGGCGTTATATCTGCAAGCAAAGCCATGAGGCATGAGCCACTCCTGGAAAGATCCTGGCAAAGTAATCAACCTGCAACCAAGATGCAATCCATAAGAAGCTCTTTATAACTTGTTTCTTTTCTTAAAGATCATTGGGTGGTTGTGTTAAAGAAATAAAAATAAACAATTGTAAAGCTTGTTTATTGACAATGTGCTAACGTTTAAACTTGTTTATTGAAAACGGTAACAAGGCACAGGGAACTATGCTGATGCTTTTGTGTAGAATAGTGTGCAGAGAGAGAGAGAGAGAGGTTACTGTGAATATTAGACTTGTTGTATTTTAAGCCTTAGCGCTCTTTCCAGCTTAAAGGATTAGATTCTTCTCGTTTTCCATTAGCACGCTTTTCAAACTGCTAAACGATATATTTTGTGCGAAAAATTTCTATAAGTAGTTTAAAAAATCCAACAAATTTATTCATAAAAAATTATATATTAATACTTAATTAATCATATGCTAATCTTATTTCTCGTTTTACGTGCGGCTAATCAGTCCACCGCACCTGCTGAAACGGGCGCACCCTTAGTGGGCCAGTATATATAAGTACATGACTTGGATCTCAAGTGATCCTATGGAAACTAATCCTACCTAGCATAATTTGGCATCAAGTGCCAATGAAGACCAACGGGAACTAACCTCGTTTCTTTGACGAAGGCATTCACAAACAGGTACACTAATCTTGATGGTGTATTATCAGCTCCAAGGATTTCAATGGGGCATTTGACATCTGTGTCAAGGTGAATTTGGAATAAGAAAAACAGAGACTATACTTGGATACAACTTACATGAAATTATTAAACGATATTCATGTATATATATAGCGCAACCATAGTATGTTCACCTTTCATATCATCAGCAGTCATTAATGAAGGATGAGAGATGACAACCCCTTCAACCCTTCAACCTCATTGGTTTTTGCAACCTCAACAGCTAACTTTCCTGTTTGTTGAACTTTTGTTCTTAGGCCTCTCACAGTGCTCCTACGTGGTGGGTTACCTCATCTATGCGGAGAGAAAAACAAGTGGACTCCATAGCTCTCATAGGTTTTTCACGTCTCTCTTGAGCAACGAGTGTCTTGGCGACTTGCTCTGAAAAAGTTTGGCGCAGCCTCGCCACGGGGCCTGCCACGACTGCGCCGCCGCCGACCACTGCGCCTCCCTCCCGTCAGCCCGTCGACGACGCAACCGCCGTCCGCCACGACCGTGTCTCCCTCCTGTCAGCTTGTCGACGACGCCACCGCCACCCGCCATGACCGCTCGTGGTCACCCTCCGAGCCCTCGTCGCCGCTCGGAAGTCGAGATGAAGCATGAGGACGAGGACGCTGTTGCCGCTCCACTCCAGATCCGCGCCGCCGCCGTCGCCCTCCGCCGCTCGAGGTCGTCGTCCCCCTGCTCGGTGAGCTCCTTGACGCCGGTCGAGCTCATCATCGTCTTCGTCCGACATCGGTGGGGAAATAACTCGTGCCGGCGGAGGGACGAGGAGAGAGCCGCCGCCGCCGTCCTCCCGCCGCTGCACGGCATGGAGGACGCCTCCGCCGCCGCCGCTCGACCCGGAGGACGACGCCGCTGCTTGGCCCGAAGGAGAGGAGAGACGGCGCCGGCGAAGGGAGGAGGGGAGCCGGTGCCGGCGAAGGGAGGAGAGAAGAGCGCGGCCCCCACCGCTGCCGCCGCCGCCGCCGAGCTCGACAAAGACCCAGAGGTCAAGCGGCGAAGGAGGAGCCAGTGAGGAGTTGGGGGTTTGTGGGTCCCACTAGCATATATTAGTGGGTCCCACACGCGGTGCTTGCACTGTGAAGAGAGGGTCTTCAAAGCTCTTTATCCTAGCTGTTATCTTGTGGTAACTTATAGTGGGTGCTTGCACTGTGAGAGGCATTAAGACTACAATATGAACGATATCTAGCTATGGTATTTAGATAAGAATTTACAAAGTTTTCTAAAGTCTATTACTGATGTAATGATGTAGGAGTGTAGGACGATATGTAAACACATATTTATGCTGTTTAATTAGTTTGCTTACCGCCCCAACAATAACCTCCAACTTCAACAATAGATTTCCGTTCTCTTTTTAGAGCAGCAAAGATCAGTTTAGCATCTTCAGCTGCCTTCACCTGAAATCTCAATTGAATATACTGATCAATATCAACTAATTGACTCCTCGATAATCGTCATCGAATAAGCTATGGAATTGGTGAAAACAATTACTGGAGAGTGAGCCATGATCCATTGTGTAATGTTTATACTTGGTTCTCCATTGTAAGGTCGCCCGTGGAAGAAATCAGGCACCACGACGTAATATCCGGCTTCACCAACTTTGTCAACTATTTTCCTGTAATTGTCAGCATCATTAACCACAGCTGCTTTAACTTGTTTTTGCAATCTAGAACGGGAATAAAAATGGAAGGTGTATTGAAAGAAATTTAGTTGGGACATCTTACTAGCTAAAGGAAGCACTTAAACTTGGAATAAAAAAAAACAGAAACCTTAGCACAATCCACATGAAGGAAGCACGGTGTTACTGTAATATTATTGAAGTTCAAGATATTTTTACAGAAACTGGAATAGTGAAATCGGACCATCGTTAATCTTTGATTATCCATTAATAAATCAACTTTACAAGGACAACAATGAAATATTACTATGACTATTAATAATAACCAAGTCGTATGTCGGTGATATGGGCTCAAGGGTACGCACAATAGAGAGAAAGAATCCTTCCATCTGGCCACGTGGCCGTGCGGCCTGCTCCCCCCCCCCCCCCGGGGGGAGGTCGGGCGGTCGTGAAGCAGCCAAGGGGCCTCGAAGTGCCCCGTCGCACCCATCGGGCCCTTGGAGCGCGTTGCCCCGAGGCCCTCGCTCGGCTGCCACGTGGCGGCCAAGTGGGCAGAGGAAGGGGCGCTGCCAAGCGCTTTAAATGAGCGGCGCCCCAACCGTCCCTCGCCGCGTTTAATGCGGCGTGGGCAAGCGTGCGGCACTGCCCGATTGACGTGCGTCAATCGGCCTGTGACCGGTCGCAGGCGGATGGGACGGGTGGCAGCACACCCACGTCCTGCCCTGTGTTAGGCGGAGTGGGGGCAGGTATGCCCTGTCTCATCGGCACGCAGTCGAGCGTGCCCCCCGTGCATGAATCCACAAAAATCTCCATGGAATTAAGAGGGAATGACATGGATGTCCCTCGTGTCAGGCGGAGGACGACGCTAGGACCCACCTGGGGGCGAACAACTGTCTTGCTTCAGTTGAAGGCATGGACGGTGGCTTGACCCAGGTTGTGTGGGCCCCCCTCCAATAATGAAATATGTAAGAACGGTGCATGTGGTATCCCCTTAAACTATAAAAGGAGTACCTTGCCCACCGAAAGAAAGGAGGCGACTTAAGAAGCTTGACGCTAGGGGTTGGAGCTCCCTTGTAACAGCACAAGCTTAATTCCACACACAGGAGTAGGGTGTTACGCTTCCTAGTGGCCCGAACTTGTATAATCCCTTGTCTCTCACTCGTTTGCGAACCATCTAGTTAGCTAGATCCCAGGCGAAGATAGGCTCTTGATCATCGCGTCTTATCCCCCGGCCGAACTCACAAGGGGGGTCTCACGTCCTCCCGCTAGAGAGGATCACTCCTTGACATCGTAGCCGCCAAACATGAGGATGTAGAAATCCGTCGTGAACACCTCTGCGATGCGCGCAGAAGTTCATTGCCTGGTAAGATGCGGGGGCAGTTGGCCACCGTGACGTTGAGGCCAACGCGGGGGCAGTGGGCGACCCACGGGTGAGTAGGTGTGAGTACGTAGAGCCGGAGTCGATGAGGGTGTACAGCTCGACGTCGCCCAGGCGGACCATGCATATGACATGCACTCGCGAGCTGGCTGCCTCTGGAGTCGTCGTGGAAGAGTCGTCGTCGGCGTCGGTGTCCTCCGGATCGAGGAAGAAGAGGCATCGGCAAGTGTGTGATTGTGGCCGCGGGAGTAGGGTTCATCACAGTTAAAACAACGTCATTCTTCCATCTCCTCCGCAGACAAGCGGCGGCGGCAGTAGGATCGGGGATGGCCGGGCGGCGCACCGCCAACTCACGGCATTCGAAGGAACGGCCAGACTCATGGTATATATGAAAACACTAGAAGCGGGGATGGAAGATGAGGACCACGAGAGACAAAAAAAAATCGATGCTATTCATCCGTGAACGAAACATTGCGCTTGAATGTCACTGCAAGTTTGCAAGATATATAATCGCCCTAATTCTTTTGGATTGCATAATAAATTGGAAGCAACTACACGTCAGGTATCCGATCTGGGGTGGGAAAATCGGACGCCCACGTCATGCTGACGTCATGTCCACGTTATATATGCAAAACTACTTTAAACTATTTTTTCTCTTAAATTATTTATCCAAATCATGATCCGATTGTACGATTAAATTCATTGTAACTAAATCTTTAAAACAAGACCACACATGGATATATTTCGATGGAATTTTTTTAAGCTTATTATTGAATTATTTTTAAATGTTGCACACTATTCCACTAAATATATCGGAATTGTTTCACTAAATAGATCGAAAATGTTTTAATCGTTTAAATCGGACGTTGTTTCACCTTATATAAAAACAATGTTTCAGCAAATAACAAAAGAATATTTCAGTTCACTGCAATATTTGATCCATACGTAGTGAAACATTATAAGTACACTAGGTGAAACATTTTTTATGGAACAAAAAATTAAACGAATTCCCTCAATAGAGAGTTTCCAAAATATATGGGTGATTTGTTGCAATAGAGTATGTATGTGGAGACACGTGGCAGGGACGGCGCCGAGTACAAATGTAGGTCAAATTTAGTCCTGCATGTTTGTGTATAGACTTGTATTATTACAAAAGATGTTACTAATTTTTTTTTAATTTCTTTTATAACTATTTGAGTTGCATACAAATGATAGGTGCCATGGCAGCTGAAACAACTGCATGTTTTAAAGGACACAAAGGATAGTAGTAGAGAATTAGTAGAGACAGTCTCACGTGGATTGCACACAGGATTACATGGCAAATTAAACAGAAGTTATAGCCACCAGGATACATGCAAACTTGTGCACTAGGGGTGGGGCAATTTGCTATTGATACAATCACCGCTCCAGGAATGCAAGCGGTCAACATAGCAGACGAGGTACTGGTCAAGGTTGCAAGGCCTGGCAGAGGGATGGAGCCTCTCCACTCTTCATCGAGGCAGAACTGGTGCGGCGGTTCAATCCTCCTGTCGTCGATAGTGTAGACGCTGAACTTGGATGTCCTGTAACGCTGAAGACGGTAGCCCAGGTATATCGCATCTGTAGCAAGAGACGGGAACGTCTCGGTGGACATGAGCAGGCAGTGCGTGTTGCCCACGAACGCCGCGTGTCGCCCAAGGCTCCGCACGGGGAGGAGGCTCCTCTCGCTCTTGGGCTTAGCGATGTCGTCCAGCTCCAACACCTCCAGGCGGCCGGTGAAACCGCCCACCGACGTGAATAGCTCTGCTGGATCATAGGCTTCCGCGCCACCGAAGTGCTTGATGTCAATCCAGTACCGCACCATCAGCATCGCCGTCCCGCTGCCGACGAGGAAGGAGAGCACACGGTTCAGGTGATGCGTATCTGGTGGGCACATGCGGCGTTGGTCGATGATTTCCACCAACCGAGGCAACGGCGGCCGTAGCTCCAGCACGTACACGGAGCCCTCCGGCGAGGCGACGTAGCAGCGGCCGCACCAGGAGAGCACGGAGTGGAAGAGGAGCTGGCCTTGGGAGTCGTACTCCCGGTAGGACGCCTCGCCGGGGTTTACCAGCGTCCAGTGCGAATCACCAGGCTTGGCGACGATGATGCTCCTCACCGTGTCCCTCAGGCAGAGCACGAGGGTGGGCGGGGAGGTGGTGTCGTCGAACCCGGCGCCATTGAAGATTCGGAGGTTGAAGCGGCGATCCCGGCACATCGCGGATAGGGAGGAGGGCACGGCGGCGGCGGCGGTGGCGGTGGCGGTGGCGGCGGTGAGGAAGATGGCGGGGAAGTCGGTGATGGTGTTGGTGAGAGGGTCGAGGAGGGAGATGAGGTTGGTGGCCTTGTTGAAGAGGACGAGGAGGCCGTCGGCGGCGCAGAGGTGGCAGTGGGTGGAGAGCGCCGGGAGGACGACGCCGATGGAGGGCGCCGTCGCGAGGTTGAGGAGGCGGCGGCGAGGAGGCAGCCGCCGATGGTGAGCACCGCCCAGTTGCGCGGGCGGAAGCGGGCGTCCAGGCGTCGTACGCGCGGGTCGGCGGTGCGCTCGCGCCACGGCCCGCACACGGCGCGGAAGCGGATGTACTCGGCGACGTCGACGGCGAGCAGCCGACCGGCGATCTCCCCGACCATTTCAGCAGTTGGCCCAGTCCCTCCAGTCTTGTGGATCGTGGAGGACAAGAACCGCTTCTGCCTTCCGGCGGCGCGTTCGTATAATCATTTCTTCGGATTCGTGGGCAATGGATTTGGATTTGGATGCTCCTCCTGTAGGGGGCTGCGGCTGCGGAAGGCTCCGGCGCAGCGACCGCGCCCTCGCCCGCGTCATCATGATTCCTGAGATCATCAAATAACGGCCTTCATCCGCAGGCTTGCGGCGGTAGCCATGGGGCAGCCGGCGGCGGAAGGAAATGGAGGGAGCGAGTAATTAGGTTTAAGGTGGCGAGCAGCTGTGGGTGGGCCTTTGTACGCAGGCCCAAGTGTTTTCAAGGCAGTCGAATAAGTGGCGGCCCAAGTGTACAAAGTAATGTTTCTTCTTTGTTGCCTCTTCCGCTCTGCTACCCGTTACCCCAGCAGTGGAGGGGGCTGCAATCAGTAAACAAATCTCCCGGTGTAATTGCATGTGTAAAATGATTTTCCTAATTTCAGTTGATATTGTGAAATCCTGTTATAATTACAGTTGTGTTTTACTCCAGAGTCCTGAGTCCTGACTCCTGTTGAAGCTGTTTTAGTCGGGATGTATTATCTAGCTGCATGCTCCTGTATATATGAGCTTGTACTTTCTGTATTAACCGTAATACCATCAATGTTTTACACCTAAGGAATAAGCGTAAAATCTAAATCGAGAGGCATCTCGTTTTAGTACTAAGGAGCAACCGGACATCACAGACGGGAAGAATTGCGTTCACGAAAGAAGAATCACTTAATTATAGTACTACTAGTCCTTCAAGTAAGTACAAAACATATTCCTACAATTCATGCTTCAAATAAAATTTTTTTCTTAAATTATTTATCCGATCTACGATCTGATTACACCGTTGTGTTCGTAATAATTAAATATTTATAACAAGATAGCACATGATATATATTTATGAAAAAATATAAATTACTTTTAGATTTCATTAAATTAATTCTGAGATATATAAAAGCAAATTTAATAAAGTCTAAAAGCAATTTAATCTATATAGAAGTAAGTAACTTAAAAAAAAGAAAGTAACTTGTCACAACAATTAAAGTAAATCTATTATGGGGGTCAAAAATAAGTCTATCTAGAAAAATTTAATCAACATATTATATAACAAACCAATAAAGTATAAACTATTCACTGAATGTCTGAAAAATAATTTTAGACAAATCTAAAAGTAATTTATATATATGATAAATGTAATTTACATATATAATGAAAGTAATTTACAACATATATATATATATATTTCATCATAATATAATTATTTAAGATCTTGTTATAAAGATTTAATTACGATGAGTACAATGGTATAATCGGATTGTAGATTGGATATGTAATTTGAAAGAAAAGTTTATTTGAAGTTTAGCAATTAGGATTATCTTTCCTTATTGTTACGTGCTTGCATACTCCCCCCGTGGGAAAGGGATGAGTGCTAATTAGACATGTCTATTTTTGAAACAGTGCACTCGGTTGAACATGGTACTGGTTATGAAAGCAATTGGGTCGTTGGTTTATGCTATCACGAGACCACTAGCCATGTAGTGGCATTCTTATTTTCCCTTCTAAAGTGATGCCTCTTAGATATGTATGGAGCATTAAATATAAATAAAATAAAAAACTAATTGCACAGTTTATATGGAAACTGTGAGACGAATCTTTTGAGCCTAACTAGTCCATAATTAGCCATAAATGCTACAGTAACCCACATGTGTTAATGACGGATTAATTAGACTTAATAAATTCGTCTCGCGGGTTGGCAGTTTATGAAATTAGTTTTTTCATTTGTGTCCGAAAACCCTTTCCGATATTCGGTCAAACATCTGATGTGATACCCAAAAATTTTCTTTTCGCGAACCAAGGCCTTGTTTAGTTCCCCGAAAATTTTTTCCCAAAAATATCACATCGAATCTTTAGATACATGCATGGAGCATTAAATATGGATTAAAAAAAACTAATTGCACAGTTAGGGGGGAAATCGCGAGACGAATCTTTTAAGCCTAATTAGTCCATAATTAGCAATAAGTGCTACAGTGAACCACATGTGCTAATGACGAATTAATTAGGCTCAAAAGATTTGTCTCGTGGTTTCCAGGCAAGTTATGAAATTAGAATTTGCATTTGTGTCCAAAAATCTCTTCCGACATCCGGCCAACATCCGATGTGACACCCAAAAATTTTCTTTTCACGAACTAAACACGCCCTAAACAAGACCTAAGAGCATCCCCAACAGCTCCTCTATCCGGTCCTCCATCCCCTTTTTGGCGCATGGAGGAGAAAAACAACGCTCTAGCAGAGGCTCCATCACACATGTCATTTTTGTCGGTTCTCCAAACCGAACCCTTCACAAGCCAAATATGGCGGTTCTCTCTCCTCATGCCATCCTCCAACTGCCCATGTCCCAATCCAACTCGTGCCATCATCAAGACTACATACTGTGGGGGATTGACGAAAGAGAGGAGGTGTGTACCGGAACTCGGTGGAGATCGCCGGAGTAGGTGGAGAGGCAGCGGATTTAGCGGAGAGGCCCGCACCGGCTGCCCGCAGCTTCGCCCGCGCCGCTCCGGCATCCCAGTCGTCCCCGCCACCTGCAGCTTCGCCCGCGCCGCTCCGTCGTCCTAGCCATCACCGACCCCCGCAGCTTCGCCCCCGCCGCTCTGCCGTCCCAGCCATCGCCGCCGCCCGCAGCTTCCCACGCGTCGCTTAGCTATCGCGGCCGTCCCCGCCTCCTACAGCTTTGCCCGCACCGCTCCGTCGTCCCGGCCGTCCCCACCGCCTGCCACTTCGCCCGCGCCCCCGCCGCTCCACCCTCAGCCCTCCTCCTCCACTCTTCCCCATCTTTTTCCCTCTTCTCTTGGCTCTGTCATGTCTTGCTGTCGGTAGGGGTAGTGATAGAGATTATTAGAATACTAGCTCTCCTAATTAGTACTCCATATGTACTAAAATATAAGCATTTTAGGATAAATGCACACAAATGCTTATATTTTGGGAATGAGGTAATATTTGGTAGATCTAGAATGCAATAAATTTAGTTTTTTTTGGCATAATATACAAATATAGCTATTATAAACAATAATACAAAATATATAGTTAGTTGAAAGATATTATTAAAATATAGAAAGATGTGATATGGAGTATGTAATATGGATGATCTGTTGGAGTGAAAAGAAAATAAAAGAGAAATGTTTTTAGAGACCCATCCATATAAGAATATGATAATATAGAGAATAAAATTCAGATGAGCTCCAGGGGATGCGCTTGTTAGGGCATTAGCAATGCGTCACAAAAAATGCTGAACCTCAGGTGCCATATAGACTTAGGACACATATTCCACAATGCAATAGAGCCTAAAAACCTAAGTTTATAAAATGGAAGACACAACTTGAGACTTTTCGGCCCACAGTGCGTGACCCAGGCGAATCTATGGCCTCGTAGCCCAAATTTGTGCAGAGGCGTGAAATTCCCGTCATACCCCCGCATGATGCCCCTTCTGGACGGATCGTCTTCTCCAATCCTCCCAATGGAGGCGCAGGAGGTGGTCGTGGTGCCAGATTCGGCTCCACCGCCGGCTCCAGCAACCCCGCCGGCAGCAGGACCACGGGCGGCGGCAGCGCTGTCGCCGGCAGCAGCTCTACTGGCGGAGCCAGCGCCAGCTGCTCCAGCGCCTCCGCCAGCAGCAGCAGTACTGGCGGATCCACGGCCGGCTGCTCCAGCGCCTCCGCCGGCGTGCAGCAACACTGGCAGCGGTAGCGCCTCCACTGGCAGCTGCAACAAGGGCGACTGAGGTGGGTTCTTAGTGAATAATAGTGCTAGTTTTGGCTGCAAGTTCTTGGTGAATCTAGCTGTTGATTTCTGAGATGGTTGGCAATATTGTGAATCTTTGATGTGCCAATGAATTCTGAGGAGTCTTATCATGTCTTGCTCTGTTCATTAGAATGTATGTGTTTTTTAGCGTGGAGGATGATGGCTTGGCAGTATAGTTTCAGTTCTCTGAAAATCAATTCGCTGTACAGAATGCAGGGTACTCCAACTTCAGCCTTGACTTTTTATATTCAGATTTATAATTTCAAATACTAGTATATTTATACATTGAAAGTTAAATAATGATGTTCCTCTGATGTTTGATGGTTCAGAGTTTCTATGATTCTTGGACAGTTCAGTGTGAAGTCTGATTCTTTTTCAGCTCAGTGTGAGAACATGGTATATATCCCTCATTCTTGGACACATGATTTCTGGGTTTAGGATTTGACATCAACCTACCTCGGTCCACAGCGACGGCGACGGCCGCGGCTGTGCCTGCTCCTGCTCCCGGCGTCGGTCCACGGGCGACGGCGCGGCCGCGGCTGTGCCTGCTGCTGTTTCCAGCGTCGTTCCCCCGGTGGCCCGGTGCCACCGCAGGCGAGAAGAGGCAAAGCGCGGGAAGAGGAGAATCACGCGCGCGCGAGGGCGATTTGGGGATAGAGGGAGAGAAATCGCTGCGGGAAGAACGGCGCGGCGAAGCCACAGCTCCACAATGCGCCCGCGCGGCATATCCCCACGCCAACCCGTCTCGATTCGGCCGAAGAACGGGTGCCCAACTTGGGTCACGCGCGCCTGATTTTTGTGGGCCCGTTGTGTAACGTGGCAGCGAATTTGGGCTGCTCACCTACGTAGACTGCTCGGGCTGAATGCCAGCGAACCGCATTGTGAATGACCTTAAATTCCCCTCATTTCAAAGGGGCGCGTTTTAATCTTCTGGCGCGCTTTGGTCCTCGTGCCTCCATAGCCCCCAACTACTCGTCGTGTGCCTTCTTCAATGCTTCCGCTCCAGGAGCTCCAGTAGCAGCAGAAGTTGCCTGCAACAGCCGGGCCCACCACCGCCCATTGCCGCCGCGACAATGGCGTCGCCGCCGGAGCCGGAGCCGGACGCCGGCGGCCTCACCGACTACGAGCGCCGCCGTGCGGAGAACAGCCGGCGCAACGGCGTCATCCTCGACTCCCTCCGCCGCAAGGCCGCCGAGCTCTCCGCCATCATCCAGCTCTCGCGCCCCCCCACCAAGAAGCAGCAGCCCCGCGCGCGCCCCCGCGCCGCGCCCGCCGTCGTGCGCCGCTCCCTCCGCACGCAGGGCCTTCCTCCACCTCCCGCCTCCGGGCCAGCGCCAGCGCCACCTCGCCGCAGCACCCGGATCACCCCGTCCCTCGCCTCCGCCATCCTCGACGCCACCTCTCCCCCCGCGTCCGAGGCCAAGGTCCGCGACGACGGCTTCGACGCCAGGACGGAGCTGGTGCTGAGGCCCTCCAACGTGAGGAGGCTCGTGTCGGCGGACAGGATACCGTCGTTGCGGATCCTGCCGCTGGTGGACCGGACCGTGGTGGCGGCGGGGAGCACTGTCGGGCATGTTGGGTTCTGGGTCGTCGATGAAGATGGTGACGACGCACACAGGGTGTTCGAGTATATGCCTCACCTGAGCTCTGTGGGAGCAATCGTTGCACACGCAGCCAAGCCGCACAAGGTGATGTTTTTCCTGTTCCTCTGCTCGTGCACTGCCTATGTTCTCAGAGTAATTGAACATTTCATATATAATTTGGTGTAGCTGAAATAGTATTCGATTGGGTGACTGAACGAATAAGTATTTGCTAGAGAGTAAACTGTGCCGATGCTTCATATACAACCTGCAAATACTTAGTTATTATTTATGGGGATAGTTGATGTTTGCCGCTTCAAAAAAAAGTTAAATTTGGCACCCTTTTCTCATTACTACTCCCTCCGTCCTATAATACAAAGTATTTTGACTTTTTGTTTGCACTGTTTGACCATTTGTCTTATTCAAAAAATTTTGGAATTATTATTTATTTTATTTGTGACTTACTTTGTTATCCAAAGTACTTTAAGCATAACTTTTTGTTTTTTATAATTGCACAAATTTTTTAAATAAGACGAGTGGTCAAACAATACAAGCAAAAAGTTAAAATCCCTTATATTATGAGACGGAGCGAGTAGAATTTTAGTTTTACTTGATGGTATTTGTAGAAACAAAGATCAATTGATCAATGGAAATTATCAAAATTTCTAGTCCTGATGATCACACATTAAATTAACTTGGATTCCCTTCGGTAGTTTGGTTGGCTGAATTAGATGTTGGGATTTAGGGTCTGGTGAGATGGGCCATGGCCTTTGCCCAAATTGGAAATATCTCATGGGCCCTCAATTTCCACCAGTTGTTGGGCCAAATACTGGGCTTCCAATCATGGGCCCTTACGATTGAACTAAACAGCGAGTCTTCTTCTTCATATCTTGGTCGTACCTAGCTAACTAATCATTTGCCAAGAGAGCAACACTGTTGGGAGTCATCCCACCGCTGTGGTCTTTGTAATGTTGACAACCTTGTCTTTATGGTCAAAATATCTTTAGATAGCTCTGTGCTTGGAGGCTTTGCAGCACAAAATAGTTTTCTTTGTGGTAAATTTTATCTTGTTGAATATATCCACTTTCAAATCTCGACTGTTATTTAAATTGATTTCCATGATATATTTTGCAGATTTACAGCTGTAGTCACGGAGGTGAAATATGTCTTATGGACCTTGAGAGAGAGAACTTTAATATTACCCGGCTGTCCGAATTTCCTATTTTGTCACTTTGTCAAGCGCCAAATAGCCCCAGCTGTCTATATTTTAGTGAAGAAACAGATGTGAAACTTTTTGATGATAGGATTGGTAAGGTGTCAACCTCATGGAATGCACATGCTAGCAGAATCAACTCAATAGATTTTCATCCAGAGAACACATATATGTTGGCCACAAGTTCAAGAGATGGAACTGCTTGTATGTGGGATTTGAGAACCATGAAAAAGAAGGGAGCGGAGAGCTTGGTGGTTCTTGAACATGACAGAGGTCTTCAGTCAGCTTATTTTTCACCAAGCGGACATATGGTTGCAACTACAAGGTGATCATTTACCTAGGCTATTCCTACACTTCTTCAGCAGCTCCCTGTAATTTACATCTTCTCTGTTTTTGATAGAACGGATCTCTCTTGACATTTTGAATAATGAGACATGTCTCTAATATCATTATATCACAGCCAGATCCAATATTAGATTACTATCATGTGACGTAATCTTGCAATGCTATATATTGCTTTCATAGTTTGTATCAGTTGTAGTTCTGCTTTGTAAATATACAAGGAGCTGTGTGTAGAGAGTGGGTTACGGTATTATTGTGAATGCCACCTGTTATCTATTTATATTTACAAATAATATAGATAAACTCAATTGTTAAGTGAAACAAATTTATTCAATTAGAATTAGTAGCAGCATTATTACCTCATCAGTGCATATATATTATATACCAAGTCCTTGAAGTTGGGTAAGGAATCAAAATGGTGCAAGAATGGCAAATGGATGACAATTTTTTTAGGATGAGATGGATGAGGCTTTGACTGAGATTATATGTGCCCAGGACTGACCTTATTCTTATTGTATGCAGCTTAGATGGTATTGTCCGAGTTTTTAGTGTGGATAACTTTCATACAGTGGAGCGAAATAACAATATCGGCACACATCTTTCTACATTCAAGTATAATAATGGCTCTTTCCTCATTGTTATCCTTAATCCATATCTAATTAATCTTTCTGACTTCACGCATTAAACTAAATGTTGCAGGGCAATCTGGGGCTGGAATGACATGGACTTGTTTATTGGAAATGCGACACGTGCAATAGATGTTATCTCAGTTGACCTGAATGACAGTAGCATCTCAACTACGAACAACGCATGTCTCAAGAGCGAACACATGGTTTCCATCCCATACCGATTTTCTGCGCACCCATGTAAAGTTGGTCACCTTGCTTGTTCAAGCTCCAGCGGCAAGGTGTTTCTTTGGACCAGAGCATGAACCAATAAGGCTTCAAATGACTGATTCTTTTGACTCAGCTTTTGGTAAGGTGTTAATTTTGATGGTTGCAACACCTAAGTCTTGTTTCATACTCCCCAAGGCATGAACAGATGACCGATATATTTAGATGGAAGAGGATCCTCTAAACTTCCCATGGTAAAGCTAAGTTAGAGAAGCATAGTGCTGTGATTTTTGGGCACATATCAGTCATCTCATCTGATATGAGATGGATGGTTCTAGATTCTCCTTACAGTGCTATGCTACAGTGAAAACACTAACTTTTGTGTGCTACAGTGAGTCGGCATAGAACCCAACACTGTGCGCTACCATGCTCCTCTGACAGTTACTTCACAACATCAGAGGAACCGGATCCATTTAGATGGTGTACATACAACTCGTATAATGGGTTATATCTCTAGTTATTGCAATATATTTGCACTGTCAATGATTTGGGCTGTCTATTTATCCGTTCTGTATTTTTTTCCCTATCTATCGGTCATTTCTTAACTGGTAGGAATGCTTTCAATTTGTGCACAGCTATAAACCCCTCACTCATGATCATCGGCAGTCATCCCCGGAAGAAGAACAAATGAAGAAGAGGAGAATCGGATCTGGAGGAACAGGAGGGAGGGAGATGGAGGCGTCATCCCCGACGCCGACAAAACCGCAGCAGGTCGGCTGCCCTCGGCCAGGTCCGCGGCAGCCGGCGCCGGAGAGCCGGACTGGAGCCGCCGCCGACCGGACGCGAGCCGCCGCCGACCCGATGCCGTCGTCGCCGACGAGCCCGTGCTGGAGAAGCCCGTCACCGGCCACCCGCCTACGCCTGAGCGGCGCCGGACACCTTGGCCAGATTAGGAAGCGGGGCAACAGGATCTGGCGACGCCGTCGCCCATCGCCGGAGCCGCGGAGAGCCCCACCGCGGCGCCGTCGTCGCCGTGGAGAGCCCCACCGCCGCACTATGGCCGTGCCGTCCCCGTCGCCACGACCTCGCCGTCCCGCCGCCATCGTCACCACGCCCGCGCCGGGGCGAGATGGAGCCGATGAGGATGGCCCTGCCGCCGCCATCCCAGCGCGTCGCCCGGCTTTGCCGGCGACGAGTTCCAGCGGCGGCGAAGCACGGGGGAGGGAAGAGGAGGGGCGGTGGCGGCTAGGGTTTTGCCCCCGAGCCGCCACGCGAGGGGGCGTAACCCAATATTCCGTAAGCTATTTTTCACAATGGTTGTTCTTGGACTGTACGAAGGAATCAACAACATTGATTTTGTTTTCTCTGCAAATACATACACTACACCATGCATGAGTTTTTATGGAGATTAAATTTTCTTTTCTACTTAAGATTACTGAGAAATTTAGTATGCACGCCTGACACAGGTTTTTACAAAGATTTTTTTGTTGCTTTGAAGGTTTATAATAAATATGTATAGGCCTTTAGTTGGTCCAAACTGTATATTTGTTCAAACATGTGTACGTTGGGTGAACATTCAAGATAAGATATTTGACTAACATGTCTTTAACCTTTTTTTTACTCAATAAACTTAGCCAACATTATTATTCCCATTCTGGAACGTCTGACCATCCGGAAAATAATGTGAAGTTTCTTTCTTTTTTCTTTTTTTTGACAAGCTAGTCAACAGAGAACCTGATGCTGAAACTCTTTCCCGGTGTCTCACGTTTGTTAAACATTCAATTTGTCGGACAATTTCCACTTCTCTCAGAGTGACTAGGCTTTTTATCCTCAGGTTGTACCACAGCTACTGCCCAGATTTCATTGCCAGAATGCCATTTAAGTAATTGGTCCCCAGAGATAGCCTGTAGAGGTAGTGTTGGAGCAGTGGCAGGTTTAACTCCATGTAACTGAATTTGATGCCCCTTATACAGGTATCAGTAACACCTGGTTGTGTACCATAGCTCTTAAGTGAATAGTACCTGTATTTCCCCATCCTGCTACTGCATTTAGGGACAAAAACATATCTGGATTCTGCCCTAAATCTTCCACTTCCATAACAGCTTCAAGTATATCATCAGACAATACATCTGTATGATCAATAGTTTCTACCACATTCACTTGAGCAGCAGGAATTTGAGCACACTGGTGATTTGGACTGTACTTTTCACCACACTTAAAACAGAGCCCATGAATCCTGCGATATTCCTTTAACTGTTGTGCCTTCCACAAGTCTCCAGTAGAAATTTTTGACTTATCTCCCCCTTTACTCCTTCCAATTTTCATGCCCCATTTCTTCTTTCCCTGCATTACTTCTCCCATCACCCTTTCTTTTGCCTTGGCAAGATGGTAAGCTTGACTGATAGTTTCGGGCAATTTAGACAGGACATGAGTCTTTAGAGCATCCTTCAGTCCAGCTACAAAGTGCCCCACTTCCCACACAGTTCCAAGTTCAGTATTATCATACAGTTTGATGTTGTACATTAAATCATCAAATTGACTCTTATACTCATCCACAGAACCCGTTTGTTCAATTCA
Source organism: Oryza glaberrima (assembly GCF_000147395.1). Classification (NCBI taxonomy): domain Eukaryota; kingdom Viridiplantae; phylum Streptophyta; class Magnoliopsida; order Poales; family Poaceae; genus Oryza; species Oryza glaberrima. The sequence continues at coordinate 9,274,781 of NC_068333.1, forward strand.
AACATTGCATTAGCTCTAATGTGATGGGTTCCACTGTCAAACTCATTCACAACAGCATCTGTGAATTCGTCCCAAACATGATGCCTTCCCCAACATGTTCAGTGATGCAACTGACACCTTAAAACCTGCTGGAATCTGGTACATAGGCCTAGTTTAGTTCCCAATTTTTTCTTCAAACTTTCAACTTTTCCATCACATCAAAACTTTCCTACACACAAACTTCTAACTTTTCCGTCACATCGTTCCAATTTCAATCAAACTTCCAATTTTGGCGTGAACTAAACATAGCAAAATACGTTTCACAGTTGTCCACCCACACACTAGCATCTGTCCCATCAAACTTCAGGAAATCCATCTTTGGCATATTTCTTCTGAAATGGTTCTCATGAGCTACTCCCCTATTTCCCTCTCCCAAGTGAGACGCATGTGCTTCTCCCGTCTCAACCCTAGGTGGTGGTGTGGGTGTAGATGTTGGAAAGGTTACCTGAGGTTGTTCTCTTGTCACAGAAGAGGTTGCCTCCATTGTCCTGGTTGGAATCACCAGCGTTGTTGGCGCGGTTCGCCTCACAGCTTGCGTAACATGGATCTGTTCTTAATGAACTTGCCCCAGTGATTCTACCGACAGGTCTACCTTGGCCTGCACTTGATCAAGTCTCTCTCCTTGCTTCTCCAACTTCATGTCCATCGCCTCCAGCTTCTCTTGAATCAGCTCCACCTCCACCTTCTCCGCCAGTTTTTCCACCGCAGCCAACAACCTCTCTTCCATCTCACCCATCGCCGCCACCACTTGCCTCACTTGTACTCCTTACTTAGCGGGTGCTGTGGTGTTCCTCCTCCAAATCCAACGAACCCTCGGACAGATTTACAGCGACGAATCCTTTCGGGTATCACCAACTGAACTATGGGATATTACCGCCGGATCGAGAGAGTACGAGGAAGCGCACACACGGATCGCCGAGCTCTGATACCATATGTAATGCCCCGCTCACCGGCGACGAGGATTTCTCGCCATGAGCCGCCGGACAAGTGTGAACACGAGTGTAATTTGGGGAGAGTTCTTTCTTTTCTTTCTTATTCGACAAGAGACGATAGTACCAGTACAGTATAATTTAAACCCCACGCACCCATCCTCCAGGTCTACAAGCCAGACACTGGACAACACAGTCATTACATAAATACGTAGTCTCCCATGGAAAGCGTCTATTGAGAACCTACCTCCCCTGTATCCTTCGCTTCTTCAGTCACCATCGGTGGCACACCGAGAGGTGTGACACTTGGTGTGGAACATGGAGCGGCGGGTTGGGGATTGCTGACGGGCCCGTGTGGCCAGGCATCTAAGGCTGCATGAGGCGACGCGGCCTTGCCATCACTCTGATTTTCGCACCCGACCCCGGCTCGCCGCCACTTCCTCCTTACCCTCTTCCTGCCAACACATGCTACGGTAGCGAGGCAGAAAACAAGAGTAGCCGCTTCTTCTCCATCATCATCCACAAATCAGGCAAATCAGGCAGGAGTATGAAAAGTGAGGAGCATGAAACCTGCCTGGATATGAGTCAACCCATCCATCCTTGGTGGCTTCCTCTCCGAGCTCCAGCCTCCTTTTCCTCATAGGCTCTGATGTAGCCACTGCGGGCTCGCCCACCGTCTGGCCGTCAACACCGCCGCTTCCGACTTCATCGTCCTCCCTTGGGATCAACCACCACCGAGCCATCTGCTCCTTTGATCTCTTGGGCCACGTCGGCCCCTGTGCCCTCCTCCTAAACCCCGGCGCTTCCCTTGCCCCGATTCTTTGACCCAATGATACCTCGGTCGGCATTCGCCCGATCTGGCCCTTTCCAGCGGCCTTGCCGCTTGTGAGGTGGAGGAGAACGAGCCGACGACGTTGGGAACCACGGGGCACTCACCAGCATTGGACCACATCCCACTAATTCAACACGAACTTGAGCTCAATCGCCGTCGCCGCAAAACAACCGTACTGCCTGAAGTCACCGCTGCCATCGTCGGTAGACGCCACCGCCGCAGCCCGACGCCGCGCCAAATCGGGAGGGGAGGGCCACCGCCACCACCGCCCTCCCCCCTCCCGGCGGAGCCGCCGCCGGTAGCCGCCGCAGCCACCACCCGACTCCGCGCCAGATCCAGAGGGGAGGGTCGCCGCCGCTGCCAGCGCCCTCCCCACTCCCGGCGGAGCCGCCGCTGCATCCACCCTCCGCGCCGCCTCCGCCCTACACTTCCGCCTCCACTAGATCTGGGAGGAGGGCTGGCTCCACCCTTCGCGCCGCCACCGCCCTTTGGCCGGAATCTGCACCGAGAGAGGAGAGCTGGGAGAGGAGGGGGAGAGAATGGGGTTAGGGTTTCAGGATTGGGGGGTTAGTGTAGGACGTTTTGCAGAAAATCCCCTATGTTTTTCATGTTTACAGCGCTACTCTAGAAGCGGAATTTTCTTTTCTTCGCATTGTATTTTTCTGGAAGACGAGGGGTTGTATGTAAGAAATACAACGGGATGTTAGGCAGTCCGAGGACGTATATAATATTCCGTGCAAACGAGGAGTTTTTTGAAAAATGCCAACTCCATAAACCGGAAGCAAGAACACACAGCAAACTAGCTACAAACGAGCACACAAAAGCAGCGAACAGTATATTTCACCGGGAGAACGGCTAAAGCCGGTCACAAAAGCGGGCGCGAGGAGCCTGGAAAATGCTCAGGAGACGTGTCAATCAACGAGCTAGCCCAAAAAAAAAATTCAAAAAAAGAGAAAAAGGGGATGGTTAGGGGATTAATTGGCTGATGATGCGGCAAGTTAGTTTGTTAAATTGCCAATGAAACAATTAACAATATTGCAATCATATACACGAGACCACTCATAGAATAGCAAGAACACATGAATAATTAACACAACAACAGATAGGTACCTTGGAGTCCTCTTTTTGTTAGACCTATTTGTTCACCTAAGAAATTGGTGTGTTTGCAATGTTACTTGGCAGCGTTCGTTTGGAGGACATTGAGGGAGAAAGCACCTCGTTTCCGCACGCACGCTTCCTAAACTACTAAATGGTGCGTTTTTTATAAAAATTTTCTATAGTAAAGTTGCTTTAAAAAATCATATTAATCCATTTTTAAAATTTAAAATAATTAATACTCAATTAATCATGAGCTAATGGCTCACCTCGTTTTGCGTATCTTCTCAATCTCCTCAATCCCCTTCTTCTCAAACACACCCTTAGAGTTTGAAGGACACATTAAGGCAACATTGCTTAACGCTATGTGAGATATAAAATTTGGGTGTCAATTGATTTTGTAATGTACAAGATTAACATGACCAATGTACTAATTGTGCCCGTTAGTCCTTACATGGATTCCTACAATTTGTTATTTGTTATTAACAAGTACACAGATTATCAAGAAAACTATAAGTAATCAGATCACTGTTGAACAATTTAACCTATTAGTGATGAAACAATAATCAATATGGGACATACAACTCACCCACATATACTAGAATTTTTTTTGTCCTCACAAAGGAAAAGAAGAGAAATAGTTTTTACAATGGCAATTAAAGATGAGAAGAAAATTCATGCCCAAATAATGATTTAGCAGCTGTTGGATCAGATGCTACACGAACGCAAGCAACAGACCTGACAAGGAGAGACTTACTTCAATCCAGATATCTTCTGAATTTAGATCGCTTGCATTACAGGCCTGTTTGGCACAGCTCCAGCTCCACCCCTCCTAGAGCTGGAGCTCAGCCAAACAGTTTCAGCTCCATCAAAACTAGGAGTGGGGTTGGGTGGAGCTCTCTCACAAAATGAACTAGAGTTGTGGAGCTAGGTTTAGACAGCTCCACAACTCCACTCCAGACCTAACTCATAGAGCTAAATTTAGGAGTTGGAGCTGTACCAAACAGGTCCGTATGTCGAGATCGATCCTGTCATCCTGATCTTTCGCATGTTGGCCATGTCTCGCCCGAGTATCTCCAAAGTTCTCTTTTTCTGCTCTTCTGTGGATTATGTAGCCCGGATAATCCTACAACTCCCATCTGTGTACAACTCTATCGGATCGCTACGGCGTTGGAGGTCATCCGAATAACTTATTTGTAATTAACACCACGCCGGCAAGACCTATATATAGGGCTGTTTTTATTTGAAGCCAGATTTTTTCTGCCAAATTGTTGGCAAGATTTGGTTTGCTATCAAAACTTGCTGATTACACATATACATTGCCAAATTATTATTGACAGGTTGAAACTTGTCAAGATTTTGGCATTACCAATTGCGTGATTTAGGGTAACTTACTCATTCTGCTAGTAGTGTTCCTTTTAGATCATTGGCGGACGAAAGCTGGTGAGTTTTTTTTTTTTTGGTTAATTTGATCCATGTCTTTACGAATTCAGCGTATTGAAAAAATATCATTACTAATATTTTGTTCACGTATATTTCCAAGTCGGGTGACCCTTGCACAGTCACAACTCACAACATCCATGGCCCATGGGGTCGCATATTCAATCACGCCTGATGCCGAAGAGCAACCAACTGAATTTTGCCAGAAAATGACAAATCCAGTGACATTTCTATATAGCACATTGTTTACTCAAGATTGCCAAATCGCTGAAAAAAGATGTCTCATAAATCATCAGATCAAACATTAAACTGCTCGCAACAACACTACAATATTCTGAATAAATTTTGGCTATTAAGTGGTTTTCTGTAACAAATGATCATGAATGCCTACCCACTCGAATTTACATCAAATCTACCGGCGATGAAATTTACACGAAATCGCCGAACTAGGCCCCACAATCTAACAGGATGGTCACACAGGAGTTAAAGAGCACCAACAAATCAAAACTACCTCTGAAATCAATGTTAGATTGATGTACCCTTAAAGAATGCCCTACAAATGTCGGCAGTAGCTTGTCATCTCTTCATAGACAAGCGTTTTGGTCTTCAAAAATGGCAATTAGATGAAAATTTCCCTCCAGGATAGTTCAGCCATCGTTGTCATCCTACTCAAGCACCCAACCTGTTTGATGGGAAAACTTCCACAATCTTTGGAAACGCGTAGCGCGAAATATTTTCATCAGGCCATCGAATATATCATACTTGTTTAGAAAAGGGCCCATTTCGTTAGCCCGTTTGACGGGGTTGCTCTACTACCCTCAGTGTCCCCCCAAGCTCTACAGGAACAAGAGGAACAAGAGAATGTAGAACATCTGTGATTAGCGGTCTATAGCTCGGCTCTGGCTGGACACAAAGGACAGCTACTGCAGCAACCTACACATGCAACAAAGTATTCAGAGAAGTATTCCATTGTGAAATTGGGAAACAAATTTTGATGATGTAACTTACCTGATATAGATGCCTCAAATCCATGGTGTTTCTGATAACCGGATCGATTATATTTGGTAGCTTCGTTCTATCACTTATCTGAGGTATGGCCTGCAGAAGATAACTTTGTGGTTTACTGACTATTCCACTTTACAACGGAGAAAAGGCTAATGGAATTAGTTTGTCATGCAACTATGAACTAAAGTAAAAGAGATAATAATCAACCAGATATATGAAATGGAGGACTATGTCGTTCTGGAAAGGTAGAAATTTAAACACTTAGGTAACCAAAAAAAAGAGCATTAAAGATGTGTATAGATAATAAGTCTTTGTGCGTAGTTTAAATTTAAGGTTGAAAAGTCAGAATTCGGTAGCCAATGCAACATCAATACATCATGCTATAGGTACAGTAAATGGCTTTTGGAATATCCGCGTGTCAGTAGTGTAGACGGGTGAACGGACAAGGTCAGCGTCTGTTTGCCTACTGGGACAAGTTTTGGTTACCATAACCATGAACCAGAAGTGTGGAATATGCCCAGCCCTAATAGAATTTTTACCACGGGTAAACGGCCAATTGGGCAGAAATAGATGAGTGCAAATTTGCTAGTACAAACTGAATACTAAGGAGATGTATCAAAGCTCTAAATTGACATACTGTCATGGGCATTATTAACTCATTCTATGGGGAGCTGCAAATATTCTTAATTCAGTGCAATGTGAAGCTTGAAGTATAATACTTACGTCAGGTTTTATTTATCAACACATTTGCTGCAAGAAAATAATTTAAATACTGAATATTTGTGAAGAAAATGTAAAAAGTATCTCAAGTGTGAGGCACATCAATGCACTCAACTAATTAAGATTTCACTGCATCAACGATATATCCATGAAATTAGTTCATCCAAAGACATATTCAATTATCAATTGCTATAAGGAAACACAATAACAGTCTGCTAAAAACTCAGGCATCACACATTTTTCAGAACTATTAGATGCATAAACCACAAAGCACGGAAATCGCAAAACATACCCATGACACAATGGATTGACAGTGAGAATCTCCAATCTTCTCTACTGGTTTCCTTCCAAGTAACAGTTCGAGAAGAACCACCCCAAAAGCATACACATCACTCTTCTCAGTTAATTGACCTAGAGTTGTATGATTAACGCTATTAAAATAACAGACTTCAGAGCTTTCATACTAGCAACTTAACATACTAAAGCAAATGCATGTACCATCTAGAAGATACTCTGGTGCAACATAACCGACAGTTCCAGAAGGCTTTAAATCAGCTTTGTTGTGGTTCCCACCATAAATTGCAAGGCCAAAATCTGATATCTGTAGAAATAGAGCAATGGCAGTGGTAACATGAAAAGTCATATTAGAAGCTCTCAACATCAAACTAATATATGAAATCAAAAGTTAGGACATATCGAGATTTAACCTTTGCATTGAAGTCTGAATCAAGAAGTATATTGGACGACTTTATATCTCTGTGAATAATCAATGGATTGCAGTGCTCATGAAGGTGTTCCAATCCTCTGTGATGGCAAAATCACAAGAAGACTTGGATTAGTAATTTAGTAGTACTTTTTATCCTATATGTAAATCAGATTAATGCAGAAAATTAAGAGTTGTAAAATTCAAACCTTGCTGCATCAAGAGCAATTTTCAACCGAATGTACCAACTTAAAGCTGATCCATTTGAAGGTCCTACAGAAGTTAGAAACAAAGATTTTTCTTCAATGCCATAAACCTTACTACAAATGTAAATTCATCATTAAAGATAAACTAGAATTCATACCATGTAATTGTGTTTCTAGAGAACCATTTTGCATCAGCTCATATACAAGCAGCCTTGTGTCTTCATGAATGCAATATCCTAGCACGGAGATCACGTTGGGATGCCGAATTTTTCCAAGAAACTCCAGCTCATTCTATGAACCACAGGTGGACACAATCAACCGACAATTCACAATTAATGTCAACCTTACAAAACAAAATGGCTATGTATTTTGCAGTCACCTCAAATTCTTTCTCTACTTCTTGTCTACAACAATTAAGTTTCTTAACAGCTGCAACAACCCCTCTATCAAGACATGCTCTATATACACAACCAAAACCTCCTTTTCCCAATATGTTATTCTCACTGAACTTGCCCGTAGCAGAGTCTAAGACTGAGAAGTCCATCATTGCAACCACTTCTTTCTTGGACGTTTTCATTGAATTCAGTTTCCCAAACATGGGTAACAGCATGTGCCCCTTGGTAGTACCTACAGCAATTTCATTTAAAGCACCAATCAGGACACCACCACTAAAACCAATATCAACGTAAATTAAGCAATAATTTATGGAATCTGCCTTCGAAAACCTCACTTGAGAGTTTCTTGTCCTTGGAATCCAGAGCTTGACGAGCTTTTTTCCAGAAGGTCCATGCATAAATTGCTGATACCACCGTTACAATGACTGCGGCAAGTGCCAAGATGACTGCAACAAGGATCTCCTTTTGGTAATGGTTGCCACCCTCAGTTTGCACTGCAAAATGCACAACAGAAATTTTTCATAAAGGACAACTTCAATGTTGATCGAGAAACAAGTGTAAGGCACTGGCATAAATGGAATTGGCACGTCTGCAGCTAAGATTCACGATCTATTCCGTTTTCGTAATAATGGAGACCTGGACGTTGACCAAACAACACAACAGAATGCGAGAAAAAGCTAAGAAAATCTGAACAAAAATGGCAGAACAGCTAAAGTTTCCTCATTTCAAGCTGCCAGAGCTATGCCACGGCATGAAACAAATCAAACGGAGAGGACAAGCTTCTCATTTGCACCCAAATGCCGTGGATGCAAACTGATGGACACTCCAATGGTGCGCACAGAGAAGCTTAATCCATGTCCTACCCAAGGAAATTGAGCCACAATTGATGAACAGGTCAGAAGTTAACTTCACAGAGAAAGCAAAGAGAAAGGAGGGGCTTCTTGCAATCCAGAACTCCAAAATGCCACACCAAATAACCAAATTAGTACTAGTTGAAAACATCAGCACCAAGCCGACAGAAAAGGAAAGCCAGCAGTTCTTCCACATATCGAATGGTCGCTCAAAAAAAAAAGAGAAGGCAATTACATGGAAATTCGTGAAAGGATATGCAGAAAGAACCCGCATTTGGGCCGCACGGCACGGTCACAAAGGCAAAGCATTTTTCATCTCGAAACGAGTGAAAAAAAGAGAAGTGTATGCTCACCTGCAGGAGGAGACGCCACATCAGGGAGATAGGGCGCGTCCGCCACCGGTGACGGCGCAGGCGGCGAGCCCACCTCGCCGAAATCCACCACCCTCGCCGCATCCGCGAGCAGGACAGCGCCTCTCCCCACCACCGCCACCACCGCCAAGAAACCGCCTTTCCCGGACACCCCCATCCCTCTCAGCGCCGCCCCGGGGAGCCAAGAACAGCACGCCGGCGGCCAAGTTTGAAATTTCCCACCCACCGTCTCACCCTCTCCACAGCCAGCCAAAGGCAACCTCCACCTCTCTTCCTCTCCTTCCTGCTGTTTCTCCGGGTGGTATTGGGGGTTTTCGAGCGGGGGGGAGTGGGAGTGGGTGACTGCCTGACTGGGTGTGGATGCCGCAGCTACGACGCAGCCACCGGCGGGGTGGGTCCCGCTCCCGCGGTGGCGGGGTTCTCTTCTCGGGGGCCGTGGGGTGGCTGCGAGGTGCGGCTGGTCCATCTCCGGTCCAGCTGGTAGGGCGTGGTGTGATTCGCAGCACGGGTTGGGTTGTGTGGTTCGATCTCCAGCGCTGCGACGCTGTCAGCTTGTGTTGTGCGTTGTGTGCCCGCCCCAAGTCATCCCGACTACCCCCGGCCCCGGCCTCTTCTTGTGTGCATGTCTCGTCTGCATGCGTATAGAGAGAGAGATGGGATATGTAACGTACATCTCCTAGTAGTACATGAGATGGATATGATCCTAGTGGACCATGATCCAATTAGAGTGGTTAGGCTGTGTTTAGTTCAGCGTAAAGTTTAGATTTTGGTTGAAATTGGAGATGATGTGACTAAAAAATTGTGAGTGTATGACATGTTGATGTGATGGAAAAAGACTGAAGTTTGGATCCAAACTTTAGATCTAAACACAGCCTTAGTGGAGATACTACTATCTTGGATAAAGGGGAAGGCAAAGGTAAAAATGGTAGGGAATGCTAGCCTTCGTGATCAGATTCCAATCGCCTGCTGCCTGACGATTGAAATTTAAAGGGCAGACAATTGTCTCCAAGCTCTGAATAAGGGGAAGAGAGTAGGGAGGAGGGGGTAACCCACCGTCGATAGTGACATTCTGCCAATGGTGGCAGGGACTGCGACTTCTTCTTTGATGACGACGCGAGATTAGAGTTTACATTTTTAAAATGGGATATCCTGGATTTAGAGGGATGGCGATGGGCGACAGTAGCGATCGAATGGTGGCGAGGCGGATGGTCGGCAAATCTATCTGCGCGAGCAACCAGAGACAAACAAGGTGATGCAGTGTGGGGAATGACGCTGCCGGTTGATTTATGAAGGAGAAGGGGAGGAGGCCGTTCAAGATGGGCTCTAGCGTGGTTGGTAGCTTTCGATGCTGACAAGCCTGGGACAGCTAGGCGGCTCTATCCTCCTTCTCTTCTCTATTAAAAAAAGATATTATATTATTTATAGTATTTGATATTAATCCGCAAATGATAATATAATAGCAATATATTGCCCTTAGACAAACATTAACATTAATATTTGAGTAAATTTCACAAACTACATGTACTTTGATCAATCTATCACAAAAACTGTGCATCACACAACTATAAATTTATCATTAGTTTTATCACGAAACTATAATTTTTTTTACCTCAATAGTGCTATGGATATAAAAACTAAAATATGTAGTCCTTTTATAACTTCATCAGCAAATTTGTAGTTTTGTGATACGATGCTTTAAACCTATAGTTCTATGATAAATTTGACGCTAAATTTATAGTTTTATGATACACATCTTTAAATCTATAATTTTACGATAGTTTCATCAAAGTATTTATAGGTTTATAAAATTTACTCTTAATATTTATTTATGTACGTTGACAGTTAGGAACCAACAATTGGGTGTCTTGATAAGTGTCTATTTTGTCTTCATATATTCCCAAGGGAAGTCTTCATGAACAAGCAACTCTTCTAGAAGTTAGAGAAAAATTTAAGGCTTCCTAATTGAGGAAGTCTTCCACAACGTTGAGCTTCTATAAGAGTCATGAGTTTACATTATTCCAAGTGGGAATACTGATTTTAGATGCACTCTAGACACATAGTAGTACAATATCAAATAACAAATGTCATGAAATTCCAAATGAAACTTTTATATGTACTTCTAATATTATTCCACATATATGGATATATAATTTTAAATCCAAATTTGTTATATTTTTTCAGTAATGAAAAGGAGAAATTCTAACCGTCTGAAAGTATAAGTTTGTCAAAATATTCTCTCTTTTTTGCTATTTACATATAATAAATTTGTACTTGAATTTCTTTTCCATGTATATCAATTTAGAAGTAGGTGGCGTAAGATTAGCAATATGTCTAAGATAGTTTATATATATATATATATGTGTGTGTGTGTGTGTGATATTTATTATAATTGTTAGTTGGTGTGCGTAGGATTTGTTTCCGTTTGATGTAACACCTTATTTTATTTTAGGGTATTTTTAATATTTGCACTTATACATATACTCCTATATTGCAGGTTGATTGTGACAAACTCCATTTTTTATTAAAAAAAACTTTTTTGGATGAATCCGCATATGTATATATAGAGGAAGAAATTTTTGTACATATTATGTGCATATGTATGTCGAGATGAAACTTTTGTACATACAAATGTCCAGAGGAAGTAAGTATATTAGTGGATCTTTTTCTTATGTGTTTGTGAGGATGGATGTATCATTAATTATAGCGATTAATCATGTCCCCTTGTGTCCACGTGACTCACTTAAGCTAATAAACATCATAGAGATGGAACAGTTCATTACTGATTTGGTGGGCTCACCGTATTGATAATGTACATTATTAATATACCAGTACAGAATGTATAGTACATTATTAACATAGTACAGAATATATAGTATATTATTAATATAGTACAGAGAATAGTACATGTGTTGTTCAGAAGCCAGAGCAGCACAAACTGCAGCAGCAGCAGCCGGGCTTCTCTGATGCATCGATGCAAGGCCGCCAATCATCTCACTCCGGGAGCATGTGATGGACAGGGCGGAAGTGCGCTGACCTGATGAGAATACTTTATTTCATCATTATTCCCAGCAAAACATTAATCAACTAACCATATGGATGTTAGACGGAATTATTTGGAGATGATGCCAATGGGATGTACATTCTCCTTGTCCAATCTTAGTTCTTGTTCGGTTCGTAGGATTATCAAAATGTAGAAAAAGAGAAAAGATAGGAATAATATAGGAATGCATGTGCAAACCTAAGGATTAGAAAACATAGAAAATTTTCCTATGGTTATGTAGCAAACAATCCAAAGGATTGAAAACATTGGGTTGGAGTGGATTATTTTTTTCCTTTGTTTTCCCTCTAAAAGTGGAGGGATAGGAATTTTTTATTTGGTGCATTCCTTTGAAACGAATGACAGTATAGTGTCCATTCCAAAGGATTGCATATTCCTGTACTTTTTCTTTACAATTCCTTTGAAACAGAAGCGAATTTTGAGGATATGGCAATTCGTTAGCATGCCTTTAAATTTTTGCCACCCAATCCGCATGCCTCAAAATTTCATCCAAAAAAGAGAGGTGAATGGATATACATATTGTGATTTCGTGCCACTTTCGTCAAAGGAGGGCAGGAGGCAGTGGCTCTTGGCACGCGGTGATCAGCTGCCGACCGTGAAGCCATGTTGCCTCACCATCGAGTTCCCGGTGTCACGCTAGCCCCAAATCACCTCCTCGATCCCAATTCGCACAAAAAAAAAAAAAACGCCAAGTCTCCTTGCCATCTTCTTCTTCTTCTTCCTTGGCTGCCGTTGGCCAAGCCCGCCGTGACACCACCTAGCCGCCCTACCTGCACCAGCTTCCCGTGTTCGTGGTGCTGCACCGACCCCGAATTGCCGCCTACGCGAAGCCTGGCCGTCTTCGTCAGTAGCCAACGCAGCGTTCCCCATGTCGCCAATTGGTGCTGCAGAGGCAAGGCGGAGGAGATGCCACGGGGTGAGCTGTCCACTGCGCCGCTATCACTGTTGCCGTTACCGCCACTTTCCAAGGGACACTGCCCACCGCCACCAAGGGCCGCCCACCGCCACCAAGGGCCACCGCCTTTTGCCCTCCTCCGGTGAAAGTGGCACGAAATCAAAACATTCACAATTCAGTGGTATTTTTGCAAAGGCACACGGATTGGTGGTATATCTCAAATTTCTCATCGAGCTATGGCTCAGTGAAAAAGAAACGATTCCTTGTCCAATGGAGCTATGGCTCAGTGAAAAAATCATAGAAACGATTTGATATGCAGCAGTAAGATTTATGCACAACATGGAGATATAAACTCTTTGGGTTAGCACACTTCAAAAGATTCAAATAGCTAGACAGCTCTTTTGAGCATTTGCAACAATTTCTGCAAAATAAGACCAATTAAAAGAATACGTATGAAATTTTTGAAAATATTTTTGAACTAGAATATGTATGTATATATTCCGCTTGAGCCCGGCCTATCAGAGAGACCTTTGGGCTAAACCTCAATACAAGGGAGAGGCAAACAAACAGGGACGGACCTTACCCTGTCGACCATCAAGCTGATGAAGTGCTTAACGCGTAGGGCTAATGGGCTAGATATGCCTCCACCAAGTATTTTGACCCAGTCCGGTCCAAATAAGCTGATCACTGGCCCATAAAAGTGACTTCGGGATCTAGCCGCTGTCACAGAACAGAAGTCTTGTTACCGGGCTTGGAATAAGTAAGAGATATGTCCTGATTAACTTGAATCGGGTTTAACTAAATTAATTGGAGAATGGATATAAGTTATCATACCGTTCGAACAGGATAATGTTCCGTAGCATTTTCCAATTAAATATGTGGCAAACACGAGTACTCCCTTCGGACTGATAATACTCGTTTGTTTTGGATAAGGGTGAGGTCAAAATTATGAATAATTTCTAAAATATTTGTCAATGAAATATGGTGACTATATTTATAGATTAGTCTTAGAAAATACTTCAATAAAATCATATATTTGTTAATATTTATATACATATTATAATAAAAAATAATAGTCAAAGTTGATTTTTGAAGACCGGCCGTGCCCTTGTCCAAAACGACAAGTATTATCAACCCGAAGGTAGGGATGAAAACGGAGCGGATACAGACGGATAATGCTTATACCACGAAAATGAATACGGATAGCTCAAATACGGAAACAAATACAGATTATCTCGAATATGAATAAGAATCGAATATATTCGGACACGAATATGGAAACAAATTTTTCTCGGAACACAAAAACCAACTGAACTTCTAATAGAAACAAATATCAACATATATAATTAGCTCATTTTATATAAAATGAAATATAATTTATAAATATTTTTAAAATTTAAATAATATTAATAGTATTGACTAGTGTTAAGAGATAAACTACTATTAAAATCTATAAATGTATTTTGAAGGTTATAGAGTTAGAAAGAAATGGGATATGTCTCATGGCTTCTGCGGATATCCGAATAGCACTATTCACTGGATATCCAAATTATTATCCGTATCCGACGGAAACCCCGATACCATATCCGTATCCGTATCCGGGAGAAAATATCCGTATTCGTATCCTATCCGAGCTATCCGATCCGAAAGGTATGCATATCTGTTTTAATCCGGAGCGGATGGAAACTATCCGCTCCGTTTTCATCCCTACCCGGTGGGAGTAATATATTACTCGTGTGTGCTTGGACTTTAAGTAAAGGGACTTCCCATATGGCTTAAAAAACAACCTCCTCAATCCCATAGAATTTGGGCCATTCGATTACTTTGAGATTCGTAAAACATACTCAACATATCTTTTTCCCCTTCCCTTCCTCAGTCTTGCCCACTGCCACCAGTTTCACGTGCTCGTGCATGCGAAAGTATGCTCCTCCACCTCCTGTGCCACCGTCGCTTCGCCGCCACATGGTCTCTGGATGGCCAGAAGGGGTCAGCGACGCTGGCGAGGCCCTCTCGGTTGGCGTCTCCCCCTACCACCTTATCTTCCCACGGTGCTGCCGAGTGAGCCCGTCCCGTCGTCTTCCCCGTATACAGTGGCTCCTGGTTGATGGTCCTTAGGTGCAAACTTGAACCATCAACTCTTGCATACAAGAAATGAAATATACTATCAAAACTTAGTGGTTGGGGTTTACTACTAACCATTTCCATTAGTTTTGGTAAATAAATATATGCAGGTCATTTAAGGAGAAAATACACCCGCCATGCGATAAAAATGAATCTTCGGCCAATCATGCATGAGTACAAGGATGGGAAGGCCCACCTAACAGTCGAAACCGACCTAAAGTGGGTCCAACCCATCCGCGCTATAAGGGCCAACAAGTCAGTCTCCTGGCCAAAGGAGAGGCTAGGAGGTGGAGCCCAAGGGTAGGTTGAGCCCCCTGGTTCAGTCGAACCGCCACTGGCTCCGCTCCTCCTGGCCTTCCAAAGTCCCTGATAGCCTCTCAATAATGGTTGTGGGCGCACCGACCTCCATAACCACCATTCCAACCATCATATGAAGGCTATAAAAGGAGGAGCTCATACACTCTTCAATTTGCACAACAAAGTAGAGTATAACTCACTTCTAGATTTTACTTTAGTATGTTGGCTTGAGTAGAGAGTGAGGGGAAGCTCTGGAAGGAGTGCCCCAAATATTGGAGTTCCTTCGAGAATTTTACGGAGGAGTGTAAGACTGTCAGCATTCTTCGAACGGAGTTCCGGAGAAAGCCGGGATTGTCGGCCTTCTTCTCTCTCGCTTGTACCTCGGCAGATGCTTCCTTTTATAAAGTAAGTATTCAAGTTTCTTTATGTTCTTTAATTAATTTATTTAAGTGATATATATTCTCATCAGTGCGGGTTCGTCGCTTAGTGTGCAATTTAGTGCTCTAGTACTATGACTTTGGATAAAAAAAAGGAAATTTATGCGCAAGGCTAGAATAGTAATTAATAACTTAAGCGTGGTGTCTAGGTTAGAAATTACCTTCGTTTGTTGTGTGCTCCATGGAAAGTGAGGCAGGCGGCTAGTGGTGATAGCCCTGTCCATCTTTTGTATCCCTTCACGTTTAGGTACATCATATAGCTCAAGGCCGGACTCAGCCTGGTAGACTAGGGGAGGGCTGGTGCCCGAAGTATTCGATAGAGTTCTACTTTTAACTTAAGTAGGCAACTAAAAGACATAGGAATCCTCTCTAGCCAAACTATCATCAGTTGTTGTCCTTGGATTGGAATTTGGCCGTACATAATATACATACGTTCCTTGTGTTTGATATCCTTGGAATACTCTAAGGGGAAGTGCTACAATAGTATCCATACGCTTGCGGATTTATCTGTGTGCATATCAAATACCAACAGCTCCCCATTGTCAGATCCGTCACCACCGCTTCACCGTCCGCCCATGTTCACTGCCCACCGTCAGTCCTCTGCCATCCACGACCATCCCTCTAAGCATCGGGGACCCCTCCCATAAGCCCCTCCTACCACAACCCAACACCCTAATCCGTATGTCCCATGTTGGAGTTGGGGGCATCACCGACGCCAGAGAAGACAGGAAGCTCGTCGAAGTTGGAGGAAGTGCTACAACAGTATCCATACGCTTGCGGATTTATCTGTGTGCGTATCAAATACCAACAGCTCCCCATTGTCAGATCCGTCACCACTGCTTCACCGTCTGCCCATGTTCACTGCCCACCATCGGTCCTCTGCCATCCACGACCATCCCTCTAAGCATTGGGGACCCCTCCCATAAGCCCCTCCCACCACAACCCAAAACCCTAATCCGTATGTCCCATGTTGGAGTTGGGGGCATCACCGACGCCAGAGAAGACATGAAGCTCGTCGAAGTTGGAGGAGAAGAAACCCATGCACAAATCTTGACACAGATCCAACGGTCTAAAATCTATATGATTTCATTCCCAAATTTATGTCGAATGCCATTTAGTAAATCTGTTAAATAAAAAAGAGGTTTTATGAAAGGGAGTGTCTAGTTTTCAGAAGGAAAAAGTCCATGTTTCCCCGTGAACTATCGTGGTACGAATTGACCCATGAACCACAACACAGGACATTCTCAACCTCAAACTATTCGTACTGGACAAAATACCACCCTGACTCAATCCAGAGCAGTTTTGGTCCTATGTGGCATACACGTGTCGCCACCGTGACAATCCAATTAGAAAAAGAAAAATGAAACCTTGAGACACACTTGTCCTACACCTCATCTCTATATCTCTCTTTTCTCTCTCTGTCGTCTCATGGCACTGGGGTGAGGTGGGCCCGACGGGCGGTGAGCACTATGGACGTAGGGGCAGGGCGAGGCGAGGAGGATGCTGTGGGTAGCGAGCCCAGGTGATGAGGACGCTGGAGACGGCAGGCTATGGCGCGGCGAGGAGGGCGAGGTGGGTGGCAACAAGATTGGCTGGTGGTGGTGGGCGGTGGCTAGGAGGATCTTGGAGGATGCTCCTCGAGGAGGGCAGCTCGAGCTTGCTTGGAGGATGTCCATGGAGGCAACGGCCTGTAGAAGCTTGGGGCCGTGGCACGTCGGAGCTTGGGATAGTGGCGCGTCGAAGCTTGGGCTGCAGCTCACCGAAGCTTGGGTGGCGGCGCATGGATTCGGTGTCACGTCCCAAAACGACCCTAAAATATATCCTTTAAATTATGCCTAGAATAATTAAAATCCTAGTGAAAGCCTCCAAAAATTAAAATGTGCAAAATTAAAAGTCAAATAAGGCTTGGAGGATTTTTGTATATTTCCTAAAAGCCTAAAATGTGTAAATAAATTTTAGTAGAATTTTCAGAGCACAAATAGTAATTATCAAGAAATAAACAAAGTTGAAAAGGTTTTATAAAAAGAAAACCCTAAAACCCTCTCCCCTCTCTCTTGGGCCGAATTCGGCCCAACTCCCTCCCCCTCTCTCTCCTCTTCCCGCGGCCCACTCGGCCTCCCCTCCCACCCCGCGTGCGCGCTGCTGACGGGCGGGCCCACCCGCCACCCTCGCTGACGGGTGGGGCCCACCCGTCATCCCCTTCCTCCCGCCGCATGCGCCGCTCCCTCCGCCCGTGCCTAGCGCCGCCGCCGCCGCCAAATCCGCCGCGCTCCGCCGCTCCCGTTCAAAATTGAATGGGGGGAAATATTCCCCCTGATTCCCTCTCCCTTTCCCCCCCATTTTCCCTCTCTCTCCCTCGGATTCGTTTGGGAACTCTCCCCTAACCTCGCCGGCGCCATTAATGGTGGCCGGGTCTCCAGCGCCCGTTTCCCCCTCCTCCGGCCGCACTCTCTCACTCCCAACCCTATATAAACCCTCCCTGAGCTCCCCACCACCGTTTCTGCCACTCGCCGCCCTCTTTCCCCGCCGGAATCGAGCCCGCGCCGCTCTCCTCTCTCTCCACCGCCGCCGCCGCCGAGCTCCGGTCCACCGCTGTCGTCGCCCGGACCTCCTCCCTCCTCGGCGCCGCCTCCCTCGGCTTCGCCGCGTCCTCGCCGACCTCGTCCACACCTCTGTTTCGGTCGCTGACCGTTGACCCCGTCAACCCGAGCCGCACCATCGCCTCCCTCCACTCCGGCCATCGCCGCCGTCGCCTCGGAGTGAGCCGTGGACCGCCGCCTTCTTTCCCCCTTCCCTCTCCTCTCTCGGCCGCCGCTCCGCCGTGCTGGTGGTCGCCGGTGGCGACCATTGGGGCACGGGCGCCGCCTCCCGCCGGCCGCGCCGACGTGGCCGCCTCCGGGCACGCTGTGTGGCCGCCGCGTGGGGCCCGGCCGTCAGCCGCCCGTGCCGTCTGTTGCGGCTGATGCGTGGGGCCCACGGCGCCGGCTGGTGAGCCCTCGGGTGCACCCGGTCCACCGTGGACCGAGGGGCTGCCGCGTGGGGCCCACCACCCCCGTGGACCCGGCCCGCGCGCCCCCTCCCCTCGGCTGACGCAATAAACCCTATTTTTAATTAAATTTAAATGAAGAAATTCACAAATATTTACATTAAGAGCATATAAACTTTAAATGGCCATATCTTGGCTGTTTGAACTTAGAATTGGACCGTTCAAGTCTCTAATTTTTTCTTAAGAAGTCAAGAGCCTATTTTTGTGCTTTGTTTCTGCTTGTTATATGGAGTTTATTAGAGTAAAAGCCTTTTTCTTTCCGTTGGTCGTGTAGACGCTGCAGCTTCGGAAGATCCGCTCTACGTGGAGGTTGAAGCCAACGTTTGGGAAAGCGAGCAAGGCAAGTCAAATCATCCTTGAGCATATTGAATCCCAGTTTATAAAATTATTTTGATTTAAATTAATGTATTACCGCTTTATTTAAATTCCCGCGTTATCACTGTTTTATTTAGCCATGCCTATTTACCTTTGTTATGATCTTATTATTATTGTTATTATTATTATTACCTTGTTCACCCTAGGAAAATAAAACCCCAACTAGTGGGTACTCTATTCATGGTTCCACTAGTATGAATTTAGCTAGCTGCTTCGCTGCTTAATTAGGCAACATTAGGTGGTTTTATAACCTTAGACTTTGGGAATGCTCATATCATTTGGACATTATGGAATGGTTGGATTATGTGGAAATGGACACACACCTCCCCCTCTATTCAAAACCCTCAAAATGGTTTTAGGCTGGGCTCGAGGTGCATGGTTTTGATAGTAGCACCTCAGCCACTATAAGGACCGGTCTTCGGGCCTCTGTTGCAAAGCACTACCGTACTTCCACATGCCTAGTGGGTAAGGCTTAGTTTGTGGCTCAGTCTGCTCATGGGCAAAAGTACATGGATGGAGATGGACGAAGTCGGGGCTCGATGGACATCTCTAGGGCAAATGAAGACTACACGAGCTGCGGTTGCCAGGGTTGGGTCGGTACTCTTGTTTATGGCTAGGATGGGTTGGGAACTATGTCACGTCTTCCGTCCGTATGCCGTGGTGGTATGTGGCGCGTGGTTACACGTGAGGAAGACGTGTCTTGTGGGTAAAGATGTACACCTCTGATCAGAGTATAATCTATTCGAATAGCCACGCCCTCGGCTATGGGCAAGCCTAGCAATGTACCCAAGTTAGTGGTTTAATTCTTAAAACTTGCTTAACAACTAAAACGTGGAATGGTTGGCCTGGGTTGTCTTGGGATGAGCTGGGACCCAGGTCGGGTTGCCAGTTCGGTCTGAATCGTCGTAGGCCTTAGGTTAAGGCAGGTTCATGCGGGTTCACGGCCTTGATTAATAACACTGTGTAGCTCTAGGATCGTCTTTACAAAATGACCCTGAGCAACTAAAACTCTTGTAAATGTTGTTTACTGCAAACCCTAACCCCTTTAGTATAACTCCCTTGTACTCCTTTGCATTTATTCTGCATTCGTGGGTGTGTCTTGCTGAGTACGGTGGTTGTACTCAATCTTGCTCAATTTTTCCCCAACCCAGAAGAGGAGTTCCTGGAGGATGAAGGCTTTGGTGTCTAGCTCGTGCCTGCCGTCAAGTGCCTGTGGTCGTCACCCTAGTCTTCCGCTGTTTTCCGTTTATCTTCGTGTGTGCTAGGCCTTCGTCGCCCATGTAATAAATTAACTATTTATGCTTCCGCTTATTAAACTCTGAATTGTATCAACTTTTGGTGTACCTTGCCTCCTGGGACAAGGAATAATACACGCACGTATGGAATGCCCGTTGGGTTAATTCCGGTCGTGACATTCGGCCGATGAGTAATGGTTGGCAGAGAGGCAACACCGGTCACCAGTTTCCAGTGACGGGGCCCTAGAGGTGTGGGGCGCCGCTCCGACGACCATTGCATTGCGCAAATGCCACCCGCTCACCATGTCTTTCCCCCTCGATCTAGATCTACCTGTCCGCTGACTCTAGATCCAAGCTCAGCCTGTCGGTGTCTCATAGGTGTTGACGACTGTTAAATACAAAATTTACGCCGTCAATACCTGCATAAAACCATAAACGCAAAACATTAAACATAGTGGTAGGGTTTATTTCTAATGATTTCCGCTAGTGTTGGTGTATATTTGTATGCAGGTGACAAACTACTAAAGTTGAGAGGAAATAAACATATAGGGAGGGGAAGTATACTTCCTGCTGGAGTCCATGGAGTGATGAGCCCACAAACTATATTAAATCATTATTTATTGGGCCAACGCTGGAAGAATATAAAGTGGGGCCCAAATGTCAGGAGATAGAAGAAGGCCGGAGGTGGTTGGTCCAGCCCATGGTTCGGCCGAACCGCCACAAAGCCCAATTCATCCCAGCCTTCCACGTGGACGTCCAGAATTGCTCCCTAATGACGGTGGGACGGCATTTAGGACATTTCCCATAGCTGAACCGTCATATGAGGCCTATAAATAGAGCTCCTCTCCCTCATTCACAACACACCAAAGCATGAGCTGAATTACAAGAGGCTCTAGTGTACTTCATTGTATATTAAAATAGGGAGAGAGTAAGGTAGAAGTAATCGGAGGAATCCCTGAGTTGTCGGTAAGCTCTTCCTACTTTTGTATCTTGTTAATTACTCTGCTTTAATAGAAATATCATTCTGAGTAATAAAGATTTGTTTAGTGAGAATTACTTCTTGGTTAGTTCCTAATTAGCATACGGGATCATTGTTCGCTATAGTCCATTTATTTATAGTGATTGCTTTAGTGTTTGATCGGCACTAGAGTAGTTATTAATTGCGTAGACACGGTGTCTGCGCAATTAATCTCCAGTGGTTGCTGCGTATCCCACAGTACGTTTGAGGTGGGTGTAGAGGTGGTGACAGTCCTCAAGTGCACTTAAGTCCTCCCTGTCCAGGTACGTAGTAGAGCGACATCTGGGAACAGCGGGTTGCCAGTGCCTAAAGTATTGCATTAGGATTAAAGTTAAGCTTTCCCTAGACACTGTTTCTCATTAGGAAATCCTCTCTGCCCTCTACCCATATTAGCTTTGTGTCCTTGGATGAACCGGAGGAAGAGATAATCACACACGTTCCCTTGGATTCGATACTCTTGGAATACTCCATAGAGGAAGTGCTACATCGCTATATCCGTGCGCTTGTGGATTCTATCTGTGATCGTAAGAAATACCAACACTAGGCGGCCTCCCCATCGATTCGATACCCTTGGAATACTCCGTAGGGGAAGTGCTACATCGGTATATCCGTGCGCTTGCGGATTCTATCTGTGATCGTAAGAAATACCAACAGTAGGCGGCCTCCCCATCGTAGGGACGAGATGCATGGCCGCTGGCGAAGAGCTGGGGAGGTGGTGGAGGGGCCAACGTTGATAGGAGAGAGGAATGTGTGTGTTAGGTGTGGCGAAGAGGGGAAAAGAAGGGGAAAGACTGATTGATAGGTCGGTTCCAACGGATTTTTATTTGGCTTTGGCTTACTAGACTAGCTACCACGTGTGTTTCAGATAGGACCAAAACTGCTCCGAATTGAGTCAGGGGTATTTCGTTTGGTATCAATAGTTTGTGGTTTTAAATGTCCAGCTTTATAGTTATGGGGGTAATTTGTACTACCACGATAGTTAGAGTAGGTACAATAGAAGATTATAAGCCAACTATAAACATATTTTAAGAAGATAAAAAAATGGTTACATATTTGTAGCCAGCTGTAGCATGGACTCCAAGATGCATGTGTGTATGACAGGTGGGACCAGATATTAATTATGTAGTATATGTTTATAGGTAACTATTGTATAGATTGACTATTAAGTTGACTATAGATAATTTAGAGCCAGCAATTGGCTATACTATTAAACTTGCTCTTATGTAGTGTAATTCGGATTTTTTTTCCTTTTCAGAATTCTGGTACCCTGGGTTACATGCCACAAATATTTTCTTAAGAAAACGATGTTCCACGAATATATGAGGTTTTATAGATGGCCATATGGCCTGCCCGGCATGGCTCGGCCCAGGCCCGGCTTAGGCACGGCCCGAGGCGATCGGGCCGGCACGGCACGCCTGGCACTTCGTGCTGTGCCGTGCCTGCCCACGGGCTGAACCTCAGGCCCAGGCACGGCCCGACAGCAGTCGTGCCGAGCCGTGCCGGCCCGACGGCACGCTGAGCCCACCGTGCCCGGGCCAGCCCAGGCACGCCAAACACTAACTGCCACTTGTTCACTTCAGTTTTGCACATACATATCAAAAATGCCATGTCCATCACAAAAATCAGCACAAAACCATCCAATTCACAAGTTAACAGATCACAATATCACAAGTCTCATATTACACTATCACAATTCACAAGTTATATGGTATGTGCAATATGACAATTCAATTCACTAACTCAACTTCTAAGTCTCACAGTTCACAACTCAAGTCACAAATCCGCAATCACAAAACACTTTCAAATACTAAGTCTAACAGTTCACAAATCACAGTTCAAACTCAAGTGATCAGTCACAAACACTTTCAAAAATAATAGTAGCTGTGTAGTGCAATGGTTGCCTCATTAAAAACCTTTCTAGGTAAAAACTCACACCTCGTGAGAAAACCCTAGAAAGGAAAAAAGAGTGCAGCCCACAGCTTTCATCTAATTATCATATTAAAGTCCAAGTCCAGTACAATCATCCAGTTCCAGTGGCACTGCCACTGGTTACATCATCAAGACATAAATTCTCAAACGATTTTATAAGCTCTACATTCTCAGCAGTGTGCTGCAACTTCTTGTCTGCCTGCACCTAATCCTTGATCAATGCCAAAGCTTGCACCATGTCAGGACCTAGACGCCGTCGTCGCTCCTCGATGATCCTGCCAGTTAAGCTAAAAGCAGACTCCGACGATATAGTAGAAACAGGAACAATCAAGACATCTCTAGCTAATATGGAGAGAACAGGATATGTGTGTTTGTGCTCATGCCACCAGTTTAGGATATTGAAGTCATCGTCGAATTGGTTGACAGTGTCACTATCAAGATAGGCAGACAACTCAGAGGCATTCAAGTTAGCATTAGAAGAAACAGCCTGAATCAAAGCAGTAGCAGAAGTTCTCCTGGAAAATGGACCAGCACCAAGTCCAGAACCTGGACTGGCACTAGCACCAAGTCCAGCACCAAGTACAGAACCTGGACTGGCACCAGCACCATGTCCAAGTGCATCACTGGCACCAAAAATCTTTCCCCAGGCTGTCTTTTTCTTACCAGTAGTACTACCTGGGGTTGTTCTTTGCAATCTCACAGCATAAAACTTACTTTCATACTTAGAGAAAATGTCAGACAATGCAGCCCTAACCTCAGTTAAATAAGTAGAGTAATCAGAGGTCAAAATTTGTGACATAATTTGTAGAACATTGTTAAAACCTCTAATCTTAGCCCTAGGATCCAAGATAAAAGAAAATGAATACAGAAATGGAATCTCAGACCAGTATGCCAAGAACTTACTTTTCATGGGAACAACAACATTTCTAAAGTTATTATCATTCTCATAAGTATTAAGATGTCCAGCAATCTCAAGAATGTGATGCATAATTAATGGAGATGTTGGATAATAAACACCAGACAAAATAACAGTTGAATCATAAAATTGTTCAAGGAATAAAAGCACAGTTTCAGCAATTGTCTAGTGCAAATCAGTAAGCAATAGTCTACCATTTTCCCTAGGATAATGAGTTTCAATAAACAATGAAAAAAGCTCCTTATGTGGGAAGAGATGCTTAAGCATTAGATAAGTTGCATTCCATCTAACATCCATGTCCAAACCAAACTTACGAGGTAGAACACCCTTAGCAATACACCAGTTTTTGTATAAAGCAATGCGCTGATTAGATGCATTCACAAATGAGATGGCTGTTCTAAAATCTTGAAGCATGGGTTTGAAAACTTCTAGACCAGCCTTAACAATCAAGTTGATTATATGACATGCACAACGCTGATGCAAATATAAATCACCAACATATGCAGACAACTTAGGTTTTAGAAAATCCATTGCCTTAGTATTAGAAGAGGCATTGTCTAGAGTAATAGAAAAAACCTTATCATTCAAACCATATTCTTCAACAACAGAAAGCACATGTTCAGAAATATTCTCAGCAGTGTGCTTCACGTCAATCAGCACCAGACCCAAAATCCTTTTCTCTAATTGCCAATCAGAATTAACAAAATGAGCAACCTCCTTAGCATTACCAGACCATATATCAGATGTCAAAGCAACAGAGTTAACAGACTTGAACCTCTCAATAAGCATAGCACGACTCTTGTTAAAGTACTTAAAAACATCTCTACTAATAGTTTGCCTAGAGACAGCTTGGAATCTAGGGTTATGAGCATTCTGAATGTACTCCTCAAAAGCAGGAGATTGACCAAAATTAAGTGGCAAATCCTCTACAGGAATCAATTTAACTAACTCAGTTCTAGCATAATCAGGATCATATTCCCATGGACGAACAGTACCATCAGCATTGAACTTAAGCATAGACTGAGACAAATTACTAGCAGTTCTAGGTTTGCATGACTTGAGATGCCTAAGCAAATGACCAGCGCCACCAGATGAATGAGCAGAGAAAGTTTTTTTTGCAGTGATTGCATTTAGCAGAAATGCGAACCTTCGCGCCATTGCGTGATTCAAAGAGTTCTTCGAAGTCATCCCATACCTTGGATGATCTTGGCCGCTTGTTGGTAGCACTGGAGTCGGTGCCGGACGGCGCGCCTGAGCCACCATCACCGTCACCGCCACCGGTACCGTCCACGTCTGGCTCCGTCTCCGGCTGCGACCCATCGAAGTGAGGAGGTGACGAAGTGATTCCGAACACCTGCACGCGTTCCTCCTCCAAGTCATCTTCGTCATCACCCCGCATCCCCATCAACCTCAACTCGTGGTTGCAAGAGGATGGATCGTCCATCGTCGGCACTTCGGTTCCTCAACGGCGGCTACCGCTCAGCGACCTGCAAGACACACAGAATGAGAGAAGAGAGCAGTTAGGGACCAGAGAGAAGTAGAAAACCAAGAGAGGAGAGAGGAGCAGAGATAGGTGTGTACGGTGTACCTGCGCATCCGGAGCACCGGAGTTGCCGTTGATGATAGAGATCGACGGATCTACGAGAAGAAGATAGCAGAGACTGGGTTTGGAGAGTGATGTGACAAAGAGCTCACGAAGAAACGGCGAGCGGGCGAGAGTGGCAAAAAAAATGAAAAAGAAAGAGGAAATCGAGAGCACGGCCGACGATCCGAAGACTGGAGAGGCGGAAACGAGACAAGGTCATGGATCCGGAGAGGCGGCGACCCTCGGTGGTAGATCCGGCGAGGCGTTCATCAGAGACGGCGACGGAGAGGGATGGCGAGATGGAGGCGTGGTCGCGTGGAGGTGGAGGCGTGGATCGACGGAGACGGAAGCGGAGGCGGAGCGGTCAAGGCGGAGGCGGAGGCGTGCGTGGATCGGCGGAGGCGGCTAGGGTTAGGGTTAGGGTTGTGAGGGAGGTGGACTGGCGGAGGCGAGAGGATGCGGCGGCCTTTATATATGAGGCGCGGGCGTGCGGCGGCGGCTCCCGATGGGCCTCGTCGGGCCATGCCTACCGTTATACAGGCCTAGGTCGTGCCGGCCCAGCGTGCTGCTGCGGGAGCCTAGGCATGGCCCGGCTGTCGGGCTGGGCCAGCATGGGCACGAACACTGATGGGCCGGGCCGTGCTTGGGCCGGGCCAAATGCCCGTGCCTTGGGCTGGGCCGTCGGGCTGCGGGCCATATGGCCATCTGTATGAGGTTTCAATTTAGCTGCAAGCAGTTCGATCATGAAACATATGATATCGCCTTTTGAAGTTCTTAATTAATTGGCGGCCGGGTGCTTAGTTAATGGAAATATTCCCTTGGCTTTACAAGTTTACATTGATTACACGGGATTTAATTAGAAAATCACATGGTTAGATTGGGGAATTTCTTGCCGATGTTGTAGATCTAAGAAACAAAAGTGATTTTTTTGTACGAACTCCCATCATTTTTGCAAACGGATCATAACTAGTGGCGTCTGTAAAAATCGAGCGCCATTTTCGAAGACGGCTGCTTAAGACGTCCGTATGGAAAAATCAATTTTCCCATACGGGCCTTTTAAGAGGTCAGCATGCAAAAATGACCTCATTTTTGCATGCGGCTCACTTAAGCGCCCGCATGGAAAAATCGATTTTTCCATATGGGCGTATTAAGTAGCCGCTTGCGAAAATAAAATTAGCAAATTTAAAACTAGTGTATCTCACTCATATGAACTCCAAATTAGATGTTCTTTTTCCTAAATGTTTCTAAAATCATGCTCTATCATGTTATTGTTCTTGCTGGTATTATTTTGGCTATTTTTTCTTGTGAATTTGTTTTATCAATAAAAATTTGAATGTCAAAACTTCAAATAATATTTTGAAGCAGTAAATGTTTCAGCTGAAAAATTTATCAATAACAAAGTTGTATAACTCATCAAGATCTATAACTTCTATTTTGTGAATAATCTTACAAATCACTTTGTCGGATGAAGAAATAATCAAAATAGAAGTTATAGATCTTGATGAATTATACAACTTTGTTATTGATGACTTTTTCAGTTGAAATCATTTAGTACTTGTAAATGTTGTTTGAAATTATCATAATTTGAAATTCAAATTCAAACCGTTCAAACAAAGTCATATAGAAAAAATGACCAAAACAAAAGATGAAGATTTTGATAAGTTATACAACTTTGTTATTGAAAACTTTTCCATTTGAAATCATTTACTACCCGAAAAATTATTTGAATTTCTTATATTTTAAAATTCAAGTTTTATATAGTTCAATCAAACTCGGATGGAGAAATGATCAAAATAAAATTGGTAGATCTCAATGAGTTCTACAACTTTATTTTTAACAACTTTTTCACACGAATTCATTTAGTATAATAAAATTCGATTCAAAGTTTTAATATTTTAAAATTAATTTTTTCCCTCCCCTCCTTTCAAATTTTTTCATCTCCTCTTCTCTCTCCCCTCATATCCTGATATTTTAATTTTCTCCATCCTTATCCTATTCCTATCTCTCCTCTCAGCCTCTCACTCTTTCCTCCTCTCCTCTCTCTCTCACTGACGGCGAGGCACGGAGCAGGAGCGGTGGCTGCTGCGCGACGCGGTGTGCGGGAGCGGCGCGGCAGCGGCAGGCTCCGCAACGGCGGTGGCCTCCCTTCACCAACCTCCCATGCGCGGCGCTCCCTTCCTCGACGGCAGCGGGCACGGCGACGATGGCGGTGGCGGGCGGCGGGTCTAGACGGCGGGCGCCCAGCGGGCTCGGCACCGGCGGCGGCGGCCTCCCTTCCCCGACCTCCCATCCGGCGCGGCAGCGACAGGGTTGGCAACGGCGGTGGCCTCCCTTCCTCGATGGTGGCGGGCACGGTGACGACGACGGCGGATCTGGACGGCGGGCGCGCAGCGGTCACGGCGTCGCCGGCGGCGGCGGATCTGGACAGCAGCAACGCCTCCACCCCCTCCTCAACACCGCGGCGGCGGGGGCGGCTCGGCCGCCTCGGGTAGCGCTGCCCCGGGCCGATTCGGTGCCGCTGACGACGGCGTGCGGTGGGGGCAACGGATCTGGCGGCAGGCTAGGGTTTGGGGTTTTTTGGTTTTTATTTTTTTTACCGAATTTATTTTTTATGTGGCCGGTATAAGCGACCGCATGTGAAAACGGGCGGTTGCGCCGGCCGTATGCAAAAAGAGTGATTTTTGTATACCTTCACCCCCATGCTGCTGGGGCAACTGCATGCAAAGATCCTATTCGCCTGTATGCAAAAAGCCAATCTGTAGTAGTGTATATCAGTTTGTGACGAAACAAAGAATTCAAACCGCTCTGATAATTTAAGAGGGGTGTAGCTATATTTATGGCATCATAATTTTTTTTAAAAAAGTTGGCATATATTTATATTGTATAAATTCCTAAATTACACAAAATTACATATGTAAATTCTAAAATTACATATTATGTAAGTAGAGTGCATAATTTTTTACATGGAGATAGTAAAGGAACGTGATCGGATAAATCACAGCAAGCAGCACTGGTGCATATGTATGTACGAACTAAGCATGCGTGCATGCATAAGTACGAACTAGTGCTTGCACAGTCCTGCACGAATCTAAAAGAAAATTTGAGGGCTAACGAACTGACTAAAATCAGAGAAGATTTATGGCGACATAGACACATAGTTATAGCAAAACCGTTTAAGAGCTAAATAACCTATATAATGCTGTTAACAAACAATAACTCAGCAAAGCTGAAACTGTTTCCCTCCTTAAATGGAGAGCACACGACGCATTTGAAATCTATAAGAGGTGTCAATTCTCCGCGCCAGCAAGATCGAGGTCGAGCAAGCCCTTCCTCGATCATGGCCAACCGCAATGTACCAATGCTTCTGCCCCTCGCCGTCCTCTTCCTCCTCGGCAGCGGCGGCGTCGCCACCGCCGCGAACGTGATCGACCGGTGCTGGCGCGGCCAGCGCAACTGGGCCGCCGACCGGCAGCGTCTGGCCGTGTGCTCGGTGGGCTTCGCCGGCAAGATGCGGCAGAACCGCGGCGCCGGCGTGGTCGCCTACACGGTCACCGACCCGAGCGACGACCCCGTCCGGCCGCGGCCCGGCACGCTCCGGTACGGCGCGACGGTGCTGCCGGCGAAGGTGTGGATCACCTTCGCGCGCGACATGCGCATCAGGCTGGCGCAGCCGCTGTACGTCAAGAACTTCACCACCATCGACGGCCGCGGCGCCGACGTGCACGTCGCCGGCGGGGCCGGCATCGTGCTGTACCACGCGAGGGACGTGATCGTCCACGGCCTCCACGTGCACGACTGCCGCGCGCAGCCGCCGGGACGGGTGGTCGTCCCGGGTGGCGCCGTGCAGCCCTCCGGCAGCGGCGACGGCGACGCCATCCGCCTGGTGGCGAGCTCCAAGGTGTGGATCGATCACAACACGCTGTCCCGCTGCGAGGACGGCCTGCTCGACGTCACGGTCGGCTCCACCGACGTCACCGTCTCCAACAACTGGTTCCACGACCACGACAAGGTGATGCTCCTCGGCCACGACGACGGCTTCACCACCGACCGCCGCATGCGCGTCACCGTCGCCTTCAACCGCTTCGGCCCAAACGTCAACCAGCGCATGCCAAGGTATAGCCACTAGCCACACACCCGGCCATGAATAATCCGCCACTGGAGGAGCTCGTGCTCGAGCTCGACATCGATCGAACACCTGCTTGGCATTACATTGGATGCAGGATAAGGCACGGGTACGCGCACGTGGTGAACAACCTGTACGATGGGTGGAGGGACTACGCCATTGGAGGGAGCATGGGGCCGAGCGTGAAGAGCCAGGGCAACCTGTTCGCGGCGTCGGGCGGCGGCGGCGACAACAAGAAGGTGACGAGGAGGATGCCGGCCGTGGCGCGTGGCGGCGGCGGCGGGAAGGATCAGTGGCACTTGCACTCGGTCGGCGACGCCTTCGAGAACGGCGCGTTCTTCCGGCAGGTGGGCAACAGGGTGCGCCCCAACTACAATCGGCACCAGGCCTTCTCGGCGGCGAGCGCCGGCGACGTAAGGGCGCTCACCGGCGGCGTCGGCGCTCTCACGTGCTTTGCCACGGCGGCGTGCTGACAATATAATTAACAACGTTAACGCCGCGTGCAAGTTCTGGTTGTGTTTCCTTGACATCTAGTAACATATATCAACATGAGCGGCAGTGGCAATTATGAATTATATGTCAAAATGAATTAAACATAACATTACTAACTAGTAGTAATTGATAGTGCATCCTTTGATGACAAGAACTGTTCACGTTGTTGTTAATCACTTTAATCAATCGCCTTTTATTCCCCAATGGCAGAAAGGAGGATGGAGTGTTCTTTATTCAAAATACACGGTTGACCTTTAGATTTGGACCACAGTATTATCTATTTGGATCCGTCGTTATGATTTACAGGGTGTTTTTGGTTTAGTGAATGGATTTAGTATCCACGATGAGATGGTACCGTTTAAGGAAAGGGATTACTTATACAACTTTCGATAATGTTTTTAGAGTAAATTGCATCAACGGTATACGGTTAGATGGATTAGTGATGCCCTCGGCCGCCGCTCGAACGTCGCGTTCCACCATCGGAGCCCACCTCCCACTGTTCGCCGTTGAGCACCATCTCTCCTCTCTCCTCTGGCCGGCAATGTCTGCCGCCGTGTGCCCCTCTTTCCCTCTCTAATCCCTCTCCCCTACTTCCCTAGGTGTCACCGCCGCCCGTCCTCCCCTTCCTTCACTGAACCGTCGCCGCCGTCACCATCGTTGTCGTCATCTTCCCTGTGCCGGTCGCCACCGTCCCGATGAGCCCCTCCCCTTCTTGGCGCACCGCCGCTCCACGGTGGACGCGGCCACCTGTGTCATTGATGGTTGGGGCCCGCCTATCGGCGCCGGCTCCTCCTCTCGCTGACATCAATGCTCCTTTGTTTAATGCGCAATAATTTACTAAGGCTTGTCTGTTTATAGTAAAAACAAAAAAAATCTTCTAAAATTCATAATAAATTCATCCGAGCTTCATTTAAGTCCATTCAAATTGCAATAAATTCATAAAAATGCCTAGAATCTATTAAAAATGGTTTTGTTCCCTGTTTCAGTAGACTTATAGCTTATTTTGCTTGTGTGCTTCGTTTGTCGCGTATATTCTGGCATTTCCAACGCACCAGTTTACTACGAAGTCGTTGCAGAGGTCCTAGCAGTGCCAGAGCAAGGAAAGTCATGCATTACAAATTAATGATCATATTGTGGCTACTTTGCAAATATCTCACTTTCTATTTAAATTGCATTATTTTATATTGTTATGTGGAATGGTTCCTGTTTTACTTAGCCGTAGCTTGTTATCCTTGTACCATTGATAACTTGGGAATTAACATGACTAGATATTGGTTTAGGAGATGCTTGGCCATGATTATATCAACTAGCTTATTATGGGGAATATCACTAATATCTTATACCTTGATTAACGATGATGAGATTTGAGATGTACAACCATGGTTATAATTCATCTAAAATATGTCTAATGGTGGGCTCTGGGTGCATGGTTTTGTTAGATGCATCCATGACATTTAAGGACCAGTTCGCGGGAAACTATGGAAGAATTACTGTATACCACAAGCCAACGTGGGCAACGACTGGGCTTGTAGTATAGCTTTTCCCTTCCTGACATATCCAGGAAAGGGTGAGTGTGATAGAGTTTGGATGGGCTCTGCGACAGTCTTTGTGGCTTCCAGATTCACCTGGGCAGAAGAGGGGGCTGCTTACCTTGGTTTTAAGGGTAGGGCGAAACCTATAGTGTGGTGCGCTTGGCTAGGGAGGGTTATGCGAAGGGTCATGCCGCAGTTCCTTTCTAGCATGTCGTGGTGGCATGTCGGCGCACGGTAACGTGTCATGTGGCTGTTTCTTGTGGGTACAATTGTACACTTTTGATCAGAGTAAAACAATTCGAATAGCCGTGCCCGCGGTTATAGGCGATCAACCAGATTCATCGTGATTAGTCTCATCATTAATATTTTGACTTAATGGTACTGATATAGTTCGGGTGGTTGGTTGGGCCTATCACAACGTGGTAGTGATGAGTATTATTGATTAATTTACTTCAATATTTTTACCGCTTTCAACTATTGGTTTAGAACTGCTTTATGCAAAAGAACCCCTAGCCTATCTTGGAAATACTTGCATCCTACCTCCTCTTGGTATGACTTGCTGAGTACAATGGGTAGTACTCAGTCTTGCTCTATCTTTCCCACCCCAGAGTTGGAGTACTTCTCGGATGGAGGTTACTCGAAGGAGTAGGCTTCGTCGCTGCCGTCAAGAATGCCTATGGAGTGGAGTTGCCATGCTGCAAGCGTCGAGTTATTAGTTTAGCTCGCTTTATCTTTCTGCTGCTTTTGTAAGACTTATAATGATGTTTTGTAAGACGTGGATCTGTATGTCAACTTTGTCGTTTGTGTATGCTGGTTGGTCCTGGACAAGGGTTTGTTTAATGCACATTCTGCCTGAGATTTCTTGTTCGTGATCTTTTGGGCGTGAAAGACAACGTCCTTCCGAGAAGCGTCGGGGTTTTCATTTTTGTTTTTCATCGAAATTCTGGAATTTCAGCGTCACCAAAATTTATGAAATTTTTGGAATTTTGAAACTTTTTTTGCCCGAAATTATTTGAACATTAACAATGACTGAATTTGATAAATGTTTACCAAATTCACAAAAAGAATGAAAAAATCTTAAAAATTTAGGTGAGATGTTTGCTTCCTGGAGTCTAGTGAAATTACCGAAATTTCGAACCGAAATTGCATTCCTTGAGGAGCGTAGGACTTCAGCCCTACTAAATTCTCTTCCTTCTATTACCTATTTGAGGGACGAGGATTCCTACAGAGGGACGACAGAATCGAGCTGGCATTGTCGCTCCTACGTGGCGAGTTGAGACCACACATACGTAGGAGCACTGTGCATGGCTTGAAGCATATCTATTCGGTGGACCAACCTAAGCAGTGACTCGGTGTAGTTGCTCAACCTCTCCGCCTGATCCCCTTCTCTTTCTCGCACTCTCTCTCTCTCTCTCTCTCTCCTGATCGTGTAATGCCACCGCTCTGATCCTCAATCGCCTTGGAGTTGTCGCCTCTCCAATATATTGGTTCGATTGATCCACATTTGATGATCGCTCTTCAGGTGCTGCCTGCCGGAATCAACATGTCGAGTTTCCTTAAGTTCGGCCTCTCTTTAATCTCCATTGCTCTCAGTAGCTGCTCTAGGTGGCAGCAGGAGCTCGGGCCGGCGTATCTTAGTACAAAGGTGAGGGTTGTGAGGGGTGGTCATTGCACGTTGATGACCAGCAAGGCCAAGAAACGGCGGTGTTTAGATCCAGAAGGCTCCAAAATACAACGGCCGGTGGTCTCCTCTATTCCCCTAACACTGTCTTATACCCTCCCATGGTTAGCGTCACTACGTCTTCCGCCGGCAACAAAGGGGCAGGAGGTGGAGGCAGGGAGGTGTAGCAGGAGAGGATAGGGTGGTGATGGAGAGGAGGTGCTGACAGAGTGGAGCGGGTGGCTATTGATGAGTTGTCGTCGAAGCCAATCGAGGTAGGTTCAATGGACAGTGCCAATGTAGCCGTTTGTAGTGTTGTTTCTTTTTTTCATTCTACTAGCAAAATACCTATCCGTTGCATTGGGTAATGACGGGAGGGATGAAGTTTGATCTCAATGATTTATTGAAGCATCCAAACATGATAATAAGCATTGGCAACATGTACCGTTATCACAAAGGCATATGTGTGCTTGGAAAATTAGTTCGATCTACATGGGTAGGATGTGGATGATGCTCTTGACGCATGGGCCTGATGATTGTAGCATGGAGGAATGGAGTATTGAACGATGCGATGCTCCAGACGCATGGGCTGATGATTGTAGCATGCAGGAATGGAGTTCCGAACGTTGCTCCTTTGCGCAGGAGGTGATGGTGCAAATTTAAGAGGACATTAATTATTTTAAATTGCAATTTTTTTGTGAAACTTTTATAATTGTTTTTTTACAATCGAATTTTTATGCCCGTGCATTGATTTTTTTATTAGAGAAGTGTATTTTTTACCCGGCCTCTACATCCAACTAGATATATGCAACCTTTTAATCGGGAACTTAGTCCCTCAAATAAGCCGATCTGAAATTTGCTCCTATCACTATTACACAAAAGATTTTTCCGTGCGGTCAAAATGCAATTTTCCGTGTGGAGGTCCCGCCCGTCTATACCCAGGTGTCTGTGAACATCCATATTTTCACGTGGGGGCAGCCCAACCGCACAGGATAATCCATATTCCCGTGCGGTCAGATTAAGTGGACAGCATAGGATAATTGATTATCCCACGCGGTCAAATTATACCGCCCACACTACAAGAAATATGACCTTCTGTGACGAATTCCTCGTGACATTGGAGCAATTCGTCATTAGCACATTCCATTTTATGACGATTTGTATGAGATGGGGTGGCTTAGTGACGAAAAAAATGTGTTCGTCGTTAGTACCAACTAGAAATTGTCATAAACTCTTTCAATGGGATATTGTGATGGATATTAATTTTTCATAAGGGGCAAAAAGCAAACGTCACAGATTTATGACAATATTGTGATGCATTGATTTTTTTATTAGAGAAGTGTATTTTTTACCCGGCCTCTACATCCAACTAGATATATGCAACCTTTTAATCGGGAACTTAGTCCCTCAAATAAGCCGATCTGAAATTTGCTCCTATCACTATTACACAAAAGATTTTTCCGTGCGGTCAAAATGCAATTTTCCGTGTGGAGGTCCCGCCCGTCTATACCCAGGTGTCTGTGAACATCCATATTTTCACGTGGGGGCAGCCCAACCGCACAGGATAATCCATATTCCCGTGCGGTCAGATTAAGTGGACAGCATGGGATAATTGATTATCCCACGCGGTCAAATTATACCGCCCACACTACAAGAAATATGACCTTCTGTGACGAATTCCTCGTGACATTGGAGCAATTCGTCATTAGCACATTCCATTTTATGACGATTTGTATGAGATGGGGTGGCTTAGTGACGAAAAAAATGTGTTCGTCGTTAGTACCAACTAGAAATTGTCATAAACTCTTTCAATGGGATATTGTGATGGATATTAATTTTTCATAAGGGGCAAAAAGCAAACGTCACAGATTTATGACAATATTGTTTTGTCATGATATTTTTTTCCAATTGTTTTCAAAAGAAAAAAATAATTGTTAGTGCAGTTCTTACAGCAGCCCATTTACCCTTCCTCCCATCCTTGCCGGCCCATTAGATGAAGTCCACCGCACCCTTCCTCACATCCCTGCCGACCGACCCATTTAGTGAAGCCCACACACTACCCTTCCTCCGCCCATTAGTCCCATCCCGGCCAGCCCATTAGGTAAAGCCCACTACGATTCCTCCCATCCTTACCGGCCCAAGAAAAATATGCCGTAGCCGGGATTCGAACCAGAGACTTCTTGCTCACCTCTAAATGATCTTTCCACTAGGCTAAGAAGAGAATACATTTCAGAATCTTCTGATTATTTACTAAATGTATATCACGTTCCCAAAATATAGGCACTGAGAGGCAGTGGCTGTGGGCACATCTGGGCTTATCGAGGGCGCCAGCGCCGCCTCGGACCGCCGCCTCCGTTGCCGGCGCGTCGGAGGCTCGGACCCCTGCCTCCGGTGCTGGTGCCTCACACCCCCGCCTCCGCCGCCGCCGCCTCGCACCCCCGCCTCCGCTGCCGCTGCGAGCCGCGCGGTTGCTCGTCTGGGCGCATCGAGGGCGCCGGCGCCGCCTCGGACCGCCGCCTCCGGTGCCGGCGCCTCGGACCCCCGCCTCCGCTGCCGCTGCGAGCCGCGCGGTTGCTCGTGACAGCAGTGCGCCTCCGACCGTCGCCTCCGCTGCCGCTGCGGAGCAGCAAGGCGCCGCCACCGGCGACCGAGCAGCGAGCAGCCACCGGTGATTGGCGGCGACTCTTCCAATCCGTCACCGGCCTCAACCGCCGCCTACCTCGGCACAAAACTGGTGAGTGTCTTTAGAGAAAAACATATTTAGAATAGAAAATTCTCATCATGGCTAAAGACATTTTTAAATATTCAATAATTTGCTATTTGTTATCTTATCTCACCGTTTAGGGGATGGATAGAAGTTGGATCAATAGTAGGCTATTTAGCAAGCCGCATCTTGATGGGGTCAATGAGTTCATGAAATTTGTTTTAGAAAGATTTGATGAGAATGCAGAGATACTTTGTCCATGTCGATGGTGTTTGAATCGGATTCATCGACAGAAAGGACATGTGGAGGATCACTTATATATTTATGGGATGGCTAGCACTTACACTAGATGGATATACCATGGAGAACAATCCGATGCCGGAATTAATGAAAATGAAGACCATTTGGATGAACATACTGGTTTTAGTGAGGATGTTGGTATAAATGAGGATGAAGAAGAGAACCCTCCCGATAGAATTCCTGACATGGTAGATGAGTTGTACATAGCAGAAGATCAAGATGGAGGGAAGTCTATGTTTGCAGCTATATTAGATGAGATGAAGCAGGAACTTTACCCTGGTGCAGATTGTACAAGATTTTCTTTTGTGGTGAAGTTACTTCATATCAAGTCATTTTATCCAATCAGCAATGCTTGGGCCTATTGGGCCTTTTCAATATGTATGGCCCATTCCATATTTAATTCAATATAGCTGAATTGGGCTGAATTTATTAAAATATATTTGGACTTACAATAAGCCTATCCCATTAACAGGTTTATCACTATATGGGCTTTAGTAAGGCCTAGCCCAAAAACAGGTTGCTCATTACACGGGCCTTAACAGGCCATATGGAATCTCATGACGTTTTTCAGGCTACATAATGATGAATGAGTGTCTCAAAGTTATGACGACAGAAGGATCATCACTAGATTAATGACGAAAAAATAAGGTTTCGTTATAGAACGCCATTAGAGACGCATGATAAGTGACGAATGAATTTTCGTCACGCGAGCGTCACAGATTGCGAAACATGACGAAATTTTACGTGTTTGTGACGTAAATGTGTTTGTGACGTAAATGAAACGTCACGTATCATAAGATCTCTTGTAGTGGCATGCAAAAAAGAAAACCGAAAAAATCCAAAACCCTAGAATTGCCCGCCGCCGCCGCTCCAATCGTCGTCGCTGTGGTCGTGCCGCCACCGCTCCCGAGCCCACCGATCCCGGTCGCCGCTGCTCCTTAGCCAGCGTCCTCCGCGACCGGCTGCCGTCATTGCTCCCGAGTGCCTCCTCCTCCTCCTCCTCGTCATCGGCATGGCATGGATCCGGTCGGTTGCCCACCACGCCGCCTCCCACCCTTTCCCGGCCGCCGCCTCATCAGCGGCGAGCCGGGTGCCTCCCGCGCCCCGTGCGCTTGGTGGGGAGGGGAGGAGAGGAAAGGCAGAGAGAGGAGAGAGAGAGAGAGAGGAGTGATTGAGGTAGAATACAAGGGAAAAAGGAAGAGAGAAGGTGAAAAATTTGAATTGAGTGAGAGGGAAAAGAGGGAGAGGTATTTTTGCGTGCGGTCCAATTAAGAAGCCCGCACGTGAAAATTGATTTTCGCGTGCGTGCCTCTTAAGGTTCCGCACGCGAAAATGGGGGCCGATTTTTGCAGACGCACACAAAAACAGTTTGTCTGGGAAAATGGGAGCTCCTTGTCTAGGAAAAATCTTTTGTGTACTAGTGTATGAAGATTTGAACACAGGACCTTGGAGTGCTACTCAGGTCACTACAGCAACTAGACTGCATGCCTTGTCGCAGCCTATGCATTGATTATAATCATAATGCAACAGTACAATGCTATGGTCCATTTTTTGTCTCCCCTGGTTTGCACTTGAAAATGTGGTGAATTTGGCACACATTGATAGGGGGGCCACCCAACCTTCTCGACGTAGGATCCGGATACACCGTGAAACCTCACGAATTGGATGAATAACACACTGCCCGTGCAACGCACCTTTGACCACGAATTCGCAAAATCACATGCTTTGATAGGTTGATCCACTTAACCACGCAAAAGTGGATCTATTGCCCCCTCAATTCCCTACTCCCTCCGTCCCATAATATAGCAACCTAGAACTAGATGAGACATATCTTAGTAGTACGAATCTGGACATGTCCTCTGCTTAAATTCGTAGTACTAGGATACATCTCATCCGGTCCTAAGTTGCTATTTTCCAGGACGGAGGGAGTACAAGGTAAAGCAAGAACAATCTATAGCAAAACTCACAATTCCTCTCTCTAGTTTGGCGGCGGCGGCACAAAACGTAGGAGAAGAACAAAGGTCATGTACAAAGGCATATATAGCCATTACATGGGTTAGAAACTAACTAAGAATCAAATGCAACCCAATATGGAAACCTCTGCAGCACCGTCAATTTGTTTTGGCTCTTGCAGTGAAAGCAGAAGGAATTTGTGTCCTGGGCCCTATCCACCACGTGGGCCATGAAGTAAGATTTCCAACGTGGGCTCACATGTCCAAAACGGACTCCGGACGAGAGAGAAACAAGCGTTTTAGTCCAAGTATGTCCGGGCTCACCCAAACCGAGTCCGAACTGAATCTCTTTTTCCTTATGTTTAAACTCTTGTTTTGGAAGGCTTCAATTCGTGGGAATTTTTAGGTGGAATCCATATTAATAATAGGCTTTTACCTCCATTGCATTTGTATATGGAGGGCGGTAACTCGTGAAAGTACATGAGACCACGATCACACACATATATACATGCCGACGAACGTGAAATCCCACCAGAAGCCTAACGTATTGTTTAAGTAGGTATATATATAGATATATTGATAGATTTGCACTCTACCTCTCTTAAGTGTGAGTAAGCTAGGTGCTAGAAAATTTGAGAACTCTTTGTTTTGTCGTATTTTACTGATTCGGTCTAACGGCTATTTCACTCCTAATTCCTGTATCAAATGGTTTCTCTTACCACGTGGATCAATTAGGTAACGTTTTGAGTTGCACCGTTCACTTAGACAGATAGCTAAACCTTCAAACCATCAGAAGAAATCATGGCGGCGTTCTGGAAATAAGATGAACAGCGGCATCGGCGCACGCCGGAGTCGAGAGAAAAGCAGGCCGGCGAAGCGGTGCGCGCAAAAAAAAAAAAAAGGCCCAAACGTCCAACTGTGGCCCAGTCCAATTGTTCACTTCAGTTCATGGCCCATCTCCTCCTCCCATATCTCCCTGACTCAACCACGCTAGCCACCAACCCTAGAGCGGCACGACCGGCGGCGGCGTTGCGGTGGTGTTTGCGGCAGCGTGTTCCGGCGGTAACAGCGAGCCAGACGAGCAGCGATGCGCAAGGCAGCAAGTGGCGGCGCGGCGTGGGCAGGCGGCGACGCGCCGCGCGGCGCGCGCAGCTAGCTGCTAGCAGAGCAGCATCAAACAAGCAGCGCAAGCGGCAAGTGCCAAGCTAGCACCGAGTCCTCACTTCATGTTCCATTCTTTTTCTTTATTATTATTTCAGCAACAGATGATGGGATTTACAAGAACTGGGCTCATTTTTTTATAGTCTTGATTTACTCATAAATTAGCGGTGAAGAAGAGAACAACATTGTTAAATTATCTTGCAAGCGATTTAAGTAATTAACACACTTCAACTGATGGGAGCATAAATCAACCAAAAAGACCTTGATCCTAATGATACCTTTTCTTGATAAATAGTTTTCTCAAATCATAGATGAAGCAAGGAGGGAATATTTGTTGAAGGCTCCAAATAGAGCGCTAACTTGGCTATTCCAAAGATATTAGATGGCAAGGTTTGGTTGATACAAATATGCAATATAATCACTTACTTTTCATTGGGAAGGTACTTCTTCTTTATGGTTTATTTTTTTAAGTCATGTATATGTTGAATAACTAGTGTAAAGATAGTTTTTGTTATAACTTATTAGTACTTTGAGGTTGAGCCTATCCTCTATTTCAATCCTGAATTTTACCACTGTCATCAGGTATAGGTAGCATCCATTTAATTTCTCATCCTAGTGATAGAGATCAACAAAGTCGTTGGACAAGTAGTGTTGCCAGGTGATCATATATATGCAAGCGCGGCTGCCTTCTAGATGCATGGCCACAGATCTCCCCAGCTCATCCTCTTTCAAGAAGGAGCTGAAAACGATTAATTTAATTTCCATCAAAACGATAAAAGATGGAAACTGCAGGCGGCCACTGCATGCACCGGCCTCTGAACTTGTACGTTTGTATGCATGTGATACAAAGCTCAACACGTCAGCTGCGTCCATATGCATATCCGTCTCTCACACACGCATATATAAATTGTGCAGGTTGCGAAGGATGCTTTCCTTCCTTCCCTCCCTGATGAGCGATACTTCGATATCGCTAGGAGATAATAAATAAACACATAAGTACAGTATTAGTATTACTCCGTACTTACGCGTGAAGATGGATAGCGATGATGCGTTGGCTCGTGTGTCAATTAGGCTCGATCGAGTTTGATCGTTAAGTTAAGTTTATTGTTTCATTTGCACGGCATGCATGTTTGTTAGATGTGTGATACATCTGATTAATTATATATAATATTTCATATATATGTTTCTTTTTTACGATGTTGATTAGTTCAAAATGAACTATAACAATAGATCATATAGAAAGTATATGTATGTGTGTATATATATTTATGTATGAACCCGTGTAGTTAATTAATTATATATAGCTTTGTTTTGGCGTGCGAAAAATGGAGATATACTGTGGAATTAGCTGCCAGGCCGGAGGGGAGAAATCATCGTGATGAAGTACTTATATATTTTTCACCTGGGGGTATGTTTTATTTGCTCTTTGTCAGGAAATCTAAATTACTTGTCGTTTACGCCGGTGTGAAGGGTTCTGAGATTTGAATGTTTGTCAAGTAGTATAATTTATGCCGCTATCATGCATGGAAGGTTCTGGTGATTTTTACATGCTTGTCAAGCTGGCAGATACTGCACGCCTTTTTCACCCCTGATTTGCATGTAGTATTGTTTCGGTGTTCTCAATTTATTTCCGATTTTCAGAGCGATACGGCGTCTTATATATACGTACTTTCTCTGGTAAAAAAGCCAACTTAGTTTAGAAAGGGATGTGACTTCTCCTAGCTAGTATTGTTTTGGTGTTCTTAATTTTTTTCTTTGATTTTCAGCGTGGCACGGTGCTTGTATATACGTTCTCCCTTTGTTCAAAAAGCCAACCTAGCTAGGAGGGGATATGACCCCTCCTATTATTATTTTGGTGTTACATTTTTCCCTTGATTTTCAGCGTGGCATGGTGTCTTGTATATACGTACTCCCTCTGTCAAAAAAAACCAACGTAGTTAGGAGGGGATATGACCCCTACTAGTATTGTTTTGGTGTCCTCAATTTTTTCCCTTGATTTTTAGCGCGACACGGCATCTTGTATATACGTACTCTCTCCGTCCAAAAAAAATAAAAAGCCAACATAGCTAGGAGGGGATGTGACCCCTCCTAGTATTTTTTTTTGGTGTTCTTAATTTTTTCCTTAGTTTTTAGCGCGGCACTGCGTCTTGTATATACATACTCCCTCCGTGAAAAAAAAAAAGTTATACTAGAAGCTGTAACATGCTCTACTTGGTGGGCGTTTTCTTTCTTTTTTTTTTTACTGAGCTAGGGAGTACGTGCTAAGTGTTAACACTCGATCTGATTTTTTTTTTCAGGATAAATATCATATTAACCAGCTGTATGCACTTCACGGTGCAGAGAAGGCGACATGCAAGATCTTTTGTCATTGTCTCAAAGCATATTCGATCGTTCACTCGTTCTTCAATTACTTTTTAATATATAGTAACAAATTAACTAACAATCTATCCTCTTTATTTTTGCAGATATGTATCGGCGCGCATTATTAACGATTAACGTGGGTTGTGGTTCAAAACCGGATGCCGCCGTTGGTGATATATATTTGGATACACAAGACAGTCGGCCATATATATCGTCTTTAGGCCACACATATATTATATGTATCCCAGTAGCAAATACATATTTTTCCTTTTTGCAAATTACAAGCTAGCATTCATGTAACAAATTCTTTTTTTAATAGATAAAAATTCATTCTCGCATTTGTTTTTCCCATGTCATCGTCATTAAGATTACAAAACATTTTAGTGAATAAAAAAAGAGGAACCGCTGCTGACTGCATGTATCGTGATGTTAATTTGTACTAGTACTATATAATGCTCTGGAGATTTATTGGCTAATATTCGTACAGACCAGGTTCACAGAAAGAAGAGAGAAAGAAAGAAAGAAAGAAAGAAACCGCATGGGAACACGACGACGATGTGAGTGTAAGTTTCTCCATCGGCGCAGGCGGCTAGCTACATCAAATCAAATCGCTTTGTTTATTTCAGGTCGTACACGTGACACACGTCGAAGCGCATGCGTGCCCTATCCGCAGTCTCCTGTCTGGCTGTCTCGCCGCTGTCTCGATCGATCGACTCTCGCCGCGGCCGCGGGCGGCGCGCGCCACCGCACATCGATGGCATGACACGCACGCACGCACGCACGGGAGATCGATTCGTCGTCTTTGCCGTACCTGTCGCCTCCTAGAGTCGACGCGTTCTCCTCATTCTCTATCTGTGGCAGCGCGTGTATATATACTTGCAGAATCATCGTCGTCAACAACTACTAGTGCTGCGCCTGCGCTATACTTACACAGATCGATCACGTATGCCATTTATATAATATGGGCGCAAAATATTTGACTTGGACAAGTTTACAGGTGCATGTAATTAAATGGGCAAATTAATATATAATTAATTAATCTACTACATGTACCTAAACCTATCACTACTCATACTATATGGCGCAATGCAATCAATTATACATAATAATACAGGGCCGGCCGATGTATGGATCTGATCATATAGCAGTAGTACAGTTAATGAATATTAACACTTCTATTATAATAGTGGCCCTTAATTTTCCATGCATGCAGTTGATGAGTTGAATGACTTGAATCCAAGTGCGCTAGCTAGCTACGTACCTGCAGTTTCATATATATGTGATGCAAAAGATCTTTTTTTTTTCTCAAAAATGCTTATGTTAGGATGCTCGAGGTTACTCACTACTGCTCCATTATACGATGATGAACATATTCAACATTTTTTTTGTTGTTGTTGATATATATAATATCGTAGAAATTATTTCAAGGCAAAACCATTGAAATTTCCTCGGTATGCTATGAGGTTCGTGCAGCTGGAAACAACACTGAAACTACAATTTGGAGTAGCACGAATGAATGAAGAAAAAAAAATGAAAATCCTCTAAAGGAAG
The DNA here is from genome assembly GCF_000147395.1 of Oryza glaberrima. Lineage (NCBI taxonomy): Eukaryota > Viridiplantae > Streptophyta > Magnoliopsida > Poales > Poaceae > Oryza > Oryza glaberrima. The sequence continues at coordinate 9,318,115 of NC_068333.1, forward strand.
AATTGAACATGCATATTCTTCTCTGATCGATATCGAGAGAGAGAGAGAGAGAGAGAGAGAGAGAGAGAGAGAGAGAGAGAGAGATTAGTAGTAGTACTACGTTCTATATGTAAGTGAAGCCTAAACGAGATATCTTAAAAACCGAAAATTATTAGCCATAAGATGATAAACCTGAACCGATCACCTCGATCAGATAACATTGATACGATTCTCGTTTATGAAAAGATAACACGTAGTAATTCTTTATCATAATTAAGAAATATATAGTTTCCTATATATATGAAAGAAATATGTACAGCCAAACTTCCATATACTGCTAATTCATATTATATAATTTGCCATTGTGAAAGTAATTAACGTGATTATATTAGTCATGCGAATTAGCTTCTCATTATATTAATCGTTATAATTAATTTCATTATTATACAACATTTGAAGTCCTTATATTGATTTCATCTAGAGATGGTCCACGAAATTATTTAAATCAAGCATATTGATCGTTTAATATTTCAAGGATATATTATTTAGTCTCTAGTTAGATCGATTAGGGAGAGATCGCTGGGACCTCATAGATTTTTTTTTTTTTGAGTAGAAGACCTAGATGGAGATTAAATAACTGCAGACTTACATAGTAACAGTCAACTACATGTGCTCTGGCTAAGTGATAAAAAGAAATGACTGCAGATAGTACTCTAATTTAAGTACTAGTATATAAGTTCCATATATAGTAAAAACATGATCTGAAAAATAGCCCGAGCTACTAAGTAATAAGAGCATGTATCATTTTGAGAACCAGTGCAACAAAACAAGATTATACATAGTATATTTCCTATTTTCCTTTTTAAGAAAGAAGACTACCATACTGCTGTCCCAGACCGGCCCAAATATATATCAACAAACATATCCAGGCCTGGCCCACGGTAGCTTACTTAGGATATTTCCTCCATATATCATATGTGTATATAGTACGTATATAAGAGCAGGCAAAATTATATAATTCTGATCAGAAAAAAAACCCATACTTTTGTAGTCTCATTGAATGGAATTGATAGATCGACCGATCACAGCTTGAAGTTTAATGGAAGTACGTCTTGATTTGAAAGGGGTATTTGCCGACGAGAGAAAGCTCCATCAAAACCAACATGCATGAGTACGCACATAAGAGAAAACCTTCCAGAGATCGATATGTGGTAATTTTCGATGAGTTTATTCATGATCAGGAAATATATTCCAATGTGCATATGCAACCTAGCTATAACTGTAACTTCTGTGCATGATGTAGATTGAAGGACAATTAATTGTACAGTATAGAGTAGTATGTAAATATATGGCAGAGGTCGATCAAACCCGACAATAGTTAGCTAACTATGCACCCATGCACCCTAATAAATGATATATATAGCTAGCAAATCATCATCTATCATCTTAATTTACCTTGGTGCCTGCTAGCTCCTTGCTTGCATCGTTGCCATACTTGATCTCTCTAGCTAAGCTAGCCTCCATAATTAATCTTTCTAGCTAGCTCGATCGTCTGAAGCTTTGTCACCGATCGATAGAGATCGTATACTCTACAATTGGCAATACTCGGTCTCCAAACTGCAGCGGGCTGGAATCTGCATGCGATATAGGTATTCAGAAGCTATAGGAAGCAGCGACAAAATTCTTATGCACAGATAAAAAACTGACGATATCTAGAGATCGAGATGACCTGTGATTTACAGATTAGATATGGTGTGTGCACATGAGCTATATTAATTATACCTTCGTTGATTCCTTGCCAGGAGAAACATAAAGCAAATCATGCATGCTTGCATGCTCATATCACTCATGCGAAAAGCTATAGCTATAGAGAGGGTGCATCGAACGCACACAGCGTGGCACGACCAATCTCTCTCTTCGTCCGTGTGTAGTATATGCATGTACCCCACACTCATACAGATCGACACAGAGAGAGCTCGCACAGGTTGTGCCACGGCGTATGCGTCCAACATCACCCCTCTCTGATGAACCAATCCACCATGAAAGGAAGGAAGCAAGCATGCAATGATCGATCTGAGCAGCCTGTGGAATTAAACAACACAAATATCTAAAGAAGAGACAGAGATCATGAGCCCCAACATACATAAGCAGCTTAGCAGCTAATAATAAGGTTTAATTAGCTATACGTGCGTGCGTGTAGAGAGCAACAGATCTAGATAAGCTCGCACGCAGCGACGCTGCTGCCATGGACGGAGAAGGTACGTACGGTCCCATTAAATAGCAGAAACCCTAGAAGTGCAAATTACGTTCCTGTCCCTCTCCTTTGTGGGTGTGAAACTGTGAAAGGCCGCTGGTTATTTTGCGGCCAGCAAAAAGAAGATGAGATAGAGACCATGGATTGGGGTTGGTGCGTGGTGGGCCGGCCTTGGTGTGGATCACCTTCGCGCGCGACATGCACATCAGGCTGGCGCAGCCGCTGTACGTCAAGAACTTCACCACCATCGACGGCCGCGGCGCCGACGTGCACGTCGCCGGCGGGGCCGGCATCGTGGGCAACATGATGCCGGCCGTGGCACGCGGCGGCGGCGGCGGGAAGGATCAGTGGCACTGGCACTCGGTCGGCGACGCGTTCGAGAATGGCGCGTTCTTCCGGCAGGTGGGCAACAGGGGTGCGCCCCAACTACAACCGGCACCAGGCGTTCCCGGCGGCGAGCGCCGGCGACGTCGGCGCTCTCACGTGCTCTGCCACGGTGGCGTGCTGACGATATAATTAACAACGTGAACGCCGCGTGCAAGTTCTGGTTTGTGTTTCCCTGCCATCTGACATGTATCAACAACTTGAGCGGCAGTGGTAAGTATGAATTATATATATATATATATTTTTAGAGCTAGGGCAGAAGCCCCCATTTCCATTACTAGAAACGAGATGTCAGGTACAAAAAACAGGGTTCAGAGAAAAAGAAAAAAACAAAAGAAAAACCGGGAAAAGCGCAAACCCCCTACAGGAGAAGCACCCGGACATGAAGGACATACAGTTTTCCTACAGGAGAAGCACCCGGACAGGAAGGACATACAGTTTTCTGCAGGGCTACAAAACTCTCGGAAATCATTCAGAACACAGACAGCAGAATGAAAAGAAAAGAAACCCAGCCGACTATCAAAGCAGAGTAGAGACTTAGCATCACTAGACCCCTGAACTTTTACTCCAAGCGTCTGGTCCTGATTCGCCATCCAAATCTGGAGCTAAAGACTTCCCCTACCACCTGTCTTGCCAGCTTGGCTCCCAACATTAAGATTCTTTGTCTTGCCTCCGATTTCTGCAGAATCGCCCAATTTTCAATGAAACAACAAGTGAGATAAATCAGTTCAATTGGATCATTAGGCCATTTTTTTTAATCAAAACATGCTTTATTTCTCAACTTCCAGATAGCCCATAACACAGCTGCCACCCCCACCATCACAAGTAGTTTAGAGTGTTTGTCAAAATTAGACAACCAGCTCCCAAGCAATTGATTTATATCACTAACAGATGTTATATTCAAGGCACACAGCATCGCATTCCAAACCAGTTTGGCAACAGAGCAATCAAAAAATAAATGTTGTATGGACTCCTCTTTATCACAAAACTGACACAGTTTATCCCCATTTCTCCGTCCTCTCTTAAAAAGGTTATTCTTAGTAAGGAATCTGTTTTTTAACACCAACCACAGAAAAATCTTGATTTTCAGAGGTACTTTGAACTTCCAAATTTTTTTTACGGGAATGCCACTTGCTCCCTTTTAAGAGCATTATAAAAGGATTTGACAGTAAAATAACCATGCTTTTCCAAGTTCCACCACAACTTGTCATTTGTTCCTTCCTACAGATTTAGTGACATCTGTAGGATCGAATCACAAGAACTAAGCCAACCAGGGGGGTGAATGGTTGGTATACCAAAAAACCGAAAACTTTTAGCGGAAATAAAAGTTACCCTCGAAATCGATGGAGATCGGTCTGACCGAGATTGATCTGCCGGTCTGACCGCGTCTGTGCCGTCGGTCTGACCGGTGTAGATCGATCGGTCCGACCGCCGAAACTTCGCAGCCACTTGTCACCGATGCCGGGCTGACCGCAGGTCACCCGCCGGTCTGACCGCAGGTCACCCGCCGGTCTGACCGCCGCGATGCCGCCGGTCTGACCGCCGCGATGCCGCCGGTTAGACCGTCAAAACCCGGTGAAACACAAATCGAAGAACTCTTAAAGTAGATGATAACTTTATTGCTTCTCTCTGTGTTTACAAAGTGCACCAACAGCACTCCTTATAAAAATCTCGACTAAACTCGAAACCCTAACTGAACTAGCAACTCAATTGCTCTCAAAAGCGATACCAGGAAGCCTCATGCTCCCCCTCTATTTATACATGAGGTAGGCAGCCTAAAGCCACGAACCAAACTCATACTAGAAGTCCTAAACACCTTAGGAAACCCTCTAGTACAAGAAACAAACTTTACATAACCAATCATACCAAATTCGACTCCGCATCCCATACGCACACAATACCTCCATCGTATGCCATATGGAATCTTCACCAACCACGTGCATCAACTCTAGCCTAAGTATCCCGCATGATATCTGACCACCACGGACATCGTCTTACCACCAAGCCGACTCTCGGTTCATCACCGCAAATACTCTTCCGAGGCATCGAGTCACCTACACATGAAACAAACAAAGAAACCATATTTCGAGACCAAGCTATCACCAACTTGACTCATTGTTAGCAAACAACAGTATTACATACATATAGTATCCATCTAGAAGCCATAACCATGAAACAATCGCGGATATCTAAAGAAACAACCCGAAACTGAAACCGACACAGCGTCGGCCGGTCAGACCGTGGGCCGGCCGGTCTAACCGCTCAACACAAGCCGGTCTGAACGGCAACCACCACCTGGTCTGATCGGTACCGACAAAACAACAAACCCTATTCATCACCTGAAAATCAATTATCTCCAAAACCACTTCGACAGTAATCTCCAAATATCAAAACCAATAATCACAGATGCCAATTGTTCATCACAGAATAAGAATCAAAACACACATTGATCTTACAACATCCACTTTTGTTTGATCCAAATCCAATCTCTAAGTTTATCCCCATGTAAACTCCTTCTGAATTTGATAGTATCCCAGCCTTTCTCCTTTAGTTTTGCAAGAGTAATGTGTCTGGTATGGGTGATGTTATATAAAGCAGGAAACTGCAAATTCAGGGGCCTGCCACCACACCAGCTATCCTCCCAAAATAAGTTTTTTTTTTGCCATTCCCAACCTTTTTTGAGACAAACTTTAGGAAATCCTCCCTAATTTCCATCAGACCATGCTAGAAATGAGAATTGCCAGGTTTATAAGCTACCCAGGACATAGTTTTTTGACTTAAATATTTTTCTCTGAGGATATCCTGCCACCAGCCCTCTTCAGACTCTATTTTCCAATGCTATTTCCCCAGCAAAGCTTTATTCATAACATCTAAATCAATCATCCCCAGACCCCCCTGATCCTTTGGAGAACAAACCACAGGCCACTCGACCGGGTGGTATTTTTTAATTCCCTGGTCCTCCTGCCAAAAGAATCTTCTTCTGAAATATTCCATTCTTTCCCTCACACCTTTAGGAACTCTATAGAGGGAAAGCATGTATAAAGGAACATTGCTTAAACTAGAATTGACAAGAATCATTCTATCTCCAATGGATTGTAGCCTCCCCTGCCAACACCCCAGTTTGTGTTTCATTTTATTCTCTGCTGTCTTCCAATCCTTATTAAGAATTCTTTTTTTATCAATAGGGATCCTCAAATATCTCATAGGCAATACCCCAATGTCACAGGTAAAGATTTGGCTATATAAATTCTGTTTTTCTATAGCTCCCCCAATACAAAAGACCTCACTCTTGTTAAAATTGATCTTTAGTCCAGACAATTGCTCAAACAGACAAAGGATGAACTTAAGGTTCCTGTCATACTCTAAGTTATCTAGCAGCAGGAAAATAGTGTCATCTGCATATTGCAGAATAGCTATCTTATTGTTTTCATTGGTCCCCAACCCTTCGAGCAGGGAATTGTTCTCTGCCCTATTCACCATTAAGGTCAAAGCTTCAACAGCTAAGTTAAATAGCAGAGGAGACAAAGGATCTCCCTGTCTGAGACCTTTATGAGTTTGAAAGTAGGGCCCTATCTGGTCATTCACTTTGACAGCCACTTTGCCTCCCCTGATCACTTTAATGGTCCAGTCACACCAAAGATCAGAGAAACCTTTTGCACTAAGCATTCTGTGTATAAAGACCCAATCCACCTTGTCATATGCTTTTTCAAATCCACCTTAAAGAGGATCCCACTCTGTTTTTTCACATGAAGGGAGTTCAGGATCTCATGTAAGATGACAACCCCTTCCATGATATATCTGTTCTTAAGAAAGGCTGTCTGATTTTTTGAAATGATGTAAGACATCACCTTGTCAATTCTATTCATCAAGACCTTAGTAATAATCTTGAAACTCACATTAAGTAAACAGATGGGCCTGAATTTCTGAATTTGTGTAGCATCTTTTGTTTTTGGTATCAAAGTGATAATGCCAAAATTCAGTCTCTCCACATCAAGAGACCCATTGTGAAAGTCATCAACCAAATCCATTAGATCATTTTTCACAATATGCTAAAAGCGTTTGTAAAACTCCCCAGGGAAACCATCAGGCCCTGGGGCCTTATTTTGTTTTAGTTCAAAAACCACTTTCTTGACCTCTTCAACAGTAAAGGGTAGTGTCAACATATGTCTATCTTTTTCAGTAAAAAAAAAACATATGTCTATCTTCCTCTGTCACCTTTATAACACCATCCGTATTCAGGGTTAGAGGATTCTCTTAAGAATGCCCGAACAGATCCTTATAAAAATCAGTAATGTACTTGATCAGGTTGTCCTGACCAACAACATTACCCACATCCTGATACAGAACATGTATCTGTCCCTTCCTTCTTCTACCATTTGCCTTAGCATGGAAATACTTGGTGTTACAATCTCCCTCCAACATTTCTAGCACTTTACTCCACTAAAACCATTTCATTTTTTCTTCCCTGATAGTGAATTTCAATTGGTCCTCTAGTTCTTTTCTGAGATCCATATCAGCTTTATTCATCCCCATACTTTTAGCTTTGATGTCTATTGCATCAATTTTATCAAGAATGATTTTTTTCTCCCTCCTATATCTCCCCTCCCAGTTTTTATTCCAACCATTGAGTTTTCTTTTCAACAATCTCAGTCTTTGTTCCATCTCTCAATGCTGGTACCAGTGAGAGAAATATCCGAAATACTCTTGACAATTTCTTCCAAGTCCTCTCTAAGAAACCATCCCAACTCAAATCTGAATATGGGAGTATTGATCTTCATGTCCACAGTATCCAACAATAGAGGATTATGATCTGAAATGACTCTCACCAGTCCTTTGACTGTTGTAAGAGGAAATTCAGCTTCCCACTCAGTGTTAATCAGTATTATGTCTAACTTCTCCAAAGTTGGATTTTCCTGACTATTACACCATGTGTATTGTCTTCCTGACATATATGCACCTCTCTAAGGTTGTTTTGTTCAATGATGGCATTAAAAATGAAACTCCATTTGTTATGGCCACCAGCCTTGTTTTTTCACTCTCTTTCCTTAAGATGTTAAAATCCCCTCCTACCACCATAGGCCTAGAATTGTTCTGTTTGTTTAACCAATTCCACAAGGAACTCCTCCTTATGCTCTTGTTAAGCAGCATCATAAACAACCAGTAAATCCTAGGTCAGTTTACTGCTAATAGTAAGCAGTTTTAATCTGACATTATATCTGTCAGTTGAGATCTCTAGGACTTCCAGTACATCATTATCAGTGCCCACCAGAATGCCCCTGACCTACCAGTAGCTGGAATCCAATTACAACTCATAGATTTATTACCACCAATACTATTTAAAAAGTTGACAGGGAAATCCTGCCTAACAGTTTCAACAATACCAATGAAATCTACCCTGTTTTCTTTGATCATATCCTTTAAGTGACCCATTTTTTCTGGGTTGCCCATGCCTCTCATATTCCAGAAGATCCCTTTCATGTTTTCTTTTTATTATTTTTCCTTTTTCCATTGTCAATTTTTGGAGTAACCTTGAAAATCTCAAGGTTTCCTCTTTTTTGTCTACTTTTCCTAATCGAAGCTTGAGCATTCTTCATCATAACTTCCAATTCATCCAATTCACCATCATTGTCAGATGAGTAAAGGTCAGCCAAATCAGAAACATTAAGGCCACCCTCCTCAACAACGTGATCCTCAATTTTATATCAGTATGATCAAGATTTTTATCCTTCAGAAATATATCTATTCTAGCTTTTTTAAGATCCCTAATCAGATTAATATTAGAGTCAACATTATCCAAGGCACAACCCAAACTAAAACCTAGAATACCAGCCATATTGACTAAAGAGACATTTGATTTATTTATAATAGGGGGAATATTATCCTGACCTTTGTTGATGAAAGCATTTAGAGCCTCTTTCCTCTCAATGGCCATCTTATGTGGCTTCTTGTCTTCTTTGTCTCTTAGCCTTTTACTCCTCCTCTTCTCATCCTCCTGACTATCATTCTCTTCATCGGCAAAGTAATCCCCAGCTGCTTGGCAAAGTTGTCTTTTGATTCTTGAGATTCCAGAAAATCTTCACTGTCACCCAAATTAACCCTCTCCCTATCCTCTCCAGCAAAATCTTGGATGCACTTGGGATGAAAACATCTTGGCTGGACTTAACAACATTCTCTACCTCCAGTGAGGGAACTGGGACCTCCTGCGTAGCATTTCCTAAACAGACTTGATCATCTTTGTCTCCTGCCATCTCTCTTGGCTTCCTAGCTTTTATAATCCCCAACTCTTCCTCAGCCTGCAGTTGAATAGCCATTTCCCTATCCTTCAAAATCTGAGAGCATCTAATCTTGTCCACTTCTAGCATCATGTCTGGTATCAGAACCTCTGTGTGTTGTATAACTGATTTGTCTGCCCCTTTGCTGCATTCACCGACCCTGATAGCATTCTCTTCATTCATCAGCTGCTTCCCCTCTCTTTGATTCAACTTGTCACTTGAAACTTGATCTCCACTTACTTTAGCAGATTTTTCTTCCATCAAAGAGTCTCTAAACCATCTCAAAAGTATAAAGTATGAATTATATGTCAAAATTAATTAAACATAACATTACTAACTAGTAATTGCTAGTGCATTCTTTGATGACAAGAACTGCTCACGTTGTTAATCATTTAATCAATCGCCTTTTATTCCCCACTGGCAGAGAGGATGATTGAGTGTTCTTTATTCAAAATACACGGCTGACCTTTAGATTTGGACCGTAGTATTATCTATTTGGGTCCGTCATTATGATTTACATGGTGTTTTTGGTTTAGTGAATGGATTTAGAATCCAGGATAAGATGGAACCGTTTAACAATAGGGATTAGTTATACAACTTTCGATAATATTTTTAGAGTAAATTGCATCAACGGTACACGGTCAGATGGATCAGTGGACGCCCTCGGCCGCCGCTCGAACGTCGCCTTCCACCGTCGGAGCCCACCTCCCGCCGTTCGCTGGTGAGAACCATCTCTCCTCTCTCCTTCGGCCGGCAATGTCCGCCGCTGTGTGCCCTCTTTCCCTCACTTATCCCTCTCCCCTACTTCCGTAGGAGCCGTCGTCGCTCATCCGCCCCTCCCTTCGCTGAACCGGTGCTGCCATCACCGTCGTTGTCATCATCTTCCCCGCGCCAGTCGCCACCATCCCTAGCATATTGTTTAATTTACTTCAATAGTTTTATTGTTTTCAACTACTGGTTTATAACCGCTTTATGCAAAAGAATCCCTAGCATCTCTTGGAAATACTTGCATCATACCTCCTCTTAGTATGACTTGCTGAGTACAGTGGGTAGTACTCAGCCTTGCTCTATCTTTCCCACCCCAGAGTTGGAGTACTTCTCGGATAGAGATTACTCGGAGGAGTAGGCTTCGTCACTGCTATCAATGGTACATGTGGAGTGGAGTCGCCACGCTGTGAGCATCAAGTTATTAGTTTAGCTCCTTTAATTTTTGCGCTGTATTTGTAAAACTTTTATAATGTTTTGTAAAATGTGGATTTGTATGTCAACTTTGTCGTTTGTGTACCCTAGTCGGTCCTAGACAAGGGTTTAATGTACATTCTGCTTGGGAATTCCTTTTGGTGAATTTTTGGGCATGACAGACAATGTCCCTCAGAGGTAGTGTCGAAACAATATTTCAGCAATATAAAGGGGTAGCGCATGAGACCTAAAAATTTATGGATGCAGAGACAAGGATTTAGACAGGTTCAGACCCTCTCGATGAGAGGTAATACCCTACTCCTGTTTGAGGATTTGAATCCGCTAGGTGTGTTATTGATCTGACGATTAGGTTGTGTGTATGCCCCCTAGAAGGCCTCCTGCCCACCTTATAGAGGATTGGGGGCAGGATTACAAGATAGAAACCATAACCAATATGGTATCATGTCACACCCTAAAAATTTCAAATATATAAATTGTTGTTTAATTGGAATTATTAGAATTGATTTTAAAAGCCTAGAAGAGAAGATCTAATTTTAAATAATAAATTCCAATATAAAATGGGGCTAGATAAAATTTTATTAAATACTTTGCTTAATTCTATAATTTCTAGATTTTTCTGGGATTTATTTGAGCTAAGGAAGTATTTTTAATAAATGGAATTGCATTTCATGAATAATTTAAATGGAAAAAGGTTTTTAAAAGTCTCTTTTGGCTTTGGGCCGAAAGTCGGCCCAAAACCTTCTCTCTCTCCTCCTCGGCCCAAGTCGGCCCAGTCCGCAGCCGCAGCCGTCGCTCGCGCGCGCGTTCGCCCGCTGACAGGTGGGGCCCGCCTGTCAGACTCGTCGTCTTCCTCGCGCCGCCGCCGCCCGAAACCCTAGCGCCGCGCCGCCGCCGTCTCTTTCCAAATCCGGCCGATCCTTTCCGTTTCCGGTGAAATCAATAGAGGGGAAATGGTCTTCTCGATCTCCTCTACCTTTTCCCTTTTGGAACTTCGGCTAAAATCGTTTGGAAAGCGGAGGATTCGATCTCGAATCGGATCGGTCTCTCTCCTCCGAACCCTAGACTTTCCTTCTCGTCGCCGGCCGCCGTGGGCCTTCGCCGCCGTGTTCTTGCCCCTATAAAAGGATCCCCGGTGTCTCCGCTACCCGTCGCCACCCTCGCCTTCGCCTCTCGTCGTCCGTAGAGCCCTAGCGCCGTGAGTCCTCGCGCCGCCGTCGTCGTCGCCGCTCCAGCCGTGCGCCGCCGTCGCTCCAGTCGTCGCCGTCGCTCGGGAAGGCCGCCGTCGTGGTCGCCGTCGCGTCGTCGTCCTCGTCAGCCCCTTCGCCGTCGCTGTCGACCGCCGGAACATCGTCGCCGTCGTCAAGCCGGAGGTCGCCGCCGTTTCTTCCTCGTCGCCGACGTCGTCCGGTCATCGTCCGCCGTCGCTTTGGTCGTCGGTGAGTTCGCCGTGCCGTCCGCTACCCGTAGGTGCTCTCCGTTCGCGCCGCCACGCCGTCGTTCGCCGGCGAGCTCGCGCGGTTCGGTCGCCGCCGGAGATGACGTCATCGCCGACGTCATCGATGCCGTCCGCCGTGGTCCGGCCGTGGACCGGTCGATCTCGGCCGTTCGTTTTGGATGGATCGATCTCGGTCGTCCAATCTTGTGAACCATCGCCGTGCACCCGGTCCACCGCAAGCCCTAGCCGCTGACGCAATAAATCCTCTTTTCCTTTTCAAAAATAATTCATTATTGCGTCATAATTCAATTAAAATCCATATAAGTGTTTTAATCCGTTTTAATCTTTAAAAATTCATAACTAATTCATCTTAGCTCGGATTTAGTTGGTTCAAGTCTCTAAATTTTTCTAAAATTGAGATCTACATGTTAAAAATATCCACATGTACTGTTCATGCTTGTTTATGTGCTGTTTTGGTGTTTTGCTCTTTTCTGTTTAGATTCCGACGTTTCCGGAGAGTCCGTTTTCGCAGGAGAAGAATTTGAAGAGTTCCAAGGCCAGCAAGGCAAGTCACACAGATCCCAAATAACCCTTTGAACATGTTGATCCCGTTTAAAGCTATTGTTTCTATTCAACTATTGCATTTATTTTCGAATGTCATTGGGTGGAATTAACCTATTGTTTGTTATAGCCCTTTTGTTCTTGATTACTTTATTCCTTGATACCTTGGGTTCTTATAAATTGACTAGTTGAGCTTTATATTGGTTCAGCTAGATATTAGATGTGATTGCTTAGCCATGCTTAGAAACTTTAGCACACTATTGGGATAACTTATGACTCACTATTATTTAATGATGGCTTAATGATAACTCATGATGGTTAATCATGATTGGTTAATTAATTAATTTGCCAACTAAAACCTGTTAATGGTGGGTTGTGAGCACATGGTTTTGATGGTCGTGCTCATGACAATTAAGGATCGGTTCACGAGTTTCGGTTGTGAAACATTAACCGTGCCAACCACAAGCCAGCGTGGGCAACGGCTTTACCTTTTGTATAGCATAGTTCATTGCGGGGCACCAGACTGAGAAGTGGCGGAGATAAGCCCACGGGGGTCGCTGGGGAGTCCATGCCTTGTTTATAAGGGGGTGATTATGATCCAGGGACGGTGCGCTGTGGTGGATTGTGTTGTGCGAGGGGTACTGTCACAGCTCCTTTCTGAGGTACCGTGGTGGTATCAAGGCGCATGGTGACATGTCGTGGGGTTGTGTCTTGTGGGTACAGTGGTACACCTCTGGCCAGAGTAAAGCTATTCGAATAGCCGTGCCCGCGGTTATGGGCGGGTTTAACAATGTCTTTCGTGATTAGTCTCATACCTTTCATCATAATAAAAGATACTATGACTGGTAATAATTTGATTAGCTCCTGGTTTGGAATGGAATATTCCTGGTTTGGAGATAGAACTGTGCAGCCGGGATTGGTTGTTCAGAATGGTTGGGCCTATGCAACAGGGTATGTTGTATAGCGTTGGATTAATATGGTTTAATTATTACTCAACTGTTTTACTAAATTCTGAAATGTTTATTAAATGCTGTTTATGCAAATGAAACCCTATTATGCCATCCTTTGTTATCTTGTGCACTTGCATATTTGCTGCGTGGCTTGCTGAGTATGTCATATACTCACCTTGCAATCATTCATCAGAGGAGGAGTTCTACAGTGATGCTGATGGTGTGGAGGATTAGGTGTAGCCCTGGTCAAGCTGCCTGTGGAGTGGAATCGTCTGCGCCGTTTATCTTATTTTCCGCTGCTTAGATCTTTATTGATTGAGAGGAACTATCTACCTCTGTAATGACATTTTATTCGCTTATTAATTAGAGTAATAATTGTACTCTATTATCAATTTGTTATTGTGTGCCTCGGCTGATTCCTGGACGAGGGTTCGCGCACATGTAAGCGTTTGGAATTTTGGATAGAAATTCCGGGCGTGACATATCAGTTTCCTAAATCTACTTTACAATATTATCAAACCAGGGCTTTAGGCTGTTCTATAATATACAAGGAAACGTAATACCCAAGTCATGATCCGATACATATTCCATAGATATAAGTTATCCACTATAACTAGTCGGATAACCATGTCGTGTGGATATGGCGTACCCATAATATCCACAGTAGCCCCCGAGAACTTCACAGTCGAAAAGATAATCTTCTCTCGAACTAGATTACTCCAAAGCCGAGAGCTTCAATCATCTTCACCATGACCTCCTGAGTACTTTTACCAAATCTGAAGACTGTGGAGGGCTGAAAAATAATTAAATGTAAACTTAGATGCATTGACTAGATGCACCTATAGGTACTATGTGGTTAGTTGAACAAACCAAGCATATAGTCTAAATTGAAGATATAATCCTCGCGCTTGTGTTGATGAGCCCCTAAGCATGTAGCTTATCCTTCTGTTATAGTCACAATTGTCCATTGATGGTAGCTGACGCAGTCGGCATGGAGACAAAGTGACCAACATGAAGATGATATTACCCATCAGAGCTGACAAAGTTGGTGGTGGTGGTAAAGACAGTGACACCAATCAAAGGTAATGAAGTCGCATAGCCATGGAGGCAAATAAACCAGTCGGCAACAGACAAGTCAGCCAGCAGTGGAGACGAAGGCGCCCAGCAACAGCGACAGAGTTGTGCAGCCATGGCCGCGAAATAATCAGTCGATAGCAGATGAGGCGGCCGGTGAAGAAGACGAAGACGCACATTACTAGAGGCATAATAAGCCAGCCATGAAAGCGAAGACAACATGGGCGGCGGCGGAGGCAAGTCGGTGGTGATGACATAGTTGCCTATCAACGGCAGCAGAGTAGGCATAGCTGAAGAGGAATGTTAGGATGTTGATGAAGATGATGATATCGTTGATCCAGTCAATAGCAGTGTAGCAGTCAATGATAACGATGAGGTCTCCTATCAGCAGTTGCGTAGTAGGCCAACCGTGCAGACGAAATAACAAGTCGGCGATGAAAGTAGGTGATGACAGAAGCATCCGAAGGCGAATACGTAGTCACCCCTTAGCAATGGCGGAGACGTCAGGGCCGATGAAGTAGAGGTGCTGGTGATGATGTCAGTGACAAGAATCTTTCAAATTGTTGAGAAGATGTCGAAGCTTGAATAGTTTTCTTGACGTTAGCGTATGCATAACTGGGATAGATGCAACGCCTCTTGATTTATGACAATAGCAATAGAACTTGGTCTTATAGCTATTGCAGATGCTTCATTTGGAGGAAAATAAATGATGTTGTCCAACTCGTTGAATCTGAGTTAATTGGTTGATAACTCCAAACTCCCGAACATGTAGATTACATCTTGAACTTGATACTTGAGAATTTTGGAGTAGATTATGGCAGCGCTAAGAAGCCAAAATTGCCGGTGAAATAATTGGAGTCCCTGAAGTAAAATGTGGGCTCTGAAGTGAAGACGAAGATATAACTCCCAGAGTTGACTTGTCGATTGATTGATTGCTTCATCTTGACATAAAACTTGTCGAATTTTGAGTCTTGTATTTGTTAGCCCCCGACTCTTTGGTTAGTTGGAAAGAAACTGAATATAGAGTCGAGAACTGTAGCTTCTTGTCGTCGAGTAGCCATCACTTAAGTGAAGATATGTATTGAGGATGTCTGGGTAGAAATCTTGAATATTGGAACACCACTTGTTGTAGTAAAATAACACATCATATTTCGTAACGCATGCCGAGATGTCGAGGCTCTTGTAAACATCGTGGTTGGTAAAGTAGAAAATCTTGCAAAGTAGAGGCAATAGAGTTTGCCAATGTCGAAGATAATGAAGGTGAAGTCGCTCCACCATGGTGACAAAGGTGCATAGCCGTGATGACGTGAACACGAGTCGGCGGCAACAGAAGAAAACCGGTGGCAAAGATGTGTAGTTGCGAAGATAAAAACTCCAGTCGGCGGTGGCATAACCAGTCAGCGACGAAAGAAGCAGAATGATGATGAAAACAAAGACTTCTTTGAGTGGCGGCATAATAGGCCAGCCGTGAAAGCGAAAACACCATGGACGGTGGCGGCAGAGGCAAGCTAACGACGAAGACGTAGATGCCCATCGATGGTGGAGTAACCAACCAACTGTGAAGACGGAGACACCAGTCGGCGGTGATGACGGCAAGCCGGTGGTGAAGACGTGGACGCCCAACAACAGTGGTGTGACCAGCCAACCGTGTAGGCGAGGACACCAGTCGGCGACAACGAGGCAGCCGGTAGGTGAAGACGTAGGGGCCCATCAACAGCGGCATAATAGGCCAACCGTGCAGGTGGGGATACCATGGACGACGGTGATGAAGGCAAGCCAACGGTAAACACGTAGAAGCCCATTGACGGTGGAGTAACCAACCAACCGTGAAGGCGGAGACACCAGTCGGCGGCGATGACGGCAAGCCGGTAGTGAACACGTGGACGCCCAACAACGGTGGTATGACCAACCAACTATGTAGGCGAGGACACCATTCGGCGGCGGTGAAGGTGAACTAGCGTTGAAGATAATGACGCCCATCAACGGTGGTGTGACCAACCGACCATGTAGGCGAGACACCAGTCGGCGACAACGAGGCGGCCGGTCGGTGAAGACGTAGACGCCCATCAATGGCGGCATAATAGGCCAGCCGTGCAGGCGGAGACACCAGTTGGCGGCAGACGAGGCGGCCTGTCGGTGAAGACGTAGACGCCCAACAACGGCGCTGTGACCATCCAACCATGTAGGAAGAGACACCATTTGGCGGCGGCGAAGGTAAGCTAGTGATGAAAACATAGACGCCCGACAACGATGGTGTGACTGACCAACCGTGTATGCGGAGACACCAGTCGGCGGCAGCGAAGGCAAGCCGGCGATGAAGGCGGAGACGCCCAACAACGGTGGTGTGACCAACCAACCGTGTAGGCAGAGACACCAGTCGGCGGTAGCGAAGGCAAGCCGATGGTGATGTTCTGACGGATCCATTCCTGAAGCGTAGGAGATAAGCTTAAAGCCATGAATCCCTATTATGTATGTCTGGATTTGGATCCTACAGAACAAACATATAGGATGAGTAGTATCTGATGTAAATATAGTACTAGAGGAAAATTCAAATATTTTAAAATGTTTAGGAATATATATTTCTCCTCTAGTCAATTTTGAATTCCTCGAGCAGATGACTCCTTACGTTTAAACACACTGCCCGACTAGTCATAGCCCCCAAGCACCATGATTCGGCCAAGGCACTTCCCAATCATGCATATGAGTGGCTTGAGTTCGTCATTATTGGAACGAAGTTTCACGAATCAGAATTTACTCCTCGGATACTTTTACAATTGTTAAGAGCAGAAAATAAATTTATCTTATCTATATGCTTTTGATTTATTCCAACTAATACTTAGCACCTTGCATTACTGTCACGACCGGAATTAACCCAGCGGGCGTTCCTTACGTGCGTGTATTATTCCTTGTCCCAGGAGGCAAGGTACACCAAAAGTTGATACAATACAGAGTTTAACAAGCGGAAGCGTAAATAGTTACTTTATTACATGGGCGGCGAAGGCCCAGCACACACAAAGATAAATGGGAAACAGCGGAAGACTAGGGCGACGACCATAGGCGCTTGACGGCAGGCACGAGCTAGACACCAAAGCCTTCATCATCAAGGGGCTCCTCTTCTGGATTTGGGAAAAATTGAGTAAGACTGAGTACAACCACCGTACTCAACAAGACACATCCATAAGTGCAGAATAAATGCAAGGGAGTACAAGGGGGTTATAATATAAGGGGTTAGGGTTTGCAGTAAACAGCATTAAAAGACACTTAGTTGCTCAAAGCTATTTTGTAAATACGATCCTAGAGCTATACAATATTATTAATCAAGGCCGTGAACCCACACGAACCTGCCTTAACCCAAGGCCTACGATGATTCAGACCGAACTAGCAACCCGACCCTGGGTCCCAGCTCGTCCCAAGCCAACCCAGGCCAACCATTCCACATTTTAGTTGTTAAGCAGGTTTTAAGAATTAAAACACTAACTTGGGTACATTGCTCGGCTTGCCCATAACCGAGGGCGCGGTTATTCGAATAGGTTATACTTTGATCAGAGGTGTACATCTTTACCCACAAGACACATCTTCCTCACGTGTAACCATGTGCCACATACCACCACGGTATATGGACGGAAGACGTGACATAGTTTCCAACCCATCCTAGCCATAGACAAGAGTACCGACCCAACCCCACCTACGGCCGGGACCTCCGGGACAGGTAGGCAGGACTGAGCCCCTAGCAGCAGGACACCGGCCCTGTGCCATGACATCTCGACTACCGGGCCGCAGCTCGTGTAGCCTTCATTTGCCCTAGAGATGTCCATCGACCCCCGACTTCGTCCATCTCCATCGGCGTACTTTTGTTTATAACCAGACTGAGCCACAAACTAAGCCTTACCCACTAGACATTTGGAAGTACGGTAGTGCTTTGCAACAGAGGCCCGAAGACCGGTCCTTATATGGCCGAGGTGCTACTATCAAAACCATGCACCCCGAGCCCAGCCTAAAACCATTTTGAGGATTTTGAATAGAGGGGTAGGTGTGAATCCAATTCCACAATAATCCAACCATTCCATAGTGTCCAGGTGAGATGAATATTCCTAAAGTCTAGAGTTGTAAAACCACCTAATGTTGCCTAATTAATCAGCTAAGCATCTACCTAAATTCATACTAGTGGTACCATAAATAGAGTACCCACTAGTTGGGGTTTTGTTTATTCTAGGGTGAACAAGGTATTAATAACAATAACAACAATAATAAGGTCATAACAGAGGTAAATAGGCATGGCTAAATAAAACAGTGATAACGCGGGAATTTAAATAAAGCGATAATGCAATAATTTAAATCAAAATAATATTATAAAATGGGATGCAATATGTTCAAGGATGATGTGACTTGCCTTGCTCGCTTTCCCAAACGTCGGCTTCAACCTCCACGAAGAGCGGATCTTCCGAAGCTGCAGCGTCTACACGACCAAAAGAAAAGAAAAGGGCTTTTACTCTAATAAACTCCGCATAACAAGCAGGAACAAAGCACAAGAATGGGTTCTTGACTTCTTAAGGAAAAATTAGAGACTTGAATGGTCCAATTCCGAGTTCAAATGGCCAAGTTATGGCCATTTGAAGTTTATATGCTTTTTAAATGAACATTTACGAATTTCTTCATTTAAATTTTAATTTAAAAGGGATTTATTGCGTCAACCGAGAGGGAGGGGCGCGCGGACCAGGTCCACGGGAGTGGGGCCCACGCGGCAGCCTCACGGTCCACGGTGGACCGTGTGCACCCGGGCTCACACCGGCCGGCGCCGTGGGCCCCACGCGTCAGCTGCACCTGAGGGCGCGGGCGGCTGATGGCCGGGCCCCACGCGGCAGCCACTCGGTGCGCCCGAGGGCGGCCATGCCGGTGCGGTCGGCGGGAGGCGGCGCCCCCGTGCCCCGATGGTCGCTGCCGGCGACCACCGGCGCGGCGGAGTGGCGGCCGAGAGAGGGGAGGGAAGGGGGAAAGGAGGCGGCGGTCCACGGCTCACCCCGGGGCGACGGCGGCGACGGAGGCGGCCGGAGCGAAGGGAGGCGGCGGCGCGGCTCGGGTCGACGGGGACGGCGGCGCTCCGGCGGTCGGCGACCGAAACGGAGGGGTGGACGAGGTCGGCGAGGATGCGGCGAAGCCGAAGGAGGCGGCGCCGAGGTGGGTGGCGGTCCGGGGCAACGACGGCGGCGGACCGGAGCTCGGCGGCGACGGCGGATAGAGAGAGCGACGTCGCGAGCTCGAATCCGGCGAGGAGGAAGGGCGGCGAGAGGCAAAAACGGACGGAGGAGGTGCGGGGAGGGTTTAAATAGGGTTGGAAGGGGGAGAGAGCGGCCGGAGAGGAAGGAAACCGGAGCGGGAGGTTGGCCTCCATCAATGGCGCCGGCGAGATTTGCGGGGGCAAATCCGTCCGTTTGAACGCAAGAGAGAGAGGGAAAAATGGGGGGAAAGGGAGAGGGGATCACGGGGAGTGATTTCCCCCACTTTATTGCACGCGGGGACGGCGGGATGTGGCGGATTTGGCGGCGGCGGCGGCGCTTGGCGCGGGCGGGGCGGCGGGAGCGGCGGGAGGTCGGGGATGACGGGTGGGCCCCACCCGTCAGCAAGGGTGGCGGGCGGGCCCGCCCGTTAGTGGCGCGCGCGCGGGGAGGGGCCGAGTGGGCCGCGGGGAGAGGAGAGAGAGAGAGAGAGGGGGAAGAGAGATGGGCCGGGCCGGCCCAAGGGAGGGAAGGAGGACTTTTTGGGTTTTTCTTCTTATAAAACTTTTTCAACTTTGTTTATTTCTTCTTAATTATTATTTGTGCTCTGAAAATTCCACTAAAATTTATTTACATATTTTAGGCTTTTAGGAAATATACAAAAATCCTCTAAGCCTTGTTTGACTTTTACTTTGCACATTTTAATTTTTGGAGGCTTTCACAAGGATTTTAATTATTCTAGGCATAATTTTAAAGGATATATTTTAGGGTCGTTTTGGGACGTGACAAACCTACCCCCCTTAAATGGAATCTCGACCCCGAGATTCGGAAGAACTAGCGAAGAGATCGGGATGGGCTGCCTTCAGCTCGTCTTCACGCTCCCAAGTAGCTTCTTCCTCGGAGTGGTTGCTCCATTGGACCTTGCAAAAACGGATTACCCGGTTCCTGGTCCTGCGCTCCATGGTGTCCAGGATTTTCACTGGTCTCTCCACGTAGGTCAAGTCTTCGCGAACTTCAATCTGCTCTGAGTCGGCCTGCTCGGACGGCACTCGAAGACATTTCTTGAGCTGCGACACATGGAACACATTATGCACGTTGCCCAAGGATGCGGGCAGCTCCAACTGGTAAGCGACTTCTCCGCGTCGAGCAATGATGCGGAAAGGACCCACGAACCGAGGTGCGAGCTTCCCTTTCGTCTGAAACCTGTGTACACCTCGCAATGGCGTGACCCGAAGGTACACAAAATCGTCCACTGCGAATTCTAGGTTACGGCGTCGGTTGTCTGCATAACTTTTCTGCCGAGACTGTGCCACCTTTAGATTATTCCGAATGGTTCTGACTTTAGCTTCAGCTTCTCTCAGGATATCAGTCCCAAACACTTGGCTTTCCCCAACTTGGTCCCACAATAGCGGTGTCCGGCATTTGCGGCCATACAACGCTTCATAGGGTGCCATTTGTAGGTTGGCTTGGTAGCTATTATTGTAGGAGAACTCGGCATAGGGGAGACTCTTATCCCAGGTCTTCCCGAAATCTAGAACACAGGCACGGAGCATATCTTCTAGGATCTGATTTAGACGCTCGGTCTGTCCATCTGTCTGCGGGTAATACGCGGTGCTGAAATTTAATCGGGTACCCAACTCTTCTTGGAGCTTCTTCCAGAAGTGAGAGGTGAATTGGCTTCCCCGATCAGATACAATTTTCTTAGGAACACCATGGAGACTCACGATCCTAGCGAAGTAGAGTTCGGCTAGTTTGTTCCCTCCATAGGTGGTCTTCACAGGAATAAACCGAGCTACCTTGGTTAGTCGGTCCACGACTACCCATATAGAATCATATCCGCCTCGGGTTTTTGAAAGTCCGGTGATGAAATCCATCCCAATTTCATCCCATTTCCATTCTGGTACTTGGAGAGGTTGGAGAAGTCCGGCCGGTCGTTGGTGCTCGGCTTTGACACGCTGGCACACATCACAAAGGGCCACGAACTCTGCAATTTCCCGCTTCATACTAACCCACCAGTATTTCTCTTTCAAGTCCAAGTACATCTTCGTGCTGCCAGGATGGATGGAATAGGGACTTTCATGAGCTTCCTGAAGTATTAACTGTTTAAGTTCCCTGTCGTCTGGAACGCATACCCGATTTCCGTTCCATAGGGTTCCGTGTTCATCCTCTGTGAAACCAGCGGCTTTACCCTGTTTCATATTCTTGAGGAGTCCATGCATATCCAGATCATTCTTCTGAGCCTCGCGGATTTGATCGAGCAAGGTAGGCTTGGCTTCTAGCGTAGCCAAGAATCCACGACCAACTATGCTTAGGTTCAGGGCTTCCATCTGTTGATTAAGTTCCGGTGGAATGCCACGGACGCCAAGAGTGTTGCAATGGCTTTTTCGACTTAGAGCGTCGGCGACCACGTTGGCCTTACCAGGATGAAGAGGATTCCCACATCATAATCCTTGATGAGTTCTAACCATCTTCTCTGCCGAAGATTCAGATCCGACTGAGTGAAGATGTATTACAAACTCTTATGATCAGTATATATTTCACAGCGATTCCCGATGAGATAGTGCCGCCAGATCTTTAGAGCATGAACCACAGCGGCTAACTCCAAATCATGGGTAGGGTAGTTGCCTTCATGGGGCCGAAGCTGGCGTGAGGCATAGGCTACCACATGACCTTCCTGCATGAGCACACACCCCAATCCTTGGCGTGAAGCGTCACAGTACACCAGGAAGTCCTTGCGAGTATCCGGTAAGATTAAAACTGGCGAGGAAACCAGCTTTTCCTTGAGAGTTTGGAACGCCTTCTCACATTGCGGGCTCCACACCAATTTTTCTTCTTTCTTCAGCAACTGTCATGGGTCGAGCGATTTTGGAGAAGTTCTCGATGAACCTCCGGTAGTATCCTGCCAAACCCAAAAAGCTGCGAAGCTGAGTGACTGTCTTGGGTTGCTTCCAATCAGTGACGGCGGTCACCGTTTCGGGATCCACAGCAACTCCTTTAGCAGATATCAGGTGCCCTAAGAACTTGACTTCGGACAACCAGAACTCACACTTGCTGAGCTTGGCATACAACTGGTGTTCCCGCAACTTTCCCAACACCAAACGGAGATGCTGCTGATGGTCTTCCTCTGATTGTGAGTACACTAGAATGTCGTCAATGAAAACCACAACAAACTTATCCAAGTATTCCATGAACACTTTGTTCATTAAGTTCATGAAGAAGGCAGGAGCATTGGTCAGACCGAATGACATCACCGTGAATTCATACAGTCCGTATCGCGTGGTGAATGCGGTCTTCGGGATATCTTCTTCACGAATACGCAATTGGTGATATCCGGAGCGAAGATCGATTTTAGAAAAGACAGTGGCACCTTTAAGCTGATCGAACAGATCATCGATCCGGGGAAGAGGGTACTTGTTTTTGATAGTAACTTCATTGAGAGCTCTGTAGTCAACACACATCCTCTTTGTCTTGTCCTTCTTTTCCACAAAAATCACGGGAGCACCCAGGGGGAAGTGCACGGCCGTATATACCCCTTTTCTTTCAACTCTTCCAACTGTCTCTTGACTTCGGCCAGTTCATTTGCTGCCATACGGTAGGGTCGCTTGTACAGAGGAGTGGTTCCTGGAGCAAGATCTATCCGGAACTCAATCTCTCGCTTGGGCGGCATACCGGGTAGTTCTTCCGGAAACACATCTCCGAACTCACTGATGATGGGGATTTCTGACGGTCCTATCTGATGAAGTTCTGAACTGCCGATAGAGGTTGAGGGTGCAAAGAAAACAACCGGTTGTTCTGGCCCCCGATACAGAGTGACAATGCGCCTTGCGCAATCCACTACTCCTTGGACTCCTTGGAATTGAGCCAACCAATTCATCCCAAGGATCACATCCAAGTTCTTGGTGTCCAGAAGAATCAAATCCGAGGGAAAAGGGATTCCCTGGATTTCTATAGGAACGGCAGGGCTATAATACTTTGCTGTCATAACCCCTCCAGGGGTGGTGATGAGCAGAGGGTTCCTAAGCCTTTCTACCCCCAACTGATTTTTCCCCACGAATGGCACAGATATAAACAAGTGGGAAGCTCCAGAGTCGAACAAAATGGTAGCAGGGATGGAATGAATGAGGAACGTACCAACGATGACGTCTGGAGTTGTCAGCACATCCTCGGCAGTCACGTGGTTCACACGACCCCGAGTAACATCCTTACCTCCGTTGTTGGGGCGGGGAGGCGCTTGGCCTTGCTGGCGCCTCGGCTTTGGGCATTTATCCGCAAAGTGCCCGGGCTCGAAGCAGTTGAAGCACAGACGCTGCTGACCTTGAGCGTCTCTGTGGCCTTGTCCAGGCTGCACGGCTGGCGTAGGAGGACGGGGTGCACGGGTCCCTTGCTGACTCTGCTGTTGCTGCGGCTGTGGGACACGCACCACGAATTGAGGTCGGGGCGCGGAGCGAGGTTGCTGCTGCTGCTGCGGCTGCGAGGAGGATCCCCCTGGGTAGGGATTGGTGTGGCGGACCCTTTGGTTAGCCCCCTGTTGATTGCGGAAATTCGCCAAGCGACGCTTGTGCGACTCCAGTTCCTTGTGCTTGGCTTCCAAGCGGATGCTCTTGTCCACCAGACGCTGGAAATCAGGATAATCCCCGGAGACAAGACCCACGGACAGCTCAGGGTCCATTCCTGCCAAGAACTTCTCCTGCTTTTCCTCATCTTCCCGAACATCCTCCGGGGCGTACCGGGCCAAGTTGTTAAACTCATGCAAATACTCCATCACGGAGCGGTTGCCTTGCTTCAACTCCCGGAATTCCCTTTTCTTAAGGGCCATGACTCCGGCGGGCACATGGGTCCTGCGGAAAGCGGCGGTGAAGCGGGCCCAGGTGATAGGCTGTCCTTCGGGCTGCGTAGCCTGGAAGTGGTCCCACCATAGGCTGTCCTCATCGTTGCACTGCACGGTATCCAACATTTTCCCCACGGCATGCAACCAATCCAAGGCATCCACGGGGTTATAGGAGCTAGAGATGGTAGGCGGGCGGATGCGGAGGAACTCGGCGAGTTTAGAATGTTGCGGGGGTGGTGGTGGAGGTGGAGTATTATTCTGTGGTGGATTTTGGATGTGATGGAGGAAAGCAGCCATCATGTTGGCCTGCTGGGTGAGGATTTGGGTGAGGATGGAGTTGGTGTCTGGTGGTGGTGGTGGAGGCGGGGGAGGAGGTGGAGGTGGGCTGCCATGGTTGTTGTGGTTGCTGCCTTCGGGGTGACTGCCTTCACCAGTAGCAGCACTTCTCCTGGTTGTCACCATCTGAAAATTCCACACAGAACCGACAAACAGAGAGAGCTGACTATTAAAACTAACCACCCACGACTACCATAATTCTTGAATTTATTACTGCTATTAAATTGGTTCATTACGGTTCAAGTTGCT
The DNA here is from genome assembly GCF_000147395.1 of Oryza glaberrima. NCBI lineage: Eukaryota > Viridiplantae > Streptophyta > Magnoliopsida > Poales > Poaceae > Oryza > Oryza glaberrima. Next base: position 9,342,850 of record NC_068333.1, read on the forward strand.
TAAGCAAATAAAATAAAGACAGGCTCCGACACAGTTATACCACACATAGGTATAACCATGCCCCACACGACTCTAGCAGGAAAACAAACGAAAAGAACACACGCGCGAGCCTACTAACTGCTCGTCTACTTCTGCGACGGGCCAGGGCGAAAGGTGAGCAGCAGCGCATCCTCCGTGCTACCAACGCCAGAGGCTCCCTCCTCCTGAGGAACCGAGGGCGCGGGCTCGGCGCGAGGGGTCTCGACGAAGCAGGTCCATGCCAAGGACTGACGAACAAGCTTGGGCCTGGAGGTACTCTTGCGGGCGGTGATCTTCAGGCTGCGACAGGCGCGGCGGCGCTTGGGGCGACAGACCTCTCCCTGGGCGATCTTGAGCTGACACAGTTGCGCCTCCACTGCGTCTAGGTCCTTCTTCAGCTGCAGATTCTCCTGACGCAGCTCCAGGATCTTCATGTTGTTCTCGACCAACCCACGGCGCACCATATGATGGAAGTCGATACGGGCTGCGTCGTACGCCTCCACCATGCGCGCCAGGTGCATGATGGTAGCGTCATCCTCCGAGCTAGCATCCCTGAAGGTGGCGTAGTCGCGGGCTCCTCCGCGACGAGGGTGGTAGCGGTAGGGCGAGTGCTACAACTCGTCCGGGTAGCGCTGGTGAAGAGTGCCAATGGCGAGGAGCGCGGCGTTCTGGCAAGCGGCGAAGAAAGAATCTCCACCCGCGGTGACTGCCAACGAAGTCCTCTCGGGTGAGCCAGTGAGGATCACTGCAGTGACCTCCCAAGCAGCGTGGGGCTCTGCATCGTCACCCTCCTGCTTCGGGAGCTGCTTGCCCTGGCAGTCCACTCCATGCGGATACCCCAAGACAATGCACATGTCCCGCAACTCCAAAACGAAGCCAGTCAGGTCCAGGCCATGACGGTTGATGCTGCCAGCCATCTACAAACAAAAACAAAAGAGGAAAGCAACATTTTAAAGATCAGATTTTGACGATAAATGAAGCAGCAGGACAGAGAGAGACTAGAGGATTTTCACAAATAAGAAAGGATTTTTATTTCGAAAATATTGCTAAGGCTTGGGATCCAAAGCTCATCCTAGGGTCAAAGGAGGCTCTGATACCAACTTGTCACGACCGGAATTAACCTAGCGGGCGTTCCTTACGTGCGTGTATTATTCCTTGTCCCAGGAGGCAAGGTACACCAAAAGTTGATACAATACAGAGTTTAACAAGCGGAAGCGTAAATAGTTACTTTATTACATGGGCGGCGAAGGCCCAGCACACACAAAGACAAACGGGAAACAGCGGAAGACTAGGGCGACGACCACAGGCGCTTGACGGCAGGCACGAGCTAGACACCAAAGCCTTCATCATCCAGGGGCTCCTCTTCTGGGTTTGGAAAAAATTGAGCAAGACTGAGTACAACCACCGTACTCAACAAGACACACCCATAAGTGCAGAATAAATGCAAGGGAGTACAAGGGGGTTATAATATAAGGGGTTAGGGTTTGCAGTAAACAGCATTAAAAGACACTTAGTTGCTCAAAGCTATTTTGTAAATACGATCCTAGAGCTATACAATATTATTAATCAAGGCCGTGAACCCACACGAAACTGCCTTAACCCAAGGCCTACGATGATTCAGACCGAACTGGCAACCCGACCCTGGGTCCCAGCTCGTCCCAAGCCAACCCAGGCCAACCATTCCACATTTTAGTTGTTAAGCAGGTTTTAAGAATTAAAACACTAACTTGGGTACATTGCTTGGCTTGCCCATAACCGAGGGCGCGGCTATTCGAATAGGTTATACTCTGATCAGAGGTGTACATCTTTACCCACAAGACACCTCTTCCTCACGTGTAACCACGTGCCACATACCACCACGGTATACGGACGGAAGACGTGACATAGTTTCCAACCCATCCTAGCCATAGACAAGAGTACCGACCCAACCCCACCTACGACCGGGATCTCTGGGACAGGTAGGCAGGACTGAGCCCCTAGCAGCAGGATACCGGCCCTGTGCCATGACATCTCGACTACCGGGCCGCAGCTCGTGTAGCCTTCATTTGTCCTAGAGATGTCCATCGACCCCCGACTTCGTCCATCTCCATCCGTGTACTTTTGTTTATAACCAGACTAAGCCACAAACTAAGCCTTACCCACTAGACATTTGGAAGTACGGTAGTGCTTTGCAACAGAGGCCCGAAGACCGGTCCTTATATGGCCGAGGTGCTACTATCAAAACGATGCACCCCGAGCCCAGCCTAAAACCATTTTGAGGATTTTGAATAGAGGGGGAGGTGTGAATCCAATTCCACAATAATCCAACCATTCCATAGTGTCCAGGTGAGATGAATATTCCCAAAGTCTAGAGTTGTAAAACCACCTAATGTTGCCTAATTAACCAGCTAAGCATCTACCTAAATTCATACTAGTGGTACCATAAATAGAGTACCCACTAGTTGGGGTTTTGTTTATTCTAGGGTGAACAAGGTATTAATAACAATAACAACAATAATAAGGTCATAACAGAGGTAAATAGGCATGGCTAAATAAAACAGTGATAACGCGGGAATTTAAATAAAGCGATAATGCAATAATTTAAATCAAAATAATTTTATAAAATGGGATTCAATATGTTCAAGGATGACGTGACTTGCCTTGCTCGCTTTCCCAAACGTCGGCTTCAACCTCCACGAAGAGCAGATCTTCCGAAGCTGCAGCGTCTACACGATCAATGGAAAAGAAAAGGGCATTTACTCTAATAAACTCCACATAACAAGCAGGAACAAAGCACAAAAATGGGTTCTTGACTTCTTAAGGAAAAATTAGAGACTTGAACGGTCCAATTCCGAGTTCAAATGGCCAAGTTATGGCCATTTGAAGTTTATATGCTCTTTAAATGAATATTTACGAATTTCTTCATTTAAATTTTAATTTAAAAGGGATTTATTGCGTCAGCCGAGGGAGAGGGGCGCGCGGACCGGGTCCACGGGAGTGGGGCCCACACAGCAGCCTCACGGTCCACGGTGGACAGGGTGCACCCGGGCTCACACCGGCCGGCGCTGTGGGCCCCACGCGTCAGCCGCACCCGAGGGCACGGGCGACTGACGGCCGGGCCCCACGCAGCAGCCACTCGGCGCACCCGAGGGCGTCCATGCCGGCGCGGTCGGCGGGAGGCGGCGCCCCCGCTCCCCGATGGTCTCCGCCGGCGACCACCGGTGCGGCGGAGCGGCGGCCGAGAGAGGGGAGGGAAGGGGGAAAGGAGGCGGCGGTCCACGGCTCACCCCGGGGCGACGGCGGCGACAGAGGAGGCGGCCGGAGCGGAGGGAGGCGGCGGCGCGGCTCGGGTCGACGGGGACGGCGGCGCTCAGGCGGTCGGCGACCGAAATGGAGGGGTGGACGAGGTCGGCGAGGATGCGGCGAAGCCGAAGGAGGCGGCGCCGAGGTGGGAGTCGGTCCAGGGCGACGATGGCGGCGGACCGGAGCTCGGCGGCGACGGCGGAGAGAGAGAGCGATGTCGCGAGCTCGAATCCGGCTAGGAGGAAGGGCGGCGAGAGGCGGAAATGGACGGAGGAGGTGCGGGGAGGGTTTAAATAGGGTTGGAAGGGGGAGAGAGCGGCCGGAGAGGAAGGAAACCGGCGCGGGAGGTCGGCCACCATCAATGGCGCCGGCGAGATTTGCGGGGGCAAATCCACCCGTTTGAACGCAAGAGAGAGAGGGAAAAATGGGGGGAAAGGGAGAGAGGGTCACGGGGAGTGATTTCCCCCACTTTATTGCACGCAGGGACGGCGGGATGCGGCGGATTTGGCGGCGGCGGTGGCGCTTGGCGCGGGCGGGGCGGCGGGAGCGGCAGGAGGTCGGGGATGACGGGTGGGCCCCACCCGTCAGCGAGGGTGGCGGGTAGGCCCGCCCGTCAGCGGTGCGCGCAGGGAGGGGCCGAGTGGGCCGCGGGGAGAGGGGAGAGAGAGAGAGGGGGGGAAGAGAGATGGGCCGGGCCGGCCCAAGGGAGGGAAGGGGGACTTTTAGGGTTTTTCTTTTTATAAAACTTTTAGGGGCACATTTTAATTTTTGGAGGCTTTCACAAGGATTTTAATTATTCTAGGCATAATTTTAAAGGATATATTTTAGGGTCGTTTTGGGACGTGACAATTACTCGGTCCATCGAACGAGCCCCTGGGTGCTAGGAATCGGCCCAAAGGCAACTATCCATCGACAAACCAAACAGAAAGCATAGGAAGATAGAACTCCATAACTCGATAGGCACTCCATTTTTACTTGAATTATATCGCAAGCAATCAAGATAGACATTGTGAAAAATGTTGAAAAAAAATATAATATAACATGATGAGGACACAACTAGCTCGGATATAACCATGACTACCTTATGTATTAATCAACCAAAGGTGCATATATTCTATATTAGATTTACATGTTATATATTTGAACAAATGTTGCTACACAATGAGTTTCCTGTGTTTTTGTTCGCAGAGGTACTTGCTTGGGCGAAGGAAAAGAGACCGAGCGTAACGAATTCATGGATGATCAAAGAAGTTGATTGGGGACCAAATCAAGACCTTCTCCAAGTCCACTTCTATCTCATCACGTCACTTTTGGTCCATAGAAGACAGGAGATAAAGTTCTACACGTTTTGGATTCGGATTCGGGCCTCCTGACAGCATCAACATCAAACGGACCTAGCCGCTGATCTAGAAGGAATTTCGGGGCCCATGAGTACTTGTTGGAAAGCTTATGGAGTCTACTTTCAGATGGTTGGTCCCACATCAAAATTCCTACCGAGCTGCCAGGAATCTGCAAAACAAGCCACGTATCTCATCCAGTCCGAATCTGACTCGGGTTTTGGGCCTTGTAATTGTGTCGTGGGCTTAGCCCAAGGGGTTGTGCACCCTAGGGCAACCTTAGGATATCCCTAATCATATTAATTCAGTAGCCGTCATCGTTTAGAGTTGGGTTTTGCTTAGATTATTCTGTCAAGAACAGTTTCGCCGCTAGATCGGTTTGTGGAACCCCAAATTCGAGTGCTTAATTATTGATATGCAATTTGGTTGCAATCTATCTTATTCTTGCTTGTGTTCTTCGATTCGCATACAGGGATTAGCCTTCTCGGTGAGGTCAACCGGGTTTTGGCACCGTTAATGACTAGAGGAGACGTGGTGCTGCGATTGCGGGGCTCAGTAGCATGTTCGTTCGGAAGCCGGATTGAGTTGTGTCGCGACTCCGCCCAAATCGAATGTTTATCAATACCTATCGGAAGATCGGGACCTAACATCCCTCATCATAACATCTGTAGCCCCCGATTGACTAGTCAACGACGAACCAGTTGATGTAGTGAGGAAGAGGAAAAGGAAAATATCATATAAAGAATGAAATAAATGATGACTTAGCTTTTTGGTATTCCACTTGGTGACGGCAGAGATGGCCAATGTGAGAACAAGCCCCATTAATAGTAACGAAAACACTAGCCGTGGAAGCAGCCGAGGCAGCCGGCGGTGAATATAAAAATGCCCATCAATGGCAGCGGAGTTGTCACGCCCGGAATTTCTATCCAAAATTCCAAACGCTTACATGTGCGCGAACCCTCGTCCAGGAATCAGCCGAGGCACACAATAACAAATTGATAATAGAGTACAATTATTACTCTAATTAATAAGCGAATAAAATGTCATTACAGAGGTAGATAGTTCCTCTCAATCAATAAAGATCTAAGCAGCGGAAAATAAGATAAACGGCGCAGACATTTCCACTCCACAAGCAGCTTGACCAGGGCTACACCTAATCCTTCACACCATCAGCATCACTGTAGAACTCCTCCTCTGATGAATGATTGCAAGGTGAGTATATGACATACTCAGCAAGCCACGCAGCAAATATGCAAGTGCACAGGATAACAAAGGATGGCATAATAGGGTTTCATTTGCTTAAACAGCATTTAATAAACATTTCAGAATTTAGTAAAACAGTTGAGTAATAATTAAACAATATTAATCCAACGCTATACAACATACCCTGTTGCATAGGCCCAACCATTCTGAACAACCAATCCCGGCTGCACAGTTCTATCTCCAAACCAGGAATATACCATTCCAAACCAGGAGCTAATCAAATTATTACCAGTCATAGCATCTTTTATTATGATGAGAGGTGTGAGACTAATCACGAAAGACATTGTTAGACCTGCCCATAACCGCGGGCACGGCTATTCGAATAGTTTTACTCTGACCAGAGGTGTACCACTGTACCCACAAGACACAGCCCCACGACATGTCACCATGCGCCTTGATACCACCACGGTACCTCAGAAAGGAGCTGTGACAGTACCCCTCGCACAACACAATCCACCACAGCGCACCGTTCCTGGATCATAATCACCCCCTTATAAACAAGGCATGGACTCCCCAGCGACCCCCGTGGGCTTATCTCCACCACTTCTCAGTCTGGTGCCCCGCAATGAACCATGCTATACAAAAGGTAAAGCCGTTGCCCACGCTGGCTTGTGGTTGGCACGGTTAATGTTTCACAACCGAGACTCGTGAACCGGTCCTTAATTGTCATGAGCACGACCATCAAAACCATGTGCTCACAACCCACCATTATCAGGTTTTAGTTGGCAAATTAATTAATTTACCAATCATGATTAACCATCATGAGTCATCATTAAGTCATCATTAAATAATAGTGAGTCATAAGTTATCCCAATAGTGTGCTAAAGTTTCTAAGCATGGCTAAGCAATCACATCTAATATCTAGCTGAACCAATATAAAGCTCAACTAGTCAATTTATAAGAACCCAAGGTATCAAGGAATAAAGTAATCAAGAACAAAAGGGCTATAACAAACAATAGGTTAATTCCACCCAATGACATTCGAAAATAAATGCAATAGTTGAATAGAAACAATAGCTTTAAACGGGATCAACATGTTCAAAGGGTTATTTGGGATCTGTGTGACTTGCCTTGCTGGCCTTGGAACTCTTCAAATTCTTCTCCTGCGAAAACGGACCCTCCGGAAACGTCGGAATCTAAACAGAAAAGAGCAAAACACCAAAACAGCACATAAACAAGCATGAACAGTACATGTGGATATTTTTAACATGTAGATCTCAATTTTAGAAAAATTTAGAGACTTGAACCAACTAAATCCGAGCTAAGATGAATTAGTTATGAATTTTTAAAGATTAAATCAGATTAAAACACTTATATGGATTTTAATTGAATTATGACGCAATAATGAATTATTTTTGAAAAGGAAAAGAGGATTTATTGCGTCAGCGGCTAGGGTTTGCGGTGGACCGGGTGCACGGCGACGGTTCACGGGAACGGACGGCCGAGATCGATCCATCCAAAACGAACGGCCGAGATCGATCGGTCCACAGCCAGACCACGGCGGTCGGCACCGATGGCGTCAGCGGTGACGTCACCTCCGGCGGCGACCGAACCGCGCGAGCTCGCCGGCGAACGACGGCACGGCGACGTGAACGGAGAGCACCTACAGGTAGCGGACGGCACGGCGAACTCACCGGTGACCAACGAAGCGGCGGAAGAACAACGGACGGCGACAGCGGCGAAGAAGAAACGACGGCGACCTCCGGCTTAACGACGGCAACGGTGTTCCGGCGGTCGACAGCGACGGCGGAGGGGCGGACGAGGACGGCGACGCGACGACGACCACGATGGCGACCTCCCCGAGCGACGGCGACGACTGGAGCGACGGCGGCGCACGGCTGGAGCGGCGGCGACGACAGCGGCGCGAGGGCTCACGGCGCTAGGGCTCTACGGAAGACGAGAGGCAAAGGCGAGGGTGGCGACGGGTAGCGGAGACACCGGGGATCCTTTCAAAGGGGCAAGGAGGCGGCGGCGAAGGCCCACGGCGACCGGCGACGCGAAGGAAAGGTTAGGGTTCGGGAGAGAGAGACGAATCCGATTCGAGATCGAATCCTCCGCTTTCCAAACGATTTTAGCCGAAGTTCCAAAAGGGAAAAGGTAGAGGAGATCGAGAAGATCATTTCCCCTCTCTTGATTTCACCGGAAACGGAAAGGGGCGGCTGGATTTGGAAGGAGACGACGGCGGCGCGGCGCTAGGGTTTCGGGCGGCGGCGGCGCGAGGAAGACGACGAGTCTGACAGGTGGGCCCCACCTGTCAGCGGGCGGACGCGCGCGCGCGAGCGACGGCTGCGGCTGCGGACTGGGCCGACTTGGGCCGGGAGAGAGAGAGAAGGTTTTGGGCCGACTTTCGGCCCAAAGCCAAAAGAGACTTTTTGAAACTTTTGCCAATTTAAATTATTCATGAAATGCAATTCCATTTATTAAAAATACTTCCTTAGCTCAAATAAATCCCAGAAAAATCTAGGAATTATAGAATTAAGCAAAGTATTTAATAAAATTTTATCTGGCCCCATTTTATATTGGAATTTATTATTTAAAATTAGATCTTCTCTTCTAGGCTTTTAAAAATCAATTCTAATAATTCCAATTAAACAACAATTTATATATATTTGAAATTTTTAGGGTGTGACAGGAGTCCTCCAACCGTATAGGCGGAAACACCAGTTAGTCGGCGATGAAGGCGAGCCGGTGGTGGAGACGTAGATGCCCAATAACGGTGGTGTGACCATCCAACCGTATAGGCATGGACACCCGTCGGCGGCAGTGAAGGAAAACCGGTCGGTGAAGATGTAGATGCCCATCTACGGTGGTGGGACCAACTAACCGTGTAGGCGAGGACACCAGGCGGCGGCAGCGGCGGCGAAGGCAAGCCGGTGGTGAAGACGTAGACGCCTATCAGTGGCGGCATAATAGGCCAGCCGTGCAGACTAAGATACCAGTCGACAGCGTACATGCAAGACAAACGACAACAAAATAATTGTTGGTTAGCATCAACTAATAAACAGATTAACTCTGTAGATGTGATGTGCATGTTTTTATTAATCTCCTGTACTCAGGGACGCCAGACCCATTAATGCATGCATGAGGAGATGGTTAGTGCAGATCGTGCCGACATGCGTCCATCCGTGATTAGTATCAAAAATAGTGATAACCAATAGATCAGAAGGATTAAACCAGGGAACGGAGAAACTGCTCGGCACTCCCGTACGGTCTATCTAGGATGGACTATATGATTTGGTTGGTCAGACGAGCTCCCGTAGCAACACAGTGGCAATCAGGAGAAACTCACCGACAGTCGTACATGCAACAAAAAAAAATCAGAATAGATAAATATGTGTTATTAATTAATCAAAATACAGAGGTTGCGAGGTAGAATGGCCGAAACCCATCTCCCAGCAGTGAAAGGTTGTTTGATCTCGATTGCTATCCTATGCATGCGAACAACCATCACGTCTGGGGGTGGCCGAACAGATAAGCAGCCGCTTGTGACTCCGATCATAGAAGCCGCCAGCGACATGGACTCAAAATCAGATTAACCCGAGATTAGCAACCAGCAAACAAAAAAATAAGATTAATCTAGATGGGACAAACATGCATATATATATATATATATATATAGGACACTCATATGGTATATGTGTGCGCGCTTGCTGTATCGGTTATATATGCATCCGCACAATAGATCAATCTCGTGCATGCTTGCCGACGGGCACATCATCTCGCAAAACAAACCATCCCTCAATCTGATAAATTAATATAATGACAAAATAGATTGGAGCGGCAAACCCCGTAACGTCGTTGAGGATTGGAGCTATCAAACTCGTCGAGATTCATCTCCCTGCCCCGTGAGGGAAAACGAATCTGGTAACTCCTAATATTTGTTCCATCACACTTGACGAGGAACTCGACGCTACCCCTACTGGCGCGCTGACTGGCGAAACAATATTTCAGCATTATAAAGGGATAGCGCATGAGACCTAAAAATGGGGCCTAAAAATGGACGGATGTGGAGACAAGGATTTAGACAGGTTCAGACCCTCTCGATGAGAGGTAATACGCTGCTCCTGTTTGGGGATTTAATCCGCCGGTTGTGTTATTGATCTGACGACAGGTTGTGTGTATGCTCCCTAGAGGGCCTCGTGCCCACCTTATATAGGATGGGGGGCAGGATTACAAGATAGAAACCATAACCAATACGGTATCGGTTTCCTAAATCTACTTTACAATATTACCGAACCATGACTTTGGACGGTTCCGTAATATACAAGGAAACGTAATACCCAAGTCATGATCCGTTACATATTCCATAGATATAAGTTATCCCCTATAACTAGTCAGATAACCCTATCGTGTGGGTATAGGGTACCCATAATCTCCACATGTAGGGCTATATAAAAAAAAGCTCAAAAAAAAAAGCTCAAGTCTCGCAATCTATTCGAACTTGGCTCGTCATAGACTCGACTCGAGCTCGGCTCGAGCTTAAAAAAAATCGAGCTCAAGCCTGAACTAAAGCTCATGCACCATTTCGAGCCGAGCTCGAATAGCTCTCTAATGGCTCGAGCGTGTTTTTCTAGCGTAGTAACGAACTCCTCACTACCAAAGTTGTTCTCCCATGTCTCTTGAAGCAGCCTTGATATTTGTTGAAGTACTAATTTAAAATGGTGTCAAACACAAGGCTAGCTAGCTGTTATACCAGTACTACCTCCTAGCTACTGCCTGTGAAGTACTAGGAGTGTTATCGTTGACCTGATAACAATCCGGTCTAGGTGGGGTTGGCTCAGACCCAACAAATTAAGGTTGTCCGGACCCTAACAGTTCTTAAAAGACTAGTCCAATAGGGGAAGGGTGGCTCTCCCATTTAAGGTGGCTTCCTCCTCCCAAGCTAAGCAAGGTGGGATTATTTAGGGGCTCACACGGTCGCCGCCCGATTTTTGCGTCTTTGTTAGCGGGAAATAGTGGAGGATGTCCTCATCATTGTGTTAACAACCAAATTTGGTAATTTCAGTATTGGAGATGGAGATAAAACTGAGGCGGAATCCAAGATGGAAATCGTTCCAGAAACAGAGCGATGATCGGCTAAAGTCCGAATCGGCTGAGACTGGGATCGGCAGAATCCGAGTTGGACAAGGTTAGCCGATTGAGCTGAGTCCGACAATGTGACGCGGTACACATTGTCGGGTTGAGTTAATGTGCTTCATGAGGATTGCCATGCACGGATAGAGTCATGAGAAGGCAATTGTATCTATTAATTAGGATGTTTCATGTAATTTCCTTAGTGATATGTTTGGGCAAAAGTTTGCCGCAAAGACTTATGGTATCTTAGAGTTTGTTAGAGATAAGAGTCGTATCCGACACGGACATATTTTGTAATCTCGTGTATAAATAGACCCCGAACCCCAGTAATACAACAACACACGTTCAATACAATCTCGGCGCATCGCCACCATTTTACTTTTATTTTGTTTCGACGAGTTCTTGCTTTCGGGTTGAGCTGCATCGGTTTCGATCTTCAACTAGAGGTAAAACTTGTTATTACGACCTGCGTTCTCGGGATTAGTGCTTCCATCTTTATGATACTCTAATCTTGTTTATGTAATTCGTCGAGTTATCATATATTCTGTATAATCTTCGACAATATTGTTATTTAACCTTCAATCGGCTAACATCTATTATCGGAAAGCAGCCGATTAGGTTAAATATCAACGTTGACTTATATAGGATATCAACCACTCTATGAAGCAACCAGCGGCTTGATTGTCTAGATATTGCTCTTCTTTTCATACTTATAACTGCATCAGTTAAGTTTGATCTTATAAGTCGTGATTAGAATCTCAATCTCTAGCCTGCTTTCTGATTGCCGATTAGGGTAGTATCGGGGTTTCAGCCGATCTTACCTGATTTAGCCTTATATTTCATGTGCTTAATTGATATGCTAGATCCACCCTTTATGTTATGATTTTAGTACAACAAAGTATGTTAGGCTTCTGTTTGATATATTTTACTTGCTTTAATATCTTAATATAGAGTGGTATCAGAGTATTAGCCGATACATGCTAGATCTATCTGATCGGCTATGCTATGAACATCTATAATCTCGTTGTTAATATATATTTCGATCTAAGTGATTTATACTGTCTCGGCATGGCGACCGATCTATCCCAATCACTTGATTTAAGTATATATCGACATAAGGATTATATATTTTTGATATCTAAAGCCGATCGAATAGATTTAGTCCTTTCTCTCTTATTTACATCTGCCGATCGATTCAAATATGACATCGGCTCAGAGATAAATGATATGTCATCGGCAATTAGCCGATCAACTATCATTTATGGATTTAACCGCGGTTTTTTTATCTTTATGTCTTGTTGATTGCAGGATCAAATCAACTAGCACGCTCACGAACCTAAAGGCTAGATTTTTGGACCTGCACTAAAGTTAAGCAGATCTTCCAGGCCTCGTGTTTTTCGCATCAACACATTCCCACCCACTTAACAAGGGCCCAACTCTGATACCAAATGATAACAATCTGGCCCAGGTGGGGTTGCCCGAGGCCCAACAAATTACAGTTGCCCGGACACCAACAGTTCTTAGGCACACTTACTCAGGGAAAGGCCCAATCTCCCTAAAAGACTAGTCCAATAGGGGAAAGGTGGCTCTCCCTTTTAAGGTGGCTTCCTCCTCCCAAGCTAAGCAAGGTGGGATTCTTCAGAGGCTCACACGGTCGCCGCCCGACTTTTGCGTCTTTGTCAGCGGGTAATAGTGGAGGATGTGCTCATCAGTACTAATAGAGTGTACTACACTATCTGAGAAAAAACCAATTCTAGCTATGAATCTAGACACATGTGTGTCCAGGTTCATAGTCAGAATTAGTTTTTTTTTTTTGAGACAGAGGGGGTATAGGTTGCAGCTTTATGTCATTGTCTTATCTTGGCAGAGTACTAGTAGTAGTAGTACTTCTCTAGGCACAAATGTTCTTTGGTTTTTCCGTTCCCTGAAAGCTCGAGTAGAGCTCGTGGCTCGTTCGAGCCGAGCTTGTAAACTCGAGGCCAGTTTAGACTCGGCTCGAGCTTGACTCGAGTTTATAACGAGCCTGAGCCTGAGCACATAAGATCGCTCGAGCTCTGCTCGTTGACACTTGACAGCCCTCCTCTGAGGGCGTTAGGGTTTTCATTTTCGTTTTTCATTGAAATTCTAGAATTTTAGCATCACTGAAATTTCCAAAAATTTTGGAATTTTGAAACTTTTTTTTTGCCTTATTGGAACATCAACAATGATTGAATTTGAATAATTTTGTTCCAAATTCACAGAAAAAAATTGAAAAAACCTGAAAAATTCAGGCGAGATGTTTGCTTGCTGGAGGGTAGTTAAATTACTGAAATTTCGAACCGAAATTGCATTCCTTGAGGACCGTAAGAATTCCCTACTAAATTCTCTTCCTTTTGTTACCTCTTCGAGGGAGGTGGATTCCTGCAGAGGCACGATAGAGTCGAGCTGGCATTCTCGCTCCTACGTGGCGAGTTGAGACCACACATTACATAGGAGCACTGTGTATGGCTTGAAGCAGATCCATTCGGTGGACCAACCTGAGTAGCGACTCGGTCTACTTGCTGGACCTCTCCACCTGATCCCCTTCTCTCTCTCTCTCTTCTGATCTTGTAACACCACCGCTCTGATCTTCAAATGCCTCGCAGCTGTCGCCTGTCCAATATATCGGTTCGATTGATACACATGTTGGCGGCAATTAAATGCCGATTCTATACCGCCAACATCTGCATAAAGTCCAGATAATAGAACATCCAACATAGTGATAGGTGTTAAACCTCACATATTCCACAAATGATGGTGTATATTTGTATGCAGGTGTTAAACCCCAAAGTTGGTAGGAAATCTAGACTAAAGTGAGGAGAAACATGTATCCATACAAGGATGGGTTGTGAACTTCATCAAAATACCATAGAATCATCCCAAAATTGCAAGAAATAGATAGATAAGGACCAGGAGAGGAGATGAGCCAAAAGCTAGGCCATGGGGCCCCAGCCTAGGTTCGGCTCTCCACCGTTGGATGTGGGGTTTGGCGTGGACGCTCCAGATCACTCCCTGATGACAGTTAAGGGGCACATCGGACAATTCCCCTTCCCATAACCGTCATATCTGTCCTATAAATATACCTCACTTCACTCACTTCAACACACACTTCCAAACTTGAGCTGAATTAGAAGAGGCTCTATTGTACTATATTGTGTACTAGAAAAGGAAGAGAGTAAAGTAGAAGAAGTCGACTATGTCTCCAAGTGGGTTGAGGCTATGCCGTGCAGTGCCACGGATGCGAAGCATGCCAAGAAGATGTTCACACTTCTTCGACAAAACCTTCTGAGACCTCCTACGAAGACATGGGAGCCAAACACAACGTGGCCACACCTTACTATCCATAGACCAGCGGTCAAGCAGAAACGTCAAACAAAAAAAATCAAGAATATTCTGCAAAAGACGGTTAACAAAATGGGAATAGGATGGAAGGTGAAATTGCCATACCGTACTGTGGGCATACCGGACAGCATACAAGACACCCATTGGAATGTTCCCCTATCAGATAGTCTACGGGAAGTCATGCCGACTCCCTGTAGAGCTCGAGCACAGAGCATACTGGGCCATCAGAAATTGGAATATGGATTTATTTGAAGGAGCAGGCGAATAGAGGAAAATGCAAATTGCTGAACTTGAAGAATGGAGAGAGAAGGCATATCACAATGCTAAGATATACAAAGAGAGGACGAAGCGCTGGCATGATAAGAGGATAAAAATCAAGAAATTAAAGCCAGGAGACAAAGTGCTGATGTTCAACTCTAGGGTTAAACTTTTCGGCCATGTAAAATTGCGTAGTAAATGGGAATGACCGTTCAACATCATCGACACCTCTTCGCATGGGGCAATCACACTCCGTGATGACTCAGGTAACATCTTTAAGATAAACGGTCAATGCTTAAAGATTTTCCTTGAGCCGAATAAAACTTTAGATGAAGAAGTGGATATTATTTAATTAATCGATTATGAACCGTAATGATCTCATCTAAAGCATGCTTAAAATCCTGTAAAGTTGTCATTTTTGTGCTTAGTTTAGGATTTAGTGGGCCTAGGAAAAAAATTGGTGGCCAACCAGACCCACTAGGTTTCGGCCGAACCTCTAGTTTGGCCGAACTAGGGTGATGCCCGATCGGCCCCATTTTTGAATAATGGACTCCCCCGCTCGTTTATAGTTCGTTGTGATACGCATTCGGAGGTAGTTCGATCGGATCAGACTTTGCAACCTGATCTTCCTCCCTCTCCATCTCATCTCAATTCCTTTGTTCGATCGCATTCGGACCCCCCTGTTCTTCCTTCTCTCTTCCACCTTTGCAACCTCCCTCTCCATCTCATCTCAATTCCTTTGTTCCATCACCTTTAACCCACAAATGGTTGGCAAATCATTGATCCCATACATTGGCTCTTCCTCCAATTCCACCTGCTGCAACCTTGACGGAGAGCCAACACTGGCGAATCAATTGATCCCGGTGGAGAATTATACGATGGAAGGGGTGAACGCATTGTGGGCTCAACCTCTCGCAACAGTGCCAGCCTCCCCTGTGAATTTGGAGCCCGTCGGCGAGCTCCCTGGTTCGGCCGAACACCTCTCGGCCCCGTTAGGCCCCTTGTTCAGCAGCGCGATCCCTCTTCCCTCGCCATGTCACCAAGACCAAAATCCGGGGAGATTCGCCTGTGCGATGGCCGACAACGGGCAAGCTCGGTCTTTTGAAGGCGAGGCGCCTTTTCCAAGATGATGAGAAGGCCGCTTCGCCTCCCGCCGAGCGGTATGTTGGCACCCTATTCACCAAGGCAGGGGATGAGGTGCTCCACAAATACATGACACCCACCGCTACTCCATCTACTCCCAAGGAGGACCAATTTTGCATTCGGGGAGTGCGAACTCCCGGCAGTGGGTATGGTAAAGGATTGCTCCGGCCTTTGACGGCATCGGAGATGGAGGGGGCAGCGTAATCCCGTAGCCCTCCACCTATGAAGGTGAAGCATCATTTGACGCCCCCTCCAATTGTAAGGGCACCCGGCCAGTTCCAACAAGATGAAGTTAAATCGTCGGAGCCCTCGGTTCATAAGCTAGCATCGCAAGTAAAGAAACTCCAAAAGGAGAACATTGAGCTTAGGGGCCGAAATGCGGAACTAGGGGTAGAGCTTGCTGAGCTTAGGAATAATTTTGATACCCTTAGTCGTGGTTTGTGCGCTAAGATCAAGAGTGCATTCATAGAGATGGGGAAGGAGAATAAGTATTATGCTAATTAGATGTCTCCTTTATCATGAATAAAGTAGTAGGTGCTTGGTCTTTTATTTTCCAATCATGTAAGCACTTGCTATACATATTGTGGCTCATTGGTTTTAACCCCAGTGTTTGCCAAGATTGTATTTTGTTTTATGTTTATGAAAGTTCAGGTTTTGAATAAGTGTGGGGGAGATATCTCAGCCTCTGACGTGCACATACTCTAAAATTTGTTGAATATCTGAACATCTGAGGTACACTAAATTCTGCAGGAAATTGCAGAGGAATTGGGCACCAAGGTGGTTCGGCCGAACCCATGCTGGCCCCAATCCCTCTCAATTTCCACAGGTAAGTTGGTGGGCACGTCTATTATCTATATATCTCCACCATGGTATAGTACTAGAGCTGAAAATTCCGGAAACATTTGGTTCAAGCATAATTAAAAAGATAAAATTTCCAACTAATGAAATTCTTCCTATGATTAATCTTGTATATTCATTATTCTCAGATGAACTTGTATTTGTGAACAACCATCCATGTTTAGGGAACCTTATGCATCTAAGTAATTGCTATATGTGAGATGATTAAAGATGAAGGAAATTCTTGCAACAATTGTCATGACTTATGGGAATTTGTTTTTCAAAATAAAAATTTTGTTTTAAAGAGCTCATTCCTCCAATTGACTTTATTTTATATCCACCAAAGCCATATGCAAGTATATCAATGACAAACCTTATTATGCATATGTCTATGACATTATACTGAGCTTTGTCAAATTTATGTGACTCGTGTTTGATATGTAGGATCGAATCACAAGAACTAAGCCAACCAGAGGGGGTGAATGGTTGGTATACCCAAAAACCGAAAAACATTTAGCGGAAATAAAAGTTACCCTCGAAATCGATGGATCGCGGTCTGACCGAAGTTGTTGCGCCGGTCTGACCGCCTGATGAACATCGGTCTGACCAATGTAGATCGATCGGTTGAACTGCCGAGAACGCCTGCCGCGCCTGTTGCCGCTGCCGGTCTGACCGCCGGTTGATCGTCGGTTAGACTGCCGAAACCCGGTAAACACAAATCGAAGAACTCTTAAAGTGGATGACGACTTTATTGGTTCTCTCTGTGTTTACAAAGTGCACCAACAGCACTCCTTACAAAAATTTCGACTAAACTCGAAACCCTAACTCAAAACTCAACTCAATTGCTCTCTAAAGTGATACCGAGAAGCCTCACGCTCCCCCTCTATTTATACATGAGGTAGGCAACCTAAAGCCACGAACCAAACTCATACTAAGAGTCCTAAACACCTTAGGAAACCCTCTAGTACAAGAAAGAAACTTTACATAACCAATCCTATCAAATTCGGACTCCTTCCAAATTCGACTCTGCATCCCATACGCACACAATACCTCCATCGCATGCCATATGGAATCTCCATCAACCACGTGCATCAACTCTAGCCTAAGTATCCCGCATGATCTCTGACCACCACGAGCGTCGTCTTATCCCCAAGCCGACTCCCGGTCCATCAGGGCAAACCAATAATCTCCGATGCCAATTGTTCATCACAGAATAATAATCAAAAACACCTTTGATTTTACATGATATCCTTCATACTTTCTTGTTCAAGGGGTCATTTCCACTTTCATTTCCACATATTTATTAAGCTAAGCTTCTACATTGGAAGTTGGTTTCCCACAAAAATTCCATTCGAATAAACTCCTACTATAGACTATGCTTTCTTCTCCTAGAAAATCCTTGGAAAAAAGAAAGAAAATGAGAAAAGGAGGGAAAGGCATGGCTATGAAAAAAAGAGAGAGAGAAATAAAGCTTGCTCTCAAAACATTGAGCATGATGAGAAAAAAACGCATATAGCCATGCCCCTTCCATATTCATGCAAGGAAAAAAAATGGAGAAGGTACAGGAGAAAAGGAGAACCATTTATTTATTACATCGTTCCACCACAAATAAAAACCCTTGATCTAGGAGTATGACTGATGATCTTCTTGAGTCTATCTTTTTGGCTTTGCAATATATATGATGCGGCTATGTCGAAATTTATCCCTACCGAGCTCCACATATCAGCCTTAGAATAGGGGGAAGTTCTGGCACAATTTGCCATGGTAAGGATCTACAAGAAAATCCTTGATAGATAAAAGAGAAAGTCAATATGAGGAAAAGAGCTAGATTGCAAAAATTCATGAAATCCCATGAGTCTGACAGGAGAAGCAAGAAGGACTGGAATCGAGATCGTTCCATTTATCAATCGAGAAGCCACTGTTAAAGTTCACAAGTGCAGGTATGGTTTTGAATGATTTATATGCCCGATTTATATCTTGGAGAAATTCATTCTACACTAACCTTTACTCAGGGATGAATAAAGAGCTAAGTGTGGGGGGTTTTGTTGGCGGCTATTAAATGCCGATTCTATAACGCCAACATGTGCATAAAGTCCAAATAATAAAATATCCAACATAGTGATAGGTGTTAAACCTCACATATTCCACAACTGTTGGTGTATATTTGTATGCATTGTGTTAAACCCCGAAGTTGGGAAGAAATCTAGACTAAAATGAGGGGAAACATGTATGTAACGTCCCGCCTCTCCCAGGCTGGGCTCGCTTACATCTGATAGCCTTCATAGGTCATAGACTGTAGCTCGCTTACATCTGATAGCCTTCATAGGTCATAGACTGCCCTCACAGACCAACACATGTCTTTTCTGCACACTTTGTCCTCACTCGTGCGCACCCAGGAAGAATTTCCCGGTTGGTCACCCATCCCAAATTGCTCGAGGCCAAGCACGCTTGACCCTGGAGTTCTTTTTAGATCGGCTTCCGGAAAAGAAGTTGCAACTTGTTAATATGAGTATTCTATTAATCCTATTAATCCCTAGGCCGGGATGTTACACCTTTTGTCAAGCCCAGAAATTTTGCCCAAATTTCCAGACTATTTTGTGTATTAAATCCTGTCCAGGACCAGCCAGGGTACACAAAATGACAAGCAATATACAGTTCCAAACGTAAATAAAGCATAAAATACTTACAGAATAGGCACTTAGTCCTCACACCGAAACAAAAGCAGCAGCAGCGGAAAAAGGCGATCCTAGCGGGGCTTCAGCTCCACTCCACAAGCAAAACTCAACTGGGGTCTGAGCCTTGGTCTTCTAACCTCGTCTTCAGCTCAGAAGCACTACACTTCTGAAAAGGGGGAATAATAGCAAGACTGAGTACAACCACCGTACTCAGCAAGCCACACCAATGATGCAGACGTGTAAGGGGAACACAAGGATGGTTTGTGGCTATTTGCATAAAGGCGGTTGTAAAACATTTTATTGAGCAAAACAGTAAAACTATGGAGTAATTAAAGTAACATTAAATCTCCACTGATCAACGCTACACCACGTTGAACAGGCCCAACCAACCCACGTGAACTACAGTGCATTGTGTCGATTTATTAAGGTGGGACTAATCACGGTGAATCTGGTCGACCGCCCATAACCGCGGGCACGGCTATTCGAATAGTTTTACTCTGATCAGAGGTGTACAACTGTACCCACAAGACACAGCCCCACGACACGTTTCCGTGCGCCGACATGCCACCACGACATACTGGAAAGAGGCCGTGACAGGACCCTTCGCATAACCCCCTCTAACCAAGCACACCACACAGGTTTCACCCCCACTCCTCGTAACGCAGCGGGCAGTCCCCTCTCGTGCCTAGGTGAATCCGGAAGCGACAGAGACCGTCGCAGGGCCTGCCCCGCTCCATCACGCCCACCCTTGCCTGGATGCGTCGGCTAAAGGAAAGCTACACTACAACCCCAGCCGTTGCCCACGCTGGCTTGTGGTAAGTACGAGAAATTCTTCCAGGGTTTCCCGTGAACCGGTCCTTAATTGCCATGGGTGCGACTAGCAAAACCATGCACCCACAGCCCACCCTTCAGTCGCATTTTAGTTGGATAATTACGACCATGAAGCATGGCCAGATGTCTCGAGCACGCAGCTCATTCTGATACTAAAAGGTCTAATACTGTAATTATCCCATCAACTGAGCTAATGGTAATTAAGCATGGCTAAGCATATAGTTCTAGCTAGGTCACATAAGTAACATGAGCTAGTCGATTTATTACCCAATGTTGACAAAGGACATATATCAAGTAAATATGGCACAAGCAAGCAGATAGGTAAACCCCGATACCATGTAATTAGCAAAACATGCATATTTATTTGCAAACAGTAAAACATTTGTAAATTGGGATCAACATGCTCAAGGGGAATGTGTGACTTGCCTTGCTTCTTCACTTTGATCTTCCGAGCTCTTTTCCTCGCGACCGCGGACTTCCGAAACGACGGGAACTACACGCTGGCACGCAAAACAACGAAAAACTCTAATAAAAACCAAGAAAACAGTACATAAAAAGTAAACAAACATTTAGAGCTCAATTTTAGATGAATTTTGCAAGTTGAATGGCCCAATTTTGAGTTCGTATGAATTAGATATGAATTTTAGAAGTTTTGAGCCATTTAAATGAATTTCTACAATTAAACTCGGTTTATGGCGCAATTATTATTTATTTTTACAAAGGAAATGGACCTCGCTAACGTCAGCAAGGGGCGGCCGGCGCCGACACGTGGGCCCCACACATCAGCGAGTCAAAGGGGAGGGCACACGGTGGACATGGTCCACACGTGGCCTCGGGTGCACGTCCACCACGTGGACGGCCCAGATCAGCCTGAGCCGATCGGGCGGCCGAGGGGAGCAGCAGCCAGGGGAACAGGCGCGGCACAAAGCCGGCCCGGCCGAGCCAAGGCGCGGCGGCGGCATGCGGCCACCAGCGGCAGCAGCCGGCGACGTGGAACGGCGGTGGGCGGCTGGAGGACAGCGGCGCGCACGGGGACGGTGACGCACCCCAAGAGGCGGCGGTCGGCAAGAAAGGGGGACGAGAAAAAAGGGGAAGGGAGGAGTGGTCCTCACCGGAAGCGGCGGCCGGCGCGGAGGAAGATAACGGCGACGACGATTGCCCGATGGCGGCTTGCGAGGACGGAGGGCGGACGGGGTTGCCCTTGACCTGCAGAAGGAGAAGAGGGAGTTAGGGAGGGGAGGACCGATGCGGGGTGACTGGAAAGGAAGGCCGATGGCGACGACAAGAGGTAGAGCTCACCGGCGAACTTAGAGGATGGGTTGGAGCGGCGGAAGACGACGACCGAGCAGCGGACGAGGCGCTGCTGGCCTGGGCGCTGCAGCAAGAGGCGGCCGGAGGCGGCAAAAGCGGCGGCGGCTCGGGTTGCTTGCGGACACGGCATCACGGCGGTGGTTCGGGGAAATAAAGTGGATGCCGGGGTGGAGCTCGGGACAACGAGGCTAACGGTGGTGGCGGCGCAGCGCGGCGGCGTCTGGAGCGGCAGCGGCGCGCGGCTGGAAGTCGACGGCGAGCGGCGGCGCGCGGGAGCAGCGTGGGGAGGGCGAGAGAGAGCGCGGTGGGCTCGGGTGAGGAGGGGAAAAGAGAGAGGATGCTCCGGGGATCGATTTTATAGGATTGGGGAGGAGAAATCGTGGCCGGACGTGGCGGATTTGAGGCGGCAACGGCCGGCGACGTGGGCGACATCGTGGGCGAAATTGGGGAAAATTGAGGGATTTGGTGGAGGAGGTGGTGAGGAACCGATTTTACTTGGTTTGGGCGTGAAGGCGCGAGCCGGAGGGCGCCGGATTTGGCGGGACGTGGCCGGCAACCGCCGGCCATGGCGGCTTCGGCCTGGGAAGCCGAAGGTAGGAGGAGGGCCTGACGGGTGGTGTCGCCGGGCCCACCTGTCGGGGAGGGAGAGAGGGAGGAGAACCCAGGTGGTTATTTAGACTTTGCGCGAGGGGAAGGGGAAACGGTCCAACGGCCCAAGAGAGGAGAGGGGAGGCCGGCCGGGAGAGAGAGGGCGCGGGCCGTGGGAGGGGAAGGTAATTGGGCCGGGGCGGCCCAAAGACAAAGAAAGGGAGATTTTAATTTCTTTTCTTTTTATTTGAATTGATTAAATGAACTTTGTATTATTATAATTACTTCTTGAGCTCTGAAAATTCACGGGAAAATTTCAGAGAATATTTAGGGCACAAAGAATATTACAAAATATTCTCGGCCAATGATTTTTAAAGGAAATTTTTAATTCCCTCAATATTTCACTTGATTAAATTGCTTTAACTTTTATTTAATTTCTAGAAAATGCATTATTTAATGATTTTTAATCCCGAACGAAAATCGGGGCATTACAAATCTACCCCCCTTACAGGAATCTCGTCCCGAGATTCTGGGATGGCTAGAAAGAAAGCTGGTGCTGGCGGGCGGTCTGATTGATCTGCTTAGACATGCTGCCTCTTTCTGATTTAAGTGACCGATTGCTCGATGAACCAAACCTGCATAAGCTTGCTGTTCTGTTGCTTCCCATAAACTGACGGACCGACTCTGATTAGTCTGACCTTGACCAGAACTGCTGGTGCTCATAGAACTTCTATTTCTTTTTGGACTGAATTGCTAATGCTGGCAATTAGATAAACTGAGGATTCACTTTGCTGACCGGGGATCGGTGTAGTTTTTCCGAAACCTTGAAACTGACTTCCGTAACCCACAGACAATGACTTTGCTCGACTTGCTCTTGATTCAAACCACAAGTATTTTCAAGAAACTGGCTTGGTCTGTCCTTGTCTGGATTGCGGCTGTTCCTGATGCTACTTCCTTAAGCCGAACGGTTGACCTGGCCTCACCGGCGTACCTTCGAATTCAATTAGACAACTTGGGATCAGTGTTACTCTGCTGACGCCTTGCAGCTGGCTCTTTCAAGTACTAACCAACTTGCTGCACTGGGTTGAATCTTTAAGGGAAACGGCAACGAGGTGAACCAAAACTCATCTCTGCGACCTACCCCCCTTACAGAGAGTAGTCATACTTTCGCGTGACCGGGAATAATTGAACTATTGTCCTTGAAGAAAAATCGACACTTCTCAGATTTACGAATGGCCCTGACTTTGAAAATAGAAAACTTCATCGATCAATCAAAATAAAGCAATGACGATGCACTTTCATCCAGGACAAGACTTGGAACTTAACCCTAAGTTGTTGATAGGAAACTCCTCATAAAGAAATTCTCATTTAGTTCCTGATTTTACTAACTCTTGACTACTTCCCCGTCAGTTCTACTGCTGGCATAACTAGCATGCTTCTAGCCTGACTTCGGTACCGTATGCTTGAACAGATTGCATAGCTGTCACTCTGTGAAACAAGCACTGATCACTTAGCAGATCAAACTCAAGAGTCCTTCTCTTGACACGACATTACACTTCGTCGATCCTCCTTTGTTGACTCTTCCAGGGTTGACGTACTATAAGCCCTGCAACTGCTTTCCCCAAAATACTGCAATCTAGGCGTCTGCCGAAAACTGACTCTGATGCCGCCGAGAGTTTCTACTCTCTGATGATAACAACTTCACATTCATATCTTCGGTAAAGCTGATATGTAGAAAAGAGGTTCTCTGCCACACACCCTGTTGACTACACATTTCTGAACCTGATTCTTGTATATTTCTCGCCCATGTATGGAACAATTTCTGCCAACTTCCGGGAAACATCATGAGGATTTCTGGAATTCATAGTGGTTGCTTCGAACTTATGGAGAACCATCCATGATTCATAATCGTACCACTAAGGTGTAATTTCCGCTTACCATTCTCTAACGGTTTCCACGGGTAGAGAGTTCCCAAGATTCCTTGTATGATGTTACTTCTGAAATTTTTTTTTTCATTACTCCTTACACTTGAATACCCTTGATACTGCCTTTAGAGAGATTTCATAGTGTCGAGCGCTATGGATCCAACCATTGTCACTTCATTGGTTAATCCTTTCTTTACCGGCTCGCAAACAGGTTTTGGAGCACAACAAAAGTGCGATGAGTTACAAGGGAAACTCTTGGTTTCTTGTAACTTGCAGATACATATGTTAACCTGCTTTTGCATACTCAAAGGTGAAAAGGAAAGAACCGCTTGACTCCTACTCTATTCAATATTCCCTTTCCAACTATATCACTGGATTGGAACTTCTATGCACAAGGACGGTATTTGAACACCAAAGGCCTGTGCACAATTGTTGACTCTTGCTTACAGAACTGCTAATCGGTAGCACATTTACCCATTGTGATTCTGACATGGTTGACTTGTCCTTTCGTTGGTTACGAGCTGAAGCTCCCATAAGAACAAAACTTTGACTGATGACGTTCCTAAGACAACCATCAATCCTCATGGTAGCTGAAAGGAACGAGACCTTCTCACTGTTGGTGCAACTCTTCTATTAATTTCTTGCCAGACCACTGAGTTGGAGCAGCATGAGGTGCATGGCTGATGTTGATAACCACATTGAAGTCTGATGCTTGAGACATTGACTGCAGTCGCTGCTGAAGAATTGAGCTGTCTCTCTGTAGTTAAAGTAGATCACTGATTCCCTGACATTGATTGCCCTACTAATGCTGATTCTGTAGCCTTGAAGCAGTTGCTAGCGAAACAATAGAATCTTTATCGGTGCCCTTGAAACCCATACCTTCTGTAGGTATCACTTGTTGCTCCTAGGATTAGTGGCCGCTTGGCTATGCTGGTCTGCTAAGGGCTTGGTGGTCTACTGTTTGAGGTTGCGGGTGCTTGCTCTTGGAAAACAAACTGGCTTTGGCTCTGATCCTGATTCCGGCTTGCATCTGAGCTTGTACTTGTTGTTGGAGACACTGTCGTTGCATCTGCTGCATCGGACTCTGTGGTTGCTGCATCAACATCTGACACATCCATCATCTGACCTTGGCTAACCATAATCTGACCAGAGCGAGGTGCTCTGACTCAGCTGGTAGCTTGTTGTCTCGGACTGATCCACTGACTCTGACCTCAACACACTGCGGATGGAGTTACTTCCGCTACATCTGACCTTGCATCAAGCTTTGCATCTCCTGCATCAATACACCCATTGTCACGTCCCAAAACGACCCTAAAATATATCCTTTAAAATTATGCCTAGAATAATTAAAATCCTTGTGAAAGCCTCCAAAAATTAAAATGTGCAAAGTAAAAGTCAAACAAGGCTTAGAGGATTTTTGTATATTTCCTAAAAGCCTAAAATGTGTAAATAAATTTTAGTGGAATTTTCAGAGCACAAATAATAATTAAGAAGAAATAAACAAAGTTGAAAAAGTTTTATAAAAAGAAAAACCCTAAAAGTCCCCCTTCCCTCCCTTGGGCCGGCCCGGCCCATCCCTCTTCCCCCCCTCTCTCTCTCTCCTCTCCCCGCGGCCCACTCGGCCCCTCCCCGCGCGCGTACCGCTGACCGGCGGGCCCGCCCGCCACCCTCGCTGACGGGTGGGGCCCACCCGTCATCCCCGACCTCCCGCCACTCCTGTCGCCCCGCCCGCGCCAAGCGCCGCCGCCGCCGCCAAATCCGCCGCATCCCGCCGTCGCCGCGTGCAATAAAGTGGGGGAAATCACTTCCCGTGACCCCCTCTCCCTTTCCCCCCATTTTTCCCTCTCTCTCTTGCGTTCAAACGGGTGGATTTGCCCCCGCAAATCTCACCGGCGCCATTGATGGCGGCCGACCTCCCGCGCCGGTTTCCTTCCTCTCCGGCCGCTCTCTCCCCCTTCCAACCCTATTTAAACCCTCCCCGCACCTCCTCCGTCCGTTTCCGCCTCTCGCCGCCCTTCCTCCTCGCCGGATTCGAGCTCGCGACGTCGCTCTCTCTCTCCGCCGTCGCCGCCGAGCTCCGGTTCGCCGCCGTCGTCGCCCTGGACCGCCTCCCACCTCGGCGCCGCCTCCTTCGGCTTCGCCGCATCCTCGCCGACCTCGTCCACCCCTCCGTTTCGGTCGCCGACCGCCGGAGCGCCGCCGTCCCCGTCGACCCGAGCCGCGCCGCCGCCTCCCTCTGCTCCGGCCGCCTCCTCCGTCGCCGCCGTCGCCCCGGGGTGAGCCGTGGACCGCCGCCTCCTTTCCCCCTTCCCTCCCCTCTCTCGGCCGCCACTCCGCCGCGCCGGTGGTCGCCGGCAGCGACCATCGGGGCACGGGGGCGCCGCCTCCCGCCGACCGCACCGGCATGGCCGTCCTCGGGCGCGCCGAGTGGCTGCCGCGTGGGGCCCGGCCATCAGCTGCCCTTGCCCTCGGTTGCGGCTGACGCGTGGGGCCCACGGCACCGGCCGGTGTGAGCCCGGGTGCACCCGGTCCACCGTGGACCGTGAGGCTGCCGCGTGGGCCCCACTCCCGTGGACCCGGTCCGCGCGCCCCTCCCCCTCGGCTGACGCAATAAATCCCTTTTAAATTAAAATTTAAATGAAGAAATTCGTAAATGTTCATTTAAAGAGCATATAAACTTCGAATGGCCATAACTTGGCCATTTGAACTCGGAATTGGACCGTTCAAGTCTCTAATTTTTCCTTAAGAAGTCAAGAACCCATTTTTGTGCTTTGTTCCTGCTTGTTATGTGGAGTTTATTAGAGTAAACGCCTTTTTCTTTTCTGTTGGTCGTGTAGACGCTGCAGCTTCGGAAGATCCGCTCTTCGTGGAGGTTGAAGCCGACGTTTGGGAAAGCGAGCAAGGCAAGTCACATCATCCTTGAACATATTGAATCCCAGTTTATAAAATTATTTTGATTTAAATTATTGCATTATCGCTTTATTTAAATTCCCGCGTTATCACTGTTTTATTTAGCCATGCCTATTTACCTCTGTTATGACCTTATTATTGTTGTTATTGTTATTAATACCTTGTTCACCCTAGAATAAACAAAACCCCAAGTAGTGGGTACTCGATTTATGGTACCACTAGTATGAATTTACGTAGATGCTTCGCTGGTTAATTAGGCAACATAAGGTGGTTTTACAAATCTAGACTTTGGGAATATTCATATCACCTTCTTTGTCTTTGGGCTGCCCCGGCCCAATTCCCTTCCCCTCCCGCGGCCCGCGCCCTCTCTCTCCCGGCCGGCCTCCCCTCTCCTCTCTTGGGCCGTCGGCCCGTTTCCCATTCCCCTCGCGCAAAGTCTAAATAACCCCCTGGGTTCTCCTCCCTCTCTCCCTCCCCGACAGGTGGGCCCGGCGACCCCACCCGTCAGGCCCTCCTCCTACCTTCGGCTTCCCAGGCCGAAGCCGCCATGGCCGGCGGATGCCGGCCACGTCCCGCCAAATCCGGTGCCCTCCCGCTCGCGCCTTCACGCCCAAACAAAGTAAAATCGGTTCCTCACCACCTCCTCCACCAAATCCCTCACTTTTCCCCAATTTTTGGCGCCAAATCGAGCCCCCACTTCACCCACGATGTCGCCCACGTCACCGGCCGTTGCCGCCTCAAATCCGCCACGTCCGGCCACGATTTCTCCTCCCCAATCCTATAAAAACGATCCCCGGAGCATCCTCTCTATTTTCCCCTCCTCAACCGAGCCCGCCGCGCTCTCTCTCGCCCTCCCCACGCTGCTCCCGCGCGCCGCCGCCGCTCCAGACGCCGCCGCGCTGCGCCGCCACCACCGTTAGCCTCGTTGTCCCGAGCTCCACCCCGGCATCCACTTTATTTCCCCGAACCACCGCCGTGATGCCGTGTCCGTGCGCAACCCGAGCCGCCGCCGCTTTTGCCGCCTCCGGCCGCCTCTTGCTGCAGCGCCCAGGCTAGCCGCGCCTCGTCCGCTGCTCGGCCGTCGTCTTCCGCCGCTCCAACCCATCTTCTAAGTTCGCCGGTGACCTCTACCTCTTGTTGTCACGCCCTAAAAATCGCCTAAATTAATAATCCATATTTTAAATCAATTCTAGAAATTATTTTTAAAAAAAAGGCCTTCAAGTTAAACTCTAATAATCTAGGAGAAATTGTAACATAAAACTGAGTTAGATAAAATCTCGTTAAATACTTTGCTTGTTTATCTATTTTCTAGATTTTTCTGCGAATTATTTGAGCAAGGAAAGTATTTTTAAATAATGAAACATCATTTCACGAATTATTTTAATTGGAAAAGTATTTAAAATCCTCTCCTAAGCCGTTGGGCTGATTTCAGCCCAACATCTCTCCCGCTCGTGTGCGTGCTGTGCAGCCAAAGCCGGCCCAAGCCGAGCTGCTCTTCCCCTTCTCAGCCCAGCCGAAAGTCTAATTTGCCTCCCTCGGCACTGTTCATCTTCTACCTCTAGCAGCCGAACTGAGACCGAATTGGCTCGGTTTTTCTCCTCCAAATCCAATCTTTTCTCTTGTGTTTTCCTAAAATTTGTTGAGGGGAAATATTTCCCTTATCTCCCTCTTTCGTATCCCCTCAAGAATCGGAGCAAACCGTTGAGTAATCTCTCTGAATCGAGTTCGTTTCGAATTTATCCCCAAAAACCGAGTTTAGATTTTCCCGGAGCGATTTCTTGCGGGAGGAGTCCGATCTCTTCAATCCAAGGCTATAAATAGGACCCCCTAGTCCTCCTCTTTCGTTTGCCCCCTTTCCCGAGCTCTCTAGTGCGCCGTAGAGTAGCCGCCGCGTCGCTTTAGCCACCGCCGTCGCCGGCCAACCACCAGCCGCGCCGCGCCGTCGCCCTAGCCGTCACCACTACCTCCTCTCGCCGCCGTCGGGTGCGCGTGACCGAGGGCTAGCCCGGCCGCACCTCCCTCTTCGTCGCCGACCGCCGTAGCTCGCCGTCGCCGGTTATCCCGAGCCGCCGCCGTCGCCCCTTCGTCCCCGGCCGTCGTCGGTCGTCGTTTGGCACGAGGGTGAGTACCGTTGGGTTCGCCTCGTCGTCCTCTACGTGTACATGCCCTCCAAATTCGCAGCCGACCATCCAATCTCCGGCGAGGTCGCCATCTTGGTCCGGCCATTGATGATGTCATCATGACGTCATCATCGTTTTTCTTTTTCTCGTTTTTCCAATAGATTAAATCCTCGGAAAATCATAACTAAATAACCGTAGATCCGTTTCAGGTGGTTCAAGTTGCTAAATTTTTCTAAAATCAAGATATACATGTTAAAAATATCCACATGTACTGTTTATGCTTGTTTTTGTACTGTTTTGTTGATTTTTGTTTATTTGCTTTAGTTTCCGACGTTCCGGAGGAGAGCGTTTCCGCTGAGGAAGGTTCAGAGGTTTTTGTGGAAGCCCAAGGCATGTCACACAGATCCCGAACAAACCTTTGAGCACGTTGAACCCGTTTAAAGCTAATGATTTATTTCAACTTATGCATTATTTTCGAATGTCATCGGGTGGTGAGCCTTTTCCCATTTAATTATGGCCGAAGATGACTATATTTTCCTATGGGTTATAATTTGATTAGCTAGAACCTTATATATTGGTTTGGTTCAGCTAAATGCTATATATATAATTGCTTAGCCATGCTTAGAAACATTAGCTTATTAATGGGGTGAATCATATTACATTATTACTTATGGTTAGATTTAAATGTAGCTCACGATGGTTAATCGTGTTATGATAATTAATTGATAATTAAAACCTGTCAATGGTGGGTTGTGAGCGCATGGTTTTGATGGTCGTGCTCATGACAATTAAGGACCGGTTCACGAGCTACTGTTGTGAAACATTTACCGTGCCAACCACAAGCCAGCGTGGGCAACGGCTTTACCTTTTGTATAGCATGATTCATTATGGGGTGCCAAACTGAGAAGCGGCGAGAAGTCCGTGGGGGTCGCTGGGGAGTCCATGCCTCCGGTTGTAGAGGGGGTGATTATGATCCAGGTATGGTGCACTGTGGTGAGTTGTGTTGTGCGAGGGGTATTGTCACAGTTCCTTTCCGAGGTACCGTGGTGGTATTGAGGCGCATGGTAACATGTTGTGGAACTGTGTGTTGTGGGTACAGTGGTACATCTCTGGCCAGAGTAAAACTATTCGAATAGCCGTGCCCGCGGTTATGGGCGGGTCTAACAATGTTTTTCGTGATTAGTCTCACATTATTCATTGTTGGTAATTGTGATAATTAATTTGACTCCTGGTTTGGAATGGTATATTCCTGGTATGGAGGTTTGATTTGTACAACTGGGGTTGGTTGTTCAGATGGGGTTGGGCCTATGCAACACGGGTGTGTTGTATAGTGTTTACTTAATACTGATTAATTATTCAACTGTTTTACTACTCTCTTAAATATTTATTAAATGTTGTTTATGCAAATGAGCTATATTATGCCATCCTTTGTTATCCTGTGCACTTGCATATTTGCTGTGTGGCTTGTTCAGTATGTCATATGCTCATTCTTGCAATATTCATTCATCAGAGGAGGAGTACTTCAGTGAAGGTGATGATCTGGAGGACTAGGCTTGGTCCGGGTTAAGTTGCCTGTGGAGTGGAGTCGCCATAGCTGTTCCGTAGTTTGTTTTATTTTTCGCTGCGTAGAATTTTATTTTTTTGAGAGGAACTATCCACCTCTATAATAATTTGCTATTTTGCGAATATTAATTAGTTGTTTAAGAGTACTCTATTATAAATTTGTTATTGTGTGCCTCGCCTGATTCCTGGACGAGGATTTAACACACATGTAAGCGTTTGGAATTTTGGATAGAAATTCCGGGCGTGACACTTGTCGTCGCCATCGGCCTTCATTTCCAGTCACCCCGCATCGGTCCTCCCCTCCCTAACTCCCTCTTCTCCTTCTGCAGGTCAAGGGCGACCCCGTCCGCCCTCCGTCCTCACAAGCCACCATCGGGCAATCGTCTTCGCCGTCATCTTCCTCCGCGCCGGCCGCCGCTTCCGGTGAGGACCTCTCCTCCCTTCCCCTTTTTTCTCGTCCCCCTTTCTTGCCGACCGCCGCCTCTTGGGGTGCGTCGCCGTCCCCGTGCGCGCCGCTGTCCTCCGGCTGCCCGCCGCCGTTCCACGTCGCCGGCTGCTGCCGCCAGTGGCCGCATGCCGCCGCCGCGCCTTGGCTCGGCCGGGCCGGCTTTGTGCCGCGCCTGTGCCCCTGGCTGCCGCTCCCCTCGGCCGCCCGATCGGCTCAGGCCGATCTGGGCCTTCTACGTGGTGGACGCGCACCCGAGGCCACGTGTGGACCATGTCCACCGTGTGCCCTCCCCCTTTGACTCGCTGACGTGTGGGGCCCACGTGTCGGCGCCGGCCGCCCCTTGCTGACGTCAGCGAGGTCCATTTCCTTTGTAAAAATAAATAATAATTGCGCCATAAATCGAGTTTAATTGTAGAAATTCATTTAAATGGCTCAAAACTTCTAAAATTCATATCTAATTCATACGAACTCCAAATTGGGCCATTCAACTTGCAAAATTCATCTAAAATTGAGCTCTACATGTTTGTTTACTTTTTATGTACTATTTTCATGGTTTTTATTAGAGTTTTTCCTTGTATTGCGTGCAAGCGTGTAGTTCCCGTCGTTTCGGAAGTCTGCGGTCGCGAGGAAAAGAGTTCGGAAGATCAAAGTGAAGAAGCAAGGCAAGTCACACATTCCCCTTGAGCATGTTGATCCCAATTTAAAAATGTTTTACAGTTTGCAAATAAATATGCATGTTTTGCTAATTACATGGGATCAGGGTTTACCTATCTGCTTGCTTGTGCCATATTTACTTGATATATGTCCTTTGTCAACATTGGGTAATAAATCGACTAGCTCATGTTACTTATGTGACCTAGCTAGAACTATATGCTTAGCCATGCTTAATAACCATTAGCTCAGTTGATGGGATAATTACAGTATTAGACCTTCTAGTATCAGAATGAGCTGCGTGCTCGAGACATCTGGCCATGCTTCATGGTCGTAATTATCCAACTAAAATGCGACTGAAGCGTGGGCTGTGGGTGCATGGTTTTGCTAGTCGCACCCATGGCAATTAAGGACCGGTTCACGGGAAACCCTGGAAGAATTTCTCGTACTTACCACAAGCCAGCGTGGGCAACGGCTGGGGTTGTAGTGTAGCTTTCCTTTAGCCGACGCATCCAGGCAAGGGTGGGCGTGATGGAGCAGGGCGGGCCCTGCGACGGT